>NC_047099.1:26979924-27604924 GCF_902459505.1 Geotrypetes seraphini | reverse complement strand
TCTCCACATGATCAGCAGTTTTCATGTCTGCGCTGATGATCACTCCCAAGTCTCGTTCTGTTGAAGTTCTAGCTAAGGTCTCACCATTCAAGGTGTAAGTTCTGCACAGATTTCTGCTGCTGAGGTGCATGATCTTGCATTTCTTAGCGTTGAAGCCCAGCTGCCAGGTCGAGGACCAAAGCTCCAATAAATGTAGGTCCTGTATCATACTATCGGGTGAATTGCCGTCTCTCACTATATTGCATAGTTTGGCGTCGTCAGCAAATAACGTTATCTTACCTTGAAGCCCCTGAGTTAGGTCCCCTATGAATATGTTGAAAAGGAGCGGGCCCAAGACTGAGCCCTGCGGTACTCCACTAGTAACTCCAATGTTTTAGAGAGGGTACCGTTAACTACCACCCTCTGAAGTCTGCTACTCAGCCAGTCATTGACCCATGTAGTTAGTGTTTCTCCCAGCCCCGTTGATTTCATCTTGCTCAACAGTCTGCGATGCGGGACACTATCGAAAGCTTTGCTGAAGTCTAGGTATACGTCGTCCATGGATTCTCCCAAGTGTAGCTGTTTTGTTACCCAGTCAAAGAAGCTGATGAGATTGGATTGGCAGGACCTACCCTTGGAGAATCCGTGTTGACTGGGATCCCATAGATTCTCCTCATCCAAGATTGCGTCCAAGATTGATTAGTGTTTCCATGAGTTTGCATACTATTGATGTGAGACTCGCTGGTCTGTAGTTTGCAGCCTCTGCCCTGCAACCCTTTTTGTGCAGGGCTACAGGGCACTCCCTCCCCCACCTCAGCATCTCCCTCCCTTCTTCCATCCTCTTTCCCAAGTTCCCATGCCTTGTGTCCAAAACGCACTCCCTCCTCCACTTCAGCATCTCTTTCCCTCCCTTCTTCCATCCTCTTTCCCAAGTTCATGCCTTGTGTTCAAAATGCACTCCCTCCCCAACCTCAGCATCTCTTTCCCTCCCTTCTTCCATCCTCTTTCCCAAGTTCATACCTTGTGTCCAAAAACGCACTCCCTCCCCCCTTTTGTGTTCCGCGTTTGCCTCTCAGCCCTCATCTGGAAGCAAATTACCAGCAACTTTCTCAGTCAAATGGAGCTCGAGCCGCGAGGCTCGTCTTCTATTTCCTACCTACACTGCCCCAGCACACATAGCCGACAGGAAGTCTTCCCCGATGTCAGCGCTGACATCAGAGGGAGGGAAGACTTTGCTTAAGCCCTCCCTCCGACGTCAGCGCTCACATAGGGGAAGATTTCCGGTCGGCTGTGTGCTGCGGCAGAGCAGGTAGGAAAAAGAAGACGAGCCTCATGGCTTGAGTTGCATTGAACCCCGCAGAATCCCTGCGACCCTAGGGGGGATCCCCGTGACCCTAGGGGGTGTCCCCACAGGATCCTCATGACCCTAAGGGGCGTCCCCACGGGATCCCCGTGACCCGAAGGGGGAACTCACGGGATTCCCGTCGTCCCCATTCCTGTGCAGCTCTCTAGTCCTAACTTCAGCCCTTCAAGTTTGTTCAAGAACCTCCTATGAGGAACCATATCAAAGGCTTTGCTAAAATCTAAGTAAATTACATCTAGCATATGTCCTCGATCCAGCTCTTCAGTCACCCAATCAAAAAATTCAATCAGGTTCATTTGGCACGATTTACCTTTTGTAAAGCCATGTTGCCTCGGATCATATAACCCATTAGATTCAAGGAAGTACACTATCCTTTCTTTCAGCAACACTACCATTATTTTTCCAACAACTGAAGTGAGGCTTGCTGGCCTGAAGTTTCCCACTTCATCCCTGTGACCATTTTTGTGAATAGGGACCACATTCGCTCTCCTCCAATCCTCAGGAACCACTCCCGTCTCCAGAGATTTGTTGAACAAGTCTTTAATAGGACCTGCCAGAACCTCTTTGAGCTCCCTCAGTATTCTGGGATGGATCCCGTCTGGTCCCATCGCTTTGTCCACGTTCAGTTTTTCAAGTTGCTCATAAGCACTCTCCTCCGTGAACGGTGCAGAATCTACTCCATTTTCTTGTGTTACTTTGCCAGATGAAGTCCCCGCAGGTTCATGATTTGGACACTCTGGTTCCCTTTTGTGGGCAGTTCATAGCTGTCTGTGCTGGTGATTTCAGTCACACACTCTGGTCCAGGGGGTGAGTCTGGATCAGCCCCAGTGGACAGTTCTCACAGATGCCAGTCTCCTCGGATGCCAGAGTCTTGGTTATTCAGCTCAGGGCAGCTGGTCACCGGAGAAGGCCACATAGTTATCAATGTTCTGGAGACCAGAGCCATTCGGTTGTTGCTTGTGGCCTTCCTGGAGGGCAAAGCTGTTTGGGTTCTCACTGACAATGCCACGGCAGTGGCCTACATCAATCAACGGGGGAACCAAGTCATCTGGTAGTGCAGGAAACAGCACTTCTCATGGAATGGACGAAGGCTCAACTCCTGGACATCTCTGCTTCCCACATAGCAGGAGTGGACAATGTCTAGGCAGATTTCTTCAGACTTCATGTGCTGGATCCAGGCAGGTGGTGCCTTGGGATGGAGACCTTTGATCTGATCATTCGGTCTTGGGGTCGGCCGATGATGGTTCTCATGGCTACGTGTGTCAACTCCAAGGCACGGAGATTCTTCAATCGGTGCAGAGATTACCAAGCCGAGGGGCCAGATGCTCTGGTATACGATTGGCCAACGGATGGCCTGCTGTATGTCTTTCCTCCGTGGCTGCTGGTGGGCAGAGTTCTTTGCATTGTGCTTCATGCAGGCCGCATGATCCTGGTGGCTCCAGATTGTCCCAGGCATCCATGGTACGGGAATCTGGTCTGTCTTCTCATGGCAGACCCTCTTTCTCTGCCCCTCTCGAGCGACCTTCTGACTCGGAGTCCCATCCCTTTGTTCGATCCAGGTCCCTTTTGTCTTACGACTTGGCTCTTGAAAGGTAATGTCTAAGCAAGAAAGAATATTCAGATAAGGTGGTCTCTACTTTTTTGGTATCTCGGAGGGTCTCGACTTCTCGGGCTTATGTGTATATCTGGTGCCCCTTTGAGGACTGGTGTTCCTCTTGGGCGATGGTTCCTCTGCATGTGTTTTTGCCGCACATCTTGGGAATTTCTGCAGGACAGCCTAGAGTGAGGCCTTGCCTGGTTCTCCTTGCAGGTTTAAGTGGCGGCCTTGCCTTCCTTTGGGAACCTTTGTTCGATTGGTGGTTTTTATCTCTTCCTGACGTGATCTGTTTCTTGAGAGATGCGAAGTTGATCCGACCTCCCGTTTGCCCTTCAGTTCTAGCCTGGGATCTCAATCTGGTCCTTTCGTTGCTGATTTGTCCTCCTTTTGAGCCTCAGAGTTCCTGAACACTGAAAGACCTTAGTTTGAAGGTGGTATTTTTGGTAACCATTATTTCTGCAAGCCATGTTAGAATTGCAAACGTTTTCTTGTAGAGTTCCCTTCTTGGAATTAACAAGGGAACGTGTGGTGCGATGGGCTTGTTCCTGCCTTCCTGCCTAAAGTTGCTTCCCCCTTTCATGTGAATCAGACAGTTGCCCTTCCAGTTGTGGGTAGTTGGGAGAGTACTTTGGAGCAGAGGCATTTACATAAATTGGATGTTCACATGCTCCTTCACGTTTACATGAAAGGGACTCTGGAGTTTCAAAAGTCAGATTTTTTTTGTTTTCCTAGCGGGCAGATATAATAGGGAAGGTGCCTTTAAGACTTTGATTGTGTGATGGTTCAAGGAGGCTATTGCTTTGACATACCTTCTTCAGAAGAAGCCAGTTCCAGAGTTTCTCGAGGCTCATTCCACAAGGGGTCAAGCGGTGTCCTGGACCTGCTCCCAGTGGATATCTGTAAGCTGCAGTTTGGTCTTCTCTGCGATCTTTTGTGCGTCACTATTGGGTGGACATTCATGCGCATCAGGATGATGTTTTTGGCGAGTGAGTTCTTGTGGCAGCCCTTTGGGGGTCCCACCTGTGATGTCTCATTTTTCCGTGCTGGTCTGGAAAGTGCTAAAGAAGGAAAAATTAGGGCTTAACTGCTAATTTTCTTTCTTTTAGTCCCTTCAGACTGCCACAGTACCCATCCAGTGTTGTTACTTGATGTGAAATCCGTCTTTTCTCAAGAATGCTAAATGACAATTTTGTTCTTTTTTTCCTTTCCTTTTTTTTTTGGGGGGGGGAGTGTAAATAGATATTGCAGAGCAGTGACATCTGGTTTGTCTGGTATAGCTGGCGAGCTGTTTACATCAACTCCCTCGGTACCGGCCCAGCCTAATCACACAGCTACCAGGTCCTATGGTACCGCAGCTGGCTCTCTAGAGCGACATTGTCCTTCCACGCCCAGGTATCGATCATCTCACCATCAGTCCAGTTTTTTCATTGAGGCTGCGATCCAGTTCAAGACATCGTCCTCCTTCTCTTCATCTCAATGTTCCCAGTCCAATAAGCATTGTTCCTCTTCACATGCTTCAAAGAGAAAACATCACTCCCTCATGCTCTTTGACGAGAAAAACAGCTTCACATCATACCTCTTCCCCGTCATCGGACTGGTACCGGACTCGGAGTAAGCATCAATTTTCTCGATGCATTTCTTCCCCAAGGCCTTCATATGACTCTTGACTTAGTCTAATTCATCTGAGGACTTGTCTGAGTCTACAACAGAAGGTTATGACACTCCTTTGGAAAAAAGTCTCCACACAACTTTCCATCAACGGCTAAATCTCCTACAGAAAGACTTTCTTTTACTAAATTTATTAGGTGATTGGGAAGGAAGCTACTAGTCTTGCTAGAAGTTAATTCTATTTACAGTGCTGAATACTTGGAGGCCTTAGATTATGATCAGCCTCCTAAAGAACTTCTCAAAGAGACTCTTCATAAGAACTAGGAAACACCCCTCACCATTACAGGGGCTTCCAGAAAATTTGACTATGTATAAAATACCAGTCACTAGGGGTAGAGTTGACTTAAAAAATTAAAAAACCTACCCAATCAAGAGTCTATGCCAGGGTATGAACGACACACTAAAGGCACATTTGGATGTCACTTGTACCAAAATTCCATGTTGGTGAACAGAGTACTAAATTGCAATTTCTATATCTCCTGCTATGTGGAGCATCTTGTTTGGAAATTGTCTTCTTTTGATGGATACCCTCCTTTTCAGCATCTACAGGAATTTCATTATATCTTTCAATCCTTTGCCCTGCCTAGAATGTTTTGGGCTGAATCTGCTTATCCATGCTCTACAGGTGAATCTAACATGGGTGTAGAGTCTGTAAAGTTAGATTCCTCCACATGGTTTTCAGCAAGCACTGGCATACATCATTTGAGTTGAGACTGCTTCAGAATTCCACCATGGGGTATAGAGCCTGTAAGGTGACTCTTTTCCTGTTGCTTCGATACAATTATAAAAAGAGATGGCGGAATCTAACAGGGGTATAGAGCCTGTAAGTTACATTCCTGCAATCTCAGAACCAGGATCAACCAGGTTTTTTTCTTGAATGATGTCTTCCACTGTTCCATCAATGTTTATACAGTACATTCCAGAAGGCATCCATTTAGTTCACATTTTTTCCCCTACACCTATTCCTTAATGAACATTCACAACAACACTTTTTATTCCATCTCCTTTTTGATTCTGAAAGGCCTGGAGGTTTGAGAATGGCTATAGGGAAGGAGGAAGCCAATACATCCTCTGGAAAAAAAAAAAAAAAATTGAGAAGGAGGCTCTCTTAGCTTCATCACTATGCCTCTAGATCATCCTCCAAGAGTCTTCTTTCATCCCTCAGCGGACATCTTTTCTTCTTCTCAAAGCAATAGAGAAGTTTCCACCTCTGCAGAAGAATCAGATATTTTACTCCTGTTTTTTTCCTCATCACAAAGGAGACAGGAGGTCTATGTCCAATTTTAGACCTCAGGGGCCTGAATAAGATTTTTGGGGGATGGAGATTAAGTATTTATTTACACATTAAAGTTGCTACTGATGAAGAGACCCAGTAAAGTGATCCTTCAAATATTGTTGAACAGTCTAAATAAAGAAGCCTCCTACCCAGACTTCCTGTGTTACATCCATTGAACCTTTCAGTAGCTTGTCCAGTCACATATGCCAATCAATTACTGCCATTCATGGAACTGCTACTGGAAGATAAATTGCAGTTTTCAGTACAAAATGATCTTCAGGCTCAATATCTGTCCTCCTCACAAGGTGGATAACACAGGGCTTGGAACAACTATTGCAGAACTGAATAAGTTTCTAATGTAGGAGAAGTTTCATATGTTGTCCCTGGCAACTTTATATTCCCTCTTAGATCGCAATGACTGACTATGTTCTCTAGATCTGAAAGAAGCTTATACTCGTATTCCAGTGTATCCAATCTTCAGGAAATTCCTCAGATTTCAGGTAGCGCAGCACCATTATCAATAGAGTTCTGCCCTTTGGCTTTGCATCCTCTTCCAGAGTATTCATTAAGTGCCTGCTTCTAGTGGCAACACCGTTGTGGGCTCAGGGTCTCCAGGTGTTAGGGTGTCCAGTTGTTTCCCTGTCTGGACAACTGGCTGATCAATGATCCAACCTTGTAATGGGTTATGGCAGTGACTCGGTTGAGAATTCTCTTTTTTCAGCAGTTTGGATTCAAAATCATTTTTCCCAAATCTCAACTTCAACCCTCTCAAAATCTGAGATTTATAGGAGCTCTGCTAGCCACCATTTATTACAGAGCGTTTCTCCCTCAACAAAGGCAACAAAATTTGATTCAGTTTTGCAATCAGACTTTTCATCTTCCATCAATCTCAACCAGCTAACTGATGGTTCTCCTGGGTCACATAGCTTCCACGATGCATGTTATTCCATTTGTGAGACTTCATCTCAGGATGTTTCAATAGATTCTCGCATCTCAGTGGTCTCAACCTCTCGATCCACTGTCTCAATACATTACAGACCCATCTTTATTTTGACAATCTCTGCAATGGGGGATGAACTCTTTCAATCTTTCCAATGGGTTTTTGTTACATCAGAAACTTCTGACCACAGACTTGTCCACCTTACGCTTCGGGGCTCATCTGGCGGTCTTCGTACTCAAGGTCACTGGTCTACCCAGGACCAGCGTTCCATATCAATCTCTTGGAACTCAGAACAATCTTCAGTACTCTCAAAGCATTTCAACACATTGTGACCAACAATGTCCTTCTAATCCGCACGGACAATCAGATGGCAATGTATTACATAAATAAGCAAGGAGGCATGGGCTCTCTCCTTTGTCAAGAGGCCCAGAAAATTTGGAACTGGGTGATTGCTCACGGTATACGTTCAAGGGGAACAAAATTCTCTCGCAGCAATGTTACCAGTGGAAATGGACACAGTTTTCCACCTGGTGTATTCTTCATTATCATGATGTTAAATACACTTCTATATCTTCAGTATTGGATTATCTTGTACATTTAATCAATTCAGAACTCAAGACCACTTCGATTAGGGGTCATCCCAGTGCTATCAGTTGATGGTAAACATCTCACTGCTCATCCTCTTGTGTCCAGATTCATGAAAGGACTTTTCAATGTCAAACCACCTCCAGTAGTTTGGGATTTCTAATTTGTTCTCTCTAGACTTATGAAGCTGCCTCCTCCTTCTCTGACTCATCTTACATACCTCACTTGGAAAGTGGATTTTCTCATATCCCTTACCTCTGCTCACAGAGTAAGTGAACTTCAAGTGCTAGTGGCAAACCCGCCTTTTTCAGTGTTCCATCATGACAAGATAGTGCTTTGCACTCATCCGAAGTTCCTTCCAAAAGTAGTCACTGAATTCTATCTCAATCATTACATTATGCTTCCAATGTTCTTTCCTAAGCCTCATTCTCATCCTGAAGAAACGGCTCTTCATACTTTGGACTTTAAACGAGCTTTGGCTTATTACTTACAGCGTACTCAGCCACATAGAACATCTCCTCAACTTTTCGAGAGGAGAACCGGGCAACTATAGACCTGTGAGTCTTACATCTGTCCCCGGCAAGATGATTGAATCACTGATCAAGGATAGCATAGTTCAGCACTTGGACACACATGACTTGATGAAACCCAGTCAACATGGATTCAGGAAAGGGAAATCGTGTTTGACGAATTTACTCCAATTCTTTGAGACCGTGAACGAGCAAATTGATAGTGGAAAGCCGGTGGACATAATATACTTGGACTTCCAGAAAGCATTTGACAAAGTTCCACACAAAAGACTTCTTAGGAAACTACAAAGCCATGGCATAGAGGGAGATATACAAAGATGGATAGGCAAATGGCTGGAAAACAGGAAGCAGAGAGTGGGCATAAATGGGAAGTTCTCCGACTGGGAGAAAGTGACTAGTGGTGTACCCCAAGGCTCGGTACTTGGGCCGATCCTTTTTAATATTTATATCAATGACCTGGAAAACGGAACATCCAGTGAGATCATCAAGTTTGCAGACGACACAAAACTCTGCCGGGCAATCAGATCGCAGGAGGACAGTGAGGAACTCCAGAGCGACTTGTGTCGGTTAGAAAAATGGGCGGAGAAATGGCAGATGAAGTTCAACGTGGAGAAATGCAAGGTAATGCATTTAGGCAGTAAAAATAAGGAATACGAGTACAGAATGTCAGGTGCAACTCTGGGAAAAAGTGAACAAGAAAGGGATCTGGGTGTACTGATAGATAGGACCCTGAAGCCGTCGGCACAATGCGCGGCAGCGGCAAATAAGGCAAATAGAATGTTGGGCATGATAAAGAAAGGAATCTCGAGTAGATCGGAGAAAGTTATAATGCCGCTTTATAGGGCAATGGTCAGACCCCACTTGGAATACTGCGTCCAACATTGGTCTCCCTACTTAAAGAAGGATATAAAACTGCTGGAGAGGGTGCAGAGACGAGCAACTAAACTAGTGAAGGGTATGGAGAAACTGGAATATGAGGATCGACTTAAAACACTGGGATTGTTCTCCCTTGAGAAAAGGAGACTGCGTGGGGATATGATCGAAACCTTCAAAATACTGAAAGGAATCGACAAATTAGAGCAGAAAAAACTATTTACATTGTCCAATTTGACACGGACAAGAGGACATGAAATGAAGCTAAGGGGGGGCAAGTTCAGGACTAATATCAGGAAGTTCTGCTTCACACAGAGAGTGGTTGACATCTGGAATACTCTCCCAGGGGAGATTATTGCGGAATCGACAGTCCTAGGCTTCAAAAGCAAACTAGATGCATATCTCCTTGAAAGAGGCATATAAAGATATGGTTGGCTATAAAATAAGCCAGGTGTATACCTAGCAGGGCCTCCGCGTGTGCGGATCGCCGGACTTGATGGACCGAAGGTCTGATCCGGAGATGGCGCTTCTTATGTTCTTATGTTCTTATGATCCTATTGAACTGGTAAGCTCTTTTCCAGTAGATAGGCGAGACATTCTAGAGTCCCGCCTAGTAGATACTGTGCCTGCTTACAATTTTCAATCTGTTGATGCTTCTCCAAGCCGTTTCTTGGATTCCTATCAGCCCTTGTGGGCCGGAAATTATTTATATATATATATGTTCCATTTATTGGGGAGTGGTTTCTCAGTTTCTTTGAAGCCGGTGTTGACATTTCACTTTACTGTTGGTTGAATTCTTGAGCAGAACAGTTGGTTTGAGCCTGTTGCTACAGGTGCCTCTACTTCATGTATATTCGGTTCTTGGGCACTAAACTGATCAGTGAAGTACTATAGAGACAGAGTGAAAAATCTGGAGTGGATTTTTTCCGCAACTATGCGACTAAAGGGAAATAACCCTACTATCTAGAACAGGGGTGGGTAACTCCAGTCCTCGAGGGCCAGAATCCAATCGGGTTTTCAGGATTTCCCCAATGAATATGGATTGAAAGCAGTGCATGCAAATAGATCTCATGCATATTCATTGGGGAAATCATGAAAACCCGATTGGATTCTGGCTCTTGAGGACCGGAGTTGCCCATGACTTGTCTAGAATGTCTCACCTATCTACTGGAAAAGAGCTTACCAGGGTAAGTACATAATATCTTTTTGCAGCCTTCCAGATCTTGGTGGAGTGATGTGAACGGTTTGATCAAATAGTGATCACTTAACTGGGGCTGAGGCCGGGGCTCTCTAACCTGCTTTTCAACTCTGTTACAGTGCTGCGTAAGCCTTTCAGAGCTATATATGTGATAAATAGTAGTAGTAGTAGTAGTAGTATGCTACTTCAGTTCATATCTTAATTTTGATGTTTGCTTTTTCTAAATTATCTCATATGCAGGGCAGCCATTCGAATCTAATCCAATACATTTATTAGCTCTAATGCCCCCCAAAGCAGCTTACAATAAGTACAGCCAATGCAATTATTGGGAACAACAGGTTGAAACAATGGAACCGATAATTCATGTTGTGCTCTACAGGGTCCATATATAAGTTTCTCCAAAATGATTGTTTCAGCTTTAGTTGATAGTTTTCATTGTTAATGCTCTTACCCACTTCCTGGTAGAACTGTTTTGGGTTCTCTGAAAAAAATTGTTTTCATATCTCTACAGTGTGTTTTTCACATCTGCTCTTCTCTTATTAGCAGGTAACTTTTTCCAGCTTTTGCAGGTCTTCAGTGCCTTAAAGGTACTGATTCCTAGGGCTATATCTTACATAAACTAGCCCTGCAGAGGAGAAATCCTTTTCTTACTGATTCATTTGCCACTGTAGCTATTGTGTTCCTTGTCTCTAGACTGCTTCTAGCTTCATATTTATGAATAGGGAAGAGTTTCTTCTATGCTACTGTTCAAGAAGCAGTGAAGGACATTTATTCCATTTTCAGTATAACCTGCAGGGAGATGGTTCATTCTTAGATTTCACATTTACAGGGGTTCTTATAGCTCAAGAAATTCAGGGAGACACTAATTAGATCTGGAAGTGTGAATTTGCTATAAACATCAGAGAGAAAAAAAGGCTCTTCCCCCACCCTTCAACAGGTTGATCTGAATGTGCTCCTGTGTAATAGCAGCTTTTTACTCTTGTCTTCCCATTTAGGTGACCTTGCAAAATTTGGCCGAGGTGATGCTTCCTCTCCTGCTCCTGCAACCACACTGGCACAGCCTCAACCAAACCAGACCCAGACGCACCATACCACGCAACAGACATTCCTTAATCCGGCTCTGCCTCCTGGCTACAGTTACACCAGCCTGCCATACTACACAGGGGTACCAGGGCTCCCCAGCACCTTCCAGTATGGGCCCGCTGTGTTCCCTGTGAGTCTCCATTTCCAAAAGTATTAATGTTTGAAGGGCCTTTGGCATGGGTGGTTGGGTTGGGAGAGCTACAGGAGTGACAGTCACCACGCTGGGCCCTGTTTTTCAAGGATTTTCATCACTCTGTGCATTGACTGGGCGTTAACGTTTTGCAACTGCTCCCATTAAAAACATTCATGTGAGGCAGATGATGGTTGCTATCGCACGATTCCTACTTCAAGCTGCTATCGACTGAATGTTAAGGGGACTAGCAGGGGGGCCCCCTTCTAAGTCCCATGTCTGCTGCTGGGAAGGGGGCGAAGCTGTGCTCTCTGTACCCTTTGAGAAACTTCTGGCCACGGTCTTTCATATTGATAGCACGTGTTCTGAAGAGCTGCTCCTCTCTGCTGTTCACTTGTTGTAAAATGTTTGTTTTTTACATGCTTGTAAATATAAGATTCAATAAAAAAAATTATAAACAAATACCCAAGTAATCTTAAAGCTGCTGTCACTGGACAATGTTGCCTGGGAAGGGGGTGGGGGATTGCTTGAGAATATTATGTCAGAGCTAAAAGTGGTGTACAAGAGAGGTTGAATTACATATACAGTACAAAGAATATAGAGGTCTTGCATAGAAAGTTTACTTCATAAATGGTTGGGTGATGGTATTCTATCCTAGACAGATGCCAACCTCCCTAATGTCAATGGGGCTAATAGCTGATCTTATCCAGCACATTGTGTTTACAGCATTTCACAGGACTCCTAAGGTGATAGGAAAGGAGTAAACCCCTCCCCTCCCCCATGCCTGGTGTCCATATCATGTGATACTTACTTGAGGGCAAGTACAACATTGAGGAAGGATATCTGCACCATTTTGGATAAACTCTGTTCTAAGCAGTGATCATGGAAAGGGAAGGGGTCAGATCTCCCTAGATGCAACAAACCGTGGACCTTCCAGCCGGATCATTCTCTACCGAACCCAGGAGGAAAGAAGAGCAGGGTTCCTTGAGGAGCACCTACTGTTCCCTTAAATGTTCAGCACAAGCTCATCATCAGCAAGCAGGCAACTTGGTCCTGTTAAAGCCTCTGCAGATCTGGAAGGGGAAAAGTTGCTTTAACAGCAAGAGGCTGCCCCCTGCAGGACAGTATAAACACTAGTCTTGGAAGAAGTTTGCTTCAAATTTATGCAAATTTTTTTCATCATAAATATTGGCAGTCTCTTGGAAGAGGATTAAAGGGTTTTCTGTTTCTTGGTTTAATTTGGAGTTTATAGTCTGTTTATACCTCAGTAGTAGGGTATAAAGTGGATTACAAAACTGATTAGTAAAACTTAAAGCAAGAAAGAGACAAAACCTTAATCCTATCAATCAAACCCCTCAGCTGTCGTCTGTCAAAATCACCTCCAAAAATAAAATTAAACCTAAAACACATACAACAGATACAAAGCAAACTAACAATCATAAACTAGACTGTAATGCCAAAATATCTTGTCTCTTCTCAACATTGCCCACCACAACTAAGCATTTCTGGTATAGGGATGGAAGGGGTTCTGCATTTCATAGGACAGGGAGGGGAGTTGTCTGTCTGAAGGTTTTTGTTTTTTTTTAATGTTTTGCTTTTAAGTTTCAAACAGAAAGGGAGGGAGGGTGTCTCTCCATGGATTTCCCCCAATAGTAAATGAGGTTTTTTGGGGGGGTCCATTGATATCACTGCATGCATTTCACTGAGGTTATAAAGATGACACAAAGTGCTGCAGGATTCGGGAGCTGCTGAGGCTGAGACACTGTCCCTCTTTTATCCAGGTTGCTCCTACCTCTTCCAAGCAGCATGGTGTGAGCGTGAGTGTAAATACATCCGCGACCCCTTTTCAGCAAGCTGGCGCATACGGCTCTCATGGATACAGCAGTGGTAAGAGGAAACCCTTCCACCTCACACCCACACTTCCATCACCAGGACTCTTAACATCCCTTTCTTATACTGACTTGTAGTAAGTGGGTTTGTTAGAGGGGAAGGTGCTCTCCGAGGGAATATGGGACGTTGGCAGTGTTAACCTTATCCAGTGAGAAGGTAAGGTTAGTGTCCTTGCACTTCTCTCTTTGCTCCACCTTTTCCCTCTGTCCCTGTCCTTTCCTTGTGCCATGTGCTTTCCCTCCTGCCAGGCCCCGCAGCAGCAGCAGGCGACAGATACATCTAGAATTCCACAGCAGCAGCGTGATAGCAATCCTCTTGTTAATGGCTTAGGAAAAACAGCGCTTGCTTTGCTTCTTTGTAATATAAATTTATTTCAAGTTCTGATGTGGCATTGCAGCATTACTCATTATATTGGAGGAGGCGTCTCCACAGTACAGAAAAATAGATTTGTGGAAATTGCTGGCGGCAGACCATGCAGTGTGATGTTTGGCTCCAGGAGCTGTCGGATGTGGATATTCTTACCTTTGCAAGATAAAACTCCCCCTCTCTCTGCTCGTGCAAAGAAACGGTTGATGCAGCTCTTAGGAGTGAGAGGTTGTGGTGGTGGCGGCGGCTGTAAGGGAGGGCTCAGCGTGCACATTCTAAGAGTGGGTCAGATGCCTCTTGGATTAGAGACCCCCCAAAGGCGCTTGTTTGGTTAGTGCCCCATTACACTATAGTGACTGGTGGCAATGCTTGTGACTGGTTTTTCTTGTCTTCCGTGACCCTACTATCCAGATGAAGGGGAAGAGGACAAGTTTGTTTGTCTGTCTGAAGCTCAGGGCTACGGCTGTGTGTCTGTTTGCAGGCTATGAGGACTTGAGCCAGGGGCCCGGTAAGGGTGGATATAGTGGGGCTGCTTCCGCTCAGAATAAGCTTGCTGCTGCTGTGTCCGGATCAGGCACTCCTCTGCTTCTCCTTCATGTATCTCCTCTCCCTCTCACAGCACTGCCTTTCTGCTTCGTTCTGTCTTCTAAGAGTGTGCATGGTGTTAGGAGGCAGCCACTGCCATTGCTGTATAATCTGTTGACTGGAGAAGGGGGATTTCTTCCACAGACGTTTTTTTGAAGTGGAAGTCATGTCCTTTACTTACCCTTAGGCCTATTGCTGTGTTCAAACTTCAGTGTCTTTGAAAGAAATAATGGAGAGATGCCTGGCTGTACAGCACAATCAAATAAGCACTGGAAAGGGGGCTGATAATACACCAAGTGTTCCTGGACCCTGCCCAGGAAGCACAAGGGAGAGGAGTTCTAAGAGGACCTTGCCTATGTGGAGAGAGGAGGAGGTGGTGGTCAAGGAGTGCCACATGTGCACCTTGCCTGGGAGGGAAAGAATTGAAGCATACTGATCCTGCCTGGGTGGAGGGCTGGGGCCCAAGGACTGCTGTCTTGGGGGGAGGGGGGCTCTAACTCCTCCTCCTCCTCCTCTGGAGTTTATTACATGTTTTATGCCTTGGGGATTCCCCTATCCCAAAAGAGCTTACAATCTAAGATTTGTACCTTAAGCAATGGAGGTTTAAGTGACTTGGCCCAAGGTCACAAGGAACAACAGTGGGATTTGAACCAAGCTTCCCTGGTTGTCAGTGCAGTGCTCTAACCACTAGGTTACTTCACCTCCTGCCTTGTTGTTGCCTTCTGTTTTGGTTATGGTGTCTTCCCTCCCTCCTCTCCCCCAGGTGTTTCAGTTACATCTAGTAACACAGGAGTGCCAGACATCTCGGGTTCAGTTTACTCCAAAACTCAGGTATGTTTCTTTAGTTTAGAATTTGCCTGCGTGGGGAAGGGGCTACATGTATGATGCTTCCCTAACAGTTCAAGGATCATCGACCGGTAAGCATTTTTCTCTTGCTTTCTCTGTCCAGTCCTTTGAAAAGCAAGGATTTCACACTGGAACCCCAGCAGCCTCCTTTAGTCTGCCTTCAGCGCTCGGCACTGGTGGCCCCATGAACCCAGCCACGGCAGCTGGTTACCCTCCAGCTCCCTTTATGCACATCCTGGCCCCGCATCAGCAGCCGCATTCCCAGATCCTGCACCATCACCTGCCAGACGGACAGGTAAGGACCCTTCTAAACCCTAGAGCAGCCCCATGAGAGTCTTTACAACAGTGACAGTGGGAATGAAGCAAGTGGGGCAGGGCACAGGAGGGAATCTGAGCCCTTCAGAACACAGAAGCAGACTCTTGTGTGTAGCTTGCAGGCGCATCAGTGATTTTCTGTTACCAAAGCTTATCCTTTGTTTTACATATCCTGCCGCTTGGCAGCAGCTGCCATATTTGCAGATGATTCAGTGCTACCACCTGCAGCAGGAAGACCAGGTAATGGAAGTTCTGCACTGTCCATTGCACTACTATATATTTACTCCTGCCCTGTACTCCCTCCCCTCGCCCTCCCTGAGATGTGCACATAGCTGATCACTTGCCCTTCCATCTTCTTACCACACTCACAGGATCTTATCTCCTACCCAGATGTGCACACAGTCTTCCTGCTCCATTCCCACCCATCACACCTGCAGAATCCTGCTTCTCCATCCACACCCTCCCTGAGACATGGACACAGCCTAGTCAGTTGTCCTATTTATCTCTCTCCCCTCCCCCAACCCCAGTCATGTCTGCATTTGCTAGGAAAAGGATACCGGGTTTGATGGACCTTCACTCTCTCCCAGTATGGCAATGCTTACGTTCCCCCACAATATAATCACAACTCGGTCACCCCATCCTGGTATGGACACAATTAGTTACCCATCTCATCTATCCCGCCTCTCATTTTTGCAGGATCCTGCTTCTCTGTCTGCCTCCTTCTTTATCTCCCTCCTTCTCCAAGGATGTACCACTTGCACCCCCCCCACCCAACTCCAACTATACCTGCAAGATCTTGCTGCCTCCACCCAAATTTTGCCTACAAATTTCTTGTCCTGCCCAGCCACATCTCCAGCTTCACTCGCTGCTTGTTCCAACTCAAAACATACATGTGGCCCCAATTACTTGTTTCAGCTTATTCATTCTTTCCTCCCCCCACCCGACTATACATACAATATTTGCTTCTCGTACTCCACCAACCCAAACACAGATGCAGCCTTGTCTGCCATTACCCAACCATAGGGTATTCCCTCTCCATCTCCAGCTGACATGCGCACACAGCTCAGTGACCTGTCCCAGCATCCTTCAACCACACCCTCCTGCCCCTGCTTTCCAATCCCACATACCTGCCCCAGCCATTCTTTGGCTAGACCTTCCCTTCCCCTGTCTCTTCTCCCTTCCTCCCAGCCCCTGATGCCTTCTAGTTTTCTGCTTCCTCCTTTTCATCTTTTCTTCACTCCCTTCCCTGGCTCATCTTCCCTATTCCTTGATATAGACTGGGTACTCCATGGGCCTCACTCATTACTGCACATCCTAATGAAGGTGATCTAATGAATCCAAAACAATGGTGGTATGGTGGTAAGGTCCAGGCTAGATCAGAATAACTTGTTGACTTTTTTTTTCCTTTTTTTTTTTTTTTGTTGGTGTGCTGGTAATTTTTCTATTTCAGATACATTAAAAGTTTCTGAGAGTATCCAGCGTAATCTGGAAGGTCTGCATTTCTTTTCTTCTCTCTGCCTTCCTGCTTGGGTACTGCCTGCCTGTCACCTCATCTCTACTTATATGGCCCTGTTAGAGCTTCCAGTACAGACTCCTGCCTGGTACACAGCTTTGCACATACATGTCACTCCAGGTGTATAGGTGTATGCACTCACATAACCAGTGGTCACATTCTTCATGTGCACTCTTGTTTTTGTGGCACTGCACACCACAGGTGTTGCACTTCTTTCAGAGGTTGGGACTCCTATATTTTCACACTTGGTTACTTTTTTAAACTTTCTTGTTTGCCACATGTCTTCATTAAATAATGTTCAGTGGAAAAGTTGCTTACTTTGTAACAGGGTTTCTTTGTGGACAGCAGGCGCTGACAACCAAAAATGGGTGATGTTTCTACAGTAGCACTAGTTTGGATGTGCTCTCTGAGCCTACAAGTCTGGAAGACTTTATGTATGTGCATAAATGTTTTGCCTTAGTTCTAGTGGCTCCTCTGACATTTTAGAGCTTGGATGACTTTGACATTGAGAGGTGGAAGGGATTGTGCTGGCTGTGATCACAGCCTGAGTCAGGAGAACAGGAGGAGAGATATTTTTTAGTTTTGCCCTACTTCCCTAGACCAAGAAAGGTTTGTGGCTGGAAGCAGAGGGTCTCAGGTTGCAGCGGTAGGTGAAGTCGAATATCTAAGGCTGGAGCAAGACAAGTGAGGTGGTCCAGAGAAACAGAGAAATCATTAGGATGAAAAAAAATCAAAGGTTTTAAATAGGAGAGCAGGAAGATCTGTCCATTTGGCAAGTTAGATAGACTGAGGTGGAAATAGGCAGGCATACCAATGAGAGGGGTTGCAAATGCCTTAAAAGACCTTGCCGGCAAAGCTAATGCATCCATGTTTTTTTCAGATGAGGTCACCAGTGTGTGGCTGACTCATCCTGCTTGTCCATGGAGAAACCCCTATTACAGATAAACATTACTTTCTCTGTGGACAAGCTAAATAAGATCAGCCACATATGGTAGATTTCAGGCTAAGGGTGCAAAAGTCATATTTTGATTTTGAATGATTACCGCTTGCAGTAGTAGTGGAATGGTAGTTTGAAGCAAGTTAAGTAAAGACGTTCTATAAGACGGTCTCTGCAGAAATACTATCGGTTGGTTTTTTTTGTTTGTTTTTTTTGGGGGGTTGGGTATATTGATATCCAAATCAATTGCCATCTGAAAGCCATTTAGAATAAGTTCTCAAACAGCTTGGCTAATTCAGTTGATGTTATGCAGCATAAAAAGCTATGAGACTTTCCCATGAGACTGTTATCTTTTCCAGGTCCAAGAATAACGCATTTCTAAAGCTGTTCTGCTGTATTTGTGTGCGACTGAGGGAGAGGGGGAGGAAGTACCATAGATTGGGTGAAAGGGAATTCAGAGCTAACTTTTGGCAGAAATTGTTGATGTGTTCTTAGATGTTTCCTGTTATGGTGGAGCTGCCTACAGCATGGGTAATGTACTAGCTAATAACAATCCCGTCAGATTTTAAAGCATTTAAACCAGGCAGGAGAGCATCCTGTGCTGTCTGGTTAGTGCCAAGGTAGTCTGACAACAGTGCTTGCGTGGAGCAAGTACTTAACTGGTTATCAGTGAAATTGGATTGGATTTATTGTCCTTGATATACCGCTATGATAAATGTATTAAGCAGTTTATAATACTACAATAAGAAAAAGAAATTATTCAAGGGCAAAGCAGGAAATATATTCTCACATGTGGGTGATATCATCCATGGAACCCAGCACACACAATCAAAAAGTGTACTGTCACTTTAAAACTTTAAGACCGCCCATATCACATGCATGCTGGTGCCTTCCTGCCCAATGTCAGCTTGTGTGACCATCAGTTTTCTGTGGAGCTGAGAAGCTGTTCCTTAGTCTCTCTAATCATGTCAAACTCGTGATATTTTTGTGCCTTTCTGTTCTTTTTTTTAAATACTTCCTTTTTGTCGTATTTCTTTCATTTTATTTTCAGTAAAAAAAAATAAAATTAAATACATTTTTATTAACCATATTTTTGTTTTTGGGCCTTCGGGCTCTTTTCAACCTATTTTCAGGCCAGGAGCGTCAACCTTTTTTCGGTGTACCATCTATTCAACTTCCCCTGATCATAGAGTCCTTTGACTTGAGGTGGCTGTTTTTCTTTCAATGTCCAAGGCTCCTAGCGGCTTCAAGAGGGGTGCTCAATGCCACAAGACCATTTTAGGCAAGGATCCGCATAACTGGTGTGTCTGTGCCTAGGTCCTGATCATCAGGATATTTCCTGCACCCTCTGATTTTATGCAGAAGAGGTCGCTCAAGGTCAATTTGAGAAGCTTTTCGGTTCAACTTCACGTACATTGACTATGCCTGGTCACTAACATCGATTGACACCAGCACCAAAGGCATCGACAATTCATTCCACGTCTTTGTCAATGCAACCATCATCAGGGGAATCTCCCAAGCATCTTCACCATCAACGCATGCTAAGTGTCGACACACCGATGCCAGATCTCCATCTTTGCAGTTGGTGTTTTTTCTGAGGCGTACCTCGACATCGAGGTCCCCAACCTGTTGATACCCAATTTAGCCAGTGTCTAATGTAGCCTTGTCAGTATTGATACCGAAGCCGTAACTGCAAGAATAGCTTCAAATGTTGTTGCAAGAGCTAGCAGGGATGCTGCAGTTGCACTCTGTGTCAACTCCTGTATTAACACATCCATCCTCAACCCAGTTCTAGCACTGCCCTAAGACTCCTTTGAAGCATCGTTCTCGGACACTGACATCAAGCATCCAGTTCAAGCTCCTCTCAGGTTACTTAACATGTTTACATCGATGCTGTCCTTTGCACTCACTCTGTCGGTGTCGGTCTATGAGGCCTTGCATCGAGGAGTATGACTCTGATTTATCAATCTCCACTGGAAAGTGGTTATCCAGAGAGGTCAGCAGATTAGTCTTATGGTATACCTTCAGATCCATCTCTACCACCACCTTGCCAGAAGGTTTTTCATTCACAAAATTCATAAGACAGATGGAACAGGCACTCCCAATAAGTATGGAGTCTGAGATAGAACCTAAAGCAGAGCTTATGGAGACACTCTACTACAAGGAGTGGCCCAAGAACTGCATAAAGGTCCCTCTACATAACCATATGAAATGGGCTGTATTTTTAAAAATCTGGGAATCTCCATTCTCTGTCCCAGTGGCTCCACACACATTGAACACTCTGCCGTATCCAGTCTTGCCCAAGCTTTGACTGGCCTCAGTTACAGCACCAGTCCTTGGTAGTAGAAACCACCTTGAAAAAAGCCAACAGTACTAGAACTTATGCCAGCATTTCCCCAGGAAGAGAGAGCAGGATGCTGGATAAGTTTGGATACAGAGTGTTCCATGCTGCTAATAGAATTTTAAACTACAGTTTTTACATTACATTTTACATGAAATCTCTCGTCCAGAAAATATTTATGACCAATATATACCACCTGAACATCTCAATTCTTATCTACATTTAATGAGTGATCTCCTAGAGACCAGAAAATACATGGTGCATTCTACCTTTGATGCGTTTGATATTACCTCTCATACCTTGGCAATCTCTGTTGTCTTTAGCAGGCAAGCATGGCTCAGAATCTCACATCTAGGCCCCAGTTCTGTATAGGAAATGATTTGTTCAGGGATCGTATAGAAGAGGCCACACAATAAATTAAAAGCCATACTGACTACATGACCACCTTGTCTTCCATTAAATCAACTCAGTCTCAGGCGCCCAGGAGATATTCTAACACCTCCAAGTGCTCCTCATACTATTCTAAGCAGAGATACTGCCAATCTTCTAATAATGCTTACCCAACAAATCAGAAGTGACCAAAGCAGCAAAGATAACAAAAGACTTCCACAAAGCCTCAGTCAAAATAGCAGCAGTCCTTTTGACTCCATTCTAGAGAACATGGTCAGCATTTCTTAACTTTTCCTCCCAACTTTACCCATCAGTGGTTGTCTCACCCTCTGTCAACAATGATGTCCATTATAATATCGAAACATTGTGTTTTTCAGGTGGTGAGTCAGGGCTATGCTCTTTGTTTACAAAAAATACCTCTGAACCATCCTCCAAAAGTGTTTTTCTTCAGCTCCCAGCAGCAGACCCTCCTTTGCCAAAAGCTCTCAGCCCTCCTCCAGCTCAGTTCCATAGAACAAGTTCCTCTACTCCAAATGCTTCCTCATACCGAAATAGACTGGAGGTCTTTGTCCAATTCTAGATCTCGGGGCTCTCAACATATACTTAGTAAAGGAGAAGTTTTGCATGGCCTCCTTGGGATCATGCTCACCTCATTTAGAGAAAAATAACTGGCTCTGGTCTCTAAGACTTCAAGGAGGCTTACAATCATTTTTCAAGCCTCCCTGCCCCACAAGAATCTCCACTTTCGAGTGAGAGCATGCCACTACCAATGTAAGCTGCTCCCATTTGGCCTAGCTTCAACAATCAGAGTGTTCATGAAGTGCTTAATAGTAGTAGCTGCACTTCTTTGTTCAATATGGTTTCCACATATTCTGCTACCTGCATGACTGGTTAATCAAGGCCCCCACACCTTATCAAGCTCATCAGGCCATGATTGCAACAGTTCGTCTTCTGGAGTTTCTCAGATTTGCACTCAACTATGAGAGATCCCATTTGCAACTCACTCAAACTCTAGAGTTCATTGAGTTGCTTCTACACATGATTCAGGCTCGGTCCTGCCTCCCTCAACAGAGACTTGATACTCTCATTCATATCTGCCAGACAGTCTTCTCTCTTCAATGAGTCACTTCAGGCCAAATGCTGCGCCTCCACAGTACACGTGACTATGTTTGCCCATCTCCATCTCAGGGAACCCCTATGAACTCTCAAGCCACTGGACTACTATCCCAACACTTACAGGTGACAACACTTCAAAAATCCCTTCAGTGGTGGTTATCACCAGCCAGCCTCTCCAGAGGCCTCCTATTCCATACTCCACCACATCAGAAGATATTAGCAACCAATGCTTCCATGCTCGGCTGGGGAGCCTACCTCGATGGCCTCCTTACCCAAGGGGAACCTGGAGTCCTCAAAAGAACTCTTCACATTAACCTCTAGGAGCGAGCAATCCACAATGCTCTATACATGTTCCAAAATCGCCTTCTCAATCAAGTAGTACTCATTTGAACAGACAATTAAGTAGCCATATGCTGTGTGAACAAACAGGTGATACAGCATTTCAAATTTGGTCCTAAGGAATTCTGCACAACATTTTCCTGAAAGCAGTCTACATGGCAGGGAATCAGAATATCTTAGCAGACAAGTTGAGCAGACTTCTGCCTTCTACAATCTCATGAGTTGTCACTCAACTATTAGAGGTCAGATATTCAAGAATTGGAGAACCCCAGAAGTGGATTTTTTTGCTTCCCCACACAACCACAAACTTTTGCTTTTCTGTTCCAGACTACATTCCCAATTGCATAGTCGGATGCCTTTTTCCTTGACTGGCAAGGCAAGTTTCTTTATGCCTCTCTCTCTCTTCCCCCCCCTCCCCCTCTAGTCTGGAAGACTCTACTTAAACTTTGCCAAGAACAGGCCACCATGATTCTCATAGCACCTCAATGGCCAAATCAACCATAGTTTCTTCAACTCTTTCCAATCTTGCTAATGCAAAACAAAGGCTCTCCATCCCAATCTGCGTTCATTAGCTTTTATAGCATGGTATCTCTCTCCCAACAAATAGATGCTTTTGCACTATCTGCACCAGTGTCAGCAACTGTTGAAGCCTCTAGAAAGCCTTCCACACAGTGCTGCTGTCATTATTCACAATCTGGATCCAATCATTTTTCTATTCCCTTCGGTCCTTGACTATCTTCTACACCAGTGTTCTTCAACCACTAGTCCGCAGAAGTTTCCTTCCAGTCCACAGGGCCGGCATGTGCATTGGGCCCGAGACAGTGTTCTTCAACCGCCAGTCCGCGGTGCGATCAATGTGGCATAATCTTCGGGCCAGCTCCCTCTTCCTCACTGCCGCAGTGCACAAAGCCGCGGGCAGCGCGTCCTGTACCTGAACCGGAAGCCTTCTCTCTGATGTCGCAACATTAGAGGAAAGGCTTCCAGATGAGGCGTGGGATGCACGAGGAAGGTGAGGTGCAGGAAGGTGAGGAAGAGGGAGCCGGCCCAAAGATAACACTGGGGGCGGCATAAAACGGCCAGTCGGGAGCAGGCCAGAAGGTAAGGCACAGCATGGAGGGAGACAACAAAAGGAGGGGGAATGATTTTAATTTTAAATTTAGTGATTGAATTGTGTTAATTTTGAGAATTTACATCTGCTGTATGTATTTTGCACTGTTAGGAAGAAATGCATTTGTTTCTTTTTCTCTGAGGTTGTACTTCATGCAGAGTCTTGCATTTTAGGGTTTCATTTGTGTATATTAGTACTTTTAGTTTGTGGTCGCATATTTTCATAGGGGTTATATGTGTTCTGGTAGGAATGAATGTTGAGAAGCATAAAGTGCGCTTTGTGTAGTTTAATTTTGTGATTAACCATAATGTAGTGTTAATAAGATTATATTGTGTGTGTTTGTGTGTATGTGTATATATGAAAAATGAATGGAAAAAATGGTGTTACAATTAGTACTATTATGGGGGAGGGGTCTGGCCCATGACTTAGCCCAGTGTTCTTCAACCGCCAGTCCACAAAATAATTTTTATTTCCGCCGGTCCATAGATATCAAAAGGTTGAAGAACACTGTTCTACACCTTTCTAACTCCAGCCTCAAAACAGCTTCAGTCAAGAGTTCATCTCAGCGCTATTAGTGCTTTTCATACACCTCTAGGAAAAAAAAGCCATTATCTGTACATCTTTTAGTTGCCAGATTTATGAAAGGCTCCATCACACAAAGCACCATTCAAGCCTCCTCTAGTAGCTTGGGATATTAATGTTATACTTTCTGCTCTGATGAAGTCTCCATTTGAACCACTCTCCACTTCATCACTTAAACATCTCACTTGGAAAGTGGTCTTCCTGTAAGCTATTACATCTGCATGCTGGGTCAGTGAACTTCAAGTGCTTTTATCAGATTCACCTTATATAATGTTCTACCACGATAGGTGGTTCTTCATATTTATCCAAAATTCCTCCCAAGAAGTCGTCTCAAAATGTAATCTAAATCAATCCATTGTGCTATCTGTTTTATTTTCAAGGCCACATTCTTACCCTGGTGAAGCAGCAATCCACACCTTGGACTGTAAACATGCTCTTCCTTTATTAGTTGGATTGCACCAAACCTCACAGAACTTTCACTCAGCGGTTACTGTCATTCGATCCTAACAGACTTAGAACTCCTGTCGCCAAGAAACCATCTCCACATGACTGACAAACCGTATCTCTTTTAGCTATGCTCGGGCTGGGCTGACACTTTAAGGCCATGTCACTATTCATAAAGTTTGAGCAATGATGATTTTAGTAGCTCAACTGCGTTTCACTCCCATTGAGGACATCTGTAAAGCAGCCACCTTAGTCCTCAATCCACACCTTCACATCCCATTATTGTTTGGAGAATCATTCCAAACGGGATAGTTCCATGCAGTTCTACAAAATGTATTCTTCACATGAGGCCAACCTCCCTCCAAACCTCTTGATTTTGCAAGACTCATGGTAGCGGTTTCACAGTTGATAACAGTCCTTATAAGGGAATTTTGGCAGACATTTAATGCTCCACTACCTTTAAGTGATGTAACTGAAGAAAATACGAGCACAGCTGACAATGAAAATGTAGTCTTGGGCAAATAGTATGCACTGAAGTGAGGAATTAAGGGGTGTATCTATTTTCAGAACTGCAGGTTTAGTGTTTTAAAATTATCAGTGCTGTGTATTGGTATATGGTGGGTAGCACTAGCTTAGAACTACACAGTTTGGCAGTTGGAGTAGAACAATAGGTGATAATTGGTAATATCTAGAGAGTATGAACTTGTGACCTAGGCAGTTTGAAAAGGGCTCATACACAGATTACGTGCCAGCAAGCAGGCACCTCTGAAACTGCCAGGAACCCATAACAGTTTTCCAGAAGCCTAAGTAAAAGCCATAGAGGAACCAAGCCAGCTCTTGGTCTTTCTGGAAGATGGTCTCAGTTTGTGACCTCACTCCAGAAGAGTTTTAAGGACTAGATTTGGGTGGGAGATTTCTTTCATTCAGTGCAATTGAATTAGTAGATTTTATCTTTTGGTCAAAACCCACCAACTGACCAATGCAAAGTATGTTTAAGAGGTTTGCCTTCTGCTAGTCAGAGCCCACCTTATGATCACTGTAATTGGAGTTAGAAATTGGAAATAACATCTTGTAGCAAAGGAGAGGGAGAAATCTGTACATAATTGGATTGTGTTCTGAAAGCAACTGTTCCCTTTTCAATTGTGCAGCTTCCTGGTTTCAAGAAGAAGTAAAGTATGGATTTTGGTTTTGGACTTTATATCCTGGTGTAGTCTGCATTATTCAAGTAGTGAGAAGAGTGGTGCTTGCTTGCTGTGGAACTCTAGCTGTTAAGTTGGTCCCAGCTCTGGTCTTCAACAAATAAAATAACTTTGTGTACCCCCCTTCCCCACATCTGGGTAAAAGAAAGGGGGGGTTACATAAATAGCGCCCAAACAGAGACCTTGAGATGGAGGAACAAGTTTACAACTTGAAAGGGAATATCATCATCATGCTGGAGGGAGGTCGTTAATGGATCATATATGATTCTCATTGTGTCTGCACTGCCATGTCCTGGTACCGAAGAGCGAGAAGTGTGAGGAAAGTTTCTTTGAGACTCGAGAAGTAGTAGCAGAGAGATCAGGCTAGTTTCTCATCCAAAGGAGAACTAGAGGGAGTCCCCTCAACTGTGGAGCTAGTCAAGCTCCAGCGGAGTGGTATCAGGAATTGATTGGTATGATGCCAGTACTGCAGTGGAGTCCATGTCTCTGCCTGAAAGCCTTGCTAATCTCAACTTGGAGAGACAGCAGTCCCCCGAGGCCAGTGATGGCACCACAACGATACCCAAGGGGTGAGGGAGAGGATTGCCACGTGAGAGCCCAGCCTGATGTCAAAGAGTGAATCTGACTCTCCATTCTCTACGCTATTGCTGCAGAGGGCTTCCAGCGGTTCAGTGTGGCATCGCCATCATCTCCATTAGGTTTTTCCTGGTCCAGACAGGTATGCAAGGTGGTCCCGGTATCTCTGCAGCTTCGGAGCCAGGTACACTTCTGGTCCCCCACTCAACAACTAATGGTAAAGGTACTGCAGATGGTCCAAGACTTTTCTGTCCAGCTGCCACAGGATCCAGTAATAGGACATCTGTTGCTAGACAACCTTTTTTTATATATTCTATGCCTGGGGAGAGATTGATCTGGAGGGAGAACAACTGACTGAACTGGAGCGACCGCTAGGACTGAATCTCCAGCTGTCCGACCTGCCAGAGTGGAAAGGAAGTGAATCATGAGGAGGTGAAGGAGCACTAAAAAGGGCTTCTAAGCACAAGTATTCCTCAAATTTATTTACAGGACCCCTGGGTACAACCTGGTCAGGGAGCACGACGCCATCTGCTGGCACCCAGCCAGTCAAACAAATACATCAAGCAGCGGGGCTACCAAGTATGAGGGCTCAATCATCCCTATGTGCCCCTCCCAGTAATAGCCATAGTAAATGCCTATCGAGACATTTGGGTGAGGGATGAGATCTGTAGATGCTTGTTCATTAGCCCAGGGCCCAAAGGATACACTCGGAACCATGAAATAGTACGGTGCAAGGTGGAATAGGACTGGGAGAGAACTGCATTTTAAAAATGCAGTACACCTAGTCAGCCCCATGAAGAAACCCCGTTACTTTTATATCACAGAGTTGCTTGTGGGAGGTGCCAGCACCCACAAGCTTGATCCCAAATGGTACACCACCTAGAGAGCTACTGGTCCTATGAACTGTTTGCAGAACTCTTTACAGTGAATATTAACTGTTTATCCTGAGTTTTGATTAAAAAAAGCATTACTAGCACCATGTCCCCTTAATGGGGTACACTACCATACAATTGCATTCTATAGGTTCCCTGAAGTTTTGTAGTTAGTTTGTAATGTGACCGTAACATGTTTCTGTTCTGCAGTTGTGTTTAGCAAAAGGGAAGTTGTGAGGTATTATAATAAAGCTAAGATCTATGTTGTTTGTGTGCTTGAAATTGATTCAGCTGAAGGGTATTTTTCTTTCTGGGGGTGAGTGCACCACTGCAGAAAATCAATGATCTGCAACCTGCAGCCACAGGTAAAAACAGTAACATGTGGATACAGCTAAATCATAAATGTTTTTTTTCTTTTTTTTACCAGTAATGACTGCAGCAGCAACTGGGATGGTGGCTTGCAAATCACAACTACTACAATTCTTTTTTTTCAAAGATTACATTTCTCACGACTTGTAGCCAGTAATTTTACATTTCAGGAGGTACATTTCTCTAACTTACAGAAACACTTATAAGAGTAACGGTGTTTTCCATCTGTGGTACTGATAACATGTGAAAGTTTGGTAACAACACGGTAAACTCCGTGTGATGTGAATAAAAAGGGGTCTTTCCTAAATTAGGGAGATGCAATGTGAGTGTTAAAATCAGTTTGAGTGTCAGGTTGTCATCTGCTGATCTCTCATGCTATGCCATGGACTGGCCACCCAGGACATTTGCATTTGAGAGTTCCAGCCTATATTTTCCATTCAACTGGTACTGATTTTAAAATAGTCATAAAGTAGTTTAGGGTGAAGATACCCCAAATTATTCCCTTTAAGAGATTAATTTGTGTGCTGGGGGGGAGAGTGTAGCTGTGGGTAAATAGCATGCACTGAAGTGAGGAGTTAAGGGGTGCATCTATTTCTCAGAAGTGCAAGATTAGTGTTTTTAAAATTATCAGTGCTGTGTATTGGTCTATGGAGGGCAGCCCTAGTTTAGAACTGCACAGTTTGGCAGTTGGTGTAGAACAATAGGTGATAATTAGTAACATGTAGATCAGGGGTGCCCAAAAGTATATCACAAAGGCAATGTGAGTTGATCACAGTGCTCCGCGATAGACTCGTATTGCCTTTGTGTTCTGTTCTCCCTGCTTCCCCGATGCCAGGCCAGGCGCGTACAAGCGCTGGGCCCACAGCTTCCCCCCCCCCCCCCCGGACATCAATTCTGACGTTGAAGAGGAAGTTCCAGGCCAGCCAATCACTCCCTGGCTGGCCCAGAACTTCCTCTCTTAAGTCAGAATTGACCTTGGAGGGGGGGAGGCTTGTGGGCCCGGTGCTTGCACGGGCCTGGCTTTTGTGGCATCAGTGAAGCAGGTTTAAATCGGTGTCGGTGGCATGGGAGCAGGGAGAGAGACAGAAAGAAAGGGGGCAGAGAGAGAAAGAAAGAAAGGGGAGGGGCAGGGAGAGAGGAAGAAAAAGTTGGACTCATGGAGGGACAGAGAGAGATGTTGGTTGGGGAATGTAATGAGGTGTGGAGGAGAGGAAGCATACAGGAGGCAGAAAGAAAGATTGGATGCACAGTCAAAAGAAGGAAGTGCAACCAGAGACTTATGAAATCACCAGACAGCAAAGGTAGGAAAAATGATTTTATTTTAAATTTAGTGATCAAAATGTGTCCAAATTTATATCTGTTCTCTATATTTTGCACTATGGCCCCCTTTTACTATACCGCGATAGCGGTTTTTAGCACAGGGAGCCCTATGAGCGTCGGGAGCAGCGTGGGACATTCAGCGCAGCTCCCTGTGCTAAAAACTGCTATCACAATTTAGTAAAAGGGGAGGGGGTATATTTGTCTATTTTTGTATAGTTGTTACTGAGGTGACAATGCATATTTTAAAGTCATCTGCCTTGACCTCTTTGAAAACCCCCCGAATATAAATGATAATTAATATTTTCTCTGCATACAGTGTGCTTTGTGTTTTTTAAAATTTTATTGTTGATAGATCATTTTGACTTGGTCATTTTAAAAGTAGCTCGCAAGCCAAAAAAGTGTGGGCACCCCTGATCTAGATAGTGTGAACATGTGACCTAGGGAGTTTGAAAAGGGCCCATGCACCTGAGTTTTCATGGGAATCACAGACTACGTGCAGACAGACACCTCTGAAACTGCCAGTAACGCAGAACATGAGTTCTAATAGTTTCCAGAGCCTAAGTAAAAGTTATAGAGAAGCCAAGCCAGCTCTTGGTCTTCTCGGATGGTGGCCTAATTTTGGGACCTTATTCCAGAAGAGATTTAAGGACTAGATTTGGGCAGGAGATTTGTCTTTTGACCAGAGCCCACCAACTGACCAGTGCAAATGGATTAGTAGATTTTGCATTTGGTTCAGAGCCAACCAACTGACCAGTTCAAAGTTTGTTTAAGAGGTTTGGCTTCTGATAAAGCCTATCTTATGATCATTGTAATTGGAGTTGGAAATTAGAAATAACATCTTGGAGTGTAGAATAGGGATTATCCGTACATAGTTGGACTATGTTCAGAAAGTAACTGTTCCCTGTTTGAGTGTGCCTCTTCCTGGTGCAAGAAGAAGTAAAGTTTGGATTTTGCTTGCTGTAGGACTCTAGCTGTTAAGTTGGTCCCAGCTCTTGTTCTCAACAAATAAAATAACTATGTTCCTTCCCAGCATCCAGGTAAAAGAAAGGGGGTTACAGCAGTATGCCTGCTGTTTCAGATGACACATCTGGTCAGCACACTGATAATACTGTATTGGTATGCAGGTCAGACAGGACCCATAAGCCTGTCACAAAACTTGTTTTTGATGAATTGGGTACCCCTTCTATTCAGCCTATTCAAATTTCGGTTCATAGACAAAACTGCGGAAGACAAAGGCGCGCGCCGACAACTGAGCGCAAGACAGAGGTGCGCGCCGAAGAAAATGACAGTTTTTAGGGGCTCCGACGGGGGTTTTTGTTGGGGAGCCCCCCCACTTTACTTAATACAGATCGTGGCGGTGTTGTGGGTGGTTTGGGGGGTTGTAATCCCCCTCATTATACTGTAAACTTAACTTTTTCCCCCACAACGCCCCCACAATGCGGCGCGATCTGTATAAAGTAAAGTGGGGGGGTTCCCCCCCCACACAACCCCGTCGGAGCCCCTAAAAACACTTATTTTCTTCGGTGCGCGCCTCCGCGCTGCGCTCAGTTGTCGGCGCGCACCTTTGTCTTTCGCGGTTTTGACCTGACACCCAAATTTCTGCAAAGACTGTCATTGCTGATTGGTTGACAATTCTTGAGCGCATGAGTAAATATGTTCAAACTAGTTAATCAAGGTGACTTTGCTTTATTAGGTAGCAATTGTGCTTTCCACACTGGTCTTACAGGAGGACATGGGAACCCATCCAGTTGTGGCAGGGGGAGAGTGTAAGGTTTCAAGGTGCAGGAATTCAGCAGAAAACTGCTATTGCCTCTGATGTCATGGCAACAGGGAGGCTGTCTGCACTGTGTGGACTCCTCCTACTGCCAAGAGCAAAGAGCTACTATTGGCTGTTTTGAAAGATTCATAGGTGTGTTTTAGGCTGAGAACAGAAACAGAAAAAGGCAGAGAGCACTGCAGTTGGAGTGAAAAGGGGAAGGTAGAAGTTTGGAGGAGGGAGAAACAGCATGTTTCTCTCTGGTTAATTGTTTTGTAGGAGCTGGCAGATAATTCCTGTAAGCAGCTAGCTACCTCTATACATATAGCTTTGGGGATCAATGTCCAAGAACCTGAATATACTGGTAAAGGGTAAATTTATATTTGTCTTATTTACCCTCCTTTTACCCTGTGCACATAACCGGCCATAGGGTACCATAGAAGCCGAAGGACAGTCCCATTAATTCCTTTTACTTCCGATATACTTGAAAAAGTTGTTGGTGTGAGTTTTTACCTCTGTGGCAAGTTTCTCTTCATATTCTTATTTAGCCGCCTTTATCAGTGCTTTGCATCTAACTTGCCAATGCTTATATTGCTTTTTAGTTTCTTCATTTAGATCCTTTCTCCGTTCTTTGAAGGATGTTCCTTTGGCTGTTTCACTTCATCTTTTAACCATGCTAGTTGTCATTTGCTCTTCTTTCCACCTTTGTTAATATGTGGAATACATCTAGTCTGGGCTTTCAAAATAGTATTTTTAAACAACATCCTTGCCCAAGTTGAAGTCCTAACCTTTGTGGCTGATACTTTTAGCTTCTTTTTAACCATTTTCCTTATGTTATCAGTCTCCCTACTATATTAATTTCCTTTGTGACTTCTCTCCAGGTATTAGCTCAAATTTGATCATGTTATGATCACTGTTTTCCAGGGGACTCAACATCATTATATCTCGTACTATGCCCTGCATTCCACTAAGGACTAGATCTATAACAGCTCCCCCTCTTGTCTGTTCCTGAACCAATTGGTCCAAGAAGTGATTATTTATCATGTCTAGGAATTCTACCTCCTTAGCACTCCCCAATGTAAGTTAACCAGTCAGTACTGGGGTAGTTGAAATTGCCCATTATTATCTTTGAATCTATTTATTTTAGTTTTGTAACAATGATAATGAAATGAACAACTATTTATGACGCTCTGCAAGGGGTTTTATTGGCGGGGCAAGGAGACTATGCGGAATGGGGCTGTTCATCGCAGGGAGAATAGAATTTTGCAGAGTGGGGGGCAACAGTGCTCCCCTAAATGCTGAATTGTCCCATTCTAGCAGATCATGGGGAGGAAAGATCAGTCTAGCATGTTCATTGCTGGGCATTTCATGGGTCGATTCAGCACTGAAACAGCTGCATTGAACTGGCTGTGATAAATCGTCCTAGACCCCTCAACCCAAGAAAAACTATTTTGAATTCTTTACAATACATATTTCGAACGGATATAGTACAGAGACAGTCTTAGGAAAAATGATATGAGATAGCAAATATCCAAAGGGCATAAAATTTTGATTTTATAATTTGATCTTTCCAGTAGATTCAATTGATCCTGCACTATTATTAAGATTGTTAAGATAATATTGTAATTTTGGGAAATGTGGCAAAATGGTTTCAGGGTTTTTTTGTCTAGAGTAGATCATATAAAGTTAAGATGCATTCTGTGTTGTCAGAGGGTTAGCAACCAGTATATGGGGGGGTTCCTCGGATGTATTTTTACATCTTTTAGGATTTGAATTGGAGAAGTTTAATTATTCTACATTCATATATGCAGATGACATTATGAAATTCTGTTTTAGGTATTAAAGATTAATTGAGGAGAGAGATGTCTTTGCATGAATTTACGTGATCAATGGATGGTAGAATTTCAACTGAAATTCAAGAAAAAACTCAACTATTTTAATTTATTTCGTTTTCTATCCCATCCTCCCCAAAGAGCTCAGAATGGGTTATATTAGATCCTCACACTAGAAGTCATCAATAAACTATTTTGTCAGTCGATAGGAAGGATTATCTACTAAAACCAGTAATTAGGATTTTGGGGGTACATTTTGATAGTAACCTATCATTAGAACCTCATGTCAACCTAACAAGAAATCTTTTGGGTTATTTTGGAAGTTAAGAATTAGAAAGTATTTTGATCAACATCATTTTCGCTTACTAGTTCAATTTTTGTTTTTGTCGCTGATAGATTATTGTAATATTTATTTAGATTGTCCTAAATCCTTATTATAGTAATTGCAAACTTTACAAAGTTCTGCAATTTGATTTTATGGATTAAAAAGAGATAGAATTATACTGTATCTGCTGAAGCTTCACTGGCTTCTTGTAGAAGCCAGAATTTGGTTTAAATTTTTCTGTATGCTGTTTAAAATTTATCATGGAGAAGCATATTCTTATATGTCTTCTTTGCCATGTTACTCAGAAGCAAGATTACATGGCTTAAAACATCACATAGTGTGTTCTACTTTTGATGCTTTTGATATCATCTCTTGCACTTCAGCAGTCTCTATTGCCATGCTTAGGCAGGCTTGGCTTCGGATTTCAGACGTAAATGCCAACATTCAGGATCAACTCTCTAACATACCCTATGTAGGAGATGATCTCTTTGGAGACAATATAGAAGAAGCAACATAAAAAAATCAAGAGATGCACAGACTGCATGACCACCTTATCATTCAGTCTAAGGTGCAAAAGAGATATCCTAATACCTACAAATACTCAACTTACTATCAACAAAAGTATAGCCAGCCTTCTTCATCCACTCACTCAAATCAGAGGCATTCTAGACAACAGATGCAGTACAAAACTCAATTGCAGTCTCAATCCAAACAGCAGCAGTCCTTTTGACTCCATAATAGAGAACATTGCTTGTATATCTCAACTTTACCTCGGACTGAACCCATAGAAAGTCTGCTCACGCATTTATATCTTCGATGGGCCCTACCACTGGGTCCTTCAGATGGTGAGTCAGGACTATGCCCTTTGTTTACAGTGAAAACCTCAAAAAGTCTTTTCAACTCCCATCAGAAGACCCTCCTTCACCAAGAGCTCTCAGCAAATAGCCAAAGAGATGTTTTTTATTCAGAACAACTACACATATTTATAGTCCCCCCTTTTGTACATGCGCAGTCACAAGCTAATAATGGGTGTAGCTTATAAGGAAGGATAAGTTTGTTTCTCATGAAAACAGGGAGGGGGGTGGGAAATTCCACAGCCAGTAGTCATAGTTACAGATAACAAAAAGAGACAATGTTTCTGTGATTTCTGCATAGCAAGATAAACTTATAAAGAATATACCCTTACAAATGCTATAGAACAAGTTCCTTTGTAGGAGAGAAGGTTCTACTCCAAATATTTCCTGATACTGGAAAAAAATGGAGGTCTTCATCCAATACTGGATCTCCGTGCTCTCAACTAATACTTGAAGGAGAAATTTTGCATGATTTCTCTGGGAATCCTGATATACTGTTAGAGAAGAATAACTAGCTCTGCTCTCTAGACCTCAAGGAAGCATAACCCATATTTCCATCCTACCAGCTCACAAGAAATATCTTCGCTTTCGTGTGGGAACACGCCACTTCCAATACAAAGTATTACCATATGGTCTGGCATCAGCACTGAGAGTGTTCTCCAAATGTTTAGTGGTAGTGGCTGCAACCCTCTGCTCTTGTGGCTTTCATGTGTTCCCTTATCTAGACAACTGGTTAATCAAGGCCTTGTTGCTGCAACAAGCTCACCTTGCCATCAGAAATTTTGCAGTCAACAAATCCCATCTTCAACCCTCTCAAACTTTAGAGTTCATTGGAACTCAACTAAACACAACTCAAGCTCGAGCCTTTCTACCACAACAGAGGCTTGACAGTCTGATTCATATCTGACAGAAGTTCTCTTCTCCAATGCATCACTGCACACCAAATGATGCTTCTTCTAGGCCACATGGCATCTACAGTGCACATGACTCCATTTGCCCATCTACAACTCAGGGAACCTCAGTGGACACTTTCGACTCAATGGCCTCAAGCCACTGGAGCACTATCTCAACAAATACAGGTGACCTCAGATCTTCAGTCCCTTCAGTGGGACGTGCCTAGTGTGTCGCTGCTCAGTGCAGTACCTAAGGCGTATATCTTTGCACAGTTCTTTGTGCATTTCCTGGCTATAGCAGACATGCCTGAAGATGGCCTCTTCATTCCTGCATACTAACTTACCAAACTGAAGACCAAAAGGTAAGCAGTTATAACTGATCCTCACCTACCTTCTCACAAGGTGACTACAACCATTAGTCTCTAACCTTTCATGCCCCCTATACATTATATATCTTATTTTATAATAAATGCTAAGAATTTCCAAGTTATCAATGATATCAAATATATCTCAGCCCCCCCCCCATCCCTCCCTGCTCCCCTCGGGAACTTATTACTTACATAAAACAAAACCTTACAGAAATTCCACTCAACAGTTCATGTCATTTGATCCTAACAGACTGGGAACTCCTGTCACTAAGAGAACCATATATACATGGCTGGCAGACTGTATTTCTCTCTGCTATGCTCGGGGTGGGTTGCCGCTGGAAAGTTGTGTCACAGCAATAGGGTTAGATCAATGGCAATGTCAGTAGCTCATCTACGTTTCACTTCCATTGAAGACATCTGTAAAGAAGCTACTTGGTTCTCATTTCATACTTTTACATCCCACTGTTGTCTGCAGAATTATTCCAGATGGGATAGATGGTTCAGCCAAGCAGTTCTACAAAATTTATTCTCCCCTTGACAGCCAACTTCCTTCCAACCCACTTGATTTAGCTAAGGAGTCCCACATGTGAGAATGTGCGCCCTACTTGTCCTGAGATAAAGTACATTTACAGGTGTTATCCAAAGACAGCAAGCAGCTATTCTCTCAACCCCTCCCACCTCCCCTAGTTGGGCTTCTTTTTTTTTTTTTTAACTGAACTGATGGTCCAGTGAGCTGACATTGGGTGGGAAAGCACCAGCACATGCAAGGTGTATGGCTAGTCTCAAGACTTCAAACATTTTTAAAGTAACTACACTTTAACATTATCTGTACCAGGCTCCTTGGATGACATCACTCACATGTGAGAACATCTGCCTGCTGCCATTGGATAACAGCTGTTACAGGTATGTAACTGTGCTTTGTTCAGGATAAGAGGAAAGATGAGGGAATCAGAGGGAAAGAGTGATCCAAAGGTAAGTAGCAGAATAGTGATCAGGGGCTGCTGAAAACCTAAACTGATACAAATGCTTGCTGAAAAAGCCAAGTCTTCAGAGCATTTTTAAATGTTTTTAAATGCAAGTTCTTCTGTAATCAAAAAAGGCAGAGACTTTCACAGAAAAGGAGCAATAAAGGAAAAAAAGCTGTTTCTGGTAGATTCAAGTTAGAGAATGACACGGTGATAAAATTCATCACCGTTCCCGTCCCCGCGGATAACTGCGGGACACCATCTTCATGTCATTCTTTAAGGAGAGAGGGAAGAATCAGAGTATAATTGGGCACAACCACTGACCCGCAAGCTTTGCTTTGAAGAATGCTGGTGTAGAAGGACCGAGGTTGAAATAGACACTAGAAAATGACATGGGATTATTTCCCGCGGTTATCCGCGGAGACAGGAACGGTGATGAATTTTGTCACCTTGTCATTCTCTAATTCAAGTTTCACCTTCCTAGGGCTTGGTATTGGTGGTATTCCTAGGGCTTGGTATTGATAGTCATTGAAAGAGTAGAAGGAACAAGCTGAGGAATATGAAATTGTGAGGGATGATAGGTATAGAGGAAGACCTATTCTTAATGCTGTAAAGGTAAGAGTCTTGAAGATTGTTGCTCTACTGGAAGCCAGTGGAATCTTTGAAAGAGGGAAGAAAGATGATCATATTACTGAGCATAACAGAGAAGTCATAATGATGGTATTTTGATGAGATTGCAGGATTTTTAGCTGAGCCCTAAGGTAGATTACATTGCAGTAGTCTAGCCTGGTGATTAGAAGTGAGAAAATAAGGGAGTGGAAAGTGTTAGGTGGCATATATAGTAAAGTAATCAAATGAAAAATATTATCTTACCAAGCATAACTGGCAGATGTAAAAACCCATCTTACTACTACTGAGGAAGAATCAGGAATAAGACCTACATGAAAATGTAGGCAATGAGGAAGAATCAGGAATAAGACCTACATGAAAATGTAGGCGAAGACCCCTGAGACCCCAAAAAGTTATATTTCTAAGAAAGACATTGTGCTTATGAATTCAAGTTTCTGGACAATCATATTTCTCCCTAATATGCTCTATGAGAGATTCACCTTTGCTCTAGAAACTGGCAGAGATCTGCTGACTGTGACATCATTGGATAAAATGTCCTAACAAAGAATTATCAGAATTATTGACAGAACTACAATCAAACTCAGGACAGAGGAGGCCTGCTCTCAGAAATTATGGACCTTAGTATTAAGATTGCAGTGTCAGGGAAATAGAAAGGTCAGTTTTGAAACTAGGTCATGTCATGTTTCAATATGACTCCATGATAAGTGTATAGACCATACAGCCAATAGAAATGATGCATGTGACAAATCAATGGAAAGTGAGTATGTAATCTGTAAGTAGGTGGTATCCTAGGCTACTGAACTAAAGTATAAGGGGGGAACGGATCCATGAACAGAAGCTGGACACTTTGTATGTGTTATCCTTTTAGCCCAATGTGCTGTACTTTTGTTGTTTCATGTAAGGTGCCTTTTGTTTATTGCTAATAAACCAATATTATATACAGCAATTGGATTATTGTGAGGTCAGTCTGAAAAGATTTGCAGCCTATCTTTTCATTATTACTATTAATTATTTCTATAGTGCTACTAGACATACGCAGCATTGTACAGAGTCACAAAGGAGACAGGCCTTGTTCAAAGGAGCTTATGATTTAAACAGACATGGATACAGTTAGGGGGGATGGTTAATCTTACATAAGTTAGATATTTGTGGTGAAAAGGTAAGCTGAGAAATGAGGGTAATTCCGTGGTAATGAAAGGATTTTACAGGCTGAATACTCATTCCAAATTTTTAGGTTGATGTTAGGGCAAGCAGTTGTTTTTTGCTTATTTGGTGCTAATTTATGAGCAAGAAGTTAATTAGAACTACAGTATGTTCAAACATTCTTGAAATGGCCTGATAGAGAAAACAGGTTTGTGGAAAAGATTAGAAGAATAGTCTGCATAACAATAAAAGGAGATACCAGTAGACTGAATGACTAAAAATGTTGTTAATTGTGTTCAGTTTTGGTTGTCTTATCTCAAAAAAGATATAGCGGAACTAGAAAAGGTTCAAAGAAGAGCGACCAAGTTGATAAATGGAATGGAACTCCTCTCGTTTGAGGAAAGACTAAAGAGGTTAGGGCTCTTCAGTTTGGAAAAGAGATGGCTGAGGTAAGATATGATTGAAGTCTACAAAATCCTGAGTGGTGTAGAACAGATACAAGTAAATCGATTTTTTTTCCCCTCAAAAATTACAGACACTTGATGAAGTTACAGGGAAATACTTTTAAAACCAATAGGAGGAAATATTTTTTCACTTGGAAAATAGTTAAGCTCTGGAACGCGTTGCCAGAGGTTGTGATAAGAGTGATTAATGTAGCTGGTTTTAAGAAAGGTTTGGACAATTTCCTGGAGGAAAAGTCCATGGTGTGTTATTGAGACAAACACTGCTTGCTCTGGATCAGTAGCATATAATGTTGCTTCTATTTGGGGTTTTGCTAGGTACTAGTGATCTGGATTGGCCACTGTGAAGACGGGCTATTGGGCTAGATCAGTGGTCTCCAACTCCAACCCTTTGCAGGGCCACATTTTGGATTTGTAGGTACTTGGAGGGCCTCAGAAAAAATAGTGACTGCCTTATTAAAGAAATGGCTATTTTTTATGAGGTAAAACTCTTTATAGTTTATAAATCTTTCCTTTTAGCTAAGTCTTAATAATAATATTGTAATTTATAGCTAGAGAAAATATGATCAAGAAACTGTTTTATTTTACTTTTGTGATTATGATAAACATACCGAGGGCCTCAAAATAGTACCTGGCGGGCCGCATGTAGCCCCCGGGCCGCAAATTTGAGACCACTGGGCTAGATGGACCATTGGTCTGACTCTGTAAGGCTATTCTTATGTTCTTATGAATAACATCAGCAAGAGAACTTAGAAACCAGTTAAAAGCAAGGGATAGAATTGAACCCTGGGGGACTCTACATGTTAACAGGCGAAGAGAATTGGGAAAAAGCTGTAGTAACCTTATAGGACCATTCTGACAAAAATAGAGAACCAAGAGAGGATAGTTGAGAAAGTAAAAGTGAGTGGTTGACCAGATCAAAGGCTGCAGATAAATTCAGAGAGGCAGCAAGAGCAATATTAAGTTTATCCAGATGTGACTAGATTTTGCTATGGAGAGCAGCTAGGACTGTTTCTGTACTATGAGAAAATCTAAAACCAGACAGTTTAGAGTAGAAGTCAAAGATTTTTTCGATATATGAGGAAATTTGAAGGAACACATATTTTTCTAATAGTTTAGAAAGTTTGCTGGAATTTGGTGATATAACAAGGGTTTTTTAAAGATTGGTCATAGTGTGGCAGATTCCTAGAGATTGGAACCTGTCAAAATGAAAGACTTGCTTACTATCAACAAGATATTGAGCAGAAGTTCAAGTTGCGGAATTTTTAGGAGGAAGAAAAGGGATCAAGTGAACAAGTAGTATAGTTTTCTAAGCACCTAATATTTGATGTTTTATTGTTTGTGAATCACTGTGAACTTCGAAGAGGTATTGTTGGTATACAAATAAAAATTGTATTGTATTGACTTGAGAAGAGTTTTGAAAAGTAGAACTAGTGGCTCTGGTAACAAGAGTAGTGATCTCTCGTGGATATGATTCTGAAGAGATTAAAGGTGTTTCATTAGGAGAATTGGGGCTAGTTAGGATTTTTGTAAATCAGCGATTTTATTAAAAAATATTTAGATAGAACTGCCACCGATAGTTTATAGTTTATTAGAATTTGATTAAACGCTTAACATAAAATTTCAAATCTAAAATTGAAACAAACAATGTAAAATAAGTATATACCATACAGGACAGACTAACTTGTGGAGTGAGGGGGAATAACAAGAGGATAGAAGGGAAAAATTACAATTCTAAAAAAAATAAAAACCTAAGGATAAAACCAAAAGGATAAGATGGGGAAATGTTTTAATTTTTAGAAATAAAAAGATAAAAGTAAGTTTAAAAGACATGGGATAAATCAATCATAGGCATCTTTAAAAAGAAAGCATTTTAAACTACTCTTAAATTTATCCAATCTTAAGTATAAAGGAAGCGAGTTCCAAATTGAAGTTGCTATTACTGAAAAGATGTATGTGCGATGGGCCCGAAGAGGTATTTTCATGGTAGAAGTAGGATGTCAAATTGCAAAAAATAATGTAAAGTTCTCTGGATGGATTTGGGGACTTTATTATTTGGTTAGTAAAATATTATGCTTGGTCTTTCCTCAGATGGACATTATAGTCCTTAAGTTTGAATTTGAAGATGTTTAAATGTGACAGGTCTTAGCTTTTCTCTAGGTACATTCTGCTTTTCATAGTTTTATTAGTCGTAATCCACTGTCGTACCATGGTTTTCCTTGTTGGGAGTTTGCTTAGAAGCAATCTAGTTTAAGACTTTGGTAAATGTTGAGAGCAGGGAATTTGTCTCCTCTTTCAAAACTTCCTCCAGGATCTGGCTTGGCCCTTTAGAGGGTAAGGTTACAGCAAAGGGTATATTCTGTTTGGATGATGTCTACCATTCTGCGTTCTTAGAGGAGATCTGTTTTGTTGACTTACAAGTCTGGCTGATCTTTGAGGCCTTGTGTGATGAATGCCAGAAGACAACATAGAGGTTCACAGTTATGGTCTTTTGGTGGGCGGAGTGGAGGGAGGTTGACCTTGGCTTTGTCCTCCATAAAGGTTCAGATTGCGGCCTTGGTGAAATTTTGAGGCTTCTGTATGATGCGCCTCTTGCATCTCACTGGGATATGGTTCAATTTTTGAAGGTGATTAAGTGGTTGAGGCCCCCCAAGATGCCTGATCGTTCACCTGTGAGACTTTAATTTTTTGAGCCTTTGAGGGTGGCCACATTGAAAGACGTGACATTGAAGGTGTCTTTTCTGGTTGCTATTTGTTAAACATGGAGAATTTTGAAATTGCAGGCATTGTGTCAAGAGCAATCCTTTAATCTTTTATAAGGAAAAGGAGGTGCTGTATTCAGATCTTTTTTTTCCTTCCATGTTAGCCAGTGTATTTCTATTCCAGTCTTGGGAGAAGCGATAGGAGGTGAAGAGCAGCCATAGTTGCATTGTCTAGATGTCATGAGGGTATTGTGAGTCTGAAGAGAAATGCAGGTTTTCATTCGTCAGATCACTTGTTTTTCCTTTTGGAGGTCACAAGAAAGAGAAAGCAGCTTCCAAAGTGACAATAGCAAAATGATTCAAGGAAGCGATTGCTTTGGCTTATATGCTCAAGGACTGGCCAGTTTCCTAAGAATTGAAACCACATTCCACCAGAGGTCAGGTGTTGTAAGGCAGCATCATGGATGCTCTTGCATTCTTTTGTCAAGCATTATAAGTAAGATAAGATGCAGATTTTGGAGCATGAGTGCCAACACCCTTGCAAGCAATCTCCCACCCTTGAAGGACATTGCTGTGGTACTTCCCAAGTGTTTGGACTGGTCTAGAGGGATGGTAAGGGAGGAAATTAGATCTTAAATGTCTTTCCTTTAGTCCCCCCTCTAGATCAGTTCATATTTGAAGTATGGAGAGTTCAGTATGGCTATTGTTTGTGGACAGTGGAAATTGGTGTTTCCCTTGTTATTAATATATAAAAAAAGGAACAAAATTAATATGGTGTCCTGTGTCGGGTCCATTCTATTTTTTTTTTTCTAGTTAAGAAATTGGCAATGAGTTGAGTTTTTAGGTTGGCATCTGACCTTGATATAGAAATATTTGCATTCAAGTTGCATTCAAGTCAATAGTTCTCAGTCTCCATCTGCTGGTAGGCATGCAGACCAAGGGTTCTCAACTCTGGGGAAGATTCTCAAAACTTAAACGTGCCTTTAACGTGCTCGCTAAACCCATTCTAGTCGGTTTAGCATGCATGTGTTTTAGTGGTGGATTATCAAAATGGCTTACCGTGGTCTTTTCAGAGTTTCCTAGCAGTCTCCGATTCTGTCATGCAAATGTAGTACAACAAGGCCACAAATATTAAAATGAGCACGCCGAGCAATTCTCTATCATTGCTGAGTGATTCTCTAACCTCGTTGTACCACATTTGCAACCAAAATTTGTCAATAGGTCTGAGCTGTCGTAGCCTTACTTCTGATCAGTGCTTGAGTGTTGTTTGGCTCAGGCACTGACAGGAAACTAAGGTTTGACAGCTCAGATGCCCCCATACATATTATTTTTTTTAAATCCCTAATCGAAGATTAGCAGGAGAGAGACCCACTGTCCTGCCGCGTCGCACAATCCTCTGGCACTACTACCCATCCCCCACCCTGCAATGGGAGAGATACGCACTCCCTCTCACCATCGCCCGACCCACCCCCACTCTTCTCCAACTTATTCATGAAATCCACCTGGAAACACGCCTACCCATTCTGGATGGCAGGCCTTCCCCTTCCCGGTGCATCCTGTGATGCACTGGGGAAGGGCCTAAGGCTCTAATTGGCCCAGGCACTTAAGGCCCCTCCTAGGTAGAACCTTAAATGCCTGGGTCAATCAGAGCCTTATGCCCCTCCCCGGCACTCCCAGGATGCACCGGGAAGGGGCAGGCCTGCCAACCGGTGCAGGTAAGTGTCCCTCCGGCTGAACTTCATCAGTTAGGTAGGGGAGGAGCAGAGGGTGTTGGGTGACGGGAGGGAGTGGGCATCCCTCCCGCTGTGGAGGGGGAGGGTGATGGGAGGGGGGCAGTATCAGAGGGTTGTGTGATGTGATGGAAGAGAGCAGGCATCTCTCCTGCTGCCAGGGGTAGGTGTCTGGAGCTTGTGTGAGCGCTGCAGGAAAGAGTGAGCATCTCTCCTGCTGATCTTCGATATATTTAAAAAAAAAAATAAAAAAATGCAAGTATACTGGTGTATTCAGCGCATATGCTGATCGTTACCACCAGCGAGTCATCTCATGTAAATTTAGCGAGCCTACATAAACATCCGCGAACCTCATTTGCATGGAGGGTCTTTTGAGAATGACTCGCCTTTTTGAAGTCGTTACAATAGTGACCTTGGTAGCAGCCTTTCAGATTTTACTGTTTAGTTTTGAAAATCTTCCCTTCAGTCGTTGGGGCATACCCAGCCTGTCAGGTTTTTAGGATACATTCAATGAATATGCATAAGATACCCACACAAGCTGCAAGACTAGACAACCAAATCTCCAACCTTCTGATGACCACCCAAGACTATAAGACGTTCAGAAAAGAAATAAAAACCACACTTTTCAAGAAATTCCTAAAATAGATATAACAACACGACCACTAAAAGCCCTCAAGATCTTCACTACCTCTCCAGCTATTCTCTACAATTCATATAATTCTGTAATTCTGTAACTCTGTAATTCTTTTATTCATTGTAATTCTGTCCTTAAACTAACCTTTTGTAATCCGCCTTGAACCGCAAGGTAATGGCGGAATAGAAATCCCTAATGTAATGTAATGTAATGTAATAGATTTACATACAATGGAGGCAATGCATACAAATTTATCTCCTGCAGATTAATTGTGGATATCCTGAAAACCTGACTGGTTAGATGTATCTTTGACTGGATTGAAAACCTGACCAAGAGGGAGTATAGGAAATATCCTTCTACATATTTAGCAAATAATCATTTGAAATCTCTAATGTTCGTAATACAACTGGTAGTGCATTGCAGAATCCAGAAGCAGCTCCTCTAAATGACTTCTTATAAACTGATATTAATCTAAAATCTGTGATTATAGGAAATTCAACATTTATTCATATGAGTCAATTGGGCAGAAAGTCATAGTTTCAAACATCAAGTAGATAACAAATAGCCTATACTCAGACCACATGAGATTTTAAAAGATGTATAAAACAGTTTAAACTCTCATGTAACTACAGCTGATAACCACTGCAGCTTTTTAAGCAAATAAATATCTAACTTAGCTTTAAATAGAATAAGCTTGGCAGCCATCTTTGAAGCAATGGGATCCTTCGTAGACAAACCTAAAAACAAATTGCTACAATAATCAAAGCAAGACAAGACAATCGCAGTTTCTGCAAATCATCAAAGAAAAATAATTATAAATTTATTGAAGCATGTGTAGTTTACAAAAATGAGATGTCACAGCTTGAGTAACTTGTAAATTCTTATCCAGCTTAGAATCAATGATAACATTGTGACTTCATATGGACATCATCAGAGGAAGAACACCACAACCAATCTCTGACCCATAAAAGGACACTTGGTTTTCAATATTTAGGGGTATGAACAGCCTTCCAGTCCAAGATCATGTTAAAAACATCTCTGCTTTAGATGTTTGAAACAGGATAATAAGCTCCACATCATTCTGTAATTTGACTCTCCTTATCAAGTGACCTAAGAAAAACATTAAATAAGATGGCTGGGCTCTGGATGCCATTTTGGGCAGACTGGTTGGACCATGCAGGTCTTCTGCTGTCATTTAGTGGTTACTGTGAAAAGAGAAGAAAACTCATCCCAGCCAGGGGTCCAAGACTATTAAAGGTATTCCAGTTCTGCTGATTTAATAGAAACAATTTTCAATAAATAAAGGTAATATGTAGAAATAAAACAAAAACATAAAGGGAAAAAAAAGCCCCTTTTTATTGGACTACTTAATGTAGTTTTTGATTAACTTTCGAAGGTAACCCCTTCTTCCTTATTTGCTTATTTCTGATCTGAGGAAGATGGGGTTACCTTCGAAAGCTAATTATAAACTACGTTAATACCTTTTTCATTGGACTAACATTTTTTTTTCCTTTGTTTTTGTTTTATTTCTAGATATTACCACAACACCATTTCACTCAAAAATAAAGAAAACCATTTCCATACCACTCCTGTAATTCCTAACGTATCTAACATATTCAGTAACATTGCATGACCTATACTGTATGCAGAAATTAAATCCAGTTGCATTAATAAGAAAGTCCTCACTCCCCCTTTAGCCAGTATAAATCTAAAAAAAATCTAAGTGCTACATTCGTCATGTTTCAATTTTAATTGTTTTGGGTCCAGAAGATCAAAGTTATCTAAATTCTCCTTTAATTGGGATCTCAGTCACCTCCATAATCTTGGTCAAAGATGGATTACTTACAATAGGCCAAGAATTAGAGCAAGAATCAATATTCTTTAACATATTTCAGATTGGCAGTGAATGTAATAACATTAAGTGAAATCGGAAAACAACCAGTTTCCAATGCTAAATTCACAAACAAATCAACCAACCTTTTGGTTGGAAGATGTTTTTAAAGAAGAATGTTTGAGAATGATCCAACAGGTCTTTCTACCAAGCTAAATGCCAAGCTGCTCATTCTATTCTTACGGGCAGCTCAGCGTGTAAAGTGCACTTTTTGGCTTTGTAAAAGCCCATCTGAGTGAACAAAACAGAAGAAGGAAACAGCTCTTTCAAAATCTCCAAGAAATAACAGAAGTAAGGGAGGTGCAACAGAATTCAGTAAAAGAGAACCTTAAGTTTAAAATATCCTTTTCACTGTTCCAATAACAATTGATGCACAACATAAAAACTCAGCTACAAATGATGGTGGCATAAAGAATAAGACTTGACATGGCCATTTTTAGCAAGATGTTTGCATCAAGAGTTATAAAATCCAATGATTGTCACCCAGGTCTAGCCGTGAGCTTCTAAAGATGATTTGAGCCAAAACAAATTGTTAGGCTGTGTGAGAAATGCTAGTGACTTGAGTTTAGCTGTCTTTTGACATTCTGTTAGACTATATGAGAAATGCTATCAATTTTACATGGTTTCTGATTTGATAATTTTATATACCACATTTTGCCAAAGTGCAAAAGTGGTTTACAGTCAAAAATAATAATATATTAAACATAAAACAATGCTAACACAAAATGCAAAGTCAAATCTATATTAACATTACATTAACTCAAATCATTATCCGGAGAAGGTTCCAAGTCTCAATATCCCTTTCTAAACTTGCTAGTTAATTATCATAGATCGTTTAAAGAAATATATTCCTTTTTGTCCTAAGCAGACCAGTCCAGAATGTTCATGTTGTACCCGTCAACCAGTAGATGTTGACAAAATAAAGAGGTTCTTTGCAGCTTCAAATAAGCCAGTATTACTGTCTCCAGCAGATGGTGATGGATGTCCTGTGTATTCTAACCTGGTGTGGTTGCTCCTGGTCTCAGTTGGATAACTGGTCTCCCAGTTGAACAAGGCAGATGACATTTTCAGAAAGAAGGGATACCCATGGCTGGAGATACCTGGAGGAGTTCAGGTTCTACCCCCTTTCTGTTCCTCTTCCTCTCTTCAGCTCTATATAGATTTGTTGCTATTAAAAAAGACAGGTTATTTCTTTCAAGCGATAAGGGTCAGAATACAGGAATTGAACTGGGAGGGAACTCTTGAGTTGCAACCATGCTTCCTTCTACCTGATCAAGAGTGTGAGGAAATGTCAGCATTACTGGCAGGGAGTTTGTTTTGGCCAGTCCTTTGATTAATTGTAATGGGAGTGGTGCTGCTTTGTCATTTTCCAGAGATAGGTTTTGGTACATTGGTAACTTTTTCTTCATCAGGGAGCTGGAGTTTAGTTTCCTTCCATCTGAGGTTGGGAGAGAACTTGTAGTTTGTGTCTAAGGCACTTTGAGACAGAGTTTTGATTCATAGTACTAAGCATATAGCAACTGTGTGCTTAGGCTTTGAAATGAGTGTTTTCAGGCAACCTATAAGCCACAGTTTGCTATCTTCTAAAATTTCTATTATGGAGGTTACCACAGAGTTACTCTTTAAGTCCTTACTGCAGAGCTCCTCCTCCATTGCTGTGGGACTCTAGTATACCGCTAGTAGTAGCGTTTCATCCAGAAATTGCTGGAGCAGCCTCTCTGCGAGAGGATTTGGACCAGCTTAGCTGTATCTTTTGGGAGCTTAGCAGAGGTGGGCACCTCAAGTGGATTAGCTGCTGTGGAGGTTTCCATTGTGGGAGAAGAACTAGTTACCAAGGTAGAGTCGGGTAGCGTTTCCTCAATTTCTGAGATATCTGAGACAAATGCCGCCTTTTCTTTGGATTGAAGTGACTTTGGATTGTGTTTGGAAACTAGCAGCAGACTTGGGAAAGAAATTATCCCTGCAAATTCAAATTCTAAATAGTTTTCTGAAAAGTAGAGACTAAGGCCGATGATAATGCATCTGAACTTAACCTTTTGACTAGTCATGTTGGACAGTTAGAAAAGAACTTGGAAATGCTTAAATTGACTCCAACAGCACTTGAAAAGATTAATTGAATATAAGATACTAATCATAATGTAACTAATCTAGATGTTTCTGTAAGCTTTGCTGGCTGCAGTAGCATCAACCCCAGATAAAGAATGGATGTTGAAATTGTTTATAATAGAGATATTTCTAAGGAAACTGTCATTGTAGGCAGTTATTAAAGAAACTAGGTATCCTCCAGATTGGGGCTATCTTTTATTTATGGTTTCCCTATAAATGTGTTATCAGACACCAATCAGTTAAATATGTTGTGAGGGACCTAAGTTTCTGCTTAGGACCTCATTAGAAATAGTGTAGGATATTTGTTTCACAGGCTAAAGGGGTTTAACTCCACCTGAGATAGAAAGGGAAAACATAAGCAAGCTAGAGCCAAACAAGCAGGAGGTTGTTTTTTGTTGTTGTTGTTCTGAGAGATTGAAGTACTACAGAGTACAGATAATAATAATAATAATTTATTCTTATATACCTCCAGACCAGAAATGGTAAGCCACTGCAGGCACTTGATAAGCAAGCTGAGCCTAGGGTAAAGGCAGGCTGTGCAAGAGAAGGGAAGAACAGCTGGAAGTCTTCCCTAATTAAGTCAGTAAGTGCGAAGTGCTGCTCAGAGAAGCAGGCAAGAAAAGCTGACAGAGTAGAACAAGATATTGGTGAACTCCAAGATGGGAGTATGGGAACTGGAATGGCAAGAGTCCTGTAAATATGGACGGCTACCAGCCCTGGAACCATAAATGGCTTAAAGGAGGACTATGAAACACCCACCGGGCATGACAGCCAGAAGTCAGGCTCCAGCAATGCCTGACCATCCAAACCCAGGAACTACCAGATGGAACCCCGGGAGGGGTTCAAAACCCACCACAGGATCTGGCTAACCTCTTTGATCCTCTAGCAAATCTTTAATAGAGTCTAGCGGCTGAGTAAGTGTCTCAGTTAAGAGCAAAGTTGAAAGACTGCCAGAAACAGAAGGTGGCGGAGGAAACCTATCTACAGGAACAGTTAGCCGGTATGAAGACCACCCAGGCAATGCTGCAGAATCTGACAGCAGAGTTAAAGAATTGGGAAAGGCCAAGGACCCTACCTAGGTTGCAGAACAACAACAGGAGGAGACAGAGGCCAAAGTAGAATAGCTGCAGCAAGAGAGACTAGTAATAGAGTCTCAGGAATGTCAGAATTTGAGGGGACAACTTTGCAAACTTAATGATCAATTGAGAATGTTAATGGAACAAAATAAAGAGCTTGAAGCAGCTCAGGAACATTTCTCTACTGTACAGAATCAGCTGATCTGAGGAATAGGAATGGAAGGAGAAAATTGGCAAAAGAAAGGAGGTAGTGTTCCAGAAGTTGGGGGGGGGGGGGGGGGGGGGGAGAAGGTCAACTGGCTGCTGAGCGTATGGTGGTCCAGGAGTGCCAGAAGCAGGTGGCACAAGTAAATGAGGAACTCCAGGCTGTTCAGGAGCAGCTGAAACAGAGATGCCCAGCGAATGGAAGCTGACAGTGAGGGTATGTGAGGGAGTAAAGGGTTCTCCTTCACTATTGGCTGCAGTTATACAACTGAGTGGTAGGGGGCACTAGTCCCAAAGGGGGGGGGTGAACTGTATGTCCCAGAATGCACTGAACTCAGAATTGAGCCACAAGAAGGGAAGTAATGCAATCCTGAGTCAGAGGGGCTGGACTTAGGCAGGGAGGAGGGTATATGCCTTAGCCTGGATGATTCCAGGGAGGTCCCAGAGAAAGAGCTCTCCAAGGAGCAGACTTCCCTGAGAGAAGTCTCAGAGAGAGAAGATTTCTGTAGCCATGAGTTGGAGTAGAACTCTGGGAAGAAAGGGAGTAAAGAGGTGAGATGGTTGCTGAGTGGATTGCTGATTGGGTGGCTGAATAAACTGTATGGAATAGTGTCCTGGAGCATGACAGAGCCTGAATACCATAATAGTTGGACTTGGTAAAGCACATGATTATAAGAGCCTCAGTCTGTGGAAATATTGATGTCCTTGTGTTGAATTACTTTGAACCCTGAGCCTGAGAAGAAACAAGACTCAGCTGTACATAAATCAATGCTTTTGCTGCATCTTCTAAAGTGGTTATACTGTGAAAGTGAACAGGGTTCCAGGAAAACCCAGATTGGACTCTGCCACATATGTGTTCTTTGACCCTCACATCTGACAAATTTTTTGGCTACCAAAAGTATATCTGGGGAACATGATGTGTTTGCTCCTTACAGTAGTTAAATGAGCAAAGATGAGGAACTATAATATTTTAAAAAGAGAACAATTAAGGAAAAAACAAGAGGGAGGGGAAGGAAAATGCCTTCTTCAGTTGGCATGTGTCTTCATCTGGAGATCATGCTTTAGAAAATTTGAAAACCCATAAAGGGTTTTCCTGTACATCAGGCTCTTCAGACTATGATTTCTGCTGAGTGGGAAACTGGAGAGCAGACTTGGAGTTGGTAGAGCCATGAGCAAACTCTTTCAGTTGCTCCCTGAAGAAAAGGAATAATTTAAAATTGCTGAAATAAATGCTTTAGTAAGAGCAGTAACTAAGAAAACTATCCTAGAGGAGGGTAGAACAGCACTGCAAGATGAAATCATTGCTTAACCAAACTTTTGAAATTGTAGCCCTAGAGTGCATATTAGATGGATTCAATCTGCTGGAGAAATGAATGAAGTAAAAAAAAAAAAAAAATTAGTAAAGAAGTGGCTTACCTGGAACCAGATATAACCTTTGTAGCCAACAATCTTGTATGATCCTATTGAAACTCTGTTAGGTCAGAGGCAGTGTCTATTTTGAACAGAAGACTTTTGTGGCTCTGCAATTGAGCGGCTAACTCCGCCTCAAAACATTAAGCTTCCTTTTTTGAGAGAAGTTATTTGGTAAAGATCTGGGAGAAGCTAAAACTCAGCACCTCCTAGAAGAGGGACGTTGAGTTTCTTCTAGACCAATGCAAGATATGATTATAAAATAGTTTCCTAAATACCTAAGTCCACATAAGTGGCAAGAGGTCCACTCCTTGGTGAAGCAGAAAGGAAGTCAGCTATTTGCATTTTTTGAGAAGTAATTCTGTTGCAAAGACACAGGATTCTGTACTGAAGCTGTTGTCCTTCTCTAGTTGCAAACTTTGCAGAAGGGTGTCATTCATATCTTTCAATTCTTTCTCTTCACCAGTGGAGAATAGCTCCGTCTTCAGTTTTTCCTTCTGCAAGCGAACTGAAGTGTGTGCTGATCTGTTCTGCTTCTTTTTATTATTTTGGGATATTCATGTCTGCCGTTTTCTGCATGACTTTGGTGCCCGGAGGTCCTCTTCTTGGGGCTATTCCACCAAAAAAAAGGATGCAGACCCGCAAGAGTGGGCTGCTGCTAACAGGCCAATCTCTTAGGGTACCTGTGGAGCCAGCCTGCTTTGGGAACCATCAAAAGGCTTCCATCTGCTTCAAAACCCTTCTTTTTGACCAGAGATCATCACTTGTTATGGATTCCTCAGGCCAATCTGTCCCTGTATCATGTCATGTTTGCGCAGTTTTCTCTGCAGAAGAGTGGCCATATTCCATGTGCTGTGTGGTGCATGAGGAATGGGTGGGAGCTTCGGGCTCAGCCTTTTTAGTCTTCCAAGGTGGGAGAACCTCATAAAGTCTGGCCAACAGGGAAGAGATCCTGTTCAGAAGCCACAAGTCACGAGGGTGCAAAATGCCAGTGCCTAGAGGAGGTGGAGGTCCAGAAAACCCCGTTAGATTTCCTTCAGGGATCCTTGGGGCCACCTGTTCAGAGATTTTCAGACTTGGTCATTCTCTTGTGGAGAGCCTGTTTGACGGGCTTGGGGAATGCTGCACTGCCTGCAAGCATGCCAGTAGTGGAACAGGGAGAGTTCCTTCCCACGAAGACTTCTCTGCCTTAGAACAAACTGGCTCCAAGCATCAGTGACCAGTCGGAGCAGGACTAGAAGTTTTCCATACTTTTATTAACCCAAGGCTCATCTGCATCCTTGGATGATTTCGGGTCCCTGTCTGGGGCTAGAGGTCAGGAGGCTGTGGCTACTTTCGATCAGGGTGACTATCTTTTCAAGTTCGCAAGAGTTTGGCATGTTCTTTGGACACACCCTGTGATTTGAAGTTTGACCCTCAGCTGCCCTCCACCTCCCAGTGTTCAGTCATGAGCAGCACATTCCAGCATATTCATACATCACCTTGTTAGTCACTGACCATTGGGAATCTCCCGGAAGGCAAAAGCTATGTTCAGGCTTTACCGATCTTATTTAATATTTATATCAATGACCTAGAAGAAGGAACATCCAGTGAGATCATCAAGTTTGCAGACGACACAAAGCTATGCCGGGCAATCAGATCGCAGAAGGATAGCAAGGAACTCCAGAGTGACTTGTGTCAGTTAGAGAAATGGACGGAGAAATGGCGGATGAAGTTTAATATGGAGAAATGCAAAGTAATGCATTTAGGCAGTAAGAATAAGGAACATGAGTATAGGATGTCAGGTGCAACTCTGGGTAAGAGCGAACAAGAAAAGGACCTGGGTGTACAGATAGATAGGACCCTGAAACCGTCAGCACAATGTGCGGCGGCGGCAAAGAAAGCAAATAGAATGTTGGGCATGATAAAGAAAGGAATCACGAGTAGGTCGGAGAGGGTCATAATGCCGCTTTATAGAGCAATGGTTAGACCCCACTTGGAATACTGCGTCCAACATTGGTCTCCCAACCTAAAGAAGGATATAAAACTGCTGGAGAGGGTAAAGAGATGAGCAACGAAACAAGTAAAAGGGATGGAGAAACTGGAATACGAGGATCGACTTAAGAGACTGGGATTGTTCTCTCTTGAGAAAAGGAGACTGTGAGGGGATATGATCGAGACCTTCAAAATACTGAAAGGAATCGACAAAATAGAGCAGAAAAAATTATTTACATTGTCCAACTTGACACGGACAAGAGAACATGGAATGAAGCTAAGGGGGGACAAGTTCAGGACAAAAAATCAGGAAGCTCTGCTTCACACAGAGAGTTGTTGACACCTGGAATGCTCTCCCAAAGGAGGTTATTGCGGAATCGACCGTCCAAGGATTCAAAAGCAAACTAGATGCACATCTCCTTACGAGAGATATAGAAGGATATGGGTGACTAAAAATTACGCCTCCGCGTGTGCGGATCGCCGGACTTGATGGACCGAAGGTCTGATCCGGAGATAGCGCTTCTTATGTTCTTACCCTGTGGTTCTGGGATTCCATGGTAGCTCAAGTGATCAAATGTACTTCCTTTCCTAGTGATGGAAGAGTGATGCTGAAGGAAACACTAGCTTTAGGAATCAAAGCAGCAGTGGCTGCCTCCTTTGTAGCCAGTTCATCTGGGGCTCTTTTAGTCAGGGCCCAGTCCCCATGGAGCATCCAGAGCACTTCAGTCTTATGGCATGGCTCTTGAGCACATGGCCCTAATATGTAAGGGTTAATCGTTGCAATTCTACTTAGAGCAAAGATGCCTCTGACATTTGCAGCTTATGCTAAGACCTGGAAGACTTTCCAACTATGGTGCGCCAAGGAACAGGTAGAGCCTTGCAAGGCACCAATTCCTGTAATCCTGGTATTTCTGCAAACCGAGCTAGTAAAAAAACTAGCAATGGTGTTCCTCAAAGTCCAGGTGTCAGTCCTCTCGTTCATTCGGGCTTGAGGTGATAGGCAGTTGCTGGCGTCTCATCCTGATGTCACTTGGTTCTTAAAGTGGGCACTCAGATTGCATTCTTCATTGCACCAGCCTTTCCCAACTTTGAACCGTAATATCATTTGAAGGACCTTTCTCAATCCCCATATGAACCTTTGCAAGATGTCTTCTGGACCTTGACCTCAAGACAGTATTTCTGTTTGCCATAGACTCTGCAAAGTGAATCTCAGAATTCCAGACTCTCTCCTACAGCGAGCCCTTCCTCAGGTTTACAGAGGTTGGTATTTCACTGCATATAGCAACTTCCTTTCTTCCAAAGGTGGTCTCAGCTTTTCACATCAACCAAGAGATTCATGTGCCCGCTTTACACCCTACAGGTTTGGCTAATCAGGACAGGATTCTGCAGAGGCTGGAGGTGCAAAGAGATTTACTTCATTACATGGAAAGGACCAATGATTCACATTTATCTGTTTCATCTTTTTATGCTGACCAGTCAATAAAGACGGGGCAAGCTATCTTCCAAGGCATGACAATTTCTTCTTCCTACATTGCCTGTAGTGAACAGCCACCTATTTCTCTCAAAATGCATTCAACCAGAACTGTCTGCCTCCTGGGTGGAGTCCCAGGCTGTTCACCTGATGAAATCTGTAGAACAGCTACTTAGTCTACTCTCCATACCTTTACAGGGGTCTACAGAGTAGATGTGGTGGCTCGAGAGGAGGATGTTTTTGGATCCTCAGGGCTGCGGGCAGGCTCATCTGTCCCTCCTTAGACATCAGGCACTGCTTTGATGCTCGCAAAACCAGGACTACACAAACTTACAAAAATAATTCAAAATATACTTAACAAATTATAATAAATATTTTAAATATAGAAAAAGTGAAACATGCTCAGAAACATAAAACTCTTACATACTGGAAGCAAGGGGGGAGAGCTGTATTATCTATGATGGAAATAAGAGTTTATTAACCTTGAAGTTTCTTATGCGATAGTGCTAGTTGCACACAGCAGGTTGGTTCCCGGATACACTTAAGCTGCAAGTTCCTGTTGATTATTCTTTTTTCATGTGCGTTAGAGCAGAACAAAAATATATATTGTCTTCGGGAAAGACCCTGGCCCCTCCCCTTTTCTTCTGTTTCAGTGGGGTTTAACTTCTTTGGTACTAACTGAAGAGGGAGCTATTCTCCACTGGTGAAGGGGAGGAGTTGAAAAATGAGTAACAACCTTTTGCAAAGTTCATGACTAGCGGAGGAGTACAGCTTCAGTACAGAATCCTATGTTTTAGAAAGAAGATTACCGAGGTAAAAACCTAAGTTTCCAATCACAACAGGCTATTGTTTTCTCTTATATATTCACGTTCATTTTTAGTTTCTCTCTGTCATGAGATGGTCAAGACTGCCTTAGAGGATAATTATTCCAGGAGCAGTGATTTCCAGCTGCTGAAGAAAAGAATGGTTTCAAAGAAGGATCTTGTATCCAATTCTTGATGTTGATTAAGTAAACTAGACACTAAAGATCTCTCACTCATAATGGAAACTAATGTTCAGATGTTGCAGCAGTAGAAGAGAGAGAATTTCAAACAACTCCAGATCTCAAAAGGCATAATTACAAGTTCTATTTTGGGGTTCATATCAGACATTTCATTTTATGGTATTAAGCTAGTATCAGTTTCCATCCCTTCCCTTTGACCTTGCTACAGCCCTTGGATTTTTTTTCCAAGGTGGTGATTAATCATGGTGGCAGCATTATATGAAAAGTGTCTTATGGTTCACCCCTATTTGGACAACTGATTCATAAGAGCAGAATCAAAGGGGCAAGGTCCTGGGTAATCCAATTAGTTCCGTCTTTTTCAGCAAGAGCACATTGGTACCATCACAATGCATCAAGTATCTGGAAACCCTATTTGATACTTACTAGGAGAAATGATTATTTGCCTATTCAGTTCTAAACCCTTCTTTGCCAGCTATTCCAGAACTCTGCCAGTACACTTCATTCCTGTGCTGCAGTACCCCTTGCTATTTCAGTTTGATACCCCCTTCGTCAAGCATGGTATCTGCTCTGGTTCCCTAGGCTTGAACTGAAATGCATCCTCTGCAGGCTTCTGTCGTTGAAGTGCTTTCCACAGAGGCAGTCTTATGAGATTTGCCTCCCTTTTTTGTGGACTGCCAAGACTAATCTTCAATGATAGTTCAATTATCAAAATCTTTTCAAGGGGATGCTGTTGGTATCTTTAGTTGGGTTATAGTTATGACAGATGCCAGTCTGCTCAGCTTGAGAGGGAGAGCTCATTGTCTGGACTAGATAGCTCAGAGGATTTGGACTCTGATTGAAGCTTCATAGTTGATAGATTGGAGACTTGTGCTGTTTGAAGGGCATTGTGTCCCTTTCAGTTCCTTCTAGTGGATTCTGAGTTTTCTCAGTGATACAGTGGTGGCTTATGTCAATTGATAGGAAGGAACAAAGAATTTGACAGACAGCCTTATTGTTTTTGCTGGGTCAGGCACTGTCAGCAGTGGATATTGTGGGAATTGGCAGTGTTAAAGAAGAATATTTGAACAGGAACCCTCTAGATTAGGGAGCTATAAGCTCTGGGGTTTCCTGGCAATAGATTTGATGGCATCTAGTCATAATTTAAGGTTCCATGGTTCTTCAGTTGCAGGAAGGACCCAGGAATGTTGGAGGTAACCATTGAAGGAACTGTTGTACATCTGTCCCCTTTGGCCTCAGGTTGAGTATTGAAGCAGCTAGTGCTGTTAGAATTAACAATTGTGGATGTTCCATCAGGTTGGCTCAGAGGCTTTTGGTATATGGACTTGATTCATTTGCAGGCCAGAAAAGGTTTGAGACTTCTTTACCAAGGCCAGTTTTTACTGGTGACCTCTACCACTTTTGTCTTATGGCTGAACCCTTGAAAAATCTCATTTATGTTGCAAGGGCAATACAGAACCATTGGCATCCTTGTTTTTGAAGGCTGGGAAGCGTTTTACTTTGGTCTTCAACATGCGGTCATCATAGTCCATTTGTATCCAGAAATCCCCACTGCTACTGCAGGTAGAAAAAAGGCCCCATGAAGGTCCACTGAGTTGCATGTGCCTGCAAAGTCATATTGACATGCACACAAATGCCAGTTAACGTGACTCTCCCTGTACTGCATGTGTATTACTGTGACCACATATTTGCACACAATCCAACGAACCTTCGCAGGACCTTTTCTCTACCTGCAGTGGCAAAACTTCCCAAAGGTGCACCTCTGCTCTGGCTCAGCCCTGAAAATCTAAGCAAAGTGCAATTACAGGTTTACTGGTTGTTGGTAAACTTACACCTCTCATTTTAATATTGGCTTGATAGGTTTTAAAATTAGAGAAGAGGTCTTTGGTACTTTGCACCAAGGTGGACTGACAGAGAGCAATGGAATGTAGTGGCTGTGTTGTCTTACCCTCATTGCTTGATATTGCACTGTTGGATGGCAGTATGCTTGTAGAATCAAAGTTAGTATTTAAAATTATATTTGTAAGCCTAAAATCGGAGGCCCTCAGAGTTTTCTCATGTCCATTTGCAGCCTTTTACAAGGAAAATATTGGAGACCACTTCTACTTCATTAGCGTATGGCGGCATTTTGGAGAATTTTTGAGGTTTGGAGTGCAGAAAAGGACTATTCCTCTCTTTCAGGTGTCAGTGGCTCAGATTATATCTTTCTTGCAGGATGGACTCCAGAAGGATTTAGCTTGTCCTTCTCTGAAGCTTCACTTAGCAGCTGTTGTCTGTTTCCATTCCCTTTTACAAATGAATTGGACTGGCTCACAACCGGATGTTTGGGTTGTTTTTAAGAGAATGTCTATTTTGTGGCCTCCACTGCATTGCGTTGTCCTTCTCTAGACTCTGAACTTAGTTTTGTATTTAACATCTCCAGCCTTTGAACCTTTCAAGATTACGTTGAAAGATTTCAGAATTGCATATGCTTTCTCGTTGAGATCCTTTTTTGCATTTTTATTTTTTTAATTATTCTGGTGTTTCTATTAGGACCATTGCTGCCTTTTTTTTACTCCCCAATGTAATTCTGCCTTCCATGTCAATCAGGTAGTGGAATTGCTTGCCTTCGGGTACAAAGATTAGAGAAATTAGTTTTAGATCTTGCGGTATCTGGGTACGTGCAGAGTATTATTGCCGTACCTGGAATAAAAAATGAATTCCAAAAGTCGGAAACATCAAAAAGAAGCCTCTGATGAAATTTTTTTTTAAAATCATCTGTTTCACTCGTTCTCCCCCCCCCCACACACACACACATACAATTGTATACAGTAGCAAAATACTCAATCCCCCAGCCTTTTTCCCTAATGACAAGTCATTCCCAGCCCCAACATTTGCCATTTGGATTGTCACTCTTTAAGGGGATATGCTAGTTTGCTTTTGTTAGAGAAATACTGGCTGGTTATAGACTGCACAGATCCCTCCATAGTGTGGTGACATCTAACCAGTCTCCATTTGCTGGCAGGAAAGAGTAAACTCCATGCATCTGGACTGATCTGGAGGGACTCCAGGAAAGAAAATTAGCAGGTAAGACCTAATATTTCCTTACACAGCAGCCAAATCGCCAGTAAAAAATTACAACTAACATGACACCCAAGCACTGCACTTACAATACAGCAAAAGTAAATGTGCCACGTACTCAAAAATGCATGAACACAGAGCTCTGTTTGGCTGGGTTGAGATAACTTTGTAGGAACTTCTGCCATAGCTAAACCAGGATGGGATATAACTGTTGTACACTAGTAAGCTTGCTAAACAAAGTTTTAAAACTGTAAGATTCATGGGACCTATCAGTCGTTGTAGTATTTAATTTTTGCACCTTGCTGCTTTGGGTTTTTTGTGCTCTGTGATGTGTTTTTCTAGTAGGGGCAATCATTCTGGCAAGTGGAACTTCACCTTGTTACAAGTTGGTCCTATGAGTAGGTTGACCTTTAAAGACAGCCCAGGTCATTGGAATCTGGACTAGTGGCCTTTTAAGACTCTGCACGTTCCGAGACTGCATCAGCTGAAGCTTTGCGCAGTTTTTTGATTTGATCCTCTTTGTGGTTCTGGCTTTATGGATAGAGCAATCCCTCAGCTTAAGTGCCTTGTCTCTGCTTTGTCAAATCCTGTAGGAGCTCTCGCACATAATCCAGCAGACCTCAGGGGCTTCTGGTGACAATCTGTGCTGGCTTGAGGCTTTGGACACTTGCCTCACATTTCTACCAGTTTCAGCATTTTCTTTTCTTTGCTGTATTGTCCTCATAATTGTAGTAGTTACCTCTTTGGCAGGGGGACAGTTTTTTGAGTAAGAAAGGAGCAACTTCAGACAGATGAGGCACATATGCCTAGAAAGCCACCTCGCCTTTTCTGAGCTCTGAAAGCAGATCTGAATGACGCATTGTGGTGATGTCATCCATATGTGGTAGATCTCATCGTGCTTGTCCATGGAGAAAATGAATACATATGTGTAAAAAATAAACGGTAATCTGGACAGAAGGTAGAAGGAAATGTTGATATATTTTCTGTGAGCTAAAAATGAGAATGACTCAGTACAGGAAGGAGTTGCAGCAAATACTGTCCCACAGGTATAGGGTGAAGGGCCAAGTGGCAGATCTTGGTACTGATGTACACTTCTCCCTCGGTATTTGCGGGGGATAGGAGCAGAGCCGGACCACGAAGTGTGAAAACCGCGAATAACTTCTTGTCTGGCTCTGACCCACCCCCACCTCCCTCCCGGCTTCCCGGCCTTACCTGGTGGTCTAACGGGCTTTCGGGGCAGGAGCAAACTTCCTATGCTCCTGCCCCGAGCAGATCGCCAATAAGAAATGACTGCCGTGAGTTCCTGTAGTGTCTCGAGACTACGACGGGAACTCATGGCAGCCATTTCCTATTGGCGATCTACACGGGACAAGAGTGTAGGAAGATGGCTCCTGCCCTGAAAGCCCGCTAGAACATCAGGTAAGGAATAATCTATGAAATGCTGAATTTTAAGTCTTGTAGGGAGGCGGGAAGATCCTAAACTATGCTCCCCCCCAAAAAAAAACAACCCACGGATAATCGAAATCGCAAATAGGGAGGGGGAAGTGTAACAGAGAGTTGGGGCTCTCTGTAAGCCAGGAATGTAGTATATTGGCTTAAGGGCTCTGTACAAGACTAGCAAGTGCTGCTGCTGCATGGCAGGAGCAAAAGGGTACTGGCAGAGCCATGGGATAGGTGAAGGGTACTTTGGCCTCTTGCCTCTGTTCTGCACAACTTTTTATCCGAGCTACTCGTATGCTGCTTTCTCCATTACATTCTGGATGTAAAGAGTTAACAGATGTTCAGCTGGTGTTTGCCCTGTGTTAAGTAACGTTTCATGTCTTGCTTTTTTCCCTGCAGAGTGCCACTGGCCAGCGCGCACAGGGAAGCTCGATCCCACAGAAGTCACAGACTAACAAGTCTGCTTACAACAGCTACAACTGGGGTGCAAACTGAGGCCTACTTGCTGTTCTCGACTGGCTTTCCAAAAAAAGAAAAACAAAACTCCAAAAAAAAAAAACATCATAAAAAAAAACAAAAAAAAAAAAGAAAAAGGAACAAAAGTTGAAAACCACACGTCTCTGGCATTTTTAAGAAACATTGAAGTGGAAGTTTGCTGGAAGGAGCTCTGCTCCCTATGGCTCTCTGTTTGTCTCTCTACCTGCCCACCTTTTACTGTTATATGTAATATAGAATTTGTATTTTTCTCTCTGTTTTTCTGCCTTCAGATTATGAAGTGCTTGTTGTTGGGGGTGAAGGGGAGGGTTCAATCCCCACCCACCCCCAAAGGATAAAGGAATAAAAATCCCCTTCCCCCCCACAGCAAGACCCCTTCACTAGGAATATGGTTGCTATAAAACAGCAGTGTATGATGAATTCGGTGGAGTGTTTTTGTACTGTGTTCTAAATTTAATGGATAAATGTGTCTTGTATATATAAAACCCCTCCCAAAGCATTGGTGTCTGGACTCCTTGCTTCAGCGTGTTAGGGAGCTCAGGGGTTACCTCTTTTTCATGCCTTGATATGTGTCTTGGTTATGGATCTTTCAGGGTTAAGGAATCATTTTGCTGTCAGACTGAAAGTGTCTTATAGTTTAAAGGAAAGCCACTTTTTTGAACATTTTCTGCTCAAGAAGGATCCTGTGTGTGAGGGAAGTGTTCTTTGTACTGCTTTTGCTGCATCCATTACAAATAGGAGGGTTTGGGATGTAGAGGACTGTGGACTGTAACTTTCAGCTGTTCTTAAAGCTGCTTCTTCCTTTGAGGTCTGTCTGGGTATAAAATCCCTCCTTGAGGGCCGCAATCCAGTCGGGTTTTCAGGATTTCCCCAATGAATATGCATTGAAAGCAATGCATGCACATAGATCTCATGCATCTTCATTGGGGAAATCCTGAAAACCCGACTGGATTGCAGCCCTCAAGGAGGGACTTTAAGACCAGTGAAGGTGAGGGAGAGAGATTGGCCCAGTGTAAATACTCTTTTAAGGGACCTGTCTAGCTTGCAGACCCTGTTTTGTCATTTCATTTTCTGATAGGGGTCATAAATTAGACAAGTGCCTTTGTGTTGTATAACTAAAGCAGTTCACATTTATTATACATAGATACCTTTATAGTGGACACACAATCTACATTTTTGTTTGTGGAGGGGTAAGTGACTCTTCCGGGCTCACCAGGAGTCAGAGTGGCAGTCAAACCCAGTTCCCCTGCTTCTCAGTTCACAGCATTAACCTTTAAGCTACTTGTGTTGCTTACAGTAGGTCAGGGGTGTCAAATTCGGTCCTTGAGGGCCAAAATCCAATCACGTTTTCAGGATTTCCCCAATGACTATGCATGAGATCTATTTGCATGCACTGCTTTCAATACATAGTCATTGGGGAAATCCTGAAAACCCGACTGGATTCTGGCCCTCAAGGACCGACTGACACCTGTGCAGTAGGTGTTGCCAGAAAGAAAGGTGAGATACAAAGAACCAGTACTGGCTCCTTCCTACTATATATCACACTGGAACAAATCACAACTTTATATATCGTTGTTGTAGTTTCTGTCCCTGCAAGGTATAGATTATCCACATGACATCATTGTATTGATATCATTTTGTTGGGTAATTACAATTCTGAGACGTACTTACAGTTGTGCCACACCATAATAAGCTAGTCCAGTAACTTTCAGTGCTAGATTTCAATTTGGGGGGGGTTACCTGCCTAGAGCAGAACTAATACAGAACAGTTAAACAAATAAATATGTAAGTTCCCCTTAAGTAGCTGTGCAGAAAAAGGCAAAAACATGCACATGAGATACAAATGTCACAATCTGATAAAGCTAAAAAAGGCGCTCTAGAAAGAAGGAAGTCTGCAGTAAGCTGACCAGAGCCACTATAAAATCACCAGAGTGAGGTAAGTGATGTTCACCCCCCCCCCTCCCGCCCCAAACCACCACCACAGGAAACGGCAGCAGCTGCTTCCATCTTCAGAGGCTATAGCTCCAGCGGCATCTGCATGTACCATGAAAGCTTCTCCATTTTTCTTCACTAAGAGCCTATACCAGGTTGTCATCCTGTCATAGACTCTTTAGGTAGGAATAGTTCTTATCTACCTGCTCCACAACAATCACAGTAACCCACAGATCCGAAGAACTTTACAAATATGAATCAACATTCAAGAAGCCTTAATCCATTTCCTTTTCAGCAGGAAAATTCAGTGTAGTTGGTATATCCCTTAGCTCAATCTGACTTGTGCTTCTACTCTAGGAAGCGATTTAAGGAAAGCATACAAAAAAAAACACTCCTAACTGAAATTCCTCTGGATCTGCATATACATTTCCAGCACTGAATGCGACGTTCAATCCATCAGAAACCATTCTGTGCACCAGAGGCTTCCGCATGTGTAATTGACCACTGAGAAAATGAGTACATGGACTAGTCTGATCTTTGTTTGAAGTGTTATTTCCTTGTCTTTGAATACTTCATTGAGAGTAGAGAATGGCACGGGGACAAATTTTTCCCTGTCCCCATGGGAGCTCATTTTCCCGTTCCATCCTAGTGAGTTCTTTTCCTGTCCCTGACCCATTCCTGTCAACTCTGTCTCATCTGCAAAAGCCTCAAACACTTGTGCGGTTAAGGCAGAGCCTAAAGGAATGAGACAGGGATATTGAGTTCTGTGGGGACGAGGAAAAATTTGTTCCCATGTCATTCTCTAGTTGAGAGCCTTCATAGAAGAGCAAACAAGTTCTATTCTGTGCAGTATTTGTTCCCAGCTAGTTGCTTTGTTTACGAAAGAGATCAGGGGATTGAAATCCTTTACAACTTCTATTGCCTTCAAGCTCAGTCTTCATCATTATCTGTGTTCATGATCTTTGTCTTGTTTATGTTTAATTCTAATCTCATATTATGACTTTTGGCTTTGACCTTTCTCAGTAGATACATCAGGTCTTCTTTGTTGCTGGTGATGAGCATTGTATCCTCTGCAAAGCGCAGGTTGTTCATATTTTGACCACCAACTTTAAAACCAATGCTTTCTTCCAAATTTGCTTTTTCTGAAGATGACTTTGCTGTAAATGTTGAACAGGTAAGGTGACAAGGTGCATCCTTGCCTGATGCCACATTTTATTGGAAACCAATCAGCGTTGCCATATTCAGTTCTTGCTGCAACTTCATGATTTTTGCAGAAGCTCTTTATCAGCTATGTGTTTGGGTATTCCCATTTGTGCTAGAGTTCTCCATAGTTTATCGTGATCCACGCAGTCATAAGCTTTGCTTTAGTCGATGAAGCAAAAATATAGGGGCTTTTGGTATTCTTTGCTCTTCTCCAATATCTATCTAATGTTAGCAATAATGTTTCTTGTTCCTCGATCTTTTCTGAAATCAGCCTAAACTCTGGATAATTCTTGCTCAATGTATGATTATAGTCTTCGTTGTATTATTTTCAGCAATATTTTGCTGGCATGTGGAATCGTTCTGTAATTGTTACAATCCTTGACATCACCTTTCTTTGGTATAGGTATGAACAGTGAACTTCTCCAATTGGTTGGCTGTGGGGGGTTTTTCTTCCAAATCTGTTGACAGTCGAGTGAGGGCCATGATAGCACCTTCTAGTTTTTCCATTTACATGTTCTGATTCAATTTTCTGACAAATATCCTTTACATTGAAACACTTAGTTCATTTGTGATACTTTTTCTCTATCCCTGGAAAGTTTTGCTTGTCATCTCTGTTCTGCTACTTTTCTGGTTTCTTCTGAGATTCAAGGTGATTTCTTGGCTTTCTTTCTCTTCTGGAATGTGTTTTTGCTTCCTTGTTAATTAATGGTTTTAATGTTATTCCATAACTCTTTGAGTTCTCTAGCTCCTGTATCAAGAAAGGCAAATCTGTTGTCTTAGTCTTATCCAATAGTCTGAAGCAATATTTTCAATGTCATATTTTGGGAGGTCTCTAATCTTCTTGTGAAGCTTTACTTTAATCTTGCATGGTTACTTCCACAATCAGCTCCTGGTTTAGTCCTTGCAGTCAAAACTGCAGATTGACTACATCTGCATAGGACATAGATGGAAATTTGCTTTCAATACATGCCAGTTGGAGAGGTCCATGTGCATGGGTGATGTTTGTGGTGTTGGAAATGTGCGTTCATGATTGAAAGTTGGTTTGTTTTGCAAAACTATACTAAGTTATCATCTCTTTCTCCTATGTCGTACTTTTCAACCACTGCATCTTCAGCTGTATGTCCTACTTTTGTACTGAAGTCCCCCCAAAATTGGTAGATTTAGTTTCAGCATTTGCTGTATTACATTTTGAAGTTGTTTGTAGAACAATTCTACCTCCACATCTGTTGTTGGAGCATATATTTTTATTAAGGACATTGATCAGCTTTCCCTGTAGATGGATTATCATGACTATCACTGACGTACTTTAATATGGTCTTTGAAAGCTTGTTGTTGAGAATGCAGGCAATGCCATTTTTCCTATGGGTTATGTGTTTTATAAGCAGCATAGCACATCCAATGCTCATTTGATTGAAAATGGCCCTGTCCATTTGAGTTCACTGATCCCTATCAAATCAATTTTGTTTTTTTTCCAATTTCCTTCATGTGGCCCTATGCTGAGAATGTCTTTACAACTTCTGCTTGTCCTTTTCTCTCCAGCGATGTCCTGGCAGTTTTAGTCCATCAGCTTCACAAACACTGGATCTACACTGCTTGATGGTCAGCTCTTTTCTAGGAGTATCGTCGGTGCCTTCTAACCTAGGGGACCATTTTCTACATAATGATCTTTGTTTCATCTTCAAGTTTTCTTGGCAGAATACAGAAGTAGATAGCCAGGCCTTTCTTCTGTGCATCAAATGTGATCTTCCACCTACAACACTGCCCCGATGGGTGGTGCATTGTTGATCTGATCTCTCTGCTGAAACCTGTCTGCCTTGGGATGCCCTACTAGTGTTGAAGCTACTGCTGGCATAGCTTTCAGCTTTTCAGATGTGTGTAAGCCCATAACTGGAGCTATCAAACCTAGTCTTAGCTTTTGACTGTATTTAGGATCAGGTAGGGGGTAAAAGGTATGGCATACCATCCCTATGGATTGCTGCATCCTCAGCATAATAAACCAGACTTATAAAATGCATTTCATCCAACTGCTTTGGTCTGAAATCATTCTGGAAAATACAAATTTTACGACGTCAGAGGTAAGGCTTCTGGTTCAGCCACAGGATGCACATAGGAGTCGCTGCTGCCTGTGGCTTGGTGCAGAGAAACAACTGGCAGGAAGGTAGGAGGGAGCTAACCATAAGGTAAACACCTGCAAGAGGGAGCACAAACTTTGGACAAATGATGGAAGGAGGGAGGGGTATGAACCTGAGACACAGAATGAAGAGAAGGAGGGAGGGGAGTATGAGTCATAGGATAGAAGAATGGAGGGAGTGAGGGAATATAAAGGGAGAATTGTGTGTCTTAGGAAAGAGATGGTGCACATAGGGGAGATGAAGAAAGAGGAGAATGGGTGGGCATAGGGATGAAGTATTATTGGACATGGTGAGAGAGGAGGTAGAAATGCATGGGGAAGAGAGAGATGAGGGAGTAATTTTGGATGTGGTGGTAGTGGAAAGAGAACACTGGGATGGATGAAAAAGTATGCAAGAGGGGTCTCGGGAAGGTGGGAAGAATACTAGGATCCAAGTTACATACAAATTCAACAAGAATGGTCTAAAAAAAACAAACAAACCATAAGCTGTTCTTAACCCTGGGACTGCTTGTATAGTAGGAAGGAGCCAGTATTGTCTTTGTATCTCACCTTTCTGTCAACACTTACTGTAAGCAACACAAATAGTTTAAAGGTGTTAATGCTGTGGGCTGAGAAGCAGGGAAACTGGGTTTGACTCCCACTCTGACTCCTGCTGAGCACGGCAGAGTCCCTTAACCCTCCATTGCCTCAGGTACAAAACCAAACAAAAATGTAAAAGATTGTGTGTCTACTATAAGGTATCTATGTATAATAAATGTGAACTGTTTTAGTTATACAACAGAAAGGCACTATGTCTAATTTATGACCCCTATCAGAAAATGAAATGACAAAACGGCCTGCAAGCCACACAGGTCCCTTAAAAGAGTATTTTACATTGTTGATGCCAGCTGTGTGAAGATTCAAAATTGCAGTGGCCAGGGAGAGGTAGGTAGAGGAGTCAGGAGCTGGAGAGAGAGAGAGAGTCAATGAGGGGAAGCAGTATCTGAGGTCCAAGGAGGGAGCGCTGAAGAATCAACATGGGGAGGGGAGAGAGCTGGAGAAGCATGGAAAGGATAGGGTTACCAATTTCCTGAGCTGCTGGCAGCTCAGCGATGTGAGCTTGCTGCCATGCTTCTCTGCAGTAACTTCCTGTTCATAAAGGCCAGACCTGCAGAGAGGGGGTTTCTAGGGCAGGCCGATAGCAACAGGCTCACTGAGCTGCTGGTAGCCCAAAGAAAATTAGATTCCAGCACCGAGGAGATAAGAAGGGGAGAGCCACCAAATTCCTTTTTAAGCTGGTCCTGCCAAATCTGGACAGACTCTGCAATTAAAACCAAAAAAAAAAACGTTTCGGACAGTCCTCTAAAAAGAGAGGTCTAGGTTTTTCAGACATATGGTAACCCTAGGAAAGGAGAGTGTTGCTGGAGAAAAGAGGATGGAGTAGGGAACTGCTGGATGGGAGGAGACAGACCGAAACAACAGAAGAGATTGGAAGGAAAAAAGAAGCACCCATGGGTTAGGAGGGAGAGAGAGAGAAGCACTAAAAGGGTAAAGAGGATGGGAAGAGGGGCAAAGGAAATGGATGAAAGTGTGGGACTGTGGATTGGGGTCATGTGCTCTTTTTTTATCTTCATAACTAATGGTAACCCTATGCAGCAACAGTAGTACAAAGAAGCACTTACCTCACACACAGGATCCTTCATGAGCAGAAAAAAAAATCTTTTTAAAAATACTGGGAAGCGCTCCAGAATGAGGCTTGGAATACACAGCTTGAGAGCCTGGAAAACTCAGACTCTATTGGATGACCAGAATGAGGCTTGAAATACACAGTTTGAGAGCCTGGAAAGCTCTGAGAGAGACTATTGGATGACCAGAATAAGGCTTGGGAATACACAGCGTGAGAGACTGAAAAGCAAAGAGAAACGCTATTGAAAGACCGGAATGAGGCTTGGAATATATAGCTTGGGAGAGCCTGGAAAGCTCTGAGAGAGACGACCAGAATAAGGCTTGGGAATACACAGCGTGAGAGACTGGAAAGCAAAGAGAAACGCTATTGGATGACTAGAATGAGGCTTGGAATACATAGCTTGATAGCCTGGAAAACTCAGACTCTATTGGATGATCAGAATGACAGCTTGAGAGCCTGGAAAGCTCTGAGAGAGACTATTGGATGACCAGAATGAGGCTTGGAATACACAGCCTGCGAGCCTGGAAAGCTAAGAGAAACGCTATTGGATCACCAGAATGAGGCTCGGTACACAGGGTGAACGCGACTCGCTGGGAACGCTCCGAGAGACGCTATTGAATCACTGAGGCTTGGAGCGCTAATTGCTTGGTTTGTCCAGCGAATGACGGCCAGGCCCCAAACTCCCGCACGCGCTGCCCGAAAGTTGCCCACAGCTCGGAGCCGAATCCGATCTCTGGCCGCCCTGCAGCTGGAAGCTCCGGCCCGGGCCCCCCATGAGCCTCCACGATCTCTTCCGGGGTTTCATCGGGCTTCCGAGGAGGAGGTGGGAGCTCGCTCTTTGCTTGTCTCTCTTTCGTGAGGTTAAGCAGCCCCTCCCCCTCCCCAAGAGCAGGCGAAGGCCTCAGGCCCTCAAAAGCTGCTGGGGGGGGGGGGGGTAGTAGGCTCGAGGGCAATGTAAGGCAGGGGTAGTGTGACCATATGGCTTCAGAAAAAAAGGGGACGGATTGAGACATCCGGGTTTTACTTCCATTGAAAGCAACCAAGATGTCTCAATCTGTTCTCCTTACTTCCATTGCTTTCAACGGAAGTAAAACCCGGATGTCTCAATCCGTCCCCTTTTTTTCTGGAGCCATATGGTCACACTAGCGGGGGTGTCCAACCTTTTGGCTTCCCTGGGATGCATTGGCCCCCCCAAAAAATGTTTCTGGGGCCACGCCAACGATGCAGCAAGAGAGAGGAGGGAGCCAGCAAGACGGTAAACACCCAGGGGCAGCAGTGGAAAACACTGCATCGCCCTCGTCCGGGGCTGCGCAAAATACTTCATGGGGCCGCAGGTTGGACACCCCTGATGTAAGGAGAGGGTGGCGGATGCGTGGAGAGGAAAACGGTGACGGAGTTTAAAAAAAAAGCGTGGGATGAACACAGAGGATCTAGAATCGGAAAATAATCGTAAATATTGACGAACTGGGAAGATTTGCACGGTCTGTGTCTGTGTATGGCCGTTTGGGGGAGGATGGGCTGGAGTGAGCTTTGACGGAGACTTCAGAACATGAGGACATAAGAATAGCCTTACTTGGTCAGAAGCCCAGCAGCCCTTCTCACGGTGGCCAATTCAAGTCACTAGTACCTGGCCAAAACCTAAGCACAGTACCGGGCAGAGCTTAGGATTCTTGCCCAGAAATAGCTAAGAAGAAAGAATAAAAATTAAATTGAATCAGGTTGGGCAGACTGGATGGACCATTCGGGTCTTTATATGCCGTCATCTACTATGTTACTATCCAGAAATAGGGGCTATTATCTGCAACAGCTCATGCAAACCTGGGTTTTCTTTTGATTTCCTAAAAATGGTATTGTTTTTATAAGAAAATATTGTAATTATATAATTGGATGTTGTGATTTCATCAGTCACAAATGCACAGCCGTGTGTGCAGACTTATGCAAAAAGAAACAAAATAAAATGTATAGCTGACAAATTACCCACCAAAAAATTTTGAAATTCTGTTTCAAATAATATCAAGATTTTTTCAGTCAAGTTTACCAAAGTAAAAATAATCTATTGATGCAACCGATTTGAGTATGACCAACTCATTGCAGATTGAAAAATATTTCAAATTGCAGTATCATTTCTAAGTGTAAAAACTTTAAAGAGCTCCTTTTACAGAGCCACACAATGCAAAGAAGCTTCACACTTGGCACACCGCTGATCAGTAGTGCAAAACTTAGAAATTAGGATGGATAATTTTTCATGAAAAAGTTTCACAGGCCCTTAAACTTTTTGATGTTATCTTTTAACGAATATGTCAGTTTTTCCAGAGCTGCTCAATTATCTGTTCCAGGAGGGGACTTTTGGCAGGTCCTGGTGTTAATGTTGTATCCCAAAGCAGTGTTCTACTACTATTAACTTTCTATCAGACGCATGCATCGCTGTACAGTTCCAAGTAAGAAAACAGTCTCTGCTCGAAAGAGCTTACAATCTAAACAGGCAAGACAAACAGGATGCCGTGGATACAGTTAAGGGAAACGGTTAATCAGCGAGCTGGGTAGTATTTGTAGTACATGATTCTACCCATTTAAATCAATGCTGCAGGTCCTATAATGCACCAGAATGACGTTGGTAGCTGTATCCCATACTTGTAACCATTGTAAAATTTCAAAGTTACAAATGTGTTTTAAACAGTTAACACTTAAGTGCTTCTACTGTAACCTCAGCAGTGATTGCCAGAGTTTGTTTGTTTACTGAAAAACGTTTGTAAATGTACCGTATTTCTATATAGAGTAATTTCATGGAGTGTCTCCTCACATTTCTACTCTTTGATAAAGAAAACTAAGGAACCTTTTACTAGTTCTATTTTTCTCAGGATTTTATAGATCTTTACTCTAAAGAGCCCAAACCTCTTATGGCTTTCCACATATGAGAGTTCCATCCATCACCTTAATCATTTTGGTTGCTCTTTCTATGTAGCTTTTCAAATTCTACTGTATCTTTATTGAGATGTCATACTATGAAGTGATACAGAGGCAGGATGTTTTATATTCTTTATTTCATTCTAATGTTTTCCACCATTCAGTTTGCTTTTTTGGCCACCGCTGCATTCTGAGTAGATTTCAGTGTATGGTCCACAATGAAACCTAAATCCTTTTCCTCAGTGGTGATTCCTAATATGGAGTCTAGCTATCATTTGGGTTATTCTTGTCCATATTAAATTTTATCTGCCATTTGGATGCTCAGCCTTTGGTCTCCCAAGATCCTCCTGCATTTTCTCAAAATCCACATGAATACAAGCAGATTTGATCACCTCACTCGTTCCCATTTCCAGAACATTTATAAGTATATTAAAACACTGCTCCCAGTACAAATCCCTGTGGTACTCCACTATTCACCTTCCTATATTGAGAGAATTTTCCATTTAACATTACTCTCGGTTGCCTAACTTGTAACCAGTTCCCACTCCACAGTAGGACATTGACTCCTATTTCAAGGATTTTTAGTTTTATCAGCAGTTTCTTAAGACACACTTGTTAAAATAGATCCACAGTAGCAACTTCAACCACATTTGTTCACACCTTCATAAATGCTATATATACTCAACTATAGGTTGACTTCATGCATAGCTCGAGGTGCAATTTCAGACCTAACAATGTTCTAAAATCCCTCAACCTGTGCACGGGTCCACCCTGCCCTCCAGTCCTTCCAACACCCTGTAGCAGCCAGCAATCCTTTCTCCCCCACTCCTCCCTCCAATTAGTCATTGCTTCCTGCCTATATCTTACTAGCTTTGGCCACAAGCCAGCAATCCTTCCAGGCTGTTTGTGGCCTGTTCCGTAGCTGTCTCTGTGGCTTCTGGTGACCTGTCCCAGAGCCATCTCTATAGTTAGAAAACAGGAAGTCACGTTAGAAGGGCCAGCCAGGTCAGAGGGCAAGGCCCAGTTCAGGCTGCAGGCAGTTTTTCTATATGACTGCTGCTGCCTTGAAGGGCTGAGGACCAACTTTGAAGGTGGGTGGCAGAGAGCAGCCATGTTGGGTTGATACCACATCGGGTGGGTGGTCAGGGACCAAGGCTGCAAGGTTGAGGTATGTTCGAGGACAGAATTTCGTCCCCATCTGGTAATACAGTTTTTCTTGTCTCCATCCCCATGGGTTTCCCGTTGTCCCCATCCTTTTGCACATCTCTAGTCTAGACAAAGAAAAAAGTGTTACGCTAAGGGAGTCATTACATTTGAAGCATAGTGCTCTTAAAGGAATATGCCTCCTTTTAAGTCTTCTTGTCCCTTATTTTGGAATTCCTTCAGGAAGGTTTTAAGAAAAGCCTAGTCCTAAATGTGCTTATAGTGCAGGTAGCAATCTTGGAGAGAGCGAGACCAGAAGGCTTTGAGCATGCGCAAATGCTCAAAGCCAGTCCAGCCCAGACCAGAAGAGGGAGGATCTCCAACGCACCACCCAGCCCAGGCCGCACCAGAAGAGGGAGGATCTTCAGGCACTGGCACTGGTGCCAAGTCGGGGTAAAGGAAGTGTCATTGACGTGGAGGGTGGGGCAACGCGAGTGGGGGGAGGATGCCATTTCACATGCTTCTGGAACGAATTATGCTCGTAAACCAAGGTTCCACTGTATATATATATATATATATATATATATATATATATATCTTCCTTTTTTTCATCATTAAGATTTAAGAAAGGGAGTATAATTCAGTAACACTACCAAATGACCAGAGTGCTTCTGAAGTACCTAGAATTTACTAATTAGTTTGAGCAATCGGATCACCTTTTTCTCTGGCCCAAAGAAAGATATGCGAACTTCCAAAGTCATGATTGCTTATTGGTTGAAAGATTTGATTTCCTTGACCTACATCTTAACAGGCAGATCTCCACCACTGGACATCAAGCTTCATTCCACTAGAGCAGTGTCTCTCAAACCTTTTTAGCTCCGGCACATTAAACAGAGCAAATGGTGTCCTCAAAGTGCAAAACCGAGGAGACCTGAAAAATTAACTCATAAAGCTCTTCCCGCTGAAAAATGTGCAACACAGACATATCCTCGCCGGCAAGGGGAGTCCTTGAACCGTTTACTGGCTGAATCCGGCCCACCAAGAGGATCCTGACAATCTTCCCAAAGGTCCAGGTCCACATCAATACCATCTTGCTCCTCTGGGCAAAAATCCTCATCCCAAGAGCCCCTCGGACGCTTGGATGAGAGAAGAGTAGAGGGGACAAAATCACCGCTGTATGGGACAGAACTGGGGAAGATGTCAAGGGCAAACAACCCCCCCCCCCCCCGAGACCCCTGGAGTGGACACGGAACCTCCAGCTGCCAGCACATAAGCTGTACACAGTGCCAATATAAATTCAGGGGGGGGAACCCCAGGCAGCCCCCAAGGGACTCCCTGCCATACCTTGCCCCTGTATTTCTAGAACAGAAGGAAGGTCACCTGAGGTAACAAAGGAAGGAGGAGGTTTCCGCTGAAATTGGACCTGAAACCGCCAAAATTGGAGCTCCTGTGGCCTGTTGTGTCTGAAAAGCCTGGGACTTTCCTCATGCTGAGGCCGAGGAACCGACCGCAAAAAGGGAATCCCAGCCGCTCCAGCAGTAAGAGAATCCTTTGCGAGGTACATGTGGCGGGGTGCCCTGTCCGCCAGCAACCGCTGCTGATGAGACCCCCCTCCGCTGCGACCTGCATAACGCTTGCACAGGACGGCCGCGAGTACCTTGAGTCTGAAGCACAATGAGCATTTTTTTCCCCTTAAAAGTGCTCATTGTGATGAAAAACGCCCTAGCTGTAATAACAATGCCAGTTAGATGAGAAAAACAATACAAACGGCAGTTTTAAAGGGAATTGTGCCCTTTACACCGGCACACCTCAGGATTTTTTTTTTTTTCTTAGAACAGACTCTACAGCTCTCAAAGCTGGAGGCCTGACCAACCAGGGGGCCAGGCTGCCGGCTGAGGCACCTGTACAAAAATGTGGGACCCAGCACGAGACCCGCTGAGTTTAACACCCCCGAGGTCGGACGGATCCCCAAACAGGACTCTTCCAAGCTCTATATGGCACAAAAGGGGAACCCAGGAGTCCAAAACAAAATTCCAACAGTACTATGAGGGGAGCTGAATTAGTCTTACCACCTGCTAATGGAGACTGAGGAAGACTGTATTGCAAGAGGGGAAGCTATCCTGATATACAAGTTTATTCACAGTCTCCACCTGCTGGTAGCAGTGAAGTATGAGGTATATAATCCATTCGTAAGGACTATACCATTCTACCAGGTGCTACAGAATGGGATGTTAATGCATTAGAAACATAGAAAGATGACGGCAGAAAAGGGCCCCAGCCCATCAAGTCTGCCCACTCTACTGACCCACCCCATTAAGTCTGAGTGCTGATGACTTAGTTCCTTTGTGCAAACTGTAGTCCCCCCACCTCCCTTCTTGAATTCAAATGGTATACCTTTTTTTTCTCCACAACCATTGGGAGGTAGCTTTGTGAATCTGGTACCCTTTTTGTAGATAAATATTTCCTTAGATTACTTTTGGGTCAGTGGTCCCTCTTGCAGAGTCTCCTTTCCACTGAATAAGACCCACCTCCTGTGCATTTATACCAGACATGGGCAACTCCAGTCCTCGAGGGCCGGAATCCAATTGGGTTTTCAGGATTTCCCCAATGAATATGCATTGAAAGCAGTACATTCAAGTAGATCTCATGCATATTCATTGGGGAAATCCTGAAAACCCGATTGGATTCCGGCCCTCGAGGACCGGAGTTGCCCATGTCTGATTTATACCTTGGATATATAGCCTGCCATTCTTACAGAGTTTCAGCCTTAATGGTCAAGCCCCTCCTTAGATAATTTTTAACTTCTTTTAAATTTTTTTTTCTTCCTTTCTCTTAAACTTCCCCTGTTGTGCTTCCCTTATTTGTTCAATCTTTCTTTACTATAAGTATATTACTACTTCCCCTGTTTTTAGATTTGTAATACACTTTGAAATTATGACAATGCGTGTATATCAAATTGTAAATAAAACTTGATACTTAGATCACACATGGCCAGGGTTGCTGCTGCTGCTATTCTCATTCTGCAAAGTGTGTTGTAGAACAAGATTGCAGACCTGCTGAAATGCATACAGTGTGAGTAGCAAAGATTTCCCTTCTGTAATTTATAAATGTCTTGTCTTTATTTAGAGACCCTTTCTTTGGCGGCATCTTTCATAGCGATGAGGAAGACAACGATGAGGAAGATGAATGTTCTGCTTACTCCTCCGACAGCGGATCCCCACGAGACTTTCCGTTTGGCTTCAGTTTTGGTCCCGGAGGGCACCGCTTCCACGATAGTTTTGGCTTTGAGGAATTTTTTAGAGATTTCAATGAACTTTTTACAGGTATAAGTGGTGAGTTACTGGCAGTCGGAAGACATGACATTAATAGGACCTGTGTTCTTCATGTGTTTTAGTTCACAAAGTCTCTGTGTGATATATACACACACTTGTCAGTGATATCTGCGCTCAAGCATTTTCCTCCGCTTGTGTGTGCACACACACACCCTATAGCTAAGAGAAATGCTTGACATACTGACATTAACGTTCCAAATTAACATCTCTCTTTTTTTTTTTTTTTTGTAAATCTTTATTGACATTTCAAACTTTATAATGTATACAATTGAAGAATCAGTAAAAACTGTATGAAAATACATTGTTATCACATTATTACATTGAACAATTTTTTAATCACCTTATCTTAATTATAAACAATAATATTATATATTATACTATCAATATAATAATAAAAAAATTAATTTTACTCTTCCAAATAAAAATTCCACCCCCCACCCTCCCTGGATGTGTAAAGGAATCTAACGAGGAAAAAAAAAATCATAATTATAACGTAATAAAATTTTAAAAATTCTTTCCTTCTTAATTGCGTGGCTCTTGATACATCAGGAAAAATCCTAACCAAATCTCCACAAAATTTTGTCAATCTATTTTTAAAGTAAATTTTCATTGTTAACATTTTATCTATCTCACTCATGCATGTTATTACCAGAGTGGACCTACTCTGGATCATATCCTGACTATCCTCCAAGAACTCTGTCAGATTTATTTCATTAGTAACCAGGTGGTCCACCTCCTGGGCGGATTGTATTTTCTTTTGCGGACCATGAGTTTTATTCTTTAATGTGTTTCATAACTGAGAAATTGGAGGCAGTAAGATTCCCAAATAGTATGGAAGGGTTTAAGATTCATAAGGATGAATCAAGAACCATTTCTATTTTTCGTTATTGAATGGTGGCATGTCTTCCCATTGTTGTGGGCTTTGAAAGGAATTTTGTTTCTATGTATAAATACTGTTAAATTATGTTAAGATCCTTTTTTTCCTTGTATCATATGATATTAAATTTGCATAAAAAAAATAACGTAATAAAATTAGTCAATGGACCCCATACCTCATCAAAGGACTTGCTCGTACCTAAATGTTCTCCCATTATCTTTTCATATTTATATGCTGTACACACAGTTGCCCACCAAAAATTGAAATTAATCCTATCATGATTTTTCCAATTGTATGTACCGTATTTTCACGTAGATAACGCGCACCTGTGTAAAACGCGCACACGGGTATAGTGCGCGGGAAACCGACATATATGTAAAAAAAAATTTTATATACCGCTCACACCCGTATACCGCGCATGCTGCCCCAACTCTCCCGTCGCCGCCCGACTCTACTCTGGCCACCCCGACTTCCCTTTCCCCCGCCCCGACTCTCCTCTCCCCCTTGAAGTCCTGTCCCCACCCTGAAAGCCTGATGCCCCCCCCCCCCGACGTCCGATTCACCCCCCCGCAGGACCGTTCGCACGCACCCCCACCCCGAAGGACCGCTCGCACGCACTCCCACCTGCACCCCCACCCTGAAGGACCGCTTGCACACCCACAGCCTCCCGACCCCCCCCCCTCATCATATAGAAGCTCCTACCGGTGTCCTGCTGCTTCCTCTTGGCGGTCCCGGCCCTTCTGTGAGCCCTGCGTCTGCGCTGCTTCGTCTTCCGGCGGTCCCGCCCTTTCTCTGATGTCAGAGAAAGGGCGGGACCGCCGGAAGACGAAGCAGCGCAGACGCAGGGCTCACAGAAGGAACGGGACCGCCAAGAGGAAGCAGCAGGACACCGGTAGGAGCTTCTACATGATGAGGGGGGGGTCGGGAGGCTGTGGGGGTGCGAGCGGTCCTTCAGGGTGCGGGTGCAGGTGGGAGTGCGTGCGAGCGGTCCTTCGGGGTGGGGGTGCGAACGGTCCTGCGGGGGGGGGGGTGAATCGGACGTCGGGGGGGGGGTAACTATGTAAAAAAAAATTGTAAAACGCGCTCACGCATATAACGCGCAAGGTTATGCACGGTTTGTAAAAACCGTGTATAACGCGCGCGTTATATGCGTGAAAATACGGTAATCATTTGAACCCCTCCTACTCCTGTCAAAAATCATCTCTAAATTCCTGTTTGAAACTTATTTCTCTAACTTTTCCCTGAACACCACTGTATCTAAACCCCCTTTAAATTGATCCCTTCAGCTGCTTCTAAAATTTTTCCTTCCCACTATTTTCTCCACATTTTTCATCTTGCCTGTCCAGGCTACTGCTTATCATTTCTATAGCGCTTCTAGACATACGCAGCATTGTACATCAAAGCACAGAGACAGACCCTGCCCCAAAGAGCATACAGTCTAGTCAAGACAGACCAATTGGACAAGAAGGTGCATCTATACACAGTGCTCAGGTGGGGGGGAATTACAGCGAGAATGATAAGACGGATATCGGTGCTTAGCATGTGGGTTGGAGTTTGGATTTGAATACTGCCAGAGACGGAGCCTAATGTATCGAGTCAGGATTCCGGAATTTTATTGTTCTTTGAGATTCTGTAATGTTGCTATTATTTGGAGTCCCCTAAAGAGTAGCAACATTCCATGAAGAATCTCCAAACATTAGAAACATTCCGTTAATCATTTGTATAGCGCTACTAGATATACCGCAGCGCTGAACATCAAAACACAGAAGAGACCGTCCCTGCTCCAAAGAGCTTACAGTCTAGTCAAGACAGAAAAATTGGACAAGAAGGTGCATCAATACAGAGTGATCAGGTGGGGGAACCGTATACAGCTGCATTTATGAAGTCATCAAGAAATCTGGGTATGACCCCGATGCATTGTGATGTCACTGAACGTTCAGACAGCTTCTGCTTCTACTAATCATTTCTGTAGCGCTACTAGACATCAGAACACCGAAGAGACAGTCCCTGCTCCAAAGAGCTTACAAACTTGGCAAGAAGGTGCATCAATACAGAGTGATCAGATAGGGGAACGATAAGACAGATATCGGTGCTTAGCATGTGGGTTGCAGTTTGGATTTGAATACTGCCAGAGACAGCTTGATGTACCGAGTCAGGCAGTCTGTCCCAGGTATATGGTGCAGCAAAGTAGAACGGATGGAGGCAGGAGTTGGCTGTAGAGGAGAAGGGTACAGTTAAGAGAGACTTACCTGATGAGCGGAATACCCGGGGTAAAGTGTGGGAGAGATATTGAGGAGCTGCCGAGCGAATACACTTGTAGGTCATTAAGAGAAGTTTGAACTGTATGCAGAAACAGGGAGCTAATGAAGTGACGAGAAGAGGGGTAATGTGGGCAGAATATGAGGCATGCAGCAGAGATTGAAGGGGCGTGAGATGGTTTAGCGGAAGGACAGTGGGAGCAGTTTGCAGTAGTCTAGGCGAGAGGTGATGAGGGTATGGGTAAGGCCCTAAGCAGTGCACTCGGAAAGGAAAAATCAGATTTTAGTGATATTGTAGAGAAAAAAATGACAAGTTTTGGCGGTCTGTTGGATATGTGAAGAAAAGGAGAGAGATAAGTCAGACTACCCCAAGGTTGCGAGACGGTGAGGATGAGGGTGTTGTTCACTGAAATAGAGAATAGGGGAAGAGGAGAGACGGGTTTAGGTGCAAAGCTAAGCTCAGTTTTGGCCATGTTTAATTTTCGATGGCAGCGAGATATCCAGGTAGCGATGTCAGACAAGCAGGTTGAAACCCGGGATTGAATGTCTGTAGAGATTCCAGGTGTAGAGAGGGACCTGTGAGTCATCGGCATAGAGGTGATACTGAAAGCCGTGGGAGATTAGAGCACCAAGGGAAGTGTAGATGGAAAAAAGAAGTGTTCCTATGACAGAGAGAGCCCTGAGGTACAGCGGGATGGCAGTAGAGGGGGATCCACCACAGCATATGCTGAAGGTGCGATTGGAAAGATAAGAAGAAAGCCTTGAGTTAACAGAGCCCTGAAATCTAAGTGAGGACAGTGTATCAATGAGTAGGTGGTGATTTACGTTGGCAAAAGCTGCGGATGGATGAGGACGGAGTAGAAGCCTTTGGATTTGGACAGGAGCAGGTCATTGGAGACTTCCCTAAGGGCGGTTTCTGTGGAATGAAGAGGACGAAAGTCTGATTGAAGCGGGTCAAGAATAACTTGAGATGAAAGAAAGTCAAGACAACAGCAGTGAACAGCATATTCAAGTAGCTTGGATAAGAGGAGGAGGGAGACAGGATAGTAGTTGGAAGGGCAGGTAGGGTCCAAGGTATTTAGGAGAGAGCCTTGTATAGTGGTAGAGACAGCCTTGGGATAGCAGAGTGGTAGAGAGAAGGGGTGAAACTGCAGTGGAAAGAGTGTCAGGGTTGATGGCCTGAAGATTCCTAAATGTACAAGTGGAGATCAGCTGGGGCTGAGGGGGAGGGTGATGGATTGTGAAAGTTAGGATGGTCAGAGAGGGGAAGGACTGCCATGGAGAAATTAGTTATAGAGCAGTTGGAGAAGAAGACGAGATCATGTGGTCATTCTGGTAGATAGGGGTGGAGGAGCACAGCTGAAAATCAAATGAGGATGTTAGGACTAGAAGCATAAGTGTCAGAGGGGTCGTTAGCATGAATGTTGAAATCACCAAGGATGAAGGAGGGAGATGAATGTTCCCTCCCCCAATTAACACATACTTCTCCCTTCTCAGTTGTCATCTTTGTGTTTGTTTTCTTCTCAGAGCTTCCCAGGATTGAGGCTCCCCCACCAGCTGCAGACTCCTCTGGGGATAAAAAGAAGGGTCAGACGATTCGGGATTCTATGCTAAAATATCCAGACAGTCATCTTTTTCATGCCGAGGACAAAGCTTCAACTTCGCAGATGGAGCAACGGGACCAAGTGCAACGCAGTCCTCACTGGGACCCTTTCAGTAAAGTGAGCTGGACTTCTTTCTCTTGTGCCCACTTGTGGGAGAGCCCTGGGGTCACATGATGGGAGGATGAAAGGGGGTGCTGGATTCTTCTTAGGTAAATGGGATCTATGGGCCCCTATATATGCAGTATGTGTTTGAAAAGATTATCAGTTGAGCCTGGGAAATTATGACCCATCTTCTTTTTTAATTTTTTTCTTTGCTAATTAGTTTAATTTTTTTTTTTTTTTTTGCTTTATACTTAGTTTAAAGGTACTTGGAAGATTTTTCCTCACACAAGACATGATGACATGAAAGAAGACAAAGGTTAGTTCACTGAGCTGAAGGCTTCTTCTGGGTTTTGAGATTACAGCTTCTCATCTGAAGTGTACCTGAGAGATGATACTTCCTCTGGCATTGCAAGGATGGATGATTTGTATACAAAACCTCTTTCCTCCTTGAGGAAAGGAGCAGCAGTAACTGGCATGTTTGTGAGAGCAGACAGGGACAGCTTTGCCAGGTGGTTTAGCGGGGAAGGTAGCAAGTCCTTAAGTTGGGCTTTCCACTTTCCAGGTTGACTGGGGCTGATGACACTCTAGAGGCAATGTAACTGTCTTCAGTCATTGCTTAAGGGTAGCACACAAGGGGGCTCGGGCCTGACCAGCACTTCTGTACCCTTGACAGCACTGTCAGCGAGGAAGCAAACTGGAAATCGCCAGCAGGGGCAGCGATTCTCAGATGCTGCCCGCAACTAACCTAAATAGAAGTCTTCCCTCTGCTACATGTACTCTGTCTCCTTACTGACTCAACTTACTATTTGGGTGGTACGCGGCAGATGGGGAGACTTTTGGGTTAGCTGCGGGTAGCATTTGAGAATCACTGCCAGCAGCCCTTCCATAGAAAAATATGTGAAGGTAGGAGGCAGGGGGAAGACTGGCAGAGAATGCATGGAGAGAAAGACAGAGGGACTGCACATGGGAGAGGTAAGAGGGAGGGTTAATTTGCTGGGGGTGGGATGTGAGAGATACTGAATGGGGTGGTGTAGGGAAAAAGAGGGAGAATTGTTTGACATAGGATAGGAGGATGAAGTGTAGGGGAAGAAAGATCTATTGAATGTGTGGTGGGAGGGAGAGATGTTGCAAGGGGTGTAGGGGAAGAAGAGAGGGAGAATTGTTGGACATGGGTTGCAGAGACGGAAGATTGCTAGAGCTGGGGGTGGGAGGGAGAGATGTTGCACAAGGGGGGAAAGGAGCAAGAGAGGGAGAAATGTTAGATGTGATGATGGAGGAGAGAGAATGGGAGATGCATGGGGAGGGGAGAGAAAGAAGGGAAGAGAGGTTGGATATGAGGGTGGGGAAGAAGAAGGGAGTGAGATGCACAGGAAGAAAGAGGGCAATGGATTTAGGGATAGAAGGGAGGGAAGAGAGATGCAGGACAATTGGAGGGAGAAGTGCTGGCAGGAGGTGGAGTGAAAGGCACAGGGAAATGTCAGGCTGCAAGAATGGGGAGGGGAGAAAGAGGGAACAGGTGCTAGGCTAGAAAGGTGGAGAGAAGATGCTGGAAAAGGAGGAACTTTGTAGGAGAGGCCAAAGGAGGGGGTGGCAAGAAAATGAATGAGAGGATAGTGATTAAGGAATAGAAATATGGTAATGGGGAGTTCATTAAAGATAGGGAATGGAAGGCTGGATGAATGAGTGAGATGGGGAATTGAAAGCTAGTGGGTGAAAGGAAATGAAATTTGATAGGTAACTGAAGTAAAAAGAAGGCTGAGAGAGGGTGAAGTTTGAGTGAATAGTGGCAGTAAAGAAAAAAGAGAGGAAAGAGCTAAAAAGGAAAGATCAATATGTCAAAGGTAGATGAAGAGACAAATGGACAGCAGCTGCTTGAAGGAGAATTAGCAGAAGAGAAACAGGAAAGCTGAAAAGAGACACTGGAACCAACATGATGGAAAAATAAAATGTACAGACAACAAAGGTAGAAAAAAAGCATTTTATTTTGAATGTATTAAATGTGTTGGCTTGGGGAAATATGCATAAGAAATATCTTTGTATTAAGTTAGTAGTAAAGGAAATACATTTCTATTTTTATTTCTCTAGTGTAGTGCATGCCAGTTTAACTTCTTGGGTTTCTCAAGTCAATTTTTTGATCCTTTGTTCTGTATTTGGTGAGGGTCTGTTAGTATGATAGCAATGGCAGGTGAGGAGATTGGAGGGGATGGGGAGCCCCCCCCCTTTATTTTCTGTCCTGGGCCCCCAGCATGTCTAACACCAGCCCTGGCCCTTGCTATAGCTGGTGGGGATCTCCAAGCATCAATAGCTGAGGATCTCCTCCAAAGGCAGACAGAATTCCCTTTTACTAAGCTCTGCAGTGTCCTTGAGTTGCTGCTAAGTATATATGTGTGGGGTACCGACATTGATGTCTTTGAGACATTGTTGCTGTCTGCCAAATTTGGTAAAATAGAGTTCTGGCCACCTTTAGAGGAAGTCCTCCGTTGACAGAGCTTGGGGATCCTCATTAGCTAAAGTATTTATATTTTGAGTTGTGAGGTGCCAAGGTAGGGCAGAGCAGAAAAAATATTGTTCCCACCCCAAATTGGCTGTCTGGCTGCGCCATTGGAGATACCAATACTTGGATTTAGGATTTCTTGGGTCCAGGCAGAGTCCAGTCAGCGCTTAAAGGTGACACCAGTGCTTGGACGCAGGATCTCGGATTGTGTAGATCCAGGCGGAGGCCTGGTACATGGCTTCTGGCCTAAGATCATACTAACAGTGTGTGAGTGGGGGGGGAGATGGAGGATGTGAAACAGCAGAAAGTTGTGACTGTTGGTGTAAAATCCCATTCTGGGTTCGGATTGAGCTGGAGATACAAGGAAAGCCGAGGGAAGGGAGGAGAAGTGAAAAAAGAGCTGCTCTGCATTCAGCTCCTCATGGTTTGTCCTTTCCTGATTTTTTTACAGATCTGGATTCACAGGCTTCTTCACAGGGTTTGGATGATGCTCTGAGACTGGAGGACCTGCAACCCCGATCCTTTTTCAAAAGCATCTCTGTCACCAAGATGATAGGTGCAGATGGGGTGAGTGGGGCAGAAAGCCTATAGGAATATGGGAAGGGGGTAAAGGGTTTTGAATTTGATATACTGCCTTTCCGTGGTACAACCAAAGTGGTTTACTTGTATTATATAACAGATACTTTCTCTGGCCTCATAATCTACGTTTTGTACCTGGGTCAATGGATGGTTAACTGGCAGCTCCTACAGGTCTCTTGTGTGGTGGAGCCAATGCTAAGAAACAGCACCAGCTCTTTATACGCCTTCTGTTTTTAATTGGTTTTATTTTCCAAATCTTGCAGCCATAGAATGTAATGTCTGGTTCCATATGTAACTTTTTATTAGGAGGTGTGCAGTGGCTCCTTGTGACCCTGAGCAAATGATCCAACTCTCCACTGCATCGGGTCCAAAAAAGTATCTTAGATTGTGTGCCTGTTAGGGCCAGCAAAAGATCCTGTATATAATATGTAAATTGATTAGATTGTACCACAGAAAGCTGCTATATCAAATCTCTGCAATGAATGCATTATTAATTACTATTGGGGAAAAAAAAAGAATCATCTTACTGCATCTCCTGTCTTCCTCCAAATGTGTTTTTCCTGCTCTCTTCCTACTTCCAACCCCTGTCCTTGACGTGATCTAGCAACTTTCCCTCCAGTTACAATTCAACCTCACTAGCCCCTTGCGCTGGTCTACCGTAAAAGTTGTCTTCTGTTGCTCCATGGCAGCAGCAGCTTTATACATTTGCTGTCTGAAGGTTTCCCTCTGACTGGCCCGTCAATGGAGGCAGGACGGACTAGAGCGGACATGTCAAACTCTGGCCTGCGGTCTAATAAAATCTGGCCCGCCAGACAATTACAAATTTGCACTTAAGCTGGTCCCCTGGCAGACATTTTTTACCCAATCGCTGCATCACCCGGCTTCCCGGTCTCACATTAGAACAGCCTGCATAGGATCGCTGGTCGGCTGTAGCAAGCCTAGCAGGCTGCTGTAGCCTCAGCAGCACGTTCCCTCTGCCGCGTTCCCGTACGTGAGAGGAGGGACGGGAACGTGCAACGGAGGCTGATGACAGCCTACTAGGATCGGCGATCCTCTGCAGAATCCTTATTCCATATGATCCCCCCCAGAACTTTAAGGTCCTCATCCCAATATACCCTTAATGTTCCATCACTAAAAATAATAGGCACCCGCCGTGCATACATCTTTTCAGTAACGGCACCGTCTATTTGGAACTCAACTCCCATTACATTTAAGAGCAGAACAAAGTTTGGCTAAATTCAAGAGCAGCTTAAAATGCTTTCTATTTAAAGATGCATACGATTGATGTATCCTACGCCTTCTTAATTTATCTTCATCTTTTATCAATTTTAAAACATTTCCCAATCTTTTCCCTTAGTTCCTTTCCTTTATGCTTGTTTTGGTTTTTTTTAAGAATTGTAATTTTTCCCCCCTTTCTATCCTTTTGTTCTACCCTTCCCCCCCAAGTAAGTCTGTTTTCGTACTGTTTTTATCTTATTTCTGATTTTAACTGTACAATGCTTTGAAATGTTATGTAAAGCGTTTTAGCAAATTTTTAATAAACTATAAACTTTAATGTGAGGCTGGGAAGGAAGGAACAGAAGGCCAAATCTCGGTCCAATAGGAAAAATGCCAGACCTCTGGGGAAGGGAAGAAGAAAGAAGGAGACCCTGGCAAGCGAGTAATCAGAAGACAACCAGAGCCTGGAGCCACAACATGATTTGAATAATGACCAGACAACAAAAGGTAGAAAAAATAATTTTATTTTCTATTTTGTGATTACAATATGTCAGATTGAAATGTGTATCCTGCCAGAGCTGGTGTTAGACAGCAGATGTGAACTAGGACCTAAAAGAGAGAGGAAAAGTATTTTTAATTTATTTTGTTTACATCACAGAGCCGACGTGGGGTTGTAACCCTATACTTTGACTAAGACTAAGGGGTCCTTTTATTAAGGTACGCATTTAATAAAAGGACCCTTAAGTATCTCAATAAAAAATTTGGCCTGCAACTTAGCCTATGTTTTAGATTTTGGCCCCTTATGTGATTGAGTTTGACACCCCTGGACTAGAGAGAAAGCTTTGGAGCAGGCCGCATATGTGCAACACTGCCACTGCTAGAAACCAACAGACCACCACCTTGTAAGGTAGACCAGAAGCATGGGAGTGGGGGCATTTGCCAAACTGTGGGTAGAAGGGAGTGAGCTGTAGACCTGCAAGCAGAACTGGAGGGGCCATGAGTAGAATATGTCTACAAGGGGTTGGAAGGGAGATTATCAGTTATTTATGGAAGAGAAAGAGGATGGGATTTGAGATACCGCCTTTCTGGGTTACAGTCAAAGCACTTTATATATTACAGGTACTTTATACCTGGGCAAAGGAGGGTCAAGTGATTTGCCCAGAGTCACAAGGAATGGCAGAAATAAATGAAATACTTGTTTGATCATAATTAAAAATTTTAATCAAAATGCAGCTCTGATTTCCTAGTTACTCAATGTGTACTGTATAATGACCAAGGAAGTTTGGGCTGCTTTGGTGTTCCTGGACAGAGAACCTGAACATATATTTAAAATGTTATTTTTGTACAGAGCATAGAAGAACATCGCACATTGCAAGACAGCCAAGGAAATAGAGAGACCATAGTCACCCGAAGGAAGGGGGAACAGGCACTGATCTCCACCAGCACTAGGAACCAAGAGGGAAAGGAGGCGCACACAGAGAAGATGATCAACATGGATGATAGTAAGCAGGAAAAGACCAATAAAACGGGGGAGAATCCTACTAGCTTAGCTCATTGGCAAAGACCAGGCTGAAAATTATGAGCTGGTAACAAGTGTGGAACTTGTCACAGCTGCACTTTGTGAATGTGTGTGAGATATAACATAAGTATTTATTTATATACCGCAAAATGTGTAAGAGAGAAGGCTTCCGGGTTAGCCACGTGTAGGAACCGCAGCCGTGGCTTTGTGTAGAGGAGGGAGCCAGCCAGAGGAGGGAGACTTGAACTTGGGCCACAGAACAGAGGGAGAGAAAGATGAGTGGCGCATTGGGACATGAAAGGGAGGAAGAAGGTTGCGGTCAGACACAGAAGGAAGGTAGGGAGCACAAACTTCGAACAAAGGAAGGAAGGAGGGAGGGCAAAGAATGAAGAGATGGAGGGGAGCATGAACCTGGGACATAAGATGGAAGAATGGAGAGAGTGAGGGAAAGAGGTGCTGAGGTAGAGGAAGGAATAGAAGAGAAGAATTGTTGGGCAGGGTGTCTGAGTGAGAGGGAAAGAGAGAGTGTACACATGAGGAAATGAAGAAAGAGGAGAATTGTTAGGCATAGGGAGGGAGAGAGAAATATTGGATACGGTGATGGGAGAGGCATGAGGTACAGATGCATATACAGGATCCGAGTTGCATACAAATTCAATTCAAAAATGTTTTTTTTTTTTAATGGAACTCATTCTTAACCCAGGGACTGTCTGTATATCAAAATTTCCATAACTCTCTGAACCTCAGTGATGTCGCCAAAATAGCTCAAATTCTCATTGCCATCTGGGATTTATACATCTAATCGTCATTTGTTCCATAAAGAATGTTTAATTGTATACCGTATTTGCTGGCATATAGGACACATTTTTAAGAAAAAAATAATTTTCTATATTCACGAATTTCCATAATTTACTGTTCTAATTTCATATTTGTGTCTACAAAAAAATGTAACTAGGGTACACTGTAGTTAGATAACTTTCAGTCTTCATCCTCAAAACCCAGAAACAACGTGACACAGACCTCGCAGCGTCCGAGAAAGAGCAGAAACAAGTGACGGTATATTAATATAAACCAGAAGTTATAGAACGACTGAAATTTCAACTCATAATTTTGATTACCGGTACCTAAGACGCACCTCATATTTTAAGCTTATTTTGAGGGGGGAAAAATCCATCCTCCGGGAGTCTTTTACCGCTCCATAGAGTGGTGAAAAGCTTTGTCCCCATACCGGTGATGAACAGATATCGACTTTACCTGTTCCTGAGGTTTTACTTCGGCTACCTGTAGGGATGGGGTCATCCTGTCATCCTCTAGTTGAAATCACTAAGGATGAGGGAGGAAGATGGGTGTTTCAAGAAAGAGGAAAAGCCAGGAGTCGGTCATTGAGAAATGAAAAGAGGGACTTGTCAGAGGGGGTTGGTAAATGACAGCTAAGCAGAGGGGTTGAGGTGCAAAAAGATGGATAGAGGAAGAGAAGAAGTGAGACTGAGGTGGAATAAGAAGTTGAAATCTGCAAGAGGGTGAGAGAAGTAGCCCAGTGCCACTTCCACGACAAGCCAGGCGAGGCATATGGGAGAACAGGGCAGCAGCTGAAGTAGTCATTCTGGCAGATCCAAGTCTCAGTCAGTGCGAACAGATGGAAAGATCAAGAGATGAAAAGGTCATGGATGTAGGCGAGCTTATTGGACACAAAGCAGGCATTCTACAGGGCACTTGAGAATGACAGGGAAAGGAGGGGGACAGAAATAAGATTGGTGACATTACAGTGTGATCCACATGAATACGGTGGGAGTTGGTTGGGAGGACCAGGGTTGGGGTTGATATCCCCAGCAGAGAGCAAAAGAAGGAACAAGAAGCTATGGGTGAGGGGGAAACAAGGGAGGCCTTCTGCACAGCAGGCGAAATGCTCACAGCGAGAATGGGGACGGCGAATGAGAGAGAACATGTTGAAGTTTTAGGGCAGGGAAGAGGGTGGTAGACAAAAGGGAAGGTGAGGTAATAGGTTCCAAAAGCGACTGATGTGGGGTAAAGGGAGAGGTTGGGGAAAAGTGCAAAAGCCATTGTGGTGGAAGGGGAAAGAGGAACAATGGGAAGAAACAGGCTATGAGCTAATCTCAGATAATGAGGGGTCACGCGCGATAGGCATGGTTATATCAGTGTCATAGGCTATGTGCTATTTAGTTGGTTGGGAGCGGCTTCCGGCAGGCTAAATAACGCTGAATATTGGCGTCAGTATGTCTAGTTAGTTCCTGAACTTTAGCTCTGGAGTCTAGATCTTTTGAAGAGTTTTCTCCCTTCTGGCCACTCTTTGTATGTAGTGGTAAGGAGGCAGGATTACCCATTAATTTCTGCTATTTAGAATGACTCTTTCTTATCCATAGGGGATCTTGCACAGTTCACTGATGGATGGAAGCAGAAAAGGGAAAATGATGCTCTGGATCTGAAAGACACTGTGTCAATTCTTGACAGATTTTTCCAGAGATGGTTTTCAAAGTGATACCTGTGTGGCCTTGTGAGAAGCAGGCTGCCTTTTTCTGAACCCAGAGCGACTGCAAGCAGCTGAATTTGAAATAGTTATATATAATATGCTACAAACATAGGAGCCAAACATAATTTAAACAAAAAAGTGACTATATTTAATATACCACAGTGATATTTTCATAATCCATACCTCCTGTTATGTTCCCTTTGAGCCACAGTCTAACTATTTATATTGCAGAAACCAAAGTAAGGATCAGTTGGAAGTCTTATATCTACTACTGCATACTTTTCCAGGTCCCTGAGCCCTGGCTGGGGGCAAAAAAGCACTAATGCCAGTGTATAAATCTGCTAATATCTGAAAGCTTGCTTTTTGTTTTATTAAATCCTTAAGCTAAAGTATTGGAGTTGCCTTTTATTTTCTGGAAGTTCAAAGTTTCTGCTGTAATTTTTGAAAAATGTTTTCTGGTTCCCAACTTTTTTTCTGTAACACCGTTTTCTCTGCAGATAAGCAGGGGTGATACCATCTGACACCCAGTATGGCTGCATTCCCCAACTGTCAATGGAGAACGTGTTGCATATAAGCAGACCCTCTTCTAGTGTATTTTAAATTAAAGCATTTCACCTTTTAGATTAACTGGTTCGACTCCAGCTCAGGTTGATAAGGAGTTTGGTCAGTATTTACACCAAATGAAAAGAGGACTAAGCAAGTTTCAGGTATGGCCAAATGACTGGCAATTAAAATTCAGTGCAGAAACTATAGTAAATGACAGCAGTACAGTTTCAGTAATAACCCCCCCTGCAGCTGCATTTTATTATATTCCACCTTTACACAAAGCGGATTACAACAGTACATTCATAATTAAAATAATAACATTCATAATACCATATACAACACAGTAAAACATCCGCATTACATAAATTTTCTTTATAGTTTCCTGAGAGGGATTATTAAATCCAATTTTTCTGAAAAGTACCTACCTCAATGTGCATATCAACACATTTTGAGTAACCTTTACCCCCTTCCCCCCCCCCCCCCCCGGTAAAAATAAGGCATCTTGGTCTTCACTGCAGAGACCATCTTTGAAGGCCCCCATCGCCAAACTATGGTGTTGAACGCCTACAGAGACGGAGACCTTTCCCCCGGGTCGAGAGTCTGCCAACTGAGAAAGTCATCCTGCACATTTGCCACTTCTGTCATATACACGGCCGAGAGAGCCTTTAAGTGAGCCTCTACCCACCAGAAGAGAAGTTGAGCTTCTAGATGCAATGGGGTGCTTCTGGTGCCTCCTTGCCTGTTGACATATGGTACTACCACTGTCATATTGTCTGAGACTTACTGGCTTGCCCTACAGAGACATCTCTTGTGCCTGAAGCACTAGATGAATGGCTCTAACTTCCAAGCAATTTATGGACCACTTCTGCTAAGCCGGAGTCCAACGCGATTGGACTTGGTGTCCATTGCAATGAACCCCCCTCCCTCCAAACCATAAAGGCTGGCATCAGTCACTTGTAGCTCCCAGGAGGAGATGTGAAGTGGCATGCTTCTGAAAAGGGCAGCCAGCCTCAACTATCACCTCAGGCTGCTCTTCACTGGACGTAGCCAGGGAAGTGGCTATTGTAGCAAGTGTGACTGAGGGGACCAGTGAGAGACAAGGTCTCGTGTGCGCTCTATCCCAAGTAACCACCTCTTTGGTCGCCACCATCAACCCCAGACCCTGCAGATAATGCCATGGGAGCCTGTCTTTGGAGTAGCTCAGAAATCTATTTCTGGAACTTCAGTCTGCATGGCTCCAGAAGAAACATTTGTCCCTAGGCAGTGTCAAACAAGTCTCCCAGGAAACAAGGGTGCAGGCATAAAACTGGGGCTGTACTATCGCCCACCTGGTACGCCGGAAGGAGGCGGACAAGACTTGGAAGCTGAACTGAGACAAGAGTGCAGGACTGGAAGTGTAACAGTGATGGGGGACTTCAACTACCCGGGGATAGACTGGAGTACAGGTCACTCCAACTGCACTAGGGAAACAGGATTTGTAGAAGCTGTGAGGGACTGCTTCATGGAGCAACTAGTCAGGGAACCGACGCGAGGGAGTGCTACTCTTGACCTCATCCTGAACGGATTAGGGGGGCCTGCAAGAGGGGTAGAAGTGGGAGGACCACTAGGCAACAGTGACCACAATGCGATCAGATTCACATTAGAAAGGGGGACACCCTTAGTAAGGAGGACCGCAACAACTGCGCTCAACTTCAGGAACGGGAACTATGTTGCTATGAGGGAAATGGTGGGGAGGAGGCTCAGAAACATCTTTAGGATGGAGACTGTAGGAAGCGCCTGGACCCTATTCAGGGACACCCTGCAGGAAGCACAGAGAATGTACGTCCCCAGTTTCAGGAAAGGCGGCAAGAACAAGCGGTCAAAGGACCCGGTTTGGATCTCAACAGAAGTAAAGAGGGCAATAAATGACAAAAAAGTATCCTTCCGGAGATGGAAAAAGGACCCAACGGAGGAAAATCACCAAGCGCACAGGAAATGCCAAAAGGAATGCCACCGAGAGGTTAGAAAAGCAAAAGGGAAATACGAAGAGGGGCTGGCCAGGGAGGCGAAAAACTTCAAGGCATTCTTCAGTTACGTAAAGGGGAAGCAACCAGCGAGAGAGGAGGTGGGGCCGTTGGACGATGGGGATAGGAAGGGAGTGATTAAGGAGGATAGAGAGGTAGCTGAGAGGTTGAACACGTTCTTCTCGTCGGTCTTCACGAGAGAAGACACATCTAATATACCGGACTCAGAGGAGCTCATGAGTGGGGAACAGGCTGAAAAATTGGAGCACATAGAGGTAAGTAAGGAGGATGTCCTCAAACAGATAGACAGGTTAAAATGCGGCAAATCACCGAGTCCGGACGGGATCCACCCAAGGGTTCTGAAGGAACTAAGACAAGAAATAGCGGGCACAATCCAGCATGTTTGCAACCTATCCTTTAAAACTGGAGAGGTACCAGAGGACTGGAAATTGGCGAATGTCACACCTATCTTCAAGAAGGGATCGAGGGGTGACCCTGGGAACTACAGGCCGGTGAGCCTGACTTCAATTATAGGGAAGATGGTGGAAGCTATGATCAAGGACGGCATTTGCGAGCACATTGAGAGAAATGGCCTACTGAGAACAAGCCAGCACGGATTCTGTAAGGGAAGGTCGTGCTTAACGAACCTTCTGTACTTCTTTGAGGGAATAAGCAATCGGGTGGACAATGGGGAACCCATCGACATCATTTACCTCGATTTTCAAAAGGCTTTCGACAAGGTGCCACATGAAAGGCTGCTTAGGAAGCTGTGGAACCACGGGGTGGGAGGGGATGTGCACAGATGGATCAAGCACTGGTTGTCGGGTAGACTGCAGAGGGTCGGAGTGAAGGGCCAATATTCTGATTGGCGGGGAGTCACGAGCGGTGTGCCACAGGGATCGGTGCTGGGGCCGTTACTCTTCAACATATTTATCAATGACCTGGAAAAGGAGGCAAAGTGCAAGGTTATAAAATTTGCAGACGATACCAAACTGTGTGGCAGAGTTAGGTCCAGGGAGGAGTGTGAGGACCTGCAAAGGGACCTGGACAAGCTGGAAGACTGGGCAAACAAATGGCAAATGCGCTTTAACGTGGAAAAATGCAAGGTCATGCATATAGGGAAAAAGAACCCGTTGTTCAACTACAAATTGGGGGGGGGGCATTGTTGGGAGACAGCAGACTTGAGAGAGACTTGGGTGTGCTGGTGGATGCATCACTGAAGCCATCGGCACAGTGCGCAGCAGCCTCGAAAAAAGCCAACAGGATGCTGGGCATCATAAAGAGGGGCATAACAACCAGGACGCGGGAAGTCATCATGCCATTATATCGAGCGATGGTGCGTCCACATCTGGAATACTGCGTTCAGTATTGGTCGCCGCACCTCAAGAAGGACATGGCGGTACTTGAGAGAGTCCAAAGGAGAGCAACGAAACTGGTAAAAGGGCTGGAACACTGCCCATACGCCGAGAGGTTGGATAGGCTGGGGCTCTTCTCTCTGGAAAAAAGGAGGCTCAGGGGAGATATGATAGAGACCTTCAAGATCATGAGGGGCATAGAGAGGGTGGATAGGGACAGATTCTTCAGACTGAAGGGGACAACAAGTACGAGGGGGCATTCGGAGAAACTGAAGGGAGATAGGTTCAAAACAAATGCAAGGAAGTTTTTTTTCACCCAGAGGGTCGTAGACACTTGGAATGCGCTACCGGAGGAAGTGATCAGGCAGAGTACAGTACAGGGATTCAAACAGGGATTGGACGGATTCCTGAGGGATAAAGGGATCGTGGGATACTGAGGGAGGAGCTGGGATGTAACACAAGTATAGAAAGCTAACCAGGTAATAAGTATAGAAACCCAACCAGGTCGTGCATGTGCAAGACCGGAGGGTTAGGACTTCGATGGGAAGATAGGACTTAAATGAGAAACCAAGATGGCAAGGGAGCCCCTTCTGGTGATTCAGACAGGACTTGACCTGTTTGGGCCGCCGCGGGAGCGGACTGCCAGGCAGGATGGACCTATGGTCTGACCCGGCAGAGGCACTGCTTATGTTCTTATACTCCAGGTGCTGAGTCGGTTCCAGCTGATTCTTCTTGAAGTTGACTATCCAGCTTGAGCTCTGGAGGAATTGCACCACTCTCGAAACCGCCAAATCACCTTCCTCCTTAGATGGAGTTCTGATAAGCCAATTGTTCAAATATGGATGCACCTGAATACTAGCCATGCAGAGATGCGCTGCCTCCAACACCTTGGTAAAGGTGCAAGGTGCCGTGGCCAGGCCAACAAGGAGTGCGGAGAACTAAAAATGCTGATCCAGCACATGAAATCACAAATACCTCCTGTGGGCCATTAAAGTGGGTCGAGGGAGGCAAGAAATTTCCCAGGAGCCACTGCCACTATGACTGACCGAATGGCCTCCATGCAGAAGTGCAGTATCTTCAAAGTTGCATTGAGGGACAAGGTCTAGAATTGGTCTGCAGTCATCTGAGCCTTTGGCAGGACAAAATATATGGAGTATCTGCCCGAGCCCAGGTCTGTGTCTGGGACAGGCTCTATTTCCTAAAGAGTCAGTACCCTTTCCACCGAAGCCTGAACTTTTGAGGGCTCTTTCTGGACAGCCGGAGACATTACAAAGCGGTCTAGCAGGGAAGCACAGAACTCGATTATGTACACCTCTCAGATTACATCTAGAACACAGCAGTCTGTGCTGAGACCAGATCGACCAAAAGGCCAACAGTCTGCCTCCTATCTGGGTGCTCAGCCTCTGGCCTGGCATCATTGTGCTTTCTTAGTGGCTGGTGAGGGGTGAAAGCCCAAGGCTTGCTGGCTTCTGCCCCCACTGAATCTCTGATGTGATTCCTGAAAGGGTCTTTGTGGCGTTTGGCCTCCCAAATATGTACGAAATCTTCAGGAGCCTCAAAAATTGCCCCAACCCAATCTCCAGGTCATCCCGGGTCTGCTATCCAGTAAGGACTTGGGATGACGGTCCATCACACTGGCCATCAGGTCATTTAGGCCTTTGCCAAAGAGCATTTGCTCCTGAAATGGAAGCTGGCTCAGCGTGTTTTTAGAGGTAGCACCTCCTGCCCACTGTCTGATCCAGATTATCAGCCAAGACCTAACTCATAACTCAGATAAGATCATACATAGCATCAGCAATATAATTCACCCCAGAGAGGAGCTTTTGGGGTTCTTCCCTATCAATCGGGTCAGATGCTCAAGATAGGTGAGTGTAACAAGCATTTGCCACAAAGGAAGATGCGGCTGTCGCCTTAATCACTAGGGCCAAAGCTCTATGATCTCACAATGCAAGTGTTAAGAGCCTTAGCTTATAACCATAATGCTCTATGACAGAATGCCCAACCAGTAGATCACATTGCCTTTGCGTTTTGTTCTCCCTACTTGGCTGATGCTAGGCACAGCTCGAACAAGAGATGGGCTCACACCCTTCCCCCCCCTCCCCAAACGTAAATTTTGTCGTTGCAGAGGAAGTTCTAAGTCAGCAAATCCTCTCTGATGTCAGAATTGATGTCGGGTGGGGGGGGGTGGGGGGCAGCGCTTGTATGTGCTTGGCCTGGCATCGGGGAAGTAGGGAGACTGGCTGTGGTGGCTTGAGCGAGGGAGAGGGGTAGGGAGAGAGAAAGGGGAGGGGGCAGGGAGAGGAAAAAAAAGTTGGACTCATGGAGGGACAGAGAAAGATGCTGGTTGAGGAATGGAATGAAGTCTGGGGAGGAAGCATGCAGGAGGCAGAAAGAAAGAAATATTGGATTTACAGTCAGAAGCGCCAGAAAGCAAAGAAAGGAAAAATGGTTTTATTTTAAATTTAGTGATCAAAATATGTGCTTTCTTGCACTATGGCCCCCTTTTTACTAAACTTTCTTCAAAAAAAGAATTAATATTTTTCAAACAAGGCTTTAATTTAAATATTGATTAAAAACATCACAGTCAATATACCATACAAACTCAAACACAGGATGCCTAGAATTCTTCAGCAGTGCTCCTAAGTTGAAATAAGAAATCATCTAAGAGTTCTTTTTACTAAACCATGATAGCAGTTTTTAGCACAGGGAGCATTGAGCACAGCTCCTTGCGCTAAAAAGCGCTATCGCAATTTAGTAAAAGGGGAGGGGGTATATTTGTCTATTTTTGTATAGTTGTTACTGAGGTGACATTGCATATTTTAAAGTCATCTGCCTTGACTTCTTTGATAATCCCCCCCCCCCCAATATGAATGATAATTATCATTTTCTTTGTGTTTTTTAAAAAAATTATTGTTGGTAGATCATTTTGACTTGGTCATTTTAAAAGTAGCTCACAAGCCAAAAGAGTGTGGGCACCTCTGCTCCATGACCTCACAAAAGCCTTAGCTTAGAACCACAATGCTCTATGTCGCTATGACATCACAATGCCTTAACCTAGGGAGAGGAGGTGGTGGTGGATGAGCCATTTGGCCTTCTTTCTTAGCATTGAAGGTTTGCCGTGGGATGGTTTTAAAGTATGCTCGAGACAAATTTTCTGTTCCTGGATGTTTCTTACCTCTCTAGAATTTTCTTTTGCCTTCAGGTAAGTGGTTTATTTTATTTATCTGAACTGTGCTTGTGCTGGAGCATCATCTTTATCCTTTTGTAAAGCCTATTAAGGATGCACAAGGGCTTCAAAAAAGCGATGAAACGCGCGCGTTCAACGAATGGTCGGGGATACTGTGTAGAAATTGTTGGCAATTATATTTTGTGTCTAATTTTACTTATCATGTAACTTTGTAAACTGTCGACTGGGTATTACGGAGAAGAGGTAAAACATCACTCGGAAATGATAGTCCAAGCGTAAAAGGGCGCGCTCCGCTGCCCGTGTTACGTCGGTTTGAATCGCGCGAGCCCCACGGCTCGGGGCGGCTTTGGCCTTTGCTGGGCACGCGCCCAGCAGGGCTCGTCTCGAGCTGCGGCGCGGGGGGCTCGCGCGCCTGACGGAATCCCCTCCCTCCCCGTTCCCGCCTCTCGTCTCTCCCTGACGCTCTACGCGCGCGCGGCCTCCCTCTGGCGCAACTTCCTGTTTCCGGGGTTCGCGTCAGAGAAGGCGGGACGCCCTGGAAGAAGAAGAATTGCGGGGCCGCCGTGAAGGTAGGAGGGAAGGGGAGGTTTGGTGTCGTGGCAGAGGCCGCCTCGCTTTCTCTCACGTCCGCCACCCCAGCATCGCCCTTATCAAAACACAGCTGAGCCCAGTTAACTTCCCCCCCCCTCAAGACCGCGGAGACCGGTTCCCTTCCCCCCCATCTTCACATGAACCACCAGCATGTCTTCCCTTCCCACCTCAGCACCACTGGAACCAGTTACAACCACCACCACCACCAGCATGCCTTCCCTTCCCATCTTCCAGCACCACTGGGACCAGTCACAAACCCCTCCCCCCCCCCACACACCACCAGGATATCTTCCCTTCCCACCTCAGCACCACTGGAACCAGTTACAACCCCCCCCCCCCCCCACCACCACCAGCATGTCTTCCCTTCCCATCTTCCAGCACCACTGGGACCACTCACAACCCACCCACCCTCACGCACACACATCATCATCATATAGACCAGTGTTCTTCAACCACCAGTCCATGGACCAGTGCCGGTCCATAGAAATTTCCTGCCGGTCCAAGGCCCAAAACAGCGTTCTTCAACTGCCGGTCCATGGTGCGATCGATGCGGCGTTATCTTCGAGCCAGCTCCCTCTTCCTAACATCAGTGCACAAAGCCACGGGCAGTGGCTCCTACGGGCATCCTGCGCCTGAACCGGAAGCCTTCTCTCTGACGTTACAATGTCGGAGGGAAGGCTTCCAGATGAGGCACGGGACGTGCAAGGTGCAATTAGTACTATTATGGAGGTGGGGGTCTGGAGATTGGGTAGAGATGGGTGGGCTCTGGCCCACGACTTAGACTAGTGTTCTTCAACCGCCTGTCCACGGACCGATGCCAGTCCACAGAATAATTATTTTATTTCTGCTGGTCCATAGGTGTAAAAAGATCAAAAACACTGATAGACCACTAGCATGTCTTCCTACCTCTCAGCACCACTGGGACCAGTCATAACCCCCTCCCCTCCTACACATACATCATCATACAGACCACCAGCATGTTTTCCTTTCCCAGTCACCTCCCAGCACTGGGACCAGTTATAACCCATATGGAATAATATCAAGAAGAGAAAAGAGCAGATAATAATCAAAAGATACAAAAAAGCTGCTCTTCTACTGCTAAAGGGGGGGGGGGGGACCAAGAATCACAGAAGCCAACTCAAAGTAACAAGTGGAGAAAAAGACCTCATTAATGCCCCAAAAGGGGCTATAACCATGCTATTAGTGTGAGACTGTGAAGGTACAAGCAAATACAGCAGGTATACAACAGTCATAGGTCAGAAAAAAACTACCACTATAAATGGCAGTATTCATGTCTACCCCACATAGCAGGTTGCAGAGTAGTAAGTCCACAGAGACCAATTAGACACAGTTGTACATCAATGGCAGCCAAAAAAAAAATAATGGCATCCTATCTAGTGCTGTCCGGTCCAAGACTATGTACATAGAAATAAGGTCTCAGCTGTAGAAGTCAAATCCCAACTGGTGTACCCTGTTACGCCGGTCGCATCATCGGGGGAAAATAGAACAGACGATGTAAAAAAAAATGGCAAAGGAAATCAGCAGCAAGGCTTTTCAAAGAATTACATCAAAAAAAGCGAAAAACCTGTGAATCTGAAAAAAAGACCAATAGACAAAATGTACTAGAGAACAAAAAATGCGTGCCATTCGAGGGCAGCATTTAAACCACCAGGAAAGGTAGTTTGTAGAGCAAAAATCAACCACTGTGCTTGCTGATCAAACTATGTCCAGTTATAACCCCCCCCCCCCACACACACACACATCATCATACAGACCACCAGCATGTCTTCCCTTCTCACCACTGGGATCAGTCACAACCCTCCCCCCCTCTGTATGCACACATATATGGATCATCACACAGACCACCAGCTTGTCTTCCTTTTTCACCTACCAGCACCACTGGGACAGTCACAACCCTCACCCCCCTATATACACACATATGCATCATCACACAGACCACCAGCATGTCTTCCCTTCCCACCTCTCAGCACCACTGGAACCAGTTACAACCCCCCCCCCCTCCCACAACACCAGCATGTCTTCCCTTCCCACCTCTCAGCACCACTGGAACCAGTCACAAACCCCTCCCCCCCACACCACCAGCATGTCTTCCCTTCCCACCTCTCAGCACCACTGGAACCAGTCACAAACCCCTTCCCCCCCACACACCACCAGCATGTCTTCCCTTCCCACCTCTCAGCACCACTGGGATCACATATATGCATCATCACACAGACCACCAGCTTGTCTTCCTTTTTCACCTACCAGCATCACAGGGACCAGTCACAACCATCACCCCCTATACACACACATATGTATCATCACACAGACCACCAGCATGTCTTCCCTTCCCACCTCTCAGCACCAATGGCACCCCTCCCCCAACACACACATATTACTTTTCACAGGTCTCCTCTTATACACGGAAAGTAAAGCTAAACAGTCACTATCTTTGAAAAGGCAGTAAATAATTCCTAGTACATATTGAGAGCACAAACTCTGCCTTGGGGACATATATGGGCAGTTCTATCATATTTGCACAAATATTTACATGCATGTTACTGCCTAATCCCCTTTTGCAAAACAGCATGCTTTTTTTGCACCGTCCTTAATGGTAACAGGAATTTTATGAGCGTCGGAGCTGTTACTGCTGCAGCCTGTGCTAAAAACCGCTGTACAGTTTTGTAAAAGGGGGTAAATGTCTCAAATACTACAGATACGTACATATACATATTGTGTTTTTTGAGGTTATATTTTGTTGTAGCCTTGTTCCCCCACCCCAGAAATCCTAAAATCGTTTTTTAGGTCCTCCGGTGGAGTTAACAGCTGCTTATTTCAGTGGGAAATCCTGACAGCAGCCATCTTGGATTTTTCCTGATTTGAAATCTAAGTTCTTAAACTTCTTCAGAAACTCTCGTTTTTTTATTCTAACCACCAGGGATAGAGTCCTCGGGCTCCAATAAATGAATTCATGCAACATTTGTGCCAGTTGGTTGCCCAAAGAGCGCCCTTATGTCACATGATTCTCCGTGCATGCTGGGGGAGGCAGGAAACTCAGGTTCAGCCTCTGACCACCTTATTAATGCTGCCAAATGCCTGTTGAGATAGATAGGGGATGATTTTACCCTATTGGGATCCCATGATGAGGTGCTAGTGCCTAGTAAAGGTTTAGATGGCCCCAAGGCGAAAAGAAAGCAATCTGACCTTTCTCTTGAAGGGGGTTCTCAGTCCTCTATGCCCTTTATGCCTGACTGTGAACTTGCAGACTTTCCTGTATCCCAAGTCATCGTGCATTATGATAAATGCAGATCCATTGCTGATATCCAAATTTGCAGCCAATTGAGACACCATTATCTATCGGTCTTCTCTAATCAAGCATCTGCCCTGTCAATGTGCTCTTGTGTGTGTGATGTTAATGGGCAACCAGAGCAACCTTCGTTGATTACGTACACCTGTTCTTTCCGCTGTAACATTTTGTTGATTCATGGTGCCATGTCTGTACTGAGTCAATATCCGTTAATCCACAGCTATTTTCTTTAGCTCCAAAAATGAACTTAGCTGCTCCGGCTGAAAAAAACATGTTGTTTTTTTTAAGTCAGCAGTAGGATGTGGTGCGATGTGAGATGGGTGTAACCAGTGTGCTTCTCGCAGAAGAGGAGTGATATGGTCATATTTTCCTGCCTTATATGAGTTTGATTGCCGTGTTTTGAATAAGCTGCAAGTGACATGATTCCTTTTGGGTGATCCCGTTATATAGGGAGTTGCAATAGTCTAGATGAGAAATGACCAATGAGTGAATCAGAGTTGTGAGGATAGAAGTTAAGGAGCGGATAAGACGAAGTTTGTAAAAGCAACTTTTTATAACGGAGCTTATCTGATCGTGATAAGTTAAATCTTTGTCTAAGATGACTCCAAGAAATTTTATTTTAGATTCCATTTGTTTTGGGCAGGATTTGATGGAAATTTGTCCGTTTATGGTTTCGTTGTTTCTAATCGGGAAGAGTATACCACAGGATTTATTTATGTTGAGAGAAAGTTTGTTTGTATGGAGCCAATCGCTGATTTTGTCCAGTTTAGAGTTTATTTCCTGTATGTCGCGAATATTGGCGGGATCAATGGGATGAAGAAGTTGTATGTCGTCTCCATATGCAAAGATTGTGAATCCAATAGACTGGGCCAGAGTAAGAAGAGGGGCTAGAAAAATATTGAATAGTAAAGGGGAGAGAATTGAGCCTTGAGGAATAACATAAGTTTGAGAAATTGGTAACTAAGTCATTTCTTTTGAGTAGACTTTGAAATTACGGTTTTCGAAGGAAGAAGTAACCCACAGGAGAGCGGAGCCTGTGATACCACAGTTTTTGAGACAATTGAGGAGGAGATGATGATCGACGGTGTCGAAAGCCGCTAACAAGTCTAAAGAGATTAGAAGAAGGGATTTTCGATGATCGAGGAAGTAGTAGATAGTGGAAGTGAGACCAAGTAGAGAGAGTTCTGTGGAGTAGTATGAACGGAAGCCAGTTTGGTATGGGTGAAGAGCATTGGTTTTATCACTAGAGTAAGTACAACCTTCACCTCTTCCTTCCTCCCCCGAATATCAAAGGCATGCTTTCTTTGCCCTATACCACTGGGGTTAACATAAGAACATAAGCATTGCCTCTGCCGGGTCAGACCAGGGGTCCATCATGCTCCCGCAGCAGCCCCCCAGGTCCATGATCTGTAAGTTCTCCACCACCTAAATTGTTTATACCCTAATCCTGAAGGAACCTGTATAGTAACCCTCTATCTATACCCTGTAATCCCTGTTTTAGCCTGGGTGCTCAGCATCCCCATCATATCACCACAAGGTCTAGCAATCCTCTCCCTGCAACATGACTTTTTTTTAAATTTTGATTTCATTACTTGCCTTTTCCAAATTGGAGATGAAGTTGAATTACCTTTCAGGTATATTATGAAGTTCCTTTCCCAAGAGAGCTTATAATGTAAGTCTTTTACCTGAGACAGTGGAGAATTAAGTTACTTGTCCAAGGACATAATGAACGCAAATGGGAGAAATGGGATTTGATACTTAGTGTCCCTGGATCTCTGCTTGCTGCTCTGATCACTAGGCTTCTACTTCATGTCTCATTATTATTATTATTATTAGGTTCTTATATCCCGCCATACCCAAAGAGTTCTAGGCGGTTTACATTCGTTACATTAGGATCCGGTCTGAACCCGGATTTACAAAAATTTTATCGGAATTGCAGGTAGCGCAGAAGGAGGCACAGGTTTATCATAGTTGGGCTGCTCTGCCAAATGTGGCTAAATGATTTGCATTGTTTACTAGTAAGTTCCAGACATAAAAGAAGTCTCTGTTCATGTACTGAAGCCCTGTCTGGTGCTGTTGATGGAAATACCTAGGTTTAGTAATGATGTGGAGGAGTAGACTAGTGGTTAGACCAGTGGTCTCAAACTTGCAGCCTGGATGGCCACATGCGTCCCACCAGGTACTATTTTGAGGCCCTCAATATGTTTTATCATAATCACAAAAGTAAAATAAAACCGTTTCTTGATCATACGTCTCTTTAGCTATAAATTGCAATATTATTATTAAGACTTAGCCAAAAGGAAAGATTTATAAGCTATAGAGTTTTACCTCTTGCAAAATTGTCATTTCTGTAATAAGACATTAACTATTTTTTCTGAGGCCCTCCAAGTACCTATAAATCCAAAATGTGAATCCAAAGGGTTGGAGTTTGAGACCACTGGGTTAGACCAACAGGCTGGTGGTACTCCATGGATTAGTCACTTCGCCCTGTATTGCCTCTGATAGGGACAGGTATAAAAAGGGTACACTGTCTAGACCTACCAATGAAAAGGTGTGACCTAAACCTAAATAAATTATTTCTCAGAGCAGACATTCTCTCTCCTTTTTCATTTGAAATGTAATGAGAAAAAGGTGGGCATTGGAGAGCAGGAGCTGACGGAACAACTGCAGCCCCATGTTTTTGCCTTGTGGTTTGCAGGGGAGAGGCTTTCTGAGTAGAATGCAGAGTTTTAGTGGTTGCTTCTTCACTCAGTATTTTATAGGTCTCTATCGTATCACCCCTGAGCCGTCTCTTCTCCCGGTTGAAGAACTTTAGCCTCTTGTCCCTAGCTTAGAGAATCTGGCCCGAGTTCATCTCCATCCATTATTCCTCTCATCTCTGTCTCCTTTCTTATGCTTCTTCTCTTACCATTCCTCTCTTTTCTCTGCCTCCTCACCCATCCCACCTCATCTTTCTTGTGCCAGTGCCTGGTTCCCAGCCAGTGTACTCAAACAGGTTTCATTAACAGCTGATGAGAGCGGAGTCAGACCCTGAACCTAGTGACCTGAAGGATGGGGATTTAGGACGCACAGAGTCGCTGTTAAAGAATGATATATTTATCTTTTATTGTTATTTGATATATCGCTTTGAACTCCCTCTTCTCAGAATTGTCTGGGGCCTGAGTGGCTCTATATTCCCTACATCAGGAGTGTTATATATTTCTTAAAGAGATCACTCGTGTTCTGTAATGTTGTGAGGACCTTTGCTCCTTCTGCTCTGCCTCTTGCTGCTGGGTGACTCACTTCCTACTCATGTGGCCCTCCTTCTGCCTCAGGTCACTCACTTCCTGTTTGTGGAGTTTCTTGTCCAGGTTTATCCTTTTCTTTTCTCTCCTGTGCAGGATATCCCATGGGACAGACTCAAAGCACGTGGACCCCATGGAGCTGGGTATGAAGAAGTGCCTCTCAGGTAATGTTTCTATATATCGTCCTCCTAGTAGAGTTTGAAGAGTTAGGCAGCTCCTGTCTCTTTGGAGGGAGATTGGGGGGGGGGGGGGTTTAAAGTGAGAGAGTTGAATGAGCATCCCTCCTTCCTCTAACTAGTTTTGTTGAAAGGGAGAAGGAGGTTGAGTCCCTTCCTCTCCTGGCTGGCTCTTAGGAAGGGCTTACTGGGCATTCCATGCCCCCCCCTCCTTCCTCAACTAGCCTTGTGGATGGCAAAGTATAGGCTATTGAGTAGCAGTTCTCACCCCCCCCCCCCTTCCAGCTGATTTTGTAGGATGTTACAAGGATTTGACGCACTGGAATTCTGTGCCTCCCCTTTCTAGCTAGCTTGTGGGGTGGTTAAAAGGAGGGGGCTGAGCAGAAATCCAGTTCCCCTAGCTGGCATTTGGGGGGAGCTCAGAGGGTAGTTCCTGCCCCCCCCCCCCCCCCCAGCTGGCATCATGAGTCCGGGTCTCATTCCTTGCATCTCCTTCGTGGGATGGGAAGGAGAGTCTGAATTTGGTTGCTATGGTGACACTGCTGCATTCCCATTGGCTCCTGTGCTGCAGTCCCTCTCCTCTTGCAGATTTGTTCTGCGGCGGCAGCTGACTGCTTTAGCCTTGCAGTCTCCTTGTTTTGACAGAGAGCAAGAGAAGGGAGGGGGCTGCTTCCCAGCTCAGGCATTCAGTCTGCCAGGAAGCAGGGGACATGGCCAAACTCTTGTCCATTTGTCAGAAGGCATATGAAATGGGATTACAGCCCGTGCTGAACCTGAGCCACTGCTCCTGACTCTCTTCTGAAAACATGACTATCCCAAAGGAGGTGCCAGAAAAGTGGAGTCAGAGAGCAGCATGTGAGAAATGGATGCGGAGGCAAGCTGTGTGGGTAACAGGTATGGAATGGGGAACCATATAATGCCAGGACTTTAGTGTCTTACTTTAGGGAGGGGTAGAGAGGTGTAGGGGCCACATTCTTACACTGCGGCCTCTGCGTGCTCTTCACCTTGTGATAGGACACCAGGATCCCTCTTCCTGTTCGAAACAGCGGTATTTTTTGCACAGACACTTTTTGATGCTTTTGTGATTTTCTAGTCACTTAGCAGTAGCCTCGTTATTCTCACTCTTGTATATTTTTTTCCCCTCTGATTTGCACATTGCATGCTTTTTATAGTGTTTCTAATATGAATGAAAAATGCAGTTCTATTCCCTTCTGTTTTCGTGGATATTTATGTGAAAAAAGTTATAGAGATATGGACAATTATAATCAGAATGTGATATAGTACAGTGCACTGGGTGAAAATTGTATGCTTGAGATGGTTGGGTCAGCAGCACTGTTATTGACGCAGATGTCTTAGTCTGGGTACTGAAGTGCTCCAAATCTAGTGTGAGCTATTTTAGAGCCAGAGAAAGCTGTGGCAAGAATTAATTATGGTGTCCCACTTCCAAGCATTGACAGAAGACATGACCCCTCAGAGTTGCTCCTTTACTTTTTTTTTTTTTAATTCAAGTTTTGGTAAATGTACAAAAAAGCAGGGGGACAACATTGACCCCCATACAATATATATCACAATGCCAAAAGGATACAAGTTAATGAAATAGTACTGAAGATTAACATTGATGAGAGACGCTAACTAGACCCCTCCTCCCCCAACCCCCCCCCCTTCCTACTACTTATGATTGAGGCTCTCATTTCTCAAGTTTAAGATGAACCAAACTTCCCCAATATCCCCACCGTCCACTCAGTGCTGGAATTGTCTCCATTCCACATATTTGTCCCAGACTTTATGATATACACTCAAGGTATGTCTCCTAAGCTATCAACTTGGACATTAGATGAACGTAATCTAGTGCCTCTGCTGGGTCAGACCAGAGGTCCATCTTGCCCAGCAGTCCGCTCATGCGGCGGCCCAGCAGGTATAACGATCCTCTATCTATACCCTTCTATCCCTTTTTTCTTCAGGAAATCATCCAATCCCTTCTTGAACCCCGATACCGTACCCTGTCCTATCACACCCTCTGGAAGCGCATTCCAGGCATCCACCACCCTTTGGGTGAAGAAGAACTTCCTAGCATTGGTTCTGAATCTGTCAACTCTTAATTTTTTCGTATGCCCTCTCATTCTTGTAGTTTCTGTTACTACTACTACGACTAAAGCATTTCTAAAGCGCTACAAGTAAGTACCTTCACTTTTCAGACATGTCACTCAGTGGCTGAATCTTCTAAATTATAATAAACTTGAGATTCTGTGTTAGTTATATCCATATGATTCATGTCATGAGATTCGGCTAATTCAGTAGAGGATGGTCACATTCTCCTTTGTGTTAATGTGAGTTGTGAATGGTATGTTTCTTCCTTCAGGCTAGGAAATTTGGAAACTGTCTGAAACAGTGTTTGTAAGCATGCATAAGACTAGGATCCCCTTAGACCCTATGTTATATTTGTGGAGATGTACAATGGATGTTAACCTCTTGGTGATTGTCATAAATCCAAAAAGAGCATGTTAGATTTATCTCAGGCTTTTTTATTGGTTGCTCGAGGCAGGGTGTTGCCAGGTACAGCAGGCAATTCCTTGCTCAAGAGGGCTTTTAGTCTGTTTTCTAGCTGAGGCAATAAAGAGCTTACTGACTTTCCAAGGGTTACAAGGAGCAGAGGTAGGAATAGCAGGATTTGAACTAGAGAATGACACGGTGACAGAATTCATCACCATTCCCGTGGGAAACCATCTCGTGTCATTCTTTAGTGTCTATCTCAACCTCAGTCCTTCTACACCAGCATTTTTCACTGCAAGGCGTGAGGGTCAGTGGCTGTGTCCATTCATACTCTTTTTTTTTTTTTTTTTTTTTAATTCCTTTATTCAGTTTTGCATATTCAGTTTTGCATATTACAACAAGTGTATCAGAAAAATTCATATAATTTTATAAATACACACTTGATTTTCTTCATGAACACTTTAAGTACAATATATCATTCTTATATTCATATTTTATAATGATTTAAATATTATGTAATACATTTAATAAATATGACAAATGTAAATAAAATAGAAACCCCCCAATCCCTCCCTCCCTATTTCAGAAAATCTAACCTAATACATCAAAATGTATTAATTAATTCATACATATTATGAGATAAATAAAATAATACCCACCCCCATCCCCACTTAACAAATATCTTATTATGGGAAAATGTTATTAATCATTTCAAAAATCTGCTAATGGTCCTTCTACACCAGCATATTTCACTGCAAGGCGTGAGGGTCAGTGGCTGTGTCCATTCATACTCTGATTCTTCCCTCTCTCCTTAAAGAATGACATGGGGATGGCTTCCCATGGTTATCCGTGGGGACAGGAACAGTGATAAATTCTATCACCGTGTCATTCTCTAATTTAAACTCAAGATTCCCTTGGTTGCAGCCTGCAGCTTGAAGCATTAGGCTACACCTAGGAATACTCCAAGGCTAAGAATAGGACTGCCAGTACTGAGGCTGGCCAGTTTCTTGTGGACCGCGGTGTCTGGCACACAGGGGTCTCCAGAGGCTCAGCGAGGTGGGCATCCTATTGAGTACTGAGTACTGGGTCTTGGTGTTCTTCCTGTAACCTAAGTCTCTTTTCTTCTGATTGCAGAGGAAGAAAGGCGAGTGAGAGCGAATGATCGGGAATACAATGAGAGGTTCCAGTATGCGGTGAGTGAGACTTTTCAGTCCCCACAGGGGCTATGTTTACTTAAGAGATTTCTCCAGGTTTATAGCAAAGTCAAGGGAGAAGAGGCCCAGTTTCTCTAGCCTCACATTGTATGGCAACTCCTCCAGTCCCTTAACCATTTTTGTCGCTCTTCTCTGGACCCTTTCGAGAAGTACTATGTTCTTTTTCATGTACAGCTACCAGTGTTGGATGCAATATTCCAGGTGGGGGTGCACTATGGCCCGGTACAGTGGCATGATAACCTTCTCCGATCTGTTTGTGATACCCTTCGTAATCATTCCTAGCATTCTGTTTGCCCTTTTCACCGCCGCCGCACATTGCGTGGACGGCTTAATTGTCTTGTCTACAAGTACTCTCAAGTCTCTTTTGGGCTCTCTCCAAGTTCAGTACCGGACATCCTGTATGCGTGCATATGATTTTTGTTACCGATATGCATCACCTTGCACTTATCCATGTTGAACCTCATTTGCCATTTCGCAGCCCATTCCTCGAGTGCGTTTATGTCTCGTTGTAGGTCTAAATAATCCTTCTTTGTTCTCACTACTCTGAACAACTTTGTATCGTCTGCAAATTTGATCACCTCACTCGTTGTACCAATTTCCAGGTTGTTTATAAATATATTGAAGAGCGCGGGCCCAAACACTACGGCACTCCACTCATGACGCGTTTCCAGTCCAAGTATTATCCATTTACCCCCACTCTCTGTTTCCTATCCGCCAACCATAGCTCGCAATTTTCCGAAGTAGACTTCATGCGGGACCTTGTCGAACACCTTCTAAAATCCAGATATACAATGTCGACTCACTGGTCTGTAGTTTCCCGGATCTCCCCTCGAACCTTTCTTGAAGATCGGCGTAACATTCACCACTTTCCAGTCTTTCGGAATCCTTCCTGATTTGATCGACAGATTAGCTATTAGTTGAAGCAGTTCAGCTATAACCCCTTTCAGTTCCTTGATTACCCTCGGGTGGATGTTGTCCGGTCCCAGGGATTTATCATTTTTAAGCCTATCAATCTGCCTGCATACCTCTTCTAGACTGACCATCGACCCTGTCAGTTTCCCGTCTTCATTTCCTTCATATGGCCTTTTGGCTTCTGGTATATTGGATATATCTTCTTCGGTAAATACAGATGCAAAAAATGTGTTCAGTTTGTTGGCGATGGCTTTGTCCTCCTTTAGTACTCCCTTTATTCTATGGTCATCTAACGGCCCCACTGCTTCCTTCATGGGTCATTTCCCCTTAATATATCGAAAGAACAGCTTAAAATGTTTTGCCTCCTTGGCTATTTTTTCCTCATAGTCTCTTTTGGCCCCTCTCACTGCCTTATGGCACTTGCTTTGACACTCAGCACCAGGTGTACAGAAGATCCAGAGTGCTTCTTCCATTCTTTGTGATGCAGCAACAAATTCTTTTGTGCTGGAGTTTTCATCTGTTACCCCAGAGTCTTTCAGGGCTTTGTCTTACAGATTTAAATGAGCAACAAAAAAGAAAAGACCTCCACAAAGATGACACAAAGCGGAGATGGCAAAGAATGGAGGCGTGACAATAAGTTAAAAATGCATGATCTTTATTAGCTGACCCAGCTAATAAAAATCTTGCATTTTTGACTTGTCACACTTCCATTCTTTACTGTCTCTGCTTTGTGTTTTGTCTTTACAGATTTCAATGATTCATTGCTTCTCCTTTTTCTAGAGTAACTGCATCAAGACATCTAAGTACAATGTCCTGACCTTCCTTCCAGTCAACCTCTTTGAGCAGTTTCAGGAAGTGGCCAACACATACTTCCTATTTCTACTTATCCTGCAGGTAAGTGAGCTGGAGGGAGGTGCAGACAGTGTGAGAAATGTCATGAATACTGTTAGTGCTCAAGTTAGAAAATGTCACAGATAGCATATTTTATTTTCTTTGTAGCTGATTCCACAGATCTCTTCTCTTTCCTGGTTCACCACCATCGTGCCTTTGGTTCTTGTTCTCACCATTACAGCTGTGAAAGATGCCACTGATGATTATGTGAGTATGATAAATTTATAAACAAATGGATACCTAAAACCCTGGACAAAGAGTTCAGAGAAACACATTTTAAAATTCAGCAGTAACGTTGGTGAACTGCTCTGCATCCTTGAGGGGGAGAGAATACATTGCTGTTATCAAGTCTCAGTGAAAACCTTCAGGTGGTGATCCCACTGTATAAAATCTGTACCAAATATGTGAAGTAGCATTACAGTTTAAGTACAAAGGAATTAAAAAAAGAAATATTCATACTGGTAAATGTTACCCAGGATAACAGTGCCCATCTCTAAGTTAAGTACTAGGGCTAATGTTATTGTTAGCAATTTGGCAGACATTACAGATGAAGGTGACTTCCCAAGCTGCAGATGTTTGAAGTTGTTAAATTTAACTAAAGCAGTTGTTGCTTCTCCTGGACCCAGCATAGATACTTGTCTACACATACACTAAGGGGCTGATTCTATAACTTAATTGGCAATAGCCTCAATATTAGGGAAAAAAATTTAATAGGGCAATAAGTACCTATTGCATGGCGTTTAACGGTGCCTAGCGCCTAAATGGGCATTTTTATGGGCAGAGCCACCACCCACGGCTTTGTGCAGAGAAACAACGGCAGGAAGGAGGAGGGAGCCGGCCAGAAGGTAAACACCCACAGAATGGAGGGAGTGGGCGCTTTGGGACTGGGGAGGAATGGAGAGGAGCACGTTGGGACCAGGGAGGGAAGGAGCACAAACTTTGAACAAATGATGGAGGGAGGGAGGGAGGGAGGGGACATGATCTTGGGACACAGAGGGAGGGAGGGAAGGGAGCATGAGCCATAGGATGGAAGAATGGAGGGAGTGAGGGAAAGAGATACTGAGATGAGGGAGGGAATAGAAAGAGAGAATTGGGTGTCAGAGAGGGAAAGAGAGATGGTGCACATGGGGAGATGAAGAAAGAGGAGAATTGTTGGGCATAGGGAAGGAGAGACATGCGGACATGGTGGTGGAAGAGAAGTGAGGTAGAAATGCATGGGGAAGAGAGAGATGAGAGGGAATACTATTGGATGTCGTAGTGGAGAGGGAACAGTGGGATGGATGGAAAGGGATGCAGGAGGGGCCTCAAGGAAGTGGAGAAGGTGGGAAGAATACTAGAATTCGTGTTACATACAAATTCAACTTAGGAACGGTTTTATAGAACAGACCCCGTTCTTAACCCGGGGACTGCCTGTATATCTAATGTACCTGGTACGTTGGAGGATTATGTGACTTGTCCATTGTTTGAACCCACAACTATAGGGTATGTAACATAGTAAATGACAGCAGATAAAGACCCGAACGGTCCATCCAATCTGCCCATTAGTTACATGCGTTATAAAATCATGATTAAATTAAATGGGGTTTTTTTTCCTTGTTATTTCTGGGCCATAGACCTTGAAGTCCACCTGTTACTGTCCTTAGGTTCCAACTACTGGAATTGCCATCAAAGCTCACTCCATCCTATCCAGCTACCTTGTCATTTGCAGGATACATACGGTAACCTCTGCCCAGCAACATCATCATATTCCAAGTTACTAAAGTTCCCATTGATGCCCTCCGAAATGCCATATACAGGACACAGACCGTGTAAGTCTGCCCAATATTGGCCTCAGTTCTTCAGTTTAATTCATTTTCTAATTAGAGATTTTCTGTGTTCATCCCATACTTTTTTGAGTTCCGTCACGATTTTCCTTTCCACCTCCCTCGGGAGAGCATTCCAGGCATCAACTAATCTCTCTGTGAAAAAAGCAGGACACAGAAAGAAACCTATCCAGAGAGGTGATACTCCCTCTCCACCGGTGGCAATTTTAGCAGCATGTCCCACACAGAGAGGCACTGGGACGCCACTGTTAACAGTGGATGCTTCTGGAAAGGCTCCCAGCCTTACGGTCCTCTCCCAGCTCCATGCTGGAAGATTTGGCTGCAACTTTGGAATTCCTCAACTTGCAGCAGAGTTATTTCTTCTTCTCCAGAACAATGCTATAGAAAAGGTACCACTCCTTCAAATAAATCAGGGGTTTTATTCAAAATATTTGCTAATTCCCAAGAAGACGCAAGGTCTCTGCCCGATCCTTGATCTCAAGAGGGAAAAGTTCAGAATGATCTCCCTTCCAGCAATTCTTCCCTTACTGAAACAACACGATTGGTTAGCCGCCCTAGACCTCAAGGATGCATACGCTCATATTCCCATTCATCTGTCCCACTAGCACTCTCTATGCTTCAAGTTTCTCAACATGCATTTCCAGTACAAAGTCCTGCCCTTTGGCCTATCGCCAGCACCACAGGTGGTCACAAAGTGCCTAGCTGTGTAGCGGTGCATTTGCGAAGACAGCACCAAATAGTGTTCCTTTGCCTAGACGATTGGCTGTTGATAGCCCATTTCAAAGACCGTCTGCTATTCACCATTCAAACCACAGTGCACACCTTGCAAACACTGGGTTTCATTATCAATTTTGAGAAGTCTAAGCTAATTTCAGTTTGTTCCCTACCGTTCATTGGAGCACTTTTAAACACAATATCTGCAAGGGCCTATCTTCCTCAGGAAAGATATCAAGCCATAATCACGCTAGCAGACCAAGTAAGGCAATCTTCTTCCCTACCAACTCGAACAGATTCCACATGCGTCCACTACAGTGGCACCTGAAGCTACACTGGAATCAACACCTCCATCCACTTTCAAAGCTGATTCCTCTGCCTTCAAAGTTCAAAGGTTCTTTCCTGTGGTGGGTTCAGAAAGGATGTCCGTTCCAACATCCACCTTCCCTACTTACAACTGATGCTTCCAACCAGGGATGGGGGGGACGCGCCTCAACAGCTTCAAAACTCAGGGTCAGTGGTCAACAAACTTAAAAGACCCTGCATATCAATCACTTAGAACTCCAAGCAGTTTATGCTCTTCAGGCCTTCCATCTGTGAATTTCCAAAAGAAACAATTCTCATGTAGACAGACAATCAAGTGGCTATGTTTTATGTAAACAAGCAGGGGGCTCGGGATCCCTCCGACTCTTCAGGGACCCTTCCCAATGCATCCGGGAAGGGGCCTGAGGCTCTGATTGGCCTAGGTTGTTTAAGGCCCCTCCTACATGGGATGCACCGGGGAGGGGCCTTAAACAACTTGGGTCAATCAGAGCTGGATACATCAGGAAGGGTCCTAAAGCTCTGATTAGCCCAGACACCCCATGGGAGGGACTTTAGGCGTCTGAGCCAATCAGAGCCTCAGGCCCCTCCTCGGTATATCCCAAGATGCACCAGGGAGGGGAATTCCCATTTTAGATGACACAGCAGCTGGGGGGAGAGTGTCCACGTCCCTCCAGATCTATTTTGAGGGGAGGGGTGGCGGAGACGGGGAGGGGGGTCACTTGAAAGCAGGGGGGGGAGAGTGGGCATCTCTCCTGCTGCGGGGGGAGGGCACGGTCGTGTCGTGTCATCGATTTTAGTGCAGCAGAAGAGATGGGCATCTCTCCTGCTGCGGGGTAGCGGGAATTTTAGTGCAGCAGAAGAGAGTTTGCAAGTCCTGAGGTGGGGGGGCGGTCGGGTCGCGGCGGGGATTTTAGTGCAACAGGAGAGAATGAGCATCTCTCCTGCTGCTAGGGCTGGTTGTGGCTGGGATTTTAGGCCAGCGGGAGAGTGTGGGCATCTCTCCCGCTGTTGTTGTGTTTTGGGGTTTTTTTTGACAGCGTTGATAGCGTTTTTGCTCTGCCTGTGCCTATCGCTATCACCAGCGATGGGCATATGCAAATTTAGTGAATCTTTGTTGCTGTCCACCGACCTCATTTGCATGTGTGGTTTTTTAGATTTAATCAGTTATAAACAGAGAAGCCCCCAAAACTATCTGCATTAATACTTTCTCATTTATTTAATAAAATTTTAAAAAATATATTTCTGAATACTTTACTATAAATAACAGTTTCAACACCACATATTAATCACATCGAAAGCCCTTCCCTTCCCCACATAACATCAGCAGACATTCACATAAAGCATTAGCTTAAATTTTTGAACCACCAGCTGACAGCTGTTCTCCCAAGTCCTTAAATGTTCATACACAATGTCTCTATCATCCTGATAGCAATTCATTAGATGCCACACTCAAGGAAGAAAATCCAATGACTGTATTATTCATTCACAAAGATTTTCAAAAGTCACACCTGACACAGGACTGTGTTTCGCTATGTAGCGTTTTCAGGAGCTGTGACCAGGAAAGGCTCCCATTTTTAGATTTGCTATCAAAACGGCTGCGTTAGCAGACTGTCGCTTTTTAACGCGAATTGTTGAGAATCCTGGCCTTAGTTATTTCAACTTTTCCCTGAGATAGCCTGGCTGTAAAAACCGAAATGCTTTGAAAGCAAGGCACTAAAGTGTAAGTGATATTTTTTCATGAACTAGGAGCTAGTGCAAATCTTTCAAAATTGGAATAATGATTGGAAAATTGGAATGATCTTTTTAAAGGTGCGGTCTTCAGAATTGCACACAGTGTTCCAAATGGGGCCTCACCAGAGACTTGTACAACTGCACTATCCCCTCCATTTTCCTGCTGGCCATTCCTCTCCCTTTGCACCCGAGCATCCTCCTGGCTTTGACCGTTGCCTTTTCTACCTGTTTTGCCTCCTTAAGATCATCAGACATAGTCACCCCCAAGTCCCGCTCTTCTTTCAAACACAAAAGTACTTCACCCCATCTCGTATACCATTCTCTTGGATTTTTGCAGCCCAAGTGCATGACCTTGTATTTTTTTAGCATTAAATCTTAATTACCAATTACCTGACTATTCTTCAAGTTTTACTAGATCCCACCTCATGTTATTCCCACCCTCTGGGAAAGACAAACTTTACCAGACAGTCCTTCTGTAATTTCAATCACAAAGATGTTAAAAAGAACCAGTCCAAGGTTAGACCCCTGAGGCACTCCACTAACAAGATCCTTTTCCTCAGAGCAAACTCCATTTACCAATGCCCTTTGTCTCCTTCCCCTTAACCAGTTTTTAATCCAGTCAGTCACTTTAGGGCCCACACTGAGGGCACTGAAGTTTGGATGAAAGATCACAAACTGAAATTGAACCCAGATAAAATGAAATTCATCCTCCTAGAAAACAACAAAATACCAACCATAACCAACATTGAAATCAACAACCCCATACAAACCACCCTAAAACTGCTAGGAATAACTATCAACAGATGCTGCACCATGCAACCGCAAATCAATAAAACAATACAAAAGTCATTCTTAGTCATGAGAAACTTAAGACAAGTTCGGAAATTCTTTGAGAAAACTCAATTCCAGCTCATAGTTCAGTCCTTAATACTAGGCCTACTTGACTACTGTAATATCCTCTACCTCCCATGCCCTACAACCATAACAAAACAACTACAAACTATCCAAAACACAGCACTAAGACTCATCTACTCATTAAAGAAACATGATCACATTACAGAAGCATATCTCCAATCGCACTGGCTTCCGATCCCAGCAAGAATAGAATTTAAATTCTACTGCCTACTATTTAAGACTTTATACGGAGACAGTCCAAACTACCTGAATAACCGCCTCATCCACAACATCTCAACCAGACATAGGAAAACTCACACCCCATTCTCATACCCCCCAATTAAGGAGGTCAAACGGAAAAAACTATATGATGGCCTCCTGGCCACTCAAGCAGCCAAACTAGACAACCAAATCGCCAATCTACTGACGGCATCCCTCGACTACAAGACTTTTAGAAAATAAATAAAGACCATACTCTTCAAGAAAACTCTGAAAAAAGAAATAATACCACAAGTCTCAAACTCCACCTCTCACTAAAGCCAACTACCCCAAACAAATAACCTTACCCATTTCTCACTCTTTTTGAAAATGACCAATTTTTTTTTTTTTTTTTTTTTTGTAAGTTCTTGTTGTAATACATCTTGGATAATTCTTTTGTAATCCGCCTTGAACTGCAAGGTAATGGCGGAATAGAAATCCCTAATGTAATGTAATGAAATTTACCAGCCACCTAAGATAAAATAAGATAAACCAGCAATCCTATTAACTGTCTCAGTCGTGAACTCAGCATGATTTACAAGTATGTGAATAAACTAACAAATTCAGAAGAATCTATTCAGTTGAGTGGCAATATAAGGAGCAATCTATAATGAATATTAATATGATGGGAAAATTTTGCAAATAATAATTTCTGAAATCTAAGAGAATTGTGATCTCATCTTAGGTCCTAGGGTAAAGAATTTCACATCGCTGGAAAAAAAAAATTTATTTTGTGTAGCAGCAATTCAAGTAGAGTATTAGATGAAAATTCAAAATTATTTTTATGGATCTGATCTTTTTCAGGGATATCACGTAAGATGGACATTGACTATACAGTAGTTTAAAGACAAAACACAAAATCTTGAATTCTATACGAGCTTCCACAGGTAGCTAGTGCGAAGTCCATCAAAATTGGTGTTTTTCAAATTTCATTTTCTTCAAAATTATCCTTGCAGCTCTGTTTTGCAGAAATTGCAGTCTGATTATAAGAGCTTTGATGTTACCCAAATAGAAGCTATTATAATAATCCAGACTGGATAACACAAAAGCATGTGCCATTTTTTGCAAATCATCCTCTGAAAAAAATACCCTAATCTGACGTAGAAAACAAAATTTACTTAAAACAGAAGACATTTACATGATGAATCTGAGATTCATCTTTGAAATTAGAATCAATCTAGGCATCCTAACTTCACACATTGGACTGAAAAGGGACAGAAATACATCTAATGTAAGACAACTTAAAGGTAGAGGGTATAATTTCCTACCCTCTTATGATATTATCTTTTCAGTATTCAATTTGAGTAAGTGATGATTCATCCAGTCTAGATTATGCTTAAAACAGGTGTTTATAAAATCCACAGTTTCAAGCAATGAAGAGAATGCAGAAAACAGCAAAAATAAAGTGAGAGACTATTATAAAGAACAAAATTACAGAGCATTTGCATGGATTAATGAGACAAAGCCAATATGGATTTAGTCAAGGGAAATCTTGCCTCACCAATCTACTACCAATCTTCAAAGGGGTTAATAAACATGTGGATAAAGGTGAGCCAGTCAATATTATGTATCTGTATTTTCAAAAGGCATTTGACAAAGTACCTCATGAATGACTCTGGAGGAAATTAGAAAGATAGGAGGTAATGTCTTATTGGGGATTAAGAATTGGTTAAAAGTTGAAGAGTAGGCTTAAATAGTCAGTTTTCTAAATGAAGAAAGGTAGATAGTGGGGTTCACATTAAACCTAATCCCCTTTCAGATCAAAAGTTCCAGGAAAGGGTTACCAGCAACCAAACTCTTTTCAAAGAGGAGGAAAAGCCTCAGACTCTAAACCTCCACCTCCAATAATTTGCCTACCACAAAAGTCAGACTTACTGGCCTGTAATTCCCTACTTCTTCCTTACTTCCATTTTTGTGTACAGAGACCTTCTCCGGTACCACTCCTGACTCTAGAGAAGCATTGAAATGGTCAGTCAGTGGAGTCACCAGAACTTCCCTAAGTTCCTTCAGCACCCTTAGATGTACACCATCCGGCCCCATCGCTTTATTTACCTTTAATTTAGCTAGCTCCTCATGAACACAACCCTCTGAAAATCATTCCGGCTCTACCACTCCACTATCCCTATTTGCATTTGTCATCTGCGGTCCTGCACCCAGTTCTTCATCCTTGAACACAGAACAGAAATATTTGTTAAGCAATTCAGCCTTTTCTTTATCAGCTTCTCGCTAAAGTTAGAAGGAAATCTGGAACGCTCTTCCGGAGGCTGTTATAGGGTAAAGCACCCTTCAGGGATTCAAGACAAGGTTGGATAAGTTCCTACTGGAACAGAACATACACAAGTAAGGCTAGACTCAAATAGGGTACTAGTCTTTGACCTAAGGGCCGCCGCTTGAGCAGACTGCTGGGCACGATGGACCACTGGTCTGACCCAGCAGCGGCAAATCTTATGTTCACTTTTGAGTCTCACAATGCCACTTTTGTACTTCTTCCTATCACTGATATATCTAAAAAATGTTTTGTCTCCCCGTTTTACCATGTCAGCTATTCTTCCATTTGTATCTTTGCTTTCCTGACTTCTTGACCAGCCTCTCGTAACTTTTCCAGATATTTTTGCCTGTCTTCTTCTTTCTTTGATCTTTTGTAGTTTATGAAAGCTAACCTCTTATGCCTTACTTTCTCAACTACTACTTTTGAGAACTTTTACTTACTTGCCTCACAAAAGGATTTGTCACTGCATTTCTACTCCCAGACATTCCCATTCAGATAATAATTCCTTGACGTAATCCCTCATCTGAACAAAGTTACTGTAGTTTTTTAAAAAGTCAAGAACATTTACTTTTTAATGAGCCCTCTCTATACCCATCTTAATATTAAAATTGTTCCATGCAGTGATCACTGGATGCCAGATGATCACCCATTATAACATCAGAAACACTTTTCCCCGTTTGTAAGCACTAAGTCCAGTATGACCCCCATCCCGTGTAGGTTTCATTATCAACTGCTGTAACAGTTCTCCTTGTAGAGAATCCAGGATATCCCTACTTCTAGAAGACCCTGCAAAAGGGATACCCCAATCAACATCCGACATGTTAAAATCACATATTAGTAAAACTCCCCTTTTTTTTTTTTTTTTATATTCTGAATGTTTACTATTAAATCTCTGTCCACTTGTTCTGTCTGTGAAGGAGGCCTGTAAATATATTTACCATTCACTCTTTCCAAACTGATACATAGTGCCTCTTCCTTGCCCTGCAGAACCCGCAATTGTGCGGCTTTAATCTGATCTTTAACATATAATGCTACTCTCCCTCCATATAATGCTACTTCGCCTCATCTTTGGCCTAAAGAAATGGGAACATATCACCCCTTTCTACCACCAACTTCACTGGCTGCCTTTCGAATCCAGAGTGCTCTTCAAATTCGCATGCTTCTGCTATAAATCGGTTAATGGCCTCTCGCCAAGATACATCAATCCCCTCTTTAACCTTTACTGCTCCAACAAGAAATCCCGCAGAATTCAACTGTTCGCCTACCCCTCGCTAAAGCTCTGTCATCTTAAAAGATTCCTAGACAAAACCTTCGCCTTCCAAGCAGCCAAGATGAACCCATGGATCGCCCAAATGATTCTAGAGGCTCCCACTTACCTCGACTTCAGAAAAACACTCAAAACTTATCTATTCAACAAACAAGCCCCGTAACGCCTCCTCTCCGGAATTACCTGGCCACACGCTCGACCCTTTCCCCCCCCTTTATTGATCGCTGTCTTCCAGCTCCCCTACCCTCCTCCTTCTTCATCAGCCAAGTTCGGCTAAAGTTGTTGTAAATCCAATAAATGGTGGTAAATCGGTCAGTTCGGCCCTGCCCCCCCCTCTATTGATCGCTTTCCTTCTTCTCTCCTTCCCACTTCCGCTTCTTCAGCCATGTTCGGCTGAAGGTGTTGTAAATCCAATACATTGTTTGTAAATCGGCATGTCAATGTGGATCCTAATGTAATTGTTGTGAACCGCCTAGAACTCGATGGGCATGGCGGTATATAAGAATAAAATTATTATTATTATTATTATTATTTTCTTCCTACCCTGTCTTTTCTGAACAGATTATAGTCCGGTATAATTATATCCTAGTCATGGTTCTCCGTGAACAATGTCTCTGTGATCGCCACTATATCCAACTCATCTTCTTTCATCGCAGCTTCTAGATCCAGAATCTTGTTTTCCATACTTCGAGCATTAGTATATACTGCTTTCCAGACATTGCCCCCTTTTCCCATCCATTTAGAGGTATTCAGTGATTTACTTACCTGAGGGTTTATACTCACCCGGTGGCTTTGATCACCATGCCTCATCACTTCTAGTTTAAAGCCCTCTTCAGTAGATTAGCCAGCCTGCCGCCAAAAACACTTCTTCCCTTCTTTGATAGATGCACACCATCTCTACTCAGCAGCTCTAGGAAAATCATCCCATGATCCAGGAAGCCAAAACGCTCTCAACGACACCATCCATGTAGCCACACATTCATTTCCAGGATGTGAGCTTCTCTGTCTTGGCCTTTACTTCGACAGGGAGGATGAACCTAGTGATGGGAATAGCTAGTGGGTAATAAATTTACTGATGATGCAAAATTGTTCAGTCACAAAAGAATTGTTAAAAATTGCAAGAGGACCTTGGGAGACTGGGCTATCTCAATATGTCAGGATGCAGAGTTCTGATGATGTTCATGGCCTATTACAGATGAAGCTTACTCTACATGTGACGCCATGAAGAGATATTTTGTCTGTGTTAAAAACTTCTCACACCATTGCTTTAAAGATGCATCCCTTACCAAGCTGCCAACATTGAAATTCTAGAATTTCTGCAATCAGCACCATCCAGAGATAATGCAAACATTGTGGATGCTGAAGCTGGGCAGACTGGATGGGTCATTTGGCCTTTATCTGCCATCATATTTCTCTGTTTCTACCCAGCAGTCTGAGTCTGCATCAATATCAGCAGGTCTGTGGGAAGCTCATGACAGCATGCTGATCACTGGGACTGAATAGGAACCTTTGAATGAACAAGATCTAGAAGCATATTTAAAAGTTTTTGCACCAACATTTTTGGCTATTGGCACTGTAATCAGTTTCCAAGTCTGGAAGTAGCTGCCAGCAAGTACCTGTCTGCTCCACCAGCTTGTTTGGGGAGAATGCTGAAAAGCTATTAGTTTTATTTTACACTATTAGTTTTATTATTCACTTGTTTGACTGAAGTATGAAGGGAAATTGTAGAGAAGTTTAAATGTTTTTATTGTATGGATGTTTTAATGCAGTTCTTTTCTTGTTCCTGGTTTTCTTGTACATTGCCTTGACATATTGTACATTGTTAAAAAGGTGGTTTAGTCAAATACTAATAAGCCATAATAGTCCAATATTGCTTAATAAATTTGTTCACATCCACACAATCTGACTCAGACCTTTTTATATTGTTTCAGTTTTGATTCTGTACAAAATCAAATGCCTAGTTTTGGCGTCTTTTTCAGTTGGACTCTAGTATCTACTGCTTGTTCTCTCTGTACTAGACTTTTAATCTGTGCATGACTTAGGGCCTGTTTTTCAAAGTCGCACTAACGGCTGCTGCATGGTAACGGCCCCGAAGCCCATAGAGATTTAAAAGGCTTCAGGACTGTTGCCGTACGGCTTTGTAAAACAGGCTGTTAATGTTTCTCTCTGTGTGATTTCTCTTTCTTATTTTTTTAAGTCAGTTTTCTTGCAGAGGTTCAGCCTTAAGGAAGTAAAGATAAAGTCTTAGAGCAGGGGTGTCCAACCTGTGGCCCGAGGGCCATATGCGGCCCCGTGAAGTATTTTGTGCGGCCCCGGTCGAGGGCAATGCATTGTATTCCACTGCTGCCCCCAGGTGTTTACCATCTTGCCTGCTCCCTCCTCTGTCTTGCTGCAGCGTTTGCACGTTTGTGTGGCCCTAGAAACATTTTTTTAGGCCAATGCGGCCCAGGGAAGCCAAAAGGTTGGACACCCCTGTCCTAGAGCAAATAGAACTTGCGATATTGCAACAAGGATGAAATATTGTCCGACTGGATGGACCTAGTTGTCATAGTCTCTGGTTTTCTAATTTTGCCATTTCCTTTTATTTCTTTGGCTCTTTGTGTGTCAGATACTGTGCAACTCATATTCTCTCTCCACCTTTCATGTCTCTTCAGTTTCGTCACAAGAGTGATAACCAGGTGAACAGTCGTGGGTCCCAGGTGTTAATGAATGGAATGTAAGTATGAGGCGGGAGGAGGATAAGCAACAGGCACTGTGAGAACTGCTTGGGGAAGCTAGTGGGATTCACACAGAGCAAGAAGGAGAGAGAAGGGGCTGTAATGTGGAACGTTAAGATGCTGGTTGGCGAATTGGGGACTGAGGATGTTAGAATCTAGCGGTCATGATGGAAAGAGATATGGTTCTTCTACTTGCTGAGTTAAGCTGGTGGTAAGGAAACTGAGTGACGGGGCAATAGGAATATCAATCAACTTGAAAGGTGAGTGTAGCTTAGGAGGTATAACAGGTAAATGGTAGAAGAGTGATGGGGCAATAAGCAAGGAAAGGTCATTGAGAGTAATGTGGACTATAGGGAAAGATATACTGGGCCTCTTTTTGTACAGAGAGTTGATCTTTTTAGGTTTCTTTTTGCTGTTCCTCCCCCTCCAGCCTTCAGAGTGAGCGATGGATGAATGTACGAGTTGGTGATATCATCAAGTTAGAAAACAATCAGTTTGTGGCGGTAAGAACAGCATGCATGGGGGGCTGCTAGAGGAGGGTAACTAATAGCTGGAGCATAAAATAACTTAATGCTCTTGTGGACAGAGTAAAGTCATTAGTAAGCAAAAAAGTAATCTATGATGCTTCAGGCCTTACAGAAGCAAATGAGACCTGTGGCCTTGTGGTTAGATGTAGAGTTTGGCTGAAGATCTGGGAGTAACGGTCATACCTTGGTTACAGGCGGATCTGCTGTTGCTCTCCAGTTCTGAACCTCATGGACTGTGTTACATAGAAACGGCTGAACTTGATGGGTATGTGTCCTTTCAACTTTTCCATTGTCTTTCTCATACAAACATTTAGGGAAACATCCATGCATCCACAGAGAGAAACTTGCAGACCCCTCTATAAAAGTATAAGGGCACTGCTCTGTATTCCTGGGTGCTTCTTAATATTGATAGAATATAAGTTTTGCAATCATGTCTGCACATATACACCCAACTAATACCAATGCATGAGTACATATACTGAGAATGGGGAATGAATCTTAGGAGTTGTAATCACAGTTCACTAACACAGTTCATTAATAATTTTTTCAGAGAGACAAATATGAAGGTGCGTCAAGCTATTCCTATGACCTCAGAACTGGGAGACACTAATAAACTCGCCAAGTTTGATGGTAAGTGTCCAGACTAGAGGTGGGTGAAAGGGAAAACATTCCAAAATGTTAATTCTTTAGCACTCTCCAGACCAGTAGAGGTTAATCTTTACGAATGGGTATATATCCAATCATGACCAGCAGGTGGAGACTGAAAACAAAACTTTGGGACAGTATATACTATCCTCCCTTCTCTATTTCCCTCAGTCTTCTTTCAGTCTCCAGCAGGTGTTGATGTGATCTGTACCCATCTCCCTTGGTAGGGCTGTTGGAATTTGTTTAGGGGGTTTATTGTCCCTGTTTTTGGCCGGACGGAGCTTGGGCGGACCCTGTTTGGGGGTTCGTCCGACCTCGGGGGTGTCAAACCCGGCGGGTCTCGAGCGGGGTCCCTCCCCCCACTTCCTCCACCTCCCCACATTTTTTTAGAGGAGCCACAGCAGTAAGCCTTGCCCCCTAAATCAAGCAAGGCATATTGCTTCGAGAGCCTGTGGAGTCTGTTCTGTAAAAAAAAAAAATCCTGAGGTAGTGCTGGTCTGGAGGGTTGTTTCCCTTTAAGAAAACTGTATTTTACTGTATTTTTTCAACTAACTGGCACTTTTTTACAGCTAGGTCGCGTATGGAGCAATGAGCACTTCTAAAGGGAAAAAGTGCTCATTGTGCTCCAGACGCGAGGCACTCGCGGCCGGCCTGTGCAAGCAGTGTTCAGGCCGGTGCGGTGGAGGAGCTCCGTCGGCAGCGGCTGCAGGCGCCCAGAGCTCCCCGCCGATGGTGCCTCGCGAGTCGGCAGGGAGCAGTGGAGAAGCCCGGTCTTCTCCATCCGCCCACGGAGGGATTCCCCGAGCCGCCGACGGTCGGGTTTTTGAGGATTCCCTCTCAGCTGATTTTTTGACAGCTGATGCCGGCTTGCCTGCTTTAGCGGCTGAGACTGTTCAGGTCTCTCAGCCGCTACAGGCTATGGAGGGAGCTTTTTTGGCGGGAAAGTCGCCATCTTCTCTGTCTGGCCCCTCCATTTTGTCTTCCACCTCAGGTGACCTGTTTTGTCTATGCAGGGGCAGGTTTCTGCTGGGTCCCCTGCTGTGGCAGGGAGTCCCTTGGGACCCTCGGGGGGTTTTTCTCCTGATTTCTTTTTTTCCTTATGCAGAGCCTATTTTCAGGCAGCTGGGGGTCCCGGTTGCGCCCAGGGGGTTTCGGGGGGTGGGGTTTCCTCCGCGCTCCCTGCGGCTTTGCCTCTCTCGTCTGGTGTGGCGTCCCCTCCGCCGCCTCCCTTGTCCAAGCGTCCGCGGGTTTCGTGGGACGAGGATTTGTGGTCGGAGGAACGTGTCGGTCTGGAGGAGGACCTGGACCCTTCTGAGGAATTCCAGGACCCTCTGGAGGGGACGGAAGCTGGCGGCGGGTTGTCGGGTTTCCCGTTCGTCGGTGAAGAGGCGTCCGTGGTGCGCCTTTTTCAGAGAGATGAGCTGCCTGACCTTATTCAACAGGTTTCTTCGGTTTTGCGTTTTGAGGACGCGCCGCCGGAGACTCCGCGTGTGGGGGACCCTCTGTTACGGGGGATCCGTTCCGTTTCCCGCTCTTTTCCTATGCATCAGGATATTCGGGATATTATTCTAGAGCAGTGGAAAACGCCGGAGACGCCGTTTCGGCTGGCGCGCAGCATGGCTCGCCTGTATCCCATTCCAGAAGGGGATCGGGCTACGTTAGCTTCGCCAGTCGTTGATGCGGTGGTCTCGGCAATTTCCAAGCGGCATACCGTGCCTGTTGAGGGCGGTTCTGCCTTGCGGGACTCCGAGGAGCGCAAGTTGGAGAACTTGCTTAAGCAAAATTTTCAGGTTTCGGCCTTTGGGGTCCAGGCGGCTATTTGTGGGGGACTGGTCGCTCGCGCCGTGTTTCGGTGGGCGGAGCGTGTCTTGGATCGGGAGTCTGATGACTGGTCTCTGGTGGATCAGGAGGTAGCGAAGATTGAGATGGCTGCCTCATTCCTCTCAGATGCTCTATATGACTTGGTGCGGATCTCGGCTAAGTCTATGGCTTTTGGCGTGGCCGCAAGGCGTGTTTTGTGGCTGCGCGCTTGGGCGGCGGATGCTGCGTCCAAAGCTAAGCTTACTAAATTTCCCTTTCGGGGGTCGTTTTTATTTGGGGAGGAATTGGATAAGTTGATTCAGACTCTGTCGGACTCGAAAGTGCCCCGTCTGCCGGAGGACCGTGCCCGCCCTGCGTCTCGGGGTGGTGCGGCCCGGGGGCGTTTGCGGGAATTTCACAAGTATCGCCCTGGGCGTGGGGCTGCTTCTTTCCAGTCTCCGGGGTTTTCCCGGGGTCGGTTCTTCCAGCGCATGCAGCCCTTTCGGGGGGCCCGTCGGGGGGCAGGGAATCCCTCCGCCGGTTCCCCCGCTTCCCGTCCTGCACAATGATGCTTTGCCGGCGCCCCCTTTGGTTCCGGTGGGGGCCCGGCTGCGCGACTTTTTCCCCAAATGGGTCGAGATCATGTCCGATCAGTGGGTCCTGGAGGTGGTGCGGGACGGTTATGCCCTGGAGTTCGCCCGCTCTCTGCCGGATTTTTTCCTCGCTTCTCCATGTCAGACTCCTGGGAAGACGCAGGCTTTTCGCCAGACCCTTCAGCGCTTGCTAGATCTCAGGGCAGTTGTGCCAGTGCCCCCTCCGGAGTGGGGCACGGGCAGGTACTCCATTTACTTTGTGGTGCCCAAGAAGGAGGGGACCTTTCGGCCCATCCTCGATTTGAAAGGGGTCAACAGGGCTCTCAAGATTCCCTCTTTCCGTATGGAAACTCTGCGGTCGGTCATTCTGGCAGTTCAGCCGGGGGAGTTTCTCACTTCTCTCGATCTGACGGAGGCCTACTTGCATGTTCCCATTCGGGCCTCTCATCAGCGTTTCCTGCGCTTTGCGATCTTGGGTCGGCACTATCAGTTCTGTGCGCTTCCCTTTGGGCTGGCCACGGCTCCCCGGGCGTTCACCAAGGTGATGGTGGTCGTCGCGGCAGCCTTGCGGTCGGAGGGCATCCTGGTACACCCCTACCTGGACGACTGGTTAATTCGGGCAAAGTCGTTGCAGGAAAGCTCCCGGGTTACGGCTCGGGTGGTGGAGTTTCTCCGGTCGCTGGGCTGGGTGGTCAACCTTTCCAAGAGCCGGTTGGTCCCGGCTCAGCGTCTGGAGTACCTTGGGGTGCTGTTCGACACCTCCTTGGGGAAGGTCTTCCTCTCAGAGGCCCGGGTGAGCAAATTGCAATCTCAGATTCGCCTGCTTTTGGCGTCCCGGTGTCCTCGGGCGCGAGATTTCCTCCAGATATTGGGGTCGATGGCGTCGTCCCTGGACGTGGTGAGGTGGGCGCGGGCCCACATGCGTCCTCTTCAGTATGCTCTGCTCCGGAGGTGGTCTCCCCAGAGGCACGGGATGGATGTTCCGGTTCCCCTGCGAGGCTTGGCGCGCTGCAGTCTGCGTTGGTGGCTCCAGACCCCTCACCTAGTTCAGGGGGTGGGTCTGGATCTTCCGCAGTGGACGGTGCTCCTTACGGATGCGAGTCTCCTGGGTTGGGGGGCTCAGTGTTTGGGTCACTCAGCTCAGAGTACCTGGTCCGCGGAGGAGGCCTCCTGGTCGATCAACGTGTTGGAGACCAGAGCGGTCCGGCTGGCGCTGTTGGCTTTCCACTCCCTTTTGTTGGGCAAGTCGGTCAGAGTCCTGTCGGACAATGCCACGGCGGTGGCTTATGTCAATCGTCAGGGGGGCACCAAGAGCACTCAGGTGGCGCAGGAGGCGGCTCGGCTCATGGTTTGGGCGGAGTCACATCTTCTGGACCTCTCGGCCTCTCACATTGCCGGGGTAGAAAATGTTCAGGCGGACTTCCTCAGTCGTCACTTCTTGGATCCAGGAGAGTGGTGTCTCGGCGCCGTTGGCGTTTCAGTTGATAGTGCAGGCTTGGGGGCAGCCCCTGATGGACCTGATGGCCACGAGTTGCAACGCCAAAGTGCCCCGCTTCTTCAGTCGTCGCAGGGACGGTCTGGCCGAGGGTCTGGATGCTCTGGTCCAACCGTGACCAACGGAGGGGCTGTTGTATGTGTTCCCTCCTTGGCCATTAGTGGGCAGAGTACTTCTTCGCAATGTTCACCATCCGGGTCTGGTGGTTCTGGTGGCTCCGGATTGGCCTCGACGTCCGTGGTATGCGGATCTAGTGAGGCATCTGGTGGCGGACCCTCTCCCTCTCCCTCTCTTGGACGATCTTCTGACGCAGGGTCCCATTCCCATGTTCGACCCGTCTCCCTTCTGTCTTACGGCTTAGCTCTTGAAAGGGGTCGCCTTAGTAAGAAGGGATATTCAGATAAGGTGATCTCTACACTCTTGGGGTCCCGGAGGCTTTCTACCTCTCGGGCTTATGTGCGGGTTTGGCGTCTCTTTGAGGGGTGGTGCCGGGTGCGGGGAGTGGTCTCTTTTCGCGCTTCCCTGCCTAACATTCTAGAGTTCTTGCAGGATAGCCTGGATAGAGGCCTGGCTTGGTCTTCTCTCCGGGTTCAACTTGCGGCCCTGTCGGCTTTTCGAGGGTTGGTGACAGGTCAGCGTTTGTCGGCCATTCCTGATGTGATTCGCTTTTTGCGGGCGGCCAAGTTGCTCAGGCCTCCCCTACGGCCCTCGGTTCCCTCTTGGGATCTCAATCTGGTTCTCTCTGTTTTGGTGTGCCCGCCTTTCGAGCCATTGGATGGCTGTTCTTTGAAGGACCTTACTCTGAAGGCGGTCTTTTTGGTGGCCATTACTTCCGCTAGGCGTGTTTCTGAGCTACAGGCTTTCTCTTGTAGGGCTCCCTTCTTGGAGTTTTCTAGGGAGCGGGTTGTCTTGCGGCCTGTTCCTTCCTTTCTGCCGAAAGTAGTTTCTCCTTTCCATGTCAATCAATCGGTGGTCCTCCCGGTCTTGGGTGGTCGGGAGGGCTCTTCTGAGCAACGGCAGCTGCGCAAGTTGGATGTCGGTCGGGTCCTCCGCTCTTATGTGCAGCGGACCCGGGAGTTCAGGAAATCCGATCATCTCTTTGTCCTTCTGGCGGGTCCTCGTCGGGGGGCTGGCGCTTCTAAGGCTACTATTGCGCGCTGGATCAAGGAGACGATTGCTTCCGCTTATCTTCTGAGACAGAAGCCTGTTCCGGAGTTTCTCAAGGCTCATTCCACTCGGGGTCAGGCAGCTTCTTGGGCTGAGTCGTCGCTCGTGCCTCCAGTGGATATTTGTAAGGCTGCAGTTTGGTCTTCCTTGCATTCCTTTGTTAGACATTATCGGGTTGATGTGCAGGCGCGTCGGGACGTGGTGTTCAGTGAGCGTGTTCTGGTATCGGCCCTTCGGGGGTCCCGCCCGTGAGAGGGACTGCTTTGGTACGTCCCATTTGTAAAGATTAACCTCTACTGGTCTGGAGAGTGCTAAAGAAGGAGAAATTAGGTTCTTACCTGCTAATTTACTTTCTTTTAGCTTCTCCAGACCAGTAGAGGTCCCCACCCTGTCTGTCTGTTGTTGTAGTTGTTGTTGGGGCTGTTTCGCGAGCAGTTTTTGTTTTTTGCTGCGGGTTCTAGTATTTTTCTAGGGCCGGGGAGAATTAAAGAACAGCGGCTGTGGCTCGGGTATTTCTCCTCTGCATTTTCCAACAGCATTTGGGTATGTTAGTTGTTACTCCTGCAGTATTGTTTTCTTTCTGTTTTCCAGTTCTTGGTTCTGCTTGGCTATTCGGCAGACTGAGGGAAATAGAGAAGGGAGTATAGTATATACTGTCCCACAGTTTTGTTTTTCAGTCTCCACCTGCTGGTCATGATTGGATATATACCCATTTGTAAAGATTAACCTCTACTGGTCTGGAGAAGCTAAAAGAAAGTAAATTAGCAGGTAAGAACCTAATTTCTCCTTAAGCCTCGTCCAATTTGTTGTATGGCAACTGTATGGATAGGAAAATGGCTGGAAGACAAGACAGAGGGTGAGCGTAAATGGGAAGTTCTCGGACTGGGAGAAAGTGACTAGCGGAGTGCCTCAGGGTTCGGTTCTTGGGCCCATCTTGTTCAATATTTTCATAAATGACCTGGAAGAAGAAACGACCAGTGAAATCATCAAGTTTGCTGATGACACAAAGCTGTGTCGGACAATCAGGTCACAGATGGACAGCGAGGAACTCCAGAGAGATTTGAGACAACTAGAGAAATGGGCAAATGAAGTTTATTGTAGAAAAATGCAAAGTGATGCACCTGGGCAGGAAAAATAAGGAGCACCAGTATACCTTGTTTGATGTAACTTTGGGCAAAAGCGAACAAGAAAAGGACCTGGGGGTAATGATAGACAGGACCCTGAAGCCGTCGGCTCAGTGCGCAGCGGTGGCAAAAAAAGCAAACAGGATGTTGGGCATGATAAAGAAGGGTATCACGAGTAGATCTGATGATGTCATAATGCCGCTTTACAGAGCAATGGTAAGACCACACTTGGAATACTGTGTCCAACATTGGTCTTCCTACCTAAAGAAGGATATAATACTACTGGAGAGGGTGCATAGGCGAGCGACGAAGCTTGTAAAGGGTATGGAGAACTTAAGCTACAAAGTTCGCCTCAGAAAACTAGGATTATTCACCCTCGAGAAGAGGAGACTGCGAGAGGATCTGATAGAGACTTTTAAAATTCTGAAAGGATTTGACAAAATAGAGCAGGAAACAACTTTATTCACATTGTCAAAGGTGACTCGGACAAGAGGTCATGGACTGAAGGTGTGGGGGGACAGGGCCAGGACAAATGTCAGAAAGTTCTGCTTCACACAGCGAGTGGTGAACGCCTGGAACACTCTCCCGGAAGAGGTTGTGGAGGAAACCACCATCCAAGGATTTAAGGGCAAGTTGGATGCGCATCTTCTTGAAAGACACATTGAGGGATACGAGTAACTAAGGTATTCGCCAGGGTAGGCCTGGCTGGGCCTCCGCATGTGTGGATCGCCGGACTAGATGGACCCAAGGTCTGATCCGGTGCAGGCATTTCTTATGTTCCTGTCATTATTAATAAAAGCCTGTTATTTTTAGATGATATTTGGCTTTTAGCTCTCATTGACATGCCAAAAAGCACAGTATCATAGGATAATGCCACTGAATTTTCTAATAAGCAATTTATTTGGCCCCATACTGATTTCCAAAAAGCCAAAATAAATGGACAGTAGAACAATAAATGATCTAAAGTCCCTGCTTCGAGATAACAATGCCAACATTTATTAGACTTAGAGCTGTCCAACTTTTGTAACCGAACAGGGTTCCATAATGCTCTATATAATGTAATGTAATGCTGACATTGTACATCTCATCCTCCAAGTCCAGATTCCGGCTGGAAGGAGGGCGGCTCGGACTTACGCCATTGATTTTTTTCCATCTGCTGGTTCCTGATGAAGGGACACTGAGCTCCCGAAACTGGGCTTGGTCGAACCTGGTATTCAGTGGTGTATTGACTACCTATTTCCCCCTGTCCTTGCTGCACGAATTATGAAGACTACTTGAAGCTAAGTCCGTTGTCATTGTTTGGGGAGTTGGCTGGGGGGTTCTCAGAGTGGTCTCAATGATCGATTTCACCTGTGTTTTATTAGTTATTTCACTGTGGTTTGATTCACATTTTGATTTAAGGCACACATGAGGTACCCGATGATGGTGTGCAGGCAGAGGCATAGTTGCCTCCGCCTTGTTGTGTGAAGCGCTGGAGAAATTCTCCCTTCGCTGATCCTCCACACTGAGGTTACCCAATTTCACTAAATATTTATTATATTATCTTAGTTTGAAGTCGTGTTGACATCCACTCTTAGAACCTTTTGACTTGTTCTGCCTTTTTGTGAGTATCTTGTGTAAGTTTCAGTGGCTGGTTATCTGGAGTAGTGTAACTTTTTAATGGAAACCAATCAGTGTTGCTGAATTCAGTTCTCACTGCAGCTTCTTGATTTTCATTTAGGCACTCTATCAGCTGAATTATGTGTTTGGGTATTCCCATTTGCACTAGAGTTCTCCGTAGTTTATTGTGATCCACATAGTCAAAAGCTTTGCTGTAGTCGATGAAGCAATGGTATAGGGGTTTTTGGCATTCTTTGCTCTTTTCCAATATCCATCCATTAGCAATAATGTCTCTTGTTCCTCAACCTTTTCTGAAACCAGCCTGAACTTTGGGTAGTCCTTGCTCAACGTATGATTGAAGCCTTCGTTGTATTACTTTCAGCATTATTTTGCTGGCATGTGGAATTAATGCAATTGTTCTGTAGTTATTACAGTCCTTGGCATCACCTTTCTTTGGTATAGGTATGAACAGTGATCTTCTCCAATCGGTTGGCCATGTTTTTCCTTCAAAATCTGTTGACACTCGAATGAGGGTCATGACAGCACCTTCTAAACCTTTTATTAATTCAATTGGAATACCGTTGATACTAGGTGACTTGTTTTGATAAAGCTTTAATCGCTGCTATGACTTCTTTTAAAATATCTGGTTCTTCAACTTCAGTTTCCAGTTCAATTTCCCCAGTGTTATCCCATTGCCTTGTTTGTATAAATTTTTCATATATTCTTTCCATCTCTTTTTAATACTTTCTGGATCATTCAGTATCATTCCATTGGCGTCTTTATAAGCATCCCCAGTCAAGGTTGGAATTTCTGCCTCAATCTCTTGAAAAGCTAATCTGGTTTTTCCATTTACATGTTCAAATTCAATTTTCTGACAAATATTCTTGAGATATCATTCTTTGTCTTGCCAAACTTGACGCTGAAATACATGGGTTGGTTCGTTTGTGATACTTTTTCCTCTCTCACCAGACAGTTTTGCTTGTCTTCTTCTGGCTCCTTTATATCTTTCATAATTAGATTGTAAGCTCTTTCAAGCAGGGACCGTGTCTTGGGTGTTTAATATACAGTGCTACAAAAATAATAAATAATAGTAGTAGTAGTAGTAATTTACTGTGACTTTATTATAAAGATATCTGTATTACCTGCCCCTCTTTCATTTTTCCTCTCTTCAGGGGAAGTGGTCTGTGAACCTCCTAATAATAAACTGGATAAATTTTGTGGGATTCTGTATTGGAAGGAGAGCAAATACTCCCTCAGTAACCAGAATATGCTCCTTCGTGGCTGTATGGTGAGGAACACAGAGTGGTGCTTTGGCCTGGTCATCTTTGCAGGTGAGAGATCTCAGGCAGAGGAGCAGGTGTGATCCCCTTCTCTTTCAACCCTCCTATAGTCCTCTGTGCTGAAATGTTCAGAAGTATTTGCTTGCTTTACAGCAACACTAGGGGTGCCCTGGGGCTGATGGAGAAGGTTTGCCAGAATGCATTTCCAAATATCCAACTTTTGTCCTTAGGTCCTGACACCAAATTGATGCAGAACAGTGGGAGGACTAAGTTTAAGCGGACAAGCATTGACCGTCTGATGAACACCCTCGTGCTCTGGGTATGTTGGCATTATATTTTCAAAGATGGTGGCACATCCCTTGCCAGGAATCTTGAGTGTATAGAAGTTGTGATAGCAGATAAAGATCAAAATGGTTCACCTAATCTGAACAGTAAGGTGGTTAAGATCATAACTGATGATCTGTGCAAATAACCCATCCTCTTTTTGTGACATACGGAAAAGTCCATTTTACTGATATTCTGAGCTGAAATGCCCGGTGCTCGGTTTTCTTCTCTTGCTGTTAAGGGGTCATAACCAGCTTTCTTATATACCATCTACAGCCTGAAAACTATCAAAAAGGTATACATTCAGGTACAGTAGATATTGGAGGGCTCATAATCTGGAGGGTTAAGTGACCTTTTTGAATTCAATCAATGTTTCATCTCTACAGCCTACTCTGGGAGGGCATTTTAGGCATCCTCCATCCTGTCTGTGGAAAAAGTATTTCCTGAAATTGCTCCTGAGTTTGCCTCCTTGCAACTTCATACTACTTTCCCCAGCTCTACAACTTATTTTTCTTTTAGCATTTAAACATCTGTATTATGTGCCTCTACATTAGAGAAATTTAGGTACTCGTATGTGTTTTGATGCAGATCATACACCATTTTGATTGCTTTTCTTTGGACGATTTCCAGCCTCTTGTATCCTCCAAAACTGAACACAGTATTTCAGGTGAGGATTCATAGAAACAGAGAAAAATGAAGGTAGATAAGGCCACATGGCCTATCTAGTCTCCCATCCATGCCATCTGCTCTCGCTTTCACTCCCTTAGAGATCCTATGTATTCATCCCTAGTTTTCTGCAATTCAGAGACAGTCTTCATCTCTACCACCTCCGCTAGGAGACCATTCCACAAATTCAACACTCTTTCTGTGGAAAAAGTATTTTCTGAGGTTGCTTCTTAGTCTATCCCCTTTCACCTTCATCTTATGCTCCCTCATTTCTAAGCTTCCTTTCAACTGAAAAAGACTTGTCTCCTGTGCATTAATGCCACATAGGTATTTAAACATCTCTATTGTGTGGACTTTCAGGAGGAGGAGGATCAAGTTCTGCAGAGAGCAGTTTGTTTAAAGGTGAGCTTCACTTATATTGCAGATGCACTGTATGACCTGATTTGATTCAGCCAAGGGCATTGTGGTTGTGGTTTTGGCTAGATGGCTTTTGTTGCTCTGAAATTGGTTGGCAGATACAGCCTCCAAAACTCAGCTCAGTAGTAGAGAATAACACGAAGACAGGTTCTCGGGGTAAACTGCAGGAACGGGAAAAATTGCAGCCAGTTTACCATTCTCACAATTAAAAAAAATTTGTGCCCATGTCGGCATCTCTAAGCTTTCTTCCCCAACTCCCCTCACACTTATTTTACCTTCAGGAGCCTCAGCCATGCCACGGAGAAGAATCTTCAGAGGCTGGCTCAGAGTCCTTCCTTGAGAATGGGAGCACGAAAGGGAGATGTTGGACTTGGGGGGTGCGGGCGGCAAAGGAAGTTACCGGTACATCAAGGAGAGACTCGGCAGAAAAAAGGGCTTGGAGCAGGCCTTTGAAGATTCTTCTCCATTGCTGAGTCTTCTGAAGGTTAAATAGGCGCAGGACAAGAGGGGGGTTGGGGAGGAAGGCATAGAGATGCCGCTGAACCCATGAGGAGGGCTGCTGGACTCATGGGAGTGGGAATTCTGCTGCTGCTATGACCCATGGAGGGGGGGTGCTAGCTTGGCTGGTTGGGTCCAGAGCTGAAGGGATGGGAGAAAGTTGTCCTGGACCTGGGCTGGGGGAAGGGAGATTGGAGCTGGAGGGAAGAGACAAAAAGGGTGCTGGACCTGCTGGGGGGGGGATAGATGGAAGTGAGAGAGGTGCTGAACCTGCAGGGGTGGTGACTGAATCTGGAAGGAATGGAGAGGTGCTGGACCCATGTGTGTTTGGGGGGGTGCTAGAGATGGAGGGAAGAGAGAGATGCTGGACCCATGTTGGGTGGGACTTGAGGAAAGGACGAGCTGGAGGAAAGGAAGAGAGATGTTGGACCTGCAGGGAGGAGAGAGATAAGGGAAAGGAAAGAAAGATGTTGAGCCAAGGGAATGAAGGAGGAGGAAGTAAAATACTGAACACAGCAAAGAGAGGGAGGAAAGAGAGAGCATGAGAGACACATTGGTGTAAGAGAGGGGAGAAGCTGGACACGGAGATATATAAAAAAAAAGGGGAGATGGTGAGCATGGATGAGAGTATAGGGACAGGGACACAAAAGGGAACACTGTATGGGGGTAATAAATGGACACAAAATAAGGCAATGACAGACATTGGAGAGTATATGGATACAGGGGGGAGAATAGGAACACAGAAGGGAGATGCTAGACTTGGGGGGGGATAGGAACACAGAGGAGTGATGCTGGACACAGAAGGAGGGGATGGGGACATAGAATAGTGAAGATGGGAACACAGAAACATGATGGCAGATAAATTCCAAATGGCCCATCCAGTCTGCCTATCAATAGCATCCACTATCTCCTCCTCTCCCTAAAAGATCCCAGGTGCCTGTCTCACCTTTCTTGAATTCTGAAATAGTCTTTGTCTCCACCACTTCTACTAGGAAAACTAACTTCTCTGTCGTAGCTCTTACTTTATGGAACGCCATGCCACTTCAACTCCGTCTTGAAAATTCTCTTGACAAATTCAGGATTAAACTAAAAACGTTTGTATTCAAAGATGCATACCGCACCATCTAAATATTTTTCTTCTCCAACAGCCAGCAAATTAAATACAAACCACTTTTAAGAAGCGATCCCCTCCCCTGATGTTATATCCTCCCCCCATCTTCCCTCCCTTTTAAATTGTTTTTCTTTTTATCGATGTATTTATTAACTTTCCTTTTCTCTTTATCCTCAAGCTCACGTTTGTTCTTGTAATTTGACTAATTAATGTTTACACCTCCCCCCTTTTTATAATGATTTATTTTTAACCTTTCATTTTTAACATTGTAAACCGGCCAGGTGTCCATCGATGGTCGGTATATTAAAACTTAATAAACTTGAGACTATTCCATGCATCTACCACCCTTTCTATAAAAAAGTATTTCCTCGGATTACTTCTGAGCCTATCGCCTCTTAACTTCATTCTATATGCCCTCTCATTCTGGAGCTTACTTTCAAATGAAAGAGATTCAACTCATGCGCATTTACATTACATAGGTATTTAAACATCTCTATCATATCTCCCCTCTCCTGCCTTTCCTCCAAAGTATACAGATCGAGTCTGTCCCCATATGTCTTATCACGAAGACCACACTCCATTTTAGTAGTCTTCCTCTGGACCGACTCCATCCTTTTTATATCTTTTTGAAGGTGCGGCCTCCAGAATTGCACATAATATTCTAAATGAGATCTCACCAGAGTCTTATACAGCGGCATCAATATCTAATTTTTCTTACTGGCCATACCTCTCCCTATGCACTCTAGCATCCTAGCTTTCACTGTCACCTTTTCAACCTGTTTGGCCATCACATACTATCACACTGAAGTCCCACTCCACTTTCGTGCACAAAAGTTCTTCTCCCCCTAAACTGTACCGTTCCCTTTGGTTTTTGCAGCCCAAATGCATGACCTTACATTTCTTAGCATTAAATCTTAGCTACCAAATTTCAGACCCTTCTTTAAGCTTTGCTAGGTCCTTTCTCATGTTATTCACGCCATCAGGGGTGTCTATTCTATTACAGATTTTGGCATCATCTGCAAAGAGGCTTATCTTACCTGATAGCCCTTCAGCAGTATCACTTACAAAAATGTTAAAAAGAACATACCCAAGAACCAAACCTTGAGGTACACCACTGGTAACATCCTTTTCATCAGAGCGATCTCCATTGACTGCTATCCTCTGTTGCCTTCCACTTAATCAGTTCCTGACCCAGTCTGTCACTTTGGGGTCCATCCTGAGTGCAACTCAGTTTATCAGATGTCTGTGTGGAACACTGTCAATGGCTTTGCTAAATATAAATATGCCAACTCTAGTGCACTCCCTCTTTCCAATTCTCTGGTCCACCCAATCAATAAAATTGATCGAAGTCAGACTTAGCGGACTGTAGTTCTCTACTTCTTCCTTACTTCCACTTTTGTGGGAGAGGGACTATATGGAGAGGGATCTGCACTGCTCCAGTCCTCTGGTACCACTCCCGATTCTAGAGAATCATTGAAAAGGTCAATCAGCAGAGCCACTAGAACTTCCCTAAATTCCTTCAGTGTACCCTCGGGTGTACACCATTTGGCCCCATTGCTTTGTCCACTTTTACCTAGCTCCTCACGAATACAATCCTCTGAAAATTGACCAGGGTCTGCCACAACTCCATCCCTATTTGCTTTTGTCTTCTGTGGCCATGATCCCAGTGCTTCAACTGTGAACACAGAGCAGAAATATTTGTTAATCAATTCAGCCTTATCTTTATCAGCTTCTACATATTTCTCCCTTTCACCTTTGAGTCTCACAATGCCACATTTGCACTTCTTCCTATCACTAATATATTTTAAAAAAAGTCTTGCTTCCCCGTTTTACCATGTTGGCTATTTTTTTTTTCCATTTGCATCTTTGCTTTCCTGACTACTTGATCAACCTCTCTTAACTTTTCCAGATATTTTTGCCTGTCTTCTTTCTGCAATCTTTTGTAGTTTATGAAAGACTCACAAAGACACCGCTGATATTTTTTAACTAGCCGACAAACTTTTTACTGGTAGTAACAGGGTGGTTGCTAGGACCACAAAGACTTCTTCTTTTATGGAGCAGAGCTTCGCGCCAATGGTGCCGTAAAATCCCCGATGCCGCATTCTTTGCCGCTCGCTTTTCTCCATCAGGGCCCAAGTCAGGTACCGCCAGGGGATGGAAGCCCTTCACTGCTGCCACCGTTAGAACAAAAACGGCATCTGCGTTACAAAGAAGCAACTGGCTCCGGAGGCATGCAAAACTCCTCCCCCACCGGTTTCCATGAAGCCAGCACAAGGCCCAGAGAAACAACCCACACAGGATGCTGCAGGTAAACTTTTAAATTATTCTCACAAGAAAATGGGGTCTAAACGGCCACTGTCTCCAACACAGGTTCCTGCCAACCCCATATCTCCAGAAAAGTTCTCTATGCCTCACTTGCTCCCAACAGTTTCTCCACAGGCACAAAGTTCCATAACTACCGTAGTAAATTTTTTCTCACTCTTTCAAAATTTTATGAAGGATAGTGCTGCTCTTCTACACCAACCCCCTCCCTCTCCTGCCACCTCAGTGGATATCCAACAGTACCCTGACTGCATTGACCAGCATCCTTCTCCGGCCCTTTTGTGCCCAAAACCTTGATCAAATCCTCCAGATATTGCTTGCTCTTGATTCACATCGTTCTGACCTTCACCTCAACAACAGACATCTCCTACACAAGATTGGTATGATCCACCTAAGTTTGCTCCTTCCCAAGCACAGTCATCACTGCAACCAGATCAACCGGAAGAATATTCTTATCCCAAATTCCTGCAAAAGGCTTCTACTCTGCTAAGTCTTATGTTTGAATGTTTTTAATGATGATAATGGAAAGCAGACAATATAAAATGCGGTCATCCATACAATGGTAAAAGCAACAGAAACAGAGTCGTAACTGTCTAAGTAACGGAGGATTATCATCAGTTTACAAACAAAATTGACTATTAGGTCGCAACTATCCACAATCCCAATTACAAGATAAGAGTGCGGTCATGGCCCTGTGGGAGTGGTAAAAAGTCTTGCTCTTACAGTACAAAAATATTGTGCCCAATTTCTCTGACTCATCAGCATTGAATACCATTTCTGGTACCAGTATCTCCTTTACAACTTCGGTAAAGACTGAAGCAAAGAATTCATGTAATATCTCTGCTATGGCCTTGTCTTCCCTGAGTACCCCTTTTACCCCTCAGTCATCTAGTAGTCCATCTGATTCTTTTGTCATCTTCTTGCTTATACCTAAAAAAGTTTTACTATGTGTGTTTGCCTCCAAAGCTATCACTTTTCAAGGTCTCTCTTTGCCTTTCTTATCAGTATCTTGCATTTGATTTGCCATTCCTTATGCTTTTTCTATTATTTTCAATCAGATCCTTCTTCCATTTCAGCTCTAATAGTTTCCTCCACCTCACTTGTCAACCACGCTGACTGCCGTTTAATCTTCCTTCCTTTTTTTACTTTAAATCTTTTTTTATTAACAAGAAAGAAAACACAAACAGCAACAGGACAAGTAAAGTTTTGTTATATTAAAAAAAAAAAGGGCAACCTGCCATCGAGGACTGGACTCTTATGTCCCCAATAGCTACAGAAAAAGACACCCCCCCCGAAATGGTCCACCCCCCCAAAGCCCTCCAACCTTTGCCTGCCCCCCCATTCCCAAATTCAACAGTACAAAGAGCACTTAGTATAAGACAGGTAGGTGAGGATACAGTTGAAGACTGTTTAAAATATGACTACAACTCCTTGGAAATAAAATGTCCAAATAAGGAGACCAAATGTTGACAAAGTCTCGACTCCTGCGATGAGAGGAGGAAGCCATGCGGGCCTCCCAACCCATCAGCTTCCTTCTTTTTTTAATACATGGAATATATCTGGTCTCAGCTTCCAGGATGGTATTTTTTGAATAACATCCACACCTGATTTAAATTTTTGACCTTTGCATCTGCTCCTTTCAGTTTCTTTATTACCATTCTCCTCATGTTATCATAGTCTCCTTCTCCTTTTCTGTGCGTATTTCAGAGATTATATCAAATCTGATCGTGTTATGATCACTATTATCAAATGATCCCAGCACCGTTATCTTCTGTACCTTATCACGTGCTGCACTAAGGACTAAAGACTAGATGTAGAATTGCCTCGCCTCTTGTCAGTTCCTGAATCCGTTGCTTCATAAAGCAGTCCTTGATTTCATCAAGAAATTTGACCTCCCTAGCATGCCATGATCTTACATTTACACAGTCAATATTGCAGTAGTTGAAATCACCCGTTATTATTGTTAATCCAGTCTGTTAGCCTCCCTAATTTCTGATAACATTTCAGCATCTGTCCGTTCATCCTTGCAGACGGATGGTAGTACACTCCTATCACTATCCTTTTCCCCTTTACACATGGAATCTCTACCCAAAGGGGTTCCAAGGTGTGTTTAGGTTCTTGTTGAATTTTTAGTCTATTCGATTTAAGGCTCTCCTTAATGTATAATGTTACTCCTCCACCAATTTGACCCACCCTGTGTCTATTAGCTGCAGTCTATACTGATATTTTAGCAATTTTAAAATAGCCCGTTTAAATGGTAGCCTAAGAACTGTAACAGAGACTTTCTGTTCTAAGAAAGAGACTTTCTAATTACCCAACATGTATCTCCTTAACTTCTCGCCAATTCTTTATGTAATTCTCACGACAATTCTTATGTAATGTTACAATTCTTGTAACCTGACAACTCTTGTATAATCCGCCTTGAACCGCAAAGTAATGGCGGAATAGAAATCACTAATGTAATGTATCCCTTAAACTCCCTTGCTAAGCGAACAGACGTTGCATTCAATGATTGCGGCAGTTCAAAAGTAGGAGCTCTTGACTTCCTAGGACTTCAAGGATATGTTCCCACACATTCTGCTCTAGAAAGTACATCAGTGGTTTATGGCTCTGGGAAACCGCCATCAGTTCCAGGTTCTGCTCTTCGGTCTCACCATGGCACATCGATTTGTTCATCCAAGTGTGGATAGTTGCCTCACAGGTACCAAGTCAGTGGCAGGCAAGCCATTTCGCATTTGTTGCAGTTGCTGGGGTGGATTTCAGAACTCCTTATTGCCTTTTAACCCTTACTTTGCCAGCCACCTCCTTGGAGAATCGTAATGGTTTTATTTTCCTTTTGCTTTTCATTTATGCAGTGGATCTCTAAAAGGCAAGAGTATGTAAACCAAGCATCGAGCACTTCAGCTCAAAACACCTATATAATAACCTTTGCGCTACTAAGAAATGATAAAGAAGGTAACCTGCACAGCAGGTACAGCCTCAACACCTTTCCTGGGCAGCCTTGATGGGCCATGTTGGTTGTCTCTGCAGTCATTTACTATGTGAACATGTCATTTATTTTTCCTTCTTTACGACCGAGTTCTTGTGTTTGAATTAGGTGTGGTGGCTCCCTTTTTCCCTGCTAGGTAGAGCTTTTTAGAGGGCTTTTAGAGAGGGTCTAGGATTATTCAGTGTGGCCATATTATTGCGGCCAGTTCAGCACAGCTGTTTTACCGCAGTGTGCAAGGCAAAGGAAAACAAGATAGAGAGTTGTGTGGGGATAGAAATCAAACCCATCCCTGCTGGAATCAAATCCGTTCCCGCCCGTCCCTGCAAGTAATCTCATCTGTCCCCGTAAACTTCACTAGTTATTTCATTTAATTATGCTGCTGAATTAGAGGCTGTGGTAGAGATCCATTTACAAATAATCAAAGACACTTTATTAATTTGGAAATATTAATTGGGAAGAAAACATACTTTGTAAATGGGTCTCTGCCAGAGTCTCTAATGTAAATAAAAAAATAGAAATTCTCCAGCAGATGAGCACCCTCAAGCTTTGTCAGCTGAAGACTTCCACTGAAGGTGGCCAAAAATCTTTTTTCCCAAGCTTGGCAAGCTACATCAGGTTCCCTAAGCCTCAGATGCTGGCACCTCATTGGCTCAAGGATGCTACCAGCATCTTCAGGCTCACTTTGTTGCTGCTGCTGGCTGCCCAAAGATTTAAAATTACAACGGTTGGGGAGGAGGTAGGTGGGCGAGTTGGGAAAGTCATAACTGACTCTTCTGTATCACTTGGTAGACTGGTATAGTCCTTATGAATAGGTAATATGCCCCACTGCTACCAGGAGGTGCAGACTGAGATCAAATTTATATCAGTATAGCATGCCCCTCTTGCTACTCCAGTTTTCCTCAGTCTCCGGTAGCAGATGGTAAGGCTTTTCAGCTCCCCTCTTAGCACTGTTGGAACTTTGTTTGTAGACTCCTGGTTCCCCTTTTTATACCGGATAGAGCTTGGGCGAGTTCTGTTTGGGGATCTGTCCGACCTTGGGGGTGTTAAACCCGGCGGGTCTCATGCTGAGTCCCTCCCCACACCTTCCTGCACCTCCCCATATTTTTGTAGTGGGCCTCAGCAGGCAGCCTGGCCCCCTGGTTGATCAGCCTCCAGCTTTGAGAGCTGTGGAGTCCGTTCTGACTAAGTAAAAAGAAATAACAAAAAAATCCTGAGGTGTGCCAGTCTAAAGGGCTCATTTCCCTTTATAACTGCCTTTTTTTTCTCAACTAACCAGCACTTTCTTTACAGCTAGGGCGGTTTTCAGTACAATAAGCTCTTTTAAAGGGAAAAGTGCTCCAGGTGCGAGGTACTCGTGGCCAGCCTGTACAAACGTTGTGCAAGCCGGAGCAGTGGGGAAGCCTAGTCTGAATCGGATGCTGGCGGCCAGGGCACCCCCCCGCATGTGCCTCGCGGTTTGGCTTTGGATCGTGGGGAAGCCTGTGCTTCCCCTGACACCCACGCAGGGGCTTCCCCAGCCGCCGATGGTCAGGGAGCACAGGATTCCCTTTTCGCATCGGTCGGTTCCTCAGCCTCAGCGTCAGGAAAGTCCCAGGCTTTTTGGACATGACAGGCCGCAGGAGCTTTGATTTTGGTGGTTTCAGGTTCAGTTTTGTCAGGAACCTCCTCATTCATTTCAGTTACCTCAGGTGGCCTTCCCCATGTTCTGGAAATACAGGGGCAAGGTATGTCAGGGTCCCCTGCTCGGGCAGGGAGTCCCTAGGGGCCGCCTGGGGTTTTTCCCCCTGAATTTATGTTAGCACTTTGTAAAGCTTATGTGCTGGCGGCAGGAGGTTCCGTGTCCACTCCGGGGTTCTCAGGGGAGGTTTTACCCTCGACGTCCTCCCCAGTGCGGCCCCACACAGCGGTGGTTTTTCCCCCTTCTATTCCTCTCTCATCCAAACGCCCAAGGGTCTCTTGGGATGAGGATTTTTTTCCCAGAGGAGCACGAGGTGATTGATGAGGACCTGGACCCTTGGGGAGAATTCAGAATCCTCTTTGTGGGCTGGATTCCGCCAACGAGGGGTTTGGGTAACCCCCAGCCGGTGAAGATGCGTCTGTGGTGCGCATTTTTCAGTGGGAAGAGCTCCATGAGTTAATCCTTCAGGTCTCCTCGATTTTGCACTTTGAGGACCCCGTGTCGGAGCCCCCACGTATGGTGGACCCCTTGCTTAAGGGGATTTACTCTGCTTCCCGTTCTTTTCCTCTCCATCAGGATATTCGGGACATCATGCTTGCACAGTGGCAGGTGCTAGAAGCCCCTTTTCGCTTTGCGCACTCTATGGCCCGCCTGTATCCCATTCCGGAAGGGGATAGGGATACTCTGAAGTCGCCTATTGAGGGCAGTGCGGCCTTGAAGGACCCGGAGGAGCATAAGTTGGAGTCCCTCCTTAAACAGAGTTTTGATGTGACCGCTCTGTCCATCCAGGCAGCTGTGTATGGCCGGCTGGTGGCTCAGGCATGTTTTCATTGAGCCCAACATGTACGTGATGATAAATCTGAGAATTGGGACTTGCTAAGGCAAGAAGTTGCCAAAATTGAAATGGGTGCTTCTTATCTCGGATGCCATGTATGACCTCTTGCAAGCAATTCCAAGTCTCTGGCCTTAGGAGTGGCAGCACGCCGTATCTTGTGTCTTCACGCTTGGTCAGCGGATTTGGCGTCCAAAGCTAAGTTCACGAAGTTTGCTTTTAAATAATAATAATAACAGTTCATATACCGCAATACCTTTAAGTTCTATGCGGTTTACAATAGATTAAGCGAGGTACAAATTGATTGAATTTAAGAGGGGGGAAGAGGAGAGTTAATAGGACCGGAAATACGTTGTTGAGAAAGAGATTAATAGGACAGAGGAATCACTATGGAGGAGAAAGAAGATGAGTGGGTCAGTTATCTAGACACTTTAGGAACAGTTGAGTTTTTAGATGTTTTCTGAATTCCTCATAAGTAGTGGGCGAAAGCAGTTGATCTAGGTCTTTACCCCACAATGCTGCTTGATGTGAAAGAAGGTGTTTATGGTGTTTTTTCAGTTTACAACCTCTAACTGGGGGTGAAACGAAGTAGGAATGAGAGCTTCTCTTGTGTCTGTTGGCAGAGAAGGAGAAAAGATCAATTATGTATTTAGGGGCAAGTCCGTTTAGCGCTTTAAAGCAGAAGCAGGCGAATTTAAACTTTATGCATGCTTCCATCGGTAGCCAATGTAACTGCCAGTAGTAGGGTGATACATGATCGAATTTCTTTAGTCCGAAGATTAATCTAACCGCTGCATTTTGCATTAGTTGTACACGTCGCATATTTTTTTGGGAAATAGCTAAGTAGGCAATGTTACAGTAGTCAAGTTGACTTAGTACAAGGGATTGGACCAGGGTTCTGAATGCCGACGTATCAAAATAAGCTTTAATGGATCTGAGTTTCCAGAGAGTGAAGAAACCCTTTCTGATTAAGGAGTCCACCTGGTCTTTCATGGTTAGGCATTGATCCAGAGTTACACCTAGTATCTTTATGGAGGGCTGGATGGGGTGATTAAGTTCATTTATGCATAGAGGTGTTTTGGTGTCAAACGGATGTGGTGAAGCAATGAAGAATTTTGTTTTTTCTGAATTAAGTTTGAGCTTGAAGTTTGTCATCCATTGCTCCATCATGTTTATGGCTTCTGAAGCCTTGGGAATAGTTTCCGAGATAATCGTGAAGTCATCTGCATAACTGAATAGTTTTATCCCCAGCTGAGTTAATTGCAAGCTCAGAGAGGACATGTAGACGTTAAATAGCAATGGAGACAATGGTGACCCTTGTGGCACACTGGATGGATTGCTCCAGATATTGGAAAGCTCATAATTGAAGCGTACCTGATAGGTGCGGGATGTAAGGAAGCCACGAAACCAGTTCAGCACCTTGTCTTCATATCCCCTGCTTGCCTTCAGAGAAAGCAAAGCTGCTTACCTGTAACAGATGTTCTCCGTAGACAGCAGGGGAATGCAGCCACACTTGCCCGCCCACCGTCCCCTCATTTCTTCCATTCTCTACTGCTAGGGATGCAACTGTCAGGGCAGAGGAAGGGGCTAAAGGAGTAGGGTCCCCTTGCACATGCCCAGTAAGCTCAAAGTTTACCATTAGCTAGGGGAGAGTTCTGCCAGTCAGGCTCAGTCATTGGACTTCACCTTCAAGTGTGGCTGCATTCTCCTGCTGTCTACGGAGAACACCTGTTATTGATATATCATAGCTGATATATATAGTTGCACCATGTGTACAATTCTGCTTCTATGCAGCACAAGGGGTTTAGTGCTGCTATTTTGAAGGTGGCAGGGGCAAGTGGGTATCACTCCTGCCTCTTGAGGTACGGGTCTTGGGAGAGTGTTGGAAGAGGTGGCATTAGACATCAGAGATTATTGATTTTTTTTATTTTTTTTTTTTAAATCGGGGACTGGAGCCTGGTTAGGGATGGAGTAGGGGTCATTAAACTACCATGGATGTTTAATGTCAGGGACAGGAAGGAGTCAGAGGGACAGACAGATGGAGGGAGAAGTGGGGGTTACCAGTGAAAGGTTTTTGTTTTTTTTAATTGGGGGTTCTAAGTTGGGGAGGGAAACTACTGTAGGTGGAACCTTTGTGGAAAGCAGTCTGGGCAGGATGATCGGGATGGAGGGAGATAAAGTGATGCTGCTAGATACCCACTCTTCTCAATCAAACTTTTACACTGCTCTGAACCTGGTGCAAAGTGAAATATATATATACTAGTCTTATACCCCGTTACATTAATGGGTGCTAGAATATATATGTGTGTGTGTCTGTGTTTATTTCTTTCTCTCTCTCTCTTTCTCTCTCCTTAGCCGCTTTCTGTATTTCTGTCTTTCTTTCTTTTTCCTCGGCTGTCCACCCATTCTCCCTTCCTTTTACCTTCCCTGTGTCCACCACCACCCCTTCACTGCTCCCCTTATCCAGCAGCAGCCCTTCTCCCTTTTTTTATCTCCCCCCTGTCCAGCAGCACCTCTTTCCTGTCCCCCTATCCAGCAGTAGGCCTCCCTTCCTTTTTCTCCCCCCCTCGTCTGTTCCCCTATCCAGCAGCACCCCTTACCTCGCGTCTGGCCTCCGCCGACAGCCGCGGCGGCCTACAGCCGCTAACAGCCGCCGCGGCCAACAGCCTCCGCCTAAGCGCGCATGTCCACTCCTACCTGAAGAGCCCTACAGCGCACGGAAAATGGAACACGCAGGTGGGAGTGCGCATGCGCGCTTAGGTTTTTATTATATTAGATATATATATATATTTTTTTATTTTTTTTTAATTGCTATATGCAGTAAGGATTTCTGTGAGAATTGTCTCCCAAGCTGAAACCCTTCCTGCATTGCTTAGTCAGTTCAAACCATGTTAAATCTGCAGTAATGCTTTCAGTCGAACTAGATACTGGGCTTCTGAATAACTGACATAGGAGGTGACACATTCATGCTGCAATGCACCTTCTGGATTATTAGTCGACAGCTTCCTCACAGCCCAAGTTTGGAACACCAGGAATCCACCAGTGAGAAATATGCTAATGATCAAGGCCGGCCCGACCATTAGGAAAGGATAGGCAGTCACCTAGGGCAGCAGCTTCTGGGTGCACCAACGAGTAGCTGCAGTCAGAACAAAACAATAAATCCAAAAGCAACTGGAGGGTGGGCACTTTTCAAGTGGCCCATTTACCCCGATTATTTTGGGAGGGGGTAGTGTAGGGGTGATCATGATTGGGTTTGGGTTGGGTTTTTTGGGTGGCTGATACCCTTGCACCTGCCCTACTAATGATATCTTATAACTGCAGTGAGCAAACATTCAGGAAACTGCTTAGCTACTTTTGTAATTTGCAGTATATTAACAATAAAATGTGAAATGTAAAGCAGCTGTTAGATTTGATTCATTAATTTTTAACACTGTCTTTTACCAAGGTTGGCTGCTGAGTAAATCTGATTGGCTGGCTGTACATTGACATGCTTCTCATTGACTGTGTTTATTGACAGATTTTTGGATTCCTGGTTTGCATGGGTATTATTTTGGCAATTGGGAATTCCATCTGGGAGTATGAAGTTGGAGTGCATTTCCAGATCTACTTGCCATGGGATGTAGCAGTGGACAGTGCCTTCTTCTCCGGCTTCCTCTCCTTTTGGTCTTACATCATTATTCTCAACACTGTGGTTCCAATCTCCCTCTATGTCAGGTAGGCAAAGTTCTCCAGGCTGCGTCAGCATGCAACCTCTCGCTAATGTTAGAGGGAAACTCAGGGTGCCCCTGGTGTGTTGTCCTTAAGACACAACTTGTTCATAGCCATATTATCTTATTTACAGTCATAGCAGAAAAGAGGCAATAACAATATTTGATAAAAGATCTTGAGGGGTGTAAGTTTTCAAGTTGCTGATAGGAAGAGTCAACATTAAAAACAGCCTTCCAGGATACAAATTTTAGTCACAGGATGGGCAATAACCAGTAGCGGTTTATCAGCAGATGTTAAGGAGGGAGTATTTGTATTTGTTATAAATCAGTTTCGGGTTTGTTACCAGGTTATCTTGTGTCTCATTTTTCTTTGAGTCACGCCAAAAAGACCACACGTAGAGTGCACTTGTTTTCATATCCCTCCATAAAATCCTGTCATTATAAGAAGTTCCTTGAGAGAACCCTCTCATTTCAAGCCGCTAAATTGAATGTATGGCTTGGAAAAATGATGTTACAGGTCTCTTCCTATCTTTATTTTAGAAAATTGTTGAAGACTCAACTTTTTGATAGGCTGGTATCTTAATGCATTCTGCTTCATTTTTTCAATCAAGTTCCTTATATTCAACTTGATGCATTTTATCTGTTCTATGTATTACTTCTTTCCCTGCCATGCCGGTATTTTCTGCATTATATTGTAAATGCTTTCTGTCTTTATTACATTACATTACATTATATTAGTGATTTCTATTTCGCCAATAACTTGCGGTTCAAGGCGGATTACAAAAGAAGTTATCTGGCCATTTCCAGAGGAATTGAAGAGTAGAGCGAGATGCTACAGAGAATTGGGATGAGTCTTGCGGTGTTAGTTTGTCTTCAAGGATGTCTTGAATAGGATGGTTTTTATTTATTTTCTTATTTACTTATGCATAGAGTGGTCTCACAATGGAAGTTGAACAGAACGAGGTCAAAGCTAGTCATCTTGTTATCTTATTATTATATCTTTTACTGTGCATTTTAATTAGATACTGGTTACTTCCCCCCTTTTATGAAGCTGTGTTAGGGGTTTTTTTTATCGCTGGCCTCAGTGGTAAAAGCTCCAACGCTCATAGAATTCCAGAGCTTTTACCATTGTGGCCAGTGATAAAAAAACCCTAATGCCCAGTTCAGGAACCCCCAGTGTAATGTCATTTATCTGTTTTTAAGTCCATTATTCTAATTTGTATTTTATCTGTAACCCACGTATTAGCTCATCTTGTTGTGAACCACCTAGAACTTTTTCGGTATGGCGGTATATAAGAATAAAATTATTATTATTTAAAATGTATGCCCATTGTCAAATGATGTACATGCTTTTACCTGATAAATGAACGGGTGATGCTGAGAGCAAAGATTAGAGATACGTATGTGGTTTTGTATAATAAAAGCTACACGCGTTTCTATGATGGAAGAATTACACACAAAGTGGATACAAGCTCTGCTAAATTTTCCAGGAGCAATCGTCAAAAACAAAATCCTGCACAGAAGTCTCTATTGGCTTTGCACCAGTGCAGGAAGTTTTGAGTACTGAATCCAAAGAGACGATTTAAAAAAAAAAAAAACACTCACATTTGATGTTGGCTTCTAAGTTTTCAGCAGACAGTTGATACCCAAAACTTGGTCATCTGGATTTAGGTATGCTATTCATTTCCTATGTTAGGCTTATTGCTGCTGGGTCTGTCGACTTCTTGGTCTCATATACGAAGGGGTGCTGGAAAGTTCTCAGCCCAGCCAAGAAGAGAATGACGTGGAACCATGAAACTTACAAAGTATTCCACATATTCATCCCTAACTTCAACACACTTGGCACATCACGTCTGAAGTTTCTGTAACCCTTCCAAAAAATACTCTGGTGTCTAGTCACTGAAATATTGCTCTGCTGCTGCAATCATCTCTGAATCACTCAAAATTGTCACCCTTTCAAACTATTTTTAAGGTTTGAAAACAGAAAATAGATAGAGCAAAATCTGGTAAGTAAGTCTATGCACTGAAAGTCTCTTACCGTCAAAGCTGCTGGGGCTCCCTTACAGCTGCTGCCTACTTGCCTGCTTTAGCGGCTGGGGTGGTTCAGGCATCCCAGCTGCTACAGGCCTCAGGGGTGTTTTTCTTGGTGGGCTTTGCTCTGATTTTGGCGGGAAACACCTCCTTTTTGTCTGCAGCCTCAGGTGATCTTTCCCCCTGTTTTGGAGAGACGGGGCAGGTTTCTGCTGGGTCCTCTGCTTTGGCAGTGAGTCCCATTGGGCCACCAGGAGTGTTTTCCCCTGATTTTGTTTTAGCCTTGTGCAAGGCTTATCTTCAGGCAGCCAGGGGTCTTGCTTCCACCCCGGGGGTCTCGTGGAGGGTGTTCCCTCTGCATCCACTCCGGTTTTGTCCCTGTCTCCTCTTTCGTCCAAGTAACAAAGGGTCTCTTGGGACGATGATGTTTTGTATGGGGAGCAATTTTCGCTTGGGGGTCCTCCAGGATCCTCTTGGAGGGATATGGATGCCGCTGACAGAGGTTTTTCGGTTCCACCAGCTGGCGAGGATGTGTCAGTGGTGCGCATCTTTCAACAGGAAGAGCTCCAGGAGCTTATTCTATAGGTTTCCTTGGTGTTGCACTTCAAGGAAGACGCAAAGGAACCCCTGCGTGTGATGGACCCCCTGCATCGGGAAGTCCGCTTAAGAAAGCATGGGACAGGCAGTGGAATCTCTTAGAGAGAGGAGGAGATAGTGGATGCTACTGATGGACAGACTGGATGAGCCATTTGGCCTTTATCTGCCATCATGTTTCTTTGAGACTGTGACGTATATACGTAATTTAATACATGCATCTGCACTGCCTCTTGTTCTTGTATGTTATAAAAGTACATGCATGTTTTCACATAGCTGAAAATCAACTTCTTTAGCAACTCTCCAGACCAGCATAGGTTAATCTTACAAGCGGGTATATATCTCATCATGACCAGAAGGTGGAGACTGAGACAAAACTTTGGAACTGTACATATCATGTGACACCTCCCTAGCAGGTGTGGTGACCTGTACCCATCTCCCTTGGTAGGGCTGTTAGAATTTGTTTAGGAATTTTTGTCCCTTTTTGTTGCCGGACTGAGCTTGTCTCTGTCTCACTTTTATTCTCTTTAAGACATTTTTTCATTCTTATTTAATTTAGCATTATCCATTCTTTCTTTTGTGCGTGGGAGCCCATCCTCACTACCACTGCCTCCTATTTTTTTCATGAGTTCTATAAATTTTAACCTTGAGGTAAGAACACTTCTGTGCAGCTACCTTTAGACTAACAGTTCCTGCTGTAGCTCACCCCTGGGAATTCTCCATGCCTATCTTTATGATGGTCTACAGAGTATTTTCAAGAGCTCAACCAAAGAATCCCAGTCAGGTCTTCTAGAACAATACTGAGACCTCATCCTTGCATACAGTTCTGTCAGTGTGCCTCCCTCTTAAGACCCTCGTACATGGTTCTGCCAGACTGCATATCATAGATTTCAGCAGAAATAGAAATAAATACTGTGTTAGGTCTGTCTTCTACAGTTGTTTCTAACTGGGTTAGTTACACTGTTCTCTTTTGCTTATTTTTCTGCAGTGTGGAAGTTATCCGACTTGGACACAGTTACTTCATTAACTGGGATCGTCGGATGTTCTGCATGAGAAGGAACACTGCCGCCGAGGCACGGACCACCACCCTGAATGAGGAGCTCGGACAGGTGGAGTACATCTTCTCTGACAAGACTGGGACTCTAACGCAAAACATCATGCTCTTCAATAAGTGCTCTATCAATGGCAGAAGCTATGGTGAGTCATCACTAGGAGACACTGTTGACCTTGCTGAGACCAGAGCAAGGAGGAACCCTGTGCCAGGAAAAGATGCTGAAAATGCCACACGCTAGTACTGAGGAGTAGCATTTTGGTGGGAGCTGGCAACAGGGAGTTGAATTCTGCTGGGAATAGAGAGCTGATAGCATCTGAAAGCTGGGGGAGCCAAGAGGTGTTATGGTGGCTCATTTAAATGTGTAGTGTCTCTTACTCATCCCGAGTGGAAAGCTAGGTATCAATTTTCAAAGGTTTTAAACCTTCTGAAAACAATCTTGAACTGAGTTCCCAAATTTAAGCCTCCTTTTATCAAGCCGCATTAGGTTTTTTTATCGCCGGCCACCGTGGTAGAATCTCCGACGCTCATAGAATTCCTATGAGAGCCAGAGTTTTTACTGCAGCAGCCTGTGATTAAAACCCTAACGCGGTTTAAGAACATAAGAATAGCCTTACTGGGTCAGACCAATGGTCCATCAAGCCCAGTAGCCAATCTAGTGGCCATTCCAGGTCATTAGTACCTGGCCAAAACCCAAGGTGTAGCAATATTCCATGCTTGATAAAAGGGGGCCTTAGGGACTTCACTACATGCCTAGATTTATGTTCCTACAAAGTACACAGCTATGGGACCAGGTTAGAGCAAGAATATAAGAATTTCCATTCTGGGACAGACCGACGGTCTGTTTCCAACCCATGTCCCAAGTACCTAGCTAGATCCCAAGTAGTAAAACAGATTTTATGCTGCTTATCCTAGGAATAAGCAGTAGATTTCCCCAAGCCATCTCAATAATTGCCTACTGACTAGAGAATGACACTGGGAAAAAAATTGTCTTTGTCACCGCCCCGTTCCCGCTACCACCATCCCTGTCACCGCCCCGTCCCCATGACTACTATCCCCGCAGCATCCGTACAAGCCTCAGTACTGCAATATTTAGCTTATTCCTTCCTTATAAATCAAAGTTCTGGCTGCTGAACTAGAGAAAGAGATGTTCAGCTGGCAGGGCTTTGTTTATAAATTTTTTTCAATACAACTAATATACTACTTTATTCTAAAGCAAAAAAAGAAAATAAATAAATAGAAATTGGTGGGGTAGTGGGGGAGAGGGAAGGAAGGAGAGAGATCTTGGAGATTATGGACAGAAGGAAAGTAGTGAAAAAGAGAGATGCTGTACATCACAGGGGTGGGAGAAGGAGGGAGCTAGGGAAGGAAAAAAATGCTGGATGCCATGGGAATGATGGTGGACCATGAAATGGTAGAGAAATGAAGATACTGGAAATAGGGGTTGAAGGCCTTGAGCTATCCTTAATGGAGGGTAGGGAAGAGTGCATCTGAAGTTCACTTAGGCCCAAGGGGATTTGACACCCTGCCCTGATTCCAGTCCTACATTTTAAGTTGCTAAATTTAGGATTGTTTTCAACTGAAATCCTTCATTACTAAAGTTGGATGTGAATATGCTTATGATGCCAGACTGAAAGCTTGCAGTATTCTTTTTGTGGAACCCCTTCAGCAAAGATCACTTAAGCTTTGCTTTTTAGGTGATGCTATTGAAGTTCTGGGAACCAAAGACAACTTCTGTGAGGTGAGTGCTCTTTTCCTTGCTCTTTGCTTCTGTTTTCATCTACCTGTGCTTCACATTGACCATGTCGGTCCTCTCTGTTCCATTTCATGCTCTTCTCTATGACACAAGTTAAGGAAATATGTCAAGCTATGTTAACCCAATGACTGCCCTGTACTAGATTGACAATGTAATTCTCTGGAAATGGCCAGACATTTCTTATTGTAATCTGCCCAGAACTGTAATGTTAAGGAGGAATAAAAGTCAGTACACCTCTCCTTCCATATTTGTGGGGGTTAGGGGCAGATCCGGCCCGTGAATATGGAAAAATCGTGAATAACTTTAGGGATGACTCTGACCCACCCCCGCTTTCTGGACCAGTTCACTGTACTTATTTTTTAAAGCCTGGTGGTCTAGTGGTGAAACGGGGCAGGAGCGATTTTCCTATGCTCCTGCCCTGTGCAGAGCCGGGAACAAAAATGGCTGCCGTGAGTTCCTGTGAGACCATGGAAACTCATGGCAGTCATTTTTGTTCCCAGTTCTGCATAGGGCAGAAGCATAGGAAGTTCACTCCTGCCCTGCTTCACTGCTAGACCACCAGGTTTTAAAAAGCAAGTAAGTGGAGAGGTCCGGGAGGTGGAGGTGGGTAATTCAGACGAAAACTGCGACTAACTGAAGTCGCGAATATGGAGGGGGATGTGTAAATGTAATGTAAGTAACTTGTACCCATAACTACGTGGACAAGGCATTCAAACAAGGAGCTGGTGCAGATTTATGTTCCTTTTGAAAATTGGTATAAAATCTGCAGACTTTGCTCCACATATGTTACTCTTTTCCCTATAGAGAGATGAACATGCCGATTTCTCGTTTAACCCTTTGGCTGATGAGAACTTCTATTTCTCGGACTCAAATTTACTGGAGGCAGTGAAGGTGGGGTCCCCTCTAGTCCACGACTTCTTTCGCCTGCTCTCATTATGTCACACGGTTATGTCAGAAGAAAAAAAGGAAGGTGAGATTAAAGGATTTTTCGTTTCCTGTTCCAAGTGTCCCTGCTGGATTTACATGTAATTTCGGTTACCTTTCGAGACTGTAAAACTCAAAAGGGTTGTGTAAGGTCTTTAATTTTTTTTTTCTCTTTGTAGTTGATAAGAATCTCCAAGATGTTTTTTTGACCCTTTTTTGGGAGTTTATAACCGTTTAGGGGGCAGGTGGGTTGTTCAAGCCTTCACAGTACTTTCCAAAAGGCCTGAAGATGTGAATCCTGGAGCTGGGGTTTGTATCTCTGGGTTTCTGTCTCTTTGGAGGAGCATGTGAATGCTTGGGGGAGGGTGTTTCTAGATAATACAATGGTTTAATTGGGCCTTTGAAAACTGGCTGAAGCTGAGCATCTCAATTTTTTTTTTTTTTTTTTTTAATTAATTTTTCTTTTTATTAAGAAAAGAAGTATACAAAGAAGTAAACGACAATCCGAATACAAAGAACCAGGAACAAAGTAAAACACCAGACTAGAGGGTCTACCGCGTGGTTTCTGCGCGGAGACAAAAGATACTCAGCAAAAGCCAAGAAGAACCCACCCCCCACACCCCCCCAAGCACTCCAGTGTCAGAAATTCAGAAGAGCACTTCGGGCACCCGGAGACAAATTGTCCCAGACCGGAGCCCAAACCGCTCGGAATTTCCTCCATTGACCAGGGCCACTTTTCTTAGTATCCAAATATTCATACTTCAGCAAAGTAAACAGTTCATTTTTCCACATTGTGAGGGTAGGCACCTCAGCCTGCCTCCATAACAAGAGGATACATTTACGAGATAACAAAAAGGCCTTCTGCAGCAACAGGGAATTACCCCTAGAAAGTCCCAAAGAAGTAAAGTGATAAAAAAGAAAAACCTTCGCTCCAAGGGGAAGTCTTGTCTTTAATTTCGTCTGTAGATGAAGCCCAACAAAAGACCAGAAGGTTTGTATTCTGTCACAGGACCAAAACATATGAAACAAACCCGCAGGGGCAGAACGGCATTTAGGGCATTCAGCATGAGTAGCAATACCGGCCACCAAGGCCTTATATGGGGAAATGTAAAGTCTCAACGAGAATTTATAGTGCTGTTCCTGCAACACCACCGAGCGAGTCAGTTTCGGAAGATGTCACATGAGGATACGCAAATCCTCACCAGGAGCATCTAAATTTAATAGCTTACATTCACTCATTTGATTTTAATTCAGTATGGATTTTTATAAACCGTGCCATGCCACACCCTTGTGCGATTGGGACTGTGAGCATGTAAATTACTAACAAATGGCTAGGGGGGAAAAATGTTTCATACTCATAAATAAAACCTATATCACTTAATATGAGAAATGCATCAGAGTTATAATTTACTATTGTTCGGGAAAAGGCCTCAGAATCGGAGCCTACGCATAGTCTTATCATGGACTGAACAGTCAGCGTAGTTTTACAGCTCCATGCTCCAGTCATAGGCCAAAAAACCGAACTATGCAATGTATTTTCTCCTAATTTTCTAAAAACTTATTTTCAACTTTTTTTAATAGACTTTTTATAAAATTTTTTGTATAGCTTAAATTGTATACTAAAAATCTAAAATTTAACTTATTCAAACTGCATTACTCTCTTGGTTAGAAAAATCGTTGACAGTTGACAGTTGAGGGAGTACAAAGAAGAGCAACCAAACTGATAAAGGGAATGGAAAATCTCCCATATACCGACAGATTGAAGCAGTTGGGACTTTTCTCCCTGGAGAAGCGAAGACTTAGAGGAGACATGATAGAAACCTTCAAGATCCTGAAGGGCACAGAAAAAGTAGACAGGGACAGATTTTTCAAATTAAGGGGCACCACAAGCACAAGGGGGCATTGGGGGAAATTGAAAGGGGACAGGTTTAGAACAAACGCTAGGAAGTACTTTTTCACTCAGAGGGTGGTAGATACATGGAACGCGCTTCCAAAGGCTGTTGTAGACAAGAAAACACTAAATGGTTTCAAAGAAGGTTTGGATAGATTCCTAGAAGAAAAAGGGATTGGGGGGTATAGATAGGTATAGACCATTGCTCAGGCAATGGGCCTGATGGGCCGCCGCGGGAGCGGACCGCTGAGCAGGATGGACCTATGGTCTGCCTCAGCGGAGGCAACTTCTTATGTTCTTATTACTTATCTTAAACATCATCCGTTGTTATTTAGGCGTTCCATTAGCTTTTAATATTGCCTATATAGTGCCTGTACCGACGCGACCAGCGTTTCATGGACTTTGTTCTAGATCCACTGCTTCAGGGCCACATACCGCTGATTTTCACCATTAAGCAACCGCTTTTGGCTCCTAAAACTAAGCAAATAAGTAGCAGATCTATTTTCAGCTGAAAATTTAGGCACTAAGTATGTTCAAGATCAGTGGTCTCAAACTCAAAGCCTTTGCAGGGCCATATTTTGGATTTGTAGGTACTTGGAGGGCCTCAAAAAAAACCAGTTAATGTCTTATTAAAGAAATGAAAATTTTGAATGAAGTAAAATTATTTATAGTTTATAAATCTTTCCTTTTGGCTAAGTCTTAATAATAATATTGTCATTTATAGCTAAAGAGACATAGGATCAAGAAACTGTTTTATTTTACTTTTGTGATTATGATAAACATACCGAGGGCCTCAAAATAGTATCTGGAGGGCCGCATGTGGGCCGCAAGTTTGAGACCACTGTTCAAGATTGACCTTGCTGCAGATGTTAGTGGACATCGTCGACCAGTTGGCGCAACCAGTCTGCCTGATTGTGTCTGCTTTCTTCATTCTAGCTAAAATCCTTCTCAGTTCAAGTTTGACCATCTGCAGGCCATTGCTTCTTATCCAAGCTGGTTTCTCCATTTTCCTTTTTGCATGTTTTCATACAGAAAGTAATATCCAGGTTCTTCCTACTGCCCTCTGTATCAAGTCTACATTTGCATAATTCGGTCACTGTTTTTGATTTCCACTATCCCTGCAGTTAGAGCTATCCAGATGTCTGGTTGTTTTTTTGTTTGGGTTTCTGGTGGCAAGTCAAATGCGCGCAAGACAAAAGCGCCTGGACAATTGCACAAGACAATTGCGCAAAATGACACTTGAGCGCAACGACAATTGAGCTCATGACAATTGCACGCAGCGAATTATAACACATGCGCGCATGCGCAGGAAATTTTAACAACACAATCACGCGCAAGACGTTCACGTAAGGATGTAAGGAACGTCATTGTCATACGTGACTGCGGTTTTGTAAGTGCATTTATCCCAGGACAAGCAGGCAGCATATTCTCACATGTGGGTGACGTCATCCACGGAGCCCCAGCGCGGACAGCTTTTCAAGCAAACTTGATTGAAGTTTCAAGTTTGCACACTGCACCACGCATGTGTGTGCCTTCCTGATCCACTAGAGGGCGCATACCCTCCTCATGGTCCTCAGTTCTTAGTTTTCCGCTGAGCCAGAAAGACCTTGTCTCTCTTCTCTGCGTTCTTCTAAGTGCCTTTCTGGCACCGCGGCTTCTTTATTTTGTTAGGGAGTCGCTGTGCGTTTGTTAATTGATCGTGTATTTCTTTGTTTCAAAAAAAAAAAAAAAAAAAAAAAGAGGACTTTTTATTGTGTTTTTCCTCGGGCAGGCCCTTCTTGGGCCTCAGCCATGCGGCTAGGCCTCATTTGCCTGCAGCTGTATTTTTCTTCTTCCCTGGCCTCTCTCTGGGCTCACCTCGTGTGAGCAGAATGGCCGGGACCCTCTTTCCTTCGTTGGAATCGGACTGTGCAGCTTCGATCCCCGGTAAGTTTTTCTTTCTTTCTTTCTTCTAGGTGCGTTACCTCGGTAACGCCACCGGCTGAGTCTCAGGCATTCCAGGCATCGAGTGCGATCGTGCCCGCCTCTACGAGACCTTCAAAGCGTGCCTCCTTTCATGGGAATACTCATATCGAGGTTGCCCTTATGGAGTGCACTGCTGCACCTTTATTACCAGTTTCATTGGTACGGTGCCGACTTCTGAAACTCGATGTGCCTCGACGTCGACTGGAGCTTCGTGCCTCGACGTCGACTGGAGCTTCGTCCCTCGACATCGACTGAGGCTTCGTGCCTCGACGGAGGCTTCGTGCCTCGACGTCGACTGAGGCTTGGTGCCTCGACGGAGGTTTGGTGCCTCGACGGAGGCTTCGTGCCTCGACGGGGGCTGTGTGCCTCGACGTCGACGGGGGTTTGGTGCCTCGACGGAGGCTTCGTGCCTCGACGGAGGCTTCGTGCCTCGACGGAGGCTTCGTGCCTCGACGGAGGCTTCGTGCCTCGCCGTCGACTGAGGCTTTGTGCCTCGACGGAGGTTTGGTGCCTCGACGGAGGCTGTGTGCCTCGACGTTGACTGAGGCTTGGTGCCTCGACGGAGGCTTCGTGCCTCGACGGAGGCTGTGTGCCTCGACGTCGACGGGGGTTTCGTGCCTCGACGTCGACTGAGGCTTGGTGCCTCGACGTCGACTGAGGCTTGGTGCCTCGACGGGGGCTTCGTGCCTCGACGGAGGCTGTGTGCCTCGACGTCGACGGGGGTTTCGTGCCTCGACGTCGACTGAGGCTTCGTGCGTCGACTGAGGCTGCGTGCCTCGACGGAGGCTGCGTGCCTCGACGGAGGCTGCGTGCCTCGACGGAGGCTTGGTGCCTCGACGGAGGCTTGGTGCCCCGACGGAGGCTTGGTGCCCCGACGGAGGCTTGGTGCCCCGACGGAGGCTTGGTGCCCCGACGGAGGCTTCGTGCCCCGACGGAGGCTTCGTGCCCCGACGGAGGCTTCGTGCCTCGACGGAGGCTTCGTGCCTCGACGGAGGCTGTGTGCCTCGACGTCGACGGGGGTTTCGTGCCTCGACGTCGACTGAGGCTTCGTGCGTCGACTGAGGCTGCGTGCCTCGACGGAGGCTGCGTGCCTCGACGGAGGCTGCGTGCCTCGACGGAGGCTTGGTGCCCCGACGGAGGCTTGGTGCCCCGACGGAGGCTTGGTGCCCCGACGGAGGCTTGGTGCCCCGACGGAGGCTTGGTGCCCCGACGGAGGCTTCGTGCCTCGACGGAGGCTTCGTACCTCGACGTCGACGAAGGTTTCGTGCCTCGACGGAGGCTTCGTGCTTCGACGGAGGCTTCGTGCCTCGACGGAGGCTTCGTGCCTCGACCTCGACGGAGGCTTCGTACGTCGACGGAGGTTTCGTGCCTCGACGTCGACGAAGGTTTTGTGCCTCGACGTCGACGAAGGTTTCGTGCCTCGACGTCGACTGGGGGCTTGGTGCCTCGACGTCGACTGGGGCCTGGTGCCTCGACTGAGGCTTTGTGCCTCGACGTCGACTGCGGCTTGGTGCCTCACCACCGCCTGAGGCCTTGTGCCTCGACGTAGTATGCGGCTGGGTGCCTCGACGTCGTCTAAGGCTTTGTGCTTTGATTTCTGACTCACTGTCGACTGGGGCTTGGGGTCTCGATGTCGACTGAGGCTGTGTGTCTTTGTACCTTCAACGTCGGCTGCGGCCGTGTGCTCCGCGTCATTTGACGCTGGTGCTTTGACGTCGCCTGAGGCTTGTGCCTCGACGTCGACTGAGGCTGAGGGCCTCATCGTCGGCTGGAGCTCGGTGCCTCGTCGTTGCTGAGGCTTCGTGCCGTCGACGGAAGCTTTGTGCCTTGACGTCACTTGGGCCGTTTTACCTCGGCAGCGGCTGAGGTATTGGGCCTCGGCGTCGACTGCGGGTTTGCGCCTCGGCGTCTCCAGCTCCGGTTTGAGAGGCTTCCCCGCTTTCTCTTCGGTTCATTCCGGGCAGCCGTGACGGAATCTTGTTGTGCGGAGTTTGGTTTCCTGGAGGAGACTCTCTCCCTGCTCCGGCTCTATTGCTCCCGCCATGCGTCATCTCGCTTGGCGCAGAGTGTGGCTGAGGATCCGAACCTCCAGGGTCGTCTCGCCGCTTTTACTTGCGTGAGTTCTGCGCTTCTTCAGGCCTCTCTTGCGGTGGCCACTAACCGCCTCTCAGACCGCGACCGGTCCTTCGCCCCTCGGGACGCCTCCAGCTAAATCCCGTCTGCCTTGGTGGGTTGGTCTCCTTCTCCGGAGGGGCCCTCTGGATACCTTTCTTGTGTTATCTCGGCCTCCTTCGCAGCAGCCGCAATAGCTGCAGCAGCGCCGGGTTAGGGTTCAGCCGCCGGCTTCGGCGACTCCTGGCCGTCCTTTTGACTATTCTCGCATAGCCTCTGGGTTGCTCCCCTTCTGGGGATTCCTCCCCTCCCTTCGGGAGGGGTGTCTCTGTGTCTACGCACCGGGAGTATTGCCTCTCTTCTGTCGGTTGGGCATTCCCATCCTCCCTTCTGCGTCTAGTCCTGGCCCTTCGTGACCTGCACTAGTTTCTAGTACGGGAGTGGGTCAGACTCTGCCCACCCCGGTCTCGGGAGTCCGTCGGGGCGGACCTGGACCCAGTTTGTCTGCGCTCCTTCTTGTCTCGGCCTCAGGGGGAGGCCCTTGTTTGTTTATGCCGGAAGGTGGCCCCTCTGTCCTCGGTCCGCCTCCGGTCTTTTCTGCCTCTGCCTCGGCAGGCTGCCTGTCGGCGCTTGAGTCAGCTGGTGTCTCAGCGGTCTTCGGCCTCGGCTGAGCTGTTGCTGATCCTTTTTGGATCAGGGGTCTCCACGGTGATGTCCCGCTGTTCGTCTGGTTTCATCTTCGTGTTCCCCGCTGGACCCGAGCATCTCAGTGATGGCAGGATCGGGATCCCGCTTCCCAGCACATTGTGGTGCCTCCCTCCTGGACACGCTCGTTTCGTTGGTGGGCCACCACTTCGTATCCCTGCATCAGAAGGTTCTGCCGATGGACTCCTCGGCATGGGCTTAGGGGTGCACCTCGACGGCCTTCGGACTCAGGGTCCTTGGTCGGGTGCAGACTGTCGCAGCCGCATCAATCTGATGGAGCTCCGGGCCATTTACAATGCCGTGGTGGATTTTCGTTATGGGTTGCAAGATTGCGGGGTCCTGGTGCGTCCCGACATCTCGGTGGCGTTATTCTGTGACCAAGCCAGGGTGTACAGGTTCCCTGTTACTTTGCAGGGAAGCCCTTCGTCATTGGCAGGGGACGTTACACCACTGCTTCTTTCTTCGGGCGGTGTTTTTCCAGGGCGTGCAGCATTGTCTGTTGGACACGTTGAGTCGCCCTTTTCGACCGCATGAATGGTTGCTCCATTCTCGGACTCTGCGGCATGTGGTTGTTCGGTGGGGAACCCAACAGGTAGTTCTGTTCGCTTCGCCTCTCACTCACTAGTTGCCTCGATATTGCTCGAGGATGTTCTCCCGGGTTCGCATCGAGGTGGATGCTTTCCTTCTCGATGGAATGGGCAGGTTCCTCTATGCGTTCCCTCCCTTTACTCTGATTCTCGGGTCTTTGATATACCTCCTGTCGGTCTGCGCCACCAGGATCTTGATGGCTCCGCTGTGGCCCTGGCGGCCATGGTTCTCCCTGCTCCTCCAGCGTGTCAGGGAGACTCAGCTTCTACCTATGTTCCCGTCTCTGCTGTCTCAGTGTTGCGGTTTCTGTTGCATTCCAATCTGCAGTCTCTACACTTATCAGCTTGGTTCCTCGCAACGTGCCTCCCTCCTTCTGTTTCTCTCAGTCGGTGGGGGTGTTCTCGAGGCCTCTCGAAAGATCTCCACTCGGCAATGCTTTTCCCAGATATGGTCCTGATTTGCTGAGTGGTGTGCTGAGCACCGCATGGATTCGCTCTCTGCCTCCTTGCCTTCAGTGCTGAATTTTCTGTTGCACTTGTCTCGGTCTGGTCTCAAATCTACATCTATTCGAGTCCACCTCTGTGCTTTTGCTGCCTTTCTTCGGCCGCTAAATGGGACGCTGCTCTCCGTCCACCAGATGGTTTCCCGTTTTATGAGGGATTTCTTCATTGTACATCCCTCCGGTGGTTTGGGATCTTTGTGTGTTCCTGGCTCAATTGGTGATACCTCCATTTGATTCCATTGATGAAGCTCTTTTGAATTACTTCACCTGGCAGGTGGGTTTCCTGGTTGCTCTCACGTCTGCTCGCAGAGTCAGTGAGCTGCAAGCTCTGGTTGCGGACCTGTCTTTTCCTGTATTTCATCATGACACGGTGGTCCTGCGTACTCAACCCCAGTTCTTGTCCAGGGTGGTTTCGGACTTTCCTTTCGATCTTTCCATTGTTCTTCCGGTCTTTTTTCCGAAGCCCCACTCGCCTCCTAGTGAGGTGGCGCTTCACACAATTGACTGTCAGAGGGCGTTGGCTTTTTGTCTTCAACGCACTCAGTCTCCTTGGACGGTTCCTCAATTCTTTTTGTCCTTCGACCCTAATTGGTTGGGACGCCCAGTTTCCAAGCGCACCTTGTCCAACTGGTTGGCTGCTTGTTTTTCCTTTTGCTACGCTCAGGCTGGTCTCGCGCTGCATTGCCGAGTCACGGGACATAAAGGCCGAGCGATGGCGGCTTCTGTAGCTTTCCTCAGGTCGACGCCTATCGAGGAGATTTGCAAGGCTGCCACTTGGTCTTCGGTTCATACTTTCACCTCCCACTACTGCCTGGATACTCTGTCCAGGAGCGACGGCCGGTTTGGCCAGTCGGTTTTGCGTAATCTGTTTTCTTGTATTGCCAACTTCCCTCCGTCCCTTTTTGGTTAGCTTGGAGGTCACCCACATGTGAGAATATGCTGCCTGCTTGTCCTGGGATAAAGCACAGTTACTTACCGTAACAGGTGTTATCCAGGGACAGCAGGCAGATATTCTCACAACCCGCCCGCCTCCCCGAGGTTGGCTTCTTTGCTAGCTATCTGAACTGAGGACCATGAGGAGGGTATGCGCCCTCTAGTGGATCAGGAAGGCACACACATGCGTGGTGCAGTGTGCAAACTTGAAACTTCAATCAAGTTTGCTTGAAAAGCTGTCCGCGCTGGGGCTCCGTGGATGACGTCACCCACATGTGAGAATATCTGCCTGCTGTCCCTGGATAACACCTGTTACGGTAAGTAACTGTGCTTTTTATCACTATGGTTACCTGGCCTCTTTCTGCTGAGAATATAAGTCACGTGAATGCATTTTCGTTACTATGGTGACGTTGGCTCCTTTTATATGTGCTGAGAACAACCCGCCCTTCTTTCGCTGCCTGACTGTGTCTGTTATAGGTAAAGGTCTGGTCTCGCTAGAACTTTCTCTGTAACAGGTATTTGTCTTGCGTGAATTTTACTCGCCCCTGGTGAGAGCAACACTACTTCCAAATTTCTTCATTTGCAGGTATGTTCATATTAACATTTCCTTACTTTAGAACGTGGCTTAATGTGTTTAAAGCTATATAAGATGCGTGCTAGAGAGTCCAAGCACCGAACCCTACTGTATTCCACTCGTGACGCTTTTCCAGTCTTGAGTATTGTCCATTTACCCCCACTTTCTGCTTTCTATCCGCCAACCAGTTTTTAATCCACATGAGTATTTCACCCTCGATTCCATAGCTTGCAATTTTTCAAAGTAGTTGTTCATGCGGGACCTTGTCGAACGCCTTCTGAAAATCCAGTTGAGTTGGAAAGTGATAGATTGAGGATGTAACAGATGGAAGAGGTGTGTCGTCTTGCCATAAATCCAGAACAGGTTCTGATACTGGTGTCTACTATTAAATACATTTTTCTTTTCTTTTTACTTTCCTGTGTCATCCTTATACACAATAAGCACTTTTTTTGTTGTAGATGAAAGAGGTGACATTAGGAGAGATGGTGCTGAGTAGACAGGTAGGAATCAGATCAGAGGAACAGGTAGTGAGCTTGAAGGAGGAAAAAAAATCTGCAGTTTCCTCTTCAGTGATTTCAGGAAAGGAAGAAAAGGCTGCTAGGGACGGAGGAGGGTTGGCATAAGTCTATACACACAAGGCATCTAAATCCGCAAGCTATTTCTAAACATTATCATTCTATAGAGTATTGATGACAGAATCTGAGTCTCGTTAAGCCCGTAACAGGGACATCTTGAAAAGCCATGTTTTCAGACTATGTTGAACAGTGTCAAAGGCTTTGCTAAATTCTAAATATACTACATCTAGTGCTTACCCTCTATCTGATTCTCTAGTCACCCAGTCAAAGAAATTGATAGGATTTGTCTGACAAGAACTCTCTCTAGTTGAATTTGTGTTACCTCGGGTCCTGTAATCCATTGGATTCCAGAAAGTTTAATATTTTGTGTTTTAAAAGTATCTCCATTAATTTACTTACCATAGAAATATGGAAGGATGGAGGAGTGCTTTCTGGCTCTTTGGAGTTTGGGAGTAGGCAGGAGTTTCTAGAATCCTTGGTATGTTTAGAGAGTTTGATTTGATTTAAATGATATACCGCTAATTACATAATTGTGTTCAAGTAGTGGGATGTTGTGATGCTTTACTGTCTGCCTCTTTGTTATAGGAAAACTCTACTACAAAGCACAATCCCCTGATGAAGGTGCACTAGTCACTGCGGCCCGAAATTTTGGCTTTGTGTTCCGGTCCCGCACACCAAAGACTATCACTGTTCATGAGATGGGAAAACCAATTACCTACCAGCTTCTAGCCATCCTGGATTTCAACAACCTGAGAAAAAGGATGTCTGTTATTGGTGAGACATGGAAAGAAATAGAGCTACCCTGTGAGAGTTGAGAGTCAAAGGAGAGAGCACTGGGGAGTGAATTGGGAGAACTTGGGTGAGAGCTAGAAATGGAACTTAAAAAAGGTGAGATAGTAAAACTTACATGGAACACGCTTCCGGAGGAGGTGATAGGCCAGAGCACTTTACAGGGGTTCAAGGAAGGTTTGGATAGGTTCCTAGAGGATAGGGGGATTGAGGGGTACAGATAGAACTAGAGGTAGGTTATAAAAGTGGACAAAAACCACTTCACAGGTCACGGACCTGGTGGGCCACCGCGGGAGCGGACCGCTGGGCGAGATGGACCTCTGGTCTGACTCAGTGGAGGCAACTTCTTATGTTCTTATATAAGGAAAGGCTGTGGAGTGATTAAGTGTAAAAGTGATAGGGGAGAAGGGAGAAGATGTAACGGCAGAATTTGATAGGATTTCTGGCCTATTCTAGTGCGTGATCCAGAGGGGAAAATCCGTTTGTATTGTAAAGGAGCTGACACCATCTTGTTTGAGAGACTTCACGCTTCTAACTATGAACTAATGATAGCCACCACAGAACACCTAAATGTGAGTTTTTGGCTTTGTGGGCACCTGCTGGTGATGAGAGTGTCTATCCAGTTGTTCTCTCTCCAGATGTGCCTCACTACTGGCTATTCTTGCACAGGAATATGCTGGAGATGGTCTGCGGACGCTGGTGCTGGCCTATAAGGATCTGGAGGAAGAATACTTTGAAGCTTGGGCAGAAAGACTGCAAGATGCTAGTACAGCCTTGGAGGGTTGTGATGACAAGTTGACTGCAATCTATGAAGAAATTGAACAAGATATGATGGTACACGCTTTTCTTCATTGTGAACGTGCTTATCTTTGTCAGTGTGAAATGTACATGTGACAGTAGTGTGAGGGTAGATGCATCACTGGATATGTCTATATGAGTATTATCGGTTTGCATCTTCTTAAATGTATGATAATCTGGCTGGCACTACTGACATTCATACACAACAAATGGAGAAAAGACCTCAGTGTCTAAAAGGGTACAAAAATACTGCCCAGATAGACAAGCCGCTCTCAAAATACCAACTTTGAGGCAGGCAGACACATCCTTGGTCAAAAACTCCCAGATAAGCGGAAAAATATATTACAAGTTTCAATTGCTTTTATAGAATATCACACTTGTCTTTGCAAAAATGGTGTTCATAGTAGTCTTCATCGTAATGCTGGGGTATAGAAGCGGGAAACAACCCGCACAGTGGCTACAAACTCCTTGCCGCTTGCTGTATATCTCCACAATCTCCAACAGGGCTCCCTGTTTCGCAACCGAGCTTCATCAGGGAATTGAGTGTAAGTTAACCAGCTTCACCTCCTATTGTATGTCAGTAGTGCTAGGAAAATACTTGGATGTAATTTATGAGTATTGAGTGTCTGACATCCATTCTTGTGTGGGAGCTTTTGGTAATCTGGCTGTACATCTTTTTAAGTCAGTATTGGGTGTGTCCTTACAAAGATTGGTTTTCTGTCATCTGTGGTTGTGTGGCTTTGTTTGAGTAGGGAAGCCTTGGCATGGCTCTCACTGAATGTATGTGGGTAGTTTTGTAAATGGTTGGTTATTGATGTGGGTATTGTGTTTACAAGTAGCCCAATGTTCCTTCTGCTGTTTTATAGCTGCTGGGGGCGACAGCTATTGAAGATAAATTGCAAGAGGGAGTGCCTGAAACCATCGCCATCCTGACACTTGCTAACATCAAGATCTGGGTTCTGACTGGAGACAAACAGGGTATTATGCTCCCCAACACACCCTTTCATACTTGTGCCTGAATGTACCACTGAGAAATAGGGGTAGCATTATTCCCTTTGTTTGGACATCCTAAAAACTTCAGTGGGTACAGAATCACTTGTGCAACCTAGAAGTTGGCCTATTCATTGTTAAGTACTTCACATACAGTCCACACATTAACAACCAATGTGTAGAACTAATTGAAAAGCCCCCAAAAATCAGGGACACTTCAGAAAAATCAGAAAACAAACTGAAAATATTTTGGCTGTGCTTACTCCAGCTGACAAGGTTTTGAGCTGACTCCTAAGTTGCTGTCATCTTATGATCTCACAGCATCTCCTTTCCTTACTATTGTTTATAGTTTATTAAAAATTTGATAAAATGCTTTAGATTACATTTCAAAGCGTTGTACAACTAAAATGAAAAATAAATTATGAACAAAAACAATACAGCAACAGACATACTAAGGGGGGGAAGGAATAGAACAAAAAGGGAAGAGTGGGAAAATTACAATTCTTAAAAAAATTAGAAAGAAACAAAGGGAAAAGGATTGGGAAGAGTTTTAAAATTGATAAAAAATAAGAATATATTAAGATTGTATAGGATACATCAAGATTGGATGGGATACCTTAATCATATGCATCTTTAAAAAAAGATTTTAATAAATTACTGTGTTAGACTTGAAGTATTCAATTTCAATAGAAGGATGAACCCTAAATCACAATTAAAGGGATGGTATGATTCAACCTCCCCTAAATACCTTAATATATTGGGTGGCCACGTCGTGAAAAACGAATATAACTGAGGGATTGTGCCCTGAGGAAACCCCCAAAGGGTGAAACATGTTGGCGACTTTATCCCTCTTGGTCAACCACCCATGCTAAGTACATTTACTTTACAACCTAATGAAGCTATTGCTTTTACTTAACTTATCGAATATTTAATATAGCCATTGTAGATATAAATTATCAAACTAGTGACCCGATGACGATAGGGTGCATAAAGCCAAATGTTATGAAAGTTTATTGAACGTTTGGTGGCACTTCTGAGGGCCTGAAAAATCAACATTTATATAGAAGGTATTTAGGGGAGGTTGAATCATACCATCCATTTAATTGTGGTCTTTAAAAAAAGAAGCATTTTCTTTACCTTGCCAGGCATCTAGTTGCTATAAGCAGTAGCTCTTTAAGGAGGGACAGAGGATCAAGAAGACAGTAAAAAAGCAGGAGATACATGCAAGGACCCAGCTTTAAGGGGAGAGGCTGTGACTTCAATCCATTTGTTTGTATGTTTCTAGTCTCAGCATTTCTTCTTCCTCCCTCAGAAACAGCAGTAAATATTGCCTACTCATGCAAGATGCTGACAGATGACATGACTGAGATATTTATTATCACTGGACATACAGTGCTGGAAGTACGGGAAGAGTTGAGGTAAGGGTCTGAAGTAAAGTAGCATCTTTGGGAGCAGAGGGGAGAAATTGAATTGGTGACTCTAGGGGAGCAGAAGAAGTTGAAGGGAAGCAGTGACTTTGGGAGTGGAGGAGGGTCTGAAAGATAGTGATAGATGTTTAGGGAAGCAGCTAAGATTTCCAGCATCCAGGAGTGCCTTACCATTTGATTTCTTTAGCACTCTCCAGACCAGTAGAGGTTAACTTTACGAATGGGTATATATCTAATCATGACCAGCAGGTGGAGACTGAAAACAAAACTTTGGGACAGTATATCCTAGCCCCTCCTCTCTATTTCCCTCAGTCTTCTTTCAGTCTCCAGCAGGTGTTGAGTGATCTGTACCCATCTCTCTTGGTAGGGCTGTTGGAATTTGTTTAGGGGTTTATTGTCCCTGTTTTTGGCCGGACGGAGCTTGGTCGGGCCCTGTTTGGGGGTCCGTCCGACCTCGGGGGTGTCAAACCCGGCGGGTCACGAGCGGGGTCCCTCCCCCCACTTCCTCCACCTCCCCACATTTTTTTAGAGGAGCCTCAGCAGTAAGCCTTGCCCCCTAAGTCAAGCAAGGCATATTGCTTCGAGAGCCTGTGGAGTCTGTTCTGTAAAAATAAAAAAAAAAAAAAAAAAAAAAAAACCTGAGGTAGTGCTGGTCTGAAGGGTTGTTTCCCTTTAAGAAAACTGTATTTTACTGTATTTTTTCATGTAACCAGCACTTTTTTATAGCTAGGTCGCGTCTGGAGCAATTGTGCCCTTCTCCGGGGGAGTAGGCCACAATTTTAGTCCAGCCGCGAGGCACTCGCGGCCGGCCTGAACTCGGCGGTTTGGGTCGGTGAGGTGGTGGAGCTCCGTCGGCAGCGGCTGCAGGCGCCCAGAGCTCCCCGCCGATGGTGCCTCGCGAGTCGGCTTGGAGCAGTGGGGAAGCCCGGTCTTCCACAACCGCCCACGGAGGGATTCCCCGAAGGATTCCCTCTCAGCTGGTTTTTTGACAGCTGATGCCGGCTTGCCTGTCTTAGCGGCTGGGACTGTTCAGTCTTCTCAGCCGCTACAGGCCATGGAGGGAGCATTTTTGGCGGGAACTTCGCCATTTTCTTTGTCTGGCCCCTCCATTTTGTCTGCAACCTCAGGTGACCTTCCCCCTGTATGGCGAACACAGGGGCAGGTTTCAGCTTGGACCCCTGCTGGGGCAGGGAGTCCCTGGGGACCCCCAGGGGTTTTTTGCCCCCAATTTATTTTCTTTCTTTGTGCGGACTTTTGGGGGTCCCACGTGCGCCTGGGGGGTTTCGGGGGGGGTTTCCCTCCGCGCCCCCTATGGCTTTGCCTCCCTCTTTTCGTTTGGCGTCCCCTCTTCCTCCTCCCTCATCCAAGCGCCCGCGGGGGGGCTTGGATTGCGAATTGGTGGGCGGAGGAGCGTGTTGGCCTGGTTGAGGACCTGGCTGCTTTGGCGGGCTTCCAGGATCCTCTAGAGGGGACGCCTGTTGGCAGCGGGGCGGCGGGTTTCCCGTCTTCCAGAGCGGATGCGTCCGTGGTGCGCTTTTTTATTCAGAGGGATGAGCTTTTAGACCTGTGTAGCAGGTCTCCTTGGTGCTGCATTTTTGCAGTGGCGCCGCCGGAGACCCCGCGTATGGGGGCCCCTCTGCTTCAGGGGGTCTGTCCTGGTTCCCGCTCTTTTCCTGTGCGTCAGGATTTGCGGGATTTTGTGTTGGCGCAGTGGCCTATGGGCGCAGTTTCGTTTGGTGTGCGCCTTGGCTCTTGGGTATCCCGTCCCGGAGGGAGGTAGGGCTACCTTAATTTCGCCAATGGGGAACGCGGTGGTCTCGGCACTTCCTAAGCGGCATACCGTGCCTGTTATGGACGGTTCTGCTCTTAAGGTCTCGGAGGCGCGTGCGTTAGAGACTCTTCTTAAGTATGATTTTGATGTCTCTGCCTTTGGGGTCCAGGCGGCTGTTTGTGGGGAGCTAGTCGCTCGCGCCGTGTTTCGGTGGGCTGAGCGTGTCCTGGATCGGGAGTCTGATGACTGGTCTCTAGTGGATCAGGAGGTAGCGAAGATTGCGATGGCTGCCTCGTTCCTCTCAGATGCTCTTTATGACTTGGTGCGGATTTCGGCTAAGTCTATGGCATGGCCGCGCGGCGTATTTTGTGGCTGCGCGCTTGGGCGGCGGATTCTGCGTCCAAAGCTAAGTTTACTAAAGTTCCCTTTAGGGGGTCTTTTTGTTTGGAGAGGAATTAGATGAGTTGATTCAGACTCTGACGGACTCGAAGGTGCCCCGTCTGCCTGAGGACCGTGCCCGCCCTGCGTCTAGGTGTGGGGCTGCCCGGGGGCGTTTGCGGGAATTTCGCAAGTATCGCCAGGGGCGTGGGGCTGCTTCTTTCCCGGCTCAGGGTTTTTCCCGGGGTCGGTTCTTCCAGCGCATGCAGCCCTTTCGGGGGGCCCGTCGGGGGGCAGGGAATCCCTCCGCCGGTTCCCCCGCTTCCCGTCCTGCGCAATGACTCCTTGCCGGCGCCCCCTTTGGTTCCGGTGGGGGCCCGGCTGCGCAAATTTTTCCCCAAATGGGCCGAGATCGCGTCCGATCAGTGGGTCCTTGAGGTGGTGCGGGACGGTTACGCTCTGGAGTTTACCCGCTCTCTGCCGGACTTTTTCCTCGCTTCTCCATGTCAGACTCCATGGAAGACGCAGGCTTTTCGTCAGACCCTTCAGCGTTTGCTAGATCTCGAGGCAGTGGTGCCGGTGTCCCCTACGGAGTGGGGCACCGGCAGGTACTCCATTTACTTTGTGGTGGCCATAAAGGAGGGGACCTTTCGGCCCATCCTGGATGTCTCTCGATCTGACGGAGGCCTACTTGCAGGTTCCAATTCGGGCCTCTCATCAGCACTTCCTTCGCTTTGCGATCTTGGGGCGGCACTTTCAGTTCTGTGCGCTTCCCTTTGGTCTGGCCACGGCTCCTCGGACGTTCACCATGGTAATGGTGGTCGTCGCGGCAGCCTTGCGGTCGGTGGGCATCCTGGTTCTCCCCTACCTGGACGACTGGTTGATTCGGGCAAAGTCGTTGCAGGAGAGCTCCCGGGTTACGGCTCGGGTGGTGGAGTTTCTCCGGTCGCTGGGCTGATTGGTCAACCTTTCCAAGAGTCGGTTGGTCCCGGCTCAGCGTCTGGAGTGCCTTGGGGTTATGTTCGACATCTCCTTGGGGAAGGTCTTCCTTCCAGAGGCCCGGGTGAGCAAATTGCAATCTCAGATTCGCCTGCTTTTGGCGTCCCGGGGTCCTCGGGCGCGAGATTTCCTCCAAGTCCTGGGGTCAATGGCGGCGTCCCTGGACGTGGTGAGGTGGGCGCGGGCCCACATGCGTCCTCTTCAGTATGCTCTGCTCCGGAGGTGGTCTCCCCGGAGGCAAGATTTGGATGTTCCGGTTCCCCTGCGAGGCTTGGCGCGCTGCATTCTGCGCTGGTGGCTCCGGACCCCTCACCTGGTTCAGGGGGTGGGTCTGGATCTCCCGCAGTGGACGGTGCTCCTTACGGATGCGAGTCTCCTCGGTTGGGGGGCTCAGTTTATGGGCCACTCAGCTCGGGGCACCTGGTCCGCGGAGGAGGCCTCCTGGTCGATCAACGAGTTGGAGACCAGAGCGGTCAGGCTGGCGCTGTTAGCTTTCCACTCCCTTTTGCTGGGCAAGTCGGTCAGAGTCCTGTCGGACAATGCCACGGCGGTGGCTTATGTCAATCGTCAGGGGGGCACCAAGAGCACTCCTGTGGCGCAGGAGGCGGCTCGGCTCATGGTTTGGGCGGAGTCCCATCTTCTGGACCTCTCGGCTTCTCATATAGCCGGGGTAGAAAATGTTCAGGCAGACTTCCTCAGTCGTCACTTCCTGGATCCAGGAGAGTGGTTTCTCGGCGCCGGAGCGTTTCGGTTGATAGTGCAAGATTGGGGGCAGCCCCTGATGGACCTGATGGCCACGAGTGGCAACGCCAAAGTGCCCCGCTTCTTCAGTCGTCGCAGGGAAGGGCTGGCCGAGGGTCTGGATGCTCTGGTCCAGCCGTGGCCAACGGAGGGGCTGTTGTATGTGTTCCCTCCTTGGCCGCTGGTGGGCAGAGTGCTTCTTCGCATTGTTCACCATCCTGGTTTGGTGGTGCTGGTGGCGCCGGATTGGCCTCGCCGTCCGTGGTATGCGGATCTGGTGAGGCACCTGGTAGCGGATCCTCTTCCTCTGCCTCTCTCGGACGACCTTCTGATGCAGGGTCCCATTCCCATGTTCGACCCGTCTCCCTTCTGTCTTACGGCGTGGCTCTTGAAAGGGGTCGCCTTAGCAAGAAGGGATATTCAGACAAGGTGATCTCTACACTGTTGGGGTCCCGGAGGCTTTCTACCTCTCGGGCTTATGTGCGGGTTTGGCGTCTCTTTGAGGAATGGTGTCGGGCGCGGGGAGTGACCTCTTTTCGCGCTTCTCTGCCTAACATTCTGGAGTTCTTGCAGGATGGCCTGGATAGAGGCCTGGCTTGGTCTTCTCTCCGGGTTCATATTGCGGCCCTGTCGGCCTTTCGAGGGTTGGTGTCAGGTCAGCGTTTATCGGCTCTTCCTGATGTGATTCGGTTTTTGCGGGCGGCCAAGTTGCTTAGGCCTCCCCTACGGCCCTCGGTTCCCTCTTGGGATCTTAATCTGGTTCTCTCTGTTTTGGTGCGTCCGCCTTTCGAGCCCTTGGACGACTGTTCTTTGAAGGACCTTTCTTTGAAGGCGGTCTTTTTGGTGGCCATTACTTCTGCTAGGCGTGTTTCTGAGCTGCAGGCTTTCTCTTGTAGGGCTCCCTTCTTGGAGTTTTCTAGGGAGCGGGTCGTCTTGCGGCCTGTTCCTTCCTTTCTGCCGAAGGTTGTTTCTCCTTTTCATGTCAATCAATCGGTGGTTCTCCCGGTCTTGGGTGGTCGGGAGGGCTCTTCTGAGCAACGGCAGCTGCGCAAGTTGGATGTCGGTCGGGTCCTTCGCTCTTATGTGCAGCGGACCCAGGAATTCCGGAAGTCCGATCATCTCTTTGTCCTCCTGGCGGGTCCTCGTCGGGGAGCGGGCGCTTCTAAGGCTACTATTGCGCGCTGGATCAAGGAGACGATTGCTTCCGCTTATCTTCTGAAACAGCAGCCTGTTCCGGAGTTTCTCAAGGCTCATTCCACTCGGGGTCAGGCGGCTTCTTGGGCTGAGTCGTCGCTCGTGCCTCCAGTGGATATTTGTAAGGCTGTGGTTTGGTCCTCCTTGCATTCCTTTGTTCGTCATTATCGGGTTGATGTGCAGGCGCGTCGGGACGCGGTGTTCGGTGAGCGTGTACTGGTATCGGCCCTTCGGGGGTCCCGCCCGTGAGAGGGACTGCTTTGGTACGTCCCATTCGTAAAGTTAACCTCTACTGGTCTGGAGAGTGCTAAAGAAGGAGAAATTAGGTTCTTACCTGCTAATTTACTTTCTTTTAGCTTCTCCAGACCAGTAGAGGTCCCCACCCTGTCTGTTGTTGTTGTTGTTGGGGCTGTTGCGCGGGCAGTTTTTGGTTTTTGCTGCGGGTTCTAGTATTTTTCTAGGGCCGGGGAGAATTGAAGAACAGCGGCTGTGGCTCGGCTGGCTTAGCTGGCGAGCTGTGGGGACATTCTTCCTTCGGGAATTTCTCCTCTGCATTTTCCAACAGCATTTTGGGTATGTTATTTGTTACTCCTTTTGGAGTATTGTTTTTTTCTCTCTGTTGTTTTCCAGTTCTTGGTTCTGCTTGGCTATTCGGCAGACTGAGGGAAATAGAGAGGAGGGGCTAGGATATACTGTCCCAAAGTTTTGTTTTCAGTCTCCACCTGCTGGTCATGATTAGATATATACCCATTCGTAAAGTTAACCTCTACTGGTCTGGAGAAGCTAAAAGAAAGTAAATTAGCAGGTAAGAACCTAATTTCTCCTTCTTTCAGGCAAGCACAGGTGAAAATGATAGATACCTGTCAATCTGTTGAAAATGGGTTTTCCTACCCAGAGAAAGTGTCGTCATCCCAGATCACTTCTATACTGGAAGCTGTCACTGGAGAGTATGCCTTGGTCATTAATGGGCATAGCCTGGTAAGAGACCTGTCGCTAGTCAAGTAATACTAACATATGCACTTCTATAAGAGACATGTATGGTGCTTGTGTCTGGCACATGAGGAGGTGTGTGATTGTCATATCTGCTTTTTAGGACTCTTGTTTTTCCTTTGGATTTTCACAGAAATGTAGAACATCCTTAATACTTGCTCAGCTTTACATTACATTACATTACTGGCTTATATTCCGCCTGTATCTTGCAGTTCTAAGCGGATTACATTAGAAAGATAGCTGGACATTTCCAGGAAGAGAAATACAATTAAAGAAGTTGGACCTAGTAAAACAAAAAAGATAGCTGGACTTTTCCAGTAAAAGGAATGCAATTGAAGGCGTAAGTGTCAGTTTCGTAAAATGTAAGGATGGTTGCACCCCCACAATGTTAGGTTGGAGGGGTTAAGTGAAATGTGCACTGACAGACGCCAGGTCCCAGGTTCAGTTCCCTCACAGATGACTCACCAGAAAGAAGAATAAAGAAGGCATAGCCAGAGGTGTTTGCATAAAGAATATATTATAGAAATAGCCTTACAGAAAAGCAATATTTATAATCATTACAATTAAGCATTACAATTAAATAGAGAGCATAGCAGTTTCCCTGCCTTACAGAGGTCAGAGGCAAAGAGGGACATAGAAGCTTGCAGTTCTAGGAAGCTTCGTGTTCCATAGATAAAGGGAAGGATAGACAGAGAGAGGAAGAGCCAAGACAGAACCAGAGTGCCAAGCAAAGAGCCAAGAGATAGATAGCTAGATAGAAAGAGAGAGAGAGAGCCAAGACCCCTCTCATGATAGCTTGATAGAAAAAGAGACACTGATAGCTCCATAGAAAAAGAGAGAGATATTGATAGAGCAGAGAGCAGGCTTTTATACCTTGGAATCTTATTCTGACTAGAGAAAATATTGTATCTCCCAGTATCTTTCTGTTTAGAACTTGCAAACTGTTTGAAACAATGGTTAATTTAATTGACAAAGGAGGGTGTAATACCTGCAAGCATGGTGATGGGATTAGGTCTCTGGCTTCTTTGTTTCTTGATCTGTGCACTTGGACCTAAGCACCCTCTTAATCAGACATTAACACCTTTTAGCTAGTCATGATTCAATCAGGGAAACTTAAAACAGTTTCCCTGCACTAAGGGTCTATCTGCCTTCCCATGCCAGGGTCAGATTGATATAATTTCCCATAAGCCTCTAGGCTGACAGTAAGGTCTAAAGCAATTTTGATGAGATGATTCTAAGAGGGGGTAAGAGGGGAAAAGGGAGGGATTAGGACGTTTGGGTGAATTTCTTGAATAGTAGGGTCTTGATTTCTTTGCGGAAAGCCTTGAGGTCAGTTGAAGCTGTCAGTAGGTTGGTGATGGTGGGATCCAATTTAGCTGCATGTGTTGCTAGTAAGTTGTCATACATCTTTTTGCGTTTAGTTCCTTTAAAAGCTTTATAGTTCCTACTCCCCTCTCTGCTGGTCCATTGTTTCTTGACGTCTGCTTTTGTCCTTAACTGTACTAGGAGGCTGTTTCATGCTTCCATCACTCTTTCTGTAAAGAAATGTTTCCTTAAATTACTCCTAAGCATACATCCTTGCACCCTCTTGTATGACCCTATGTTCCAGATCTTTGTGCCATTGAAAAAGGCCTGCCTGTTGTGCATTTATAACTTGGTGGTATTTAAATGTCTGTTACAAAATTATTCTGAAAGTTACTATGCTAAAAGTGGGAGAACACTGAGGAGTATGTGGTATTTTCAACAACAGTGGAGAAAAAGCCTCAAAAACACTATGCAACACATTTCACTAACATTATGACAAGCTGCTTTAATACTATCATAAATCCTATTGAATGTGGGTAATACAATTCTTTTAAACCCAGCAGACAAAATTATCCAATGGTCTGGAAAATTGCAATTAATTTATGATAGGTTTCATAGCTTCTTTCAAAAAATACTCTTGTTCACTGTATTATCAATCATTCATTCAGTATGGATCTTACAAGTCTCAGAAGAGGTAAAGTAATGGGAAAAATTAACCCGACAAACCTCATTGGCTTTAGGTGCATAATCATAGATTATATATCTAAATATATCTAAATCCAGCGTGACAGGATCTGGGTGTCATCATAGACAATACGATGAAACCTTCCACCCAATGTGTGGTGGCGATCAAAAAAGCAAACAGGATGCTAGGAATTATTTAAAAAGGGATGGTTAACAAGACTAAGAATGTTATAATGCCCCTGTATTTCTCCATGGTGCAACCTCATCTGGAGCATTGCGTTCAATTCTGGTCTCTTTATCTCAAGAAAGATAGAGGGCGCTAGAAAAGGTTCAAAGAGCAACCAAGATGATAAAGGGGATGGAACTCCTCTCGTATGAGGAAAGGCTAAAACGGTTAGAGCTCTTCAGCTTGGAAAGGAGACGGCTGAGGGGAGATATGATTGAAATTTACAAAATCCTGAGTGGAGTAGATCGGGTACAAGTGGATCGATTTTTCACTCTGTCAAAAATTACAAAAACTAGGGGGCATTTGGTGAAGTTACAGGGAAATACTTTTAAAACCAATAGGAGGAAATTTTTTTCACTCAGAGGTTATGGTAAGAGCACATAGCGTAGCTGGTTTAAGAAAGGTTTGGACAATTTTCTGGAGGAAAGTCCATAGTCTGTTACTGCAAAAGACATGAGAGAAGCCACTGCTTGCCCTGGATCGGTAGAATGAAATGTTGCTACTCTTTGAGTTTTGGCCAGGTACTAGTGACCTGGATTGGCCACCGTGAGGAAGGGCTACTGGGCTTGATGGACCATTGGTCTGACCCAGTAAGGCTATTCTTATTTCTGTATCGCTTGGTAGACTGGTATAGACCTATGAATGGTTTTATGCCTCACTGTTACCAGCAGGTGGAGACTGAGCACAAAGTTGTATATCAGGCTATAATCTGCTTAGCGATTCAGTCTTCTTCTGTCTCCATTAAAGCAGGTGGTAAGACTAATTTGACTCCCCTCTTAGTACTGTTGGAATTTTGTTTTGGGCTCCCAGGTTCCCCTTTTGTGCCGGATAGAGCTTGGATGGGTCCTGTTTAGGGATCCGTCCAACCTCGGGGGTATTAAACTCGGCAGGGTACCTTCCTCCACCTCCCCATATTTTTGTAGAGGTGCCTCAGCCGGTGGCCTGGCCCCCTGGTTGGTCAGCCCTCCAGCTATGAGAGCCATGGAGTCTGTTCTGTAAAAGAAAAAAAAACCTAAAAATTCAAAATCCTGAAGTGTGCCGGTCTAAAGGGCTCATTATTTTCTCATTTAACCGGCACTTTTCTTTCAGCTAGGGCGGTTTTCAGCACAATGAGCACTTTTAAAGTGAAAAATGCTCATCGTGCTCCAGACGCAAGGTACTCTGCTGGGGCAGGGAGTCCCTTGGGGCCGCTGGGGGGTTTTCCCCCTGAATTTATGTTAGCACTTTGTAAAGCTTATATGCTGGTGGCTGGAGGTTCTGTGTCCACTCCGGAGGTTTGCCCTTGACATCTTCCCTGGTGTGTCCCCACACAGCTGCGGTTTTGCCCCCCTCTACTCCTCTCTCATCCAAACGCCCGAGGGTCTCTTGGGATGAGGATTTTTGCCCTGAGGAGCAAGATGTTATTGATGAGGACCTGGACCCTTGAGGAAATTTCCAGAATCCTCTTGGGGGGCTGGATTCTGCCAGCGAGGGATTCGAGCACCCCCCAGCTGGCGAAGATGCATCTGTGGTGTGCATTTATCAGCGGGAAGAGCTTCATGAGTTTATTCTTCAGGTCTCCTCAGTTTTGCACTTTGAGGACACCGTGTCAGAGCCCCCGTGTACGGTGGACCCCTTACTTAAGGGGGTCCGCTCTGTTTCCCGCTCTTTTCCTATGGCATCAGGAATTCAGGATATTATCCCAGGACAAGCAGGCAGGTATTCTCACTAGTGGGTGATGTCATCCGACAGAGCCCCGATACGGACATCTTGCAAGCATGTCTTGCTTGAAGAAACTCAGAAGTTTCGAGATGCCCGCACCGCGCATGCGCCAGTGCCTTCCCGCCCGATGTACCGGGCGCGTCTCCTCAGTTCTTTTCTTTCCGCGGAGCTGAGAAGTTCTCTTCAATTCTGCGCTGACTGAAATTTCAGTATTTTGCCTTCTTTCCCCGCGTTTTATTGTTTTACTTACTTTCTTTGAACTTTTATTTCTATTTAAAAAAAAAAAAAAAAAAGTTACAATTATTTCGTCCGGCGGTTCGGCCGGGCCGGCCTCGTGGCTGCGACCTAGCTCCTTCGACCTAGCAACGTCACTTTTCCGGCCTATGTCCCGGCCTATCACCGGTTTTAAAAAGTGCAGCAAGTGCCAGCGTGCGATTTCGTTGACGGACCCACACCGGCGCTGTCTTCAGTGTCTTGGTCCAGAACACGTTCCGAAATCGTGCCGGCCTTGTTCCACGCTTACAGCGCGCTCTTTTAAACGGCGCTGCTTACTTTGGGAGTCCATGTTTAAGATGGAGTCTTCTAAGGAGCCATCTGCTTCGACTTCGACTGATGTTTCACCGGTCTGTTCGAAGCCTGCATCTGCGACTCATGCATCGAGCATCGTGAAGCCAGCATCGTTCACACCGGCTTCTGCATCGAGTTCAGCATCGGTTCCTGCTCCCGTCTCCTCGGTTCAGGTACCGCCTTCCACTGTTCCTCCCGTGGTCATAAAAGTGCCCAAAGCTACCAAGCAGAAGCACTCGACCACGAAGGAACGCGATGACCGTGCAGGAGGACCCCCTTTCGGTGCGGATCCCTCCATATCGGCATCGCTTAAATCCCTGCTCGAAGCTCAATTTGTTGAGCTCATGCGGACGATGGGACCGAGGCTTATCGCTAATATTCAGGGCGATACTACGGTCCCGGTCCCGGAGAGCGGTCCGCCCCCTCCTCCTCCTCCTCGTCGTTCGATTTCTCTGCTCGACGAGGGGGAGCGGCGGAGGGTGGCGGAACCCACTAGGCGGGCTTCCCTTTCTGACATGCCGCCTTTAGAGCCCATTACACCTCCACGTCACCAGGGTACTACATCGGCCCCTGATAATCGGAGTCCTGGGCATACTGCATCGCAGGAGGAGTTCTTTCGCACTCCATACCAGACTTGGGTGGCACTGCGTGAGTCGGCATCGTTGCCTCCCATGCGCTCCACTGCATCGAGTCCAATCCATTCCTTCGAGGCTTCAAGGGATCGATCGATGCATCGAAGATCACGTTCCCCATCCCGGCATCGGGAGGGGCATCGATCTCGACATTCTTCTAGACACTCCTCGCGTCATTCGGAGGTGTCTCCACAGAAGAAAATGCAGCGTATGGGATACTCATCCTCAGATTTATCCCAGCCAGAGGGACCGGAGTATGAAGAACCATCTACCTCATACTCTCCATGCCGCTCTCAGCTCTCCCTGGAACCGGAGGCTTCCACGTCTTCTAGTCCGTCTCGCCGGCCGGCCTTGGCGGACCAACTTTCCTTTTCATCCTTTCTCAGACAGATGGCGGATGACTTAGATGTGACCTTAGATACTGGGTCGAAGTACTCTAAGGAGTATCTGGACACCATGCATTTACCTCATCCTCCGGCGGAGACACTTCGGCTTCCCCTGCATAAGTTACTTGACCAGACTCTCATGCGGTGTTTGGAGACACCGTATTCCATACCTGCGGTGCCTAGCAAGTTGGATGCTCGATACCGCATCGTGCACCACAAGGGGTTTGAGGGAGCTCAACTCTCTCATCAGTCCCTCCTAGTCGAGTCTTCCCTTAAACGTTCGCACCCCTCCCAAGTCTACGCTTCCGTGCCTCCTGGCAGGGAGGGGAGAACGATGGATAAGTTTGGTAGACGTATCTATCAGAATTCAATGATGGCGACTCGAGTGCTCAATTACAATTTTTTCTTCTCGTCCTATTTGGATTTTTTCTTGCCGGTCCTCCGCAAGTTCACACCTTTCATCGATGCTGAGGCTCGGTTTGAGTTTGAGGAGGTGGTGGCGACCCTGTCCCAGTTGCGCCTCCAATTGATGCAATCCTCCTATGATGCTTTCGAGCTCTCGGCTCGTGCTGCGGCCTGCTCGGTCGCCATGCGTCGACTGGCTTGGCTTCGCACCATTGATATGGATCCGAATCTCCAAGACAGACTTGCAAATGTGCCTTGTGCGGGAGCGGATCTGTTCGATGAGTCTGTCGAGACTGTTACTAAAAAACTGTCAGACCACGAAAAATCTTTCCAGTCTATCATGAGGCCTAAGCCTAAACCACAACAGTCTCGTCCTTCTAGACCGCCTATAATCTACCAAAGGCGTTATCAACCGAGGCAGGCCCCTCCTGCGAGACAGCCTGCAAAGCGACAGCCGCCTCAGAAGACTCAGCAAAAGCCTCAGATGCCGGCTGCTCCCAAGGCTACTCAGCCTTTTTGACTCTCCTCCAGGGAGCATAACCGATCTCGTTCTGCCTACCCTATTTTTTCCCATAGGGGGTCGTCTCCATCATTTTTGTCATCGATGGGAGGCGATCACCACGGACCTCTGGGTCCTCTCCATCGTAAGAGAGGGATACTCTCTTCATTTCCAACGGGTCCCCCCGGACCATCCTCCAAGAGAGTATCCTTCCAACTCCACACAGACCGCTCTTCTTCTCCAGGAAGCTCAGGCTTTGCTCCGTCTTCGGGCCGTCGAGCCGGTACCGGTGGATCAACAAAACCAGGGGTTTTACTCCCGGTACTTCCTGGTCCCGAAGAAGACGGGCGATCTGCGTCCCATTTTGGACCTTCGGGTCCTCAACAAGTTTTTGGTCAGGGAACGGTTCCGCATGCTGACCCTTGCCTCTCTTTATCCCCTCATCGAGCAGAACGATTGGTTATGCTCTCTGGATCTCAAGGAGGCCTACACTCACATCCCGATTCATCCGGCCTCCCGCAAGTTCCTCAGATTCCGGGTGGGACATCTGCATCTGCAGTATCGAGTGCTTCCCTTCGGCCTATCTTCGTCGCCCAGAGTCTTCACGAAGTGTCTGGTAGTGGTGGCCGCTGCACTCCGGAACATGGGTCTCCAGGTGTTCCCTTACCTCGACGACTGGCTCATCAAGGCCCCGTCCGCTCCCAAGGTCATTTCGGCGACCTTGACCACCATTTGTTTTCTGCAGAGCTTGGGCTTCGAGATCAACTTTCCAAAGTCTCATCTTCAGCCCACCCAGTCTCTCCCCTTCATAGGGGCTGTCCTGGATACCATTCAACTTCGAGCATTCCTTCCTCCTCCACGCTTACATGCTCTCCTTCTACTCTGCCAGTCAGTGTCTTCTCGCCAATCCATCTCAGCGAGGCACATGATGGTCCTTTTAGGCCACATGGCATCTACAGTTCATGTGACGCCTTTTGCCAGACTACATCTCAGGATCCCTCAATGGACTCTGGCATCTCAGTGGACTCAGGTGTCCGACCCGTTATCTCGTCACATTGTGGTCACTCCTGCTCTACGGCAGTCTCTTCTCTGGTGGATGACCTCTTCGAATCTATCCAGAGGTTTGCTGTTTCATTCTCCTCCCCATCAGAAAGTTCTAACGACCGATTCATCGAACTATGCATGGGGGGCCCATCTGGATGGTCTTCGCACTCAAGGGTTCTGGACCAGTGCGGAACGACTCCATCAAATCAATCTTCTGGAGCTCAGGGCCATCTTCAATGCCCTCCAAGCTTTTCAACATCTGCTTCACGACATGGTGGTCCTTATTCGCACAGACAATCAGGTCGCCATGTATTATGTCAACAAACAAGGGGGCACGGGCTCGGCCCCTCTTTGTCAGGAAGCTCTTCGAGTCTGGGATTGGGCGGTTCGCCACAACACCTTCCTCAGAGCAGTCTACATTCAGGGGAAGGACAACGTCTTGGCGGACAAATTGAGTCGTCTACTTCAGCCTCACGAATGGACGCTCCACTCCGACCCCCTTCATCAGATTTTTGCTCAGTGGGGGACACCTCAGATCGACCTCTTTGCAGCCCCCCACAACTTCAAGCTGCCTCAATTTTGCTCCAGGATCTACACTCCTCATCGCCTGGAGGCAGATGCTTTTCTGCTGGATTGGAGCAAACGTTTCCTATATGCGTTTCCTCCTTTTCCTCTCATTCAAAAGACTCTAGTCAAATTGAGATTAGACCATGCCACCATGATTCTGATTGCTCCTCGGTGGCCCAGACAACCTTGGTTCTCCCTTCTACTTCAACTCAGCAGCAGGGAGCCAGTACTTCTTCCAGTGTTTCCTTCACTACTCACTCAACATCAAGGTTCACTACTTCATCCCAATCTGCAGTCCCTCCACCTGACAGCTTGGTTCCTTTCAACATAACTCCTCACCAGTTCTCTCAAGCAGTGAGGGAGGTCTTGGAGGCTTCCAGGAAGCCTGCTACTCGACAATGCTATTCCCAAAAATGGACTAGATTCTCTTCCTGGTGTATTTCCAATGCCACGGAACCTCAGCGAGCTTCCCTATCTTCTGTATTGGATTATCTTCTACACCTGTCCCAGTCTGGCCTCAAGTCTACCTCTATACGAGTCCACCTGAGTGCTATTGCGGCTTTCCATCAGCCTCTACAAGGGAAACCTTTGTCTGCTCATCCTGTGGTTTCCAAATTTATGAAAGGACTTTTTCAGGTCAACCCTCCTCTCAAACCTCCTCCTGTGGTTTGGGATCTCAATGTTGTCCTCTCTCATCTTATGAAGCCTCCGTTTGAACCTCTCAACACGGCTCCACTCAAGTATCTCACCTGGAAGGTGGTTTTTCTAGTGGCCCTCACGTCAGCTCGTCGAGTCAGTGAGCTTCAGGCCCTAGTGGCGGATCCACCGTTCACTGTATTCCATCATGACAAGGTGGTTCTCCGTACTCATCCAAAATTCTTACCTAAAGTGGTCTCTGAATTTCACATCAACCAATCCATCGTGCTTCCGGTGTTCTTTCCAAAGCCTCATTCTCATCCTGGGGAATCTGCTTTGCACACTCTGGACTGTAAACGTGCTCTAGCTTTCTACTTGGATCGCACAAAGCCACACAGAACTGCTCCTCAACTTTTCGTCTCCTTTGATCCAAACAAGTTGGGACGACCGGTATCGAAGCGCACCATCTCCAACTGGATGGCGGCTTGTATCTCTTCCTGCTATGCCCAGGCTGGATTATCCCTTCCCTGTAAGGTCACAGCCCATAAGGTCAGAGCAATGGCAGCCTCTGTAGCCTTCCTCAGATCGACACCGATTGAGGAGATTTGTAAGGCTGCCACTTGGTCCTCGGTTCATACATTCACCTCTCATTATTGTCTGGATACTTTCTCCAGACGGGATGGACAGTTTGGCCAAACAGTGTTACAAAATTTGTTCTCTTAAGTTGCCAACTCTCCCACCATCCCATTGGGGTTAGCTTGGAGGTCACCCACTAGTGAGAATACCTGCCTGCTTGTCCTGGGATAAAGCAATGTTACTTACCGTAACAGTTGTTATCCAGGGACAGCAGGCAGCTATTCTCACGTCCCACCCACCTTCCCTGGGTTGGCTTCTCAGGCTAGCTACCTGAACTGAGGAGACGCGCCCGGTACATCGGGCGGGAAGGCACTGGCGCATGCGCGGTGCGGGCATCTCGAAACTTCTGAGTTTCTTCAAGCAAGACATGCTTGCAAGATGTCCGTATCGGGGCTCTGTCGGATGACATCACCCACTAGTGAGAATAGCTGCCTGCTGTCCCTGGATAACAACTGTTACGGTAAGTAACATTGCTTTATGCTCGCACAGGTGCCGGAAGCTCCCTTTTGTTTTGCGCGCTCCATGGCCCGCCTGTATCCCATTCCTGAAGGGAATAGGGACACTCTGAAGTCACCTGTAGTGGACACAGTGGTCTCGGCCATCTCTAAAAGGCATATCGTGCCTGTTGTGGGCGGTGCAGCCTGGAAGGACCCGGAGGAGCGTAAGTTGGAGTCCCTCCTTAAACAGAGTTTTGTTGTGACAGCTCTGGCGGTCCAAGCGGCGATGTGTGGCGGGCTGGTGGCTCGGGCGTGTTTTCGCTGGGCCGAGCATGTCCTTCACTGTAAAACTGTGGGTCGGGACAACGGGACGGTCGGTCCGAAAACGGGACGTATGGTCACCTTAAGGCTGTGGAGGATTGACAGGCCTATTACTGCTATTGACATTTGGTAGGCCCTCAGAACTAAGAAGTTAGGAAAATTGCTGGGGTTGGATTGGCTTACTGTTAAGTTTTATAAGTTGTTCCAAGACTTGTTGATTCCACCTATGTTGGAGGAGTTTAATTTGTTGGAAAAAGGTGATGCTTTCTCCCCTATTTTATGAGGTTGGCAGGAATCACAGTTCTATCTAAGGAAGGGAAGGATCTCACTCTTTGTGGGTCATATTGTCCACTTTTTTTTGTTGGGAGTGGATACTGGCTTCTTAGGTCGGCATATCCAGATCAGTCCAAGTTCCTGCAGAGGAGGCAGATGGGGGACAACTTGAGGAGGATTCTTATTTTAATGGAGAAGACCAAGCAATAAAAGGAAGATTTGCTTTTGCTCTCCATAGATGCAGAGAAAGGCTGTGAGTGGGTTTTCTGACCCTTTGTGTAAAGTCTTGGATAGGACAGGACTGAAAAAAATGGTTGAGTACCTGAATGTAAAACCCGCTTAATAAACTTGGGACAAGGACCCTGGTTAAAGAGCTGGATTTAAGTGTTGTATATATATGGCCCCACTTGCTTGTATTAAAATTAATGGGAGCTCTTCTCAGATTTTAGAGTTATATAGAGGAACTCAGCAGGGTTGTCCTCTCTCTTCCCTCCTGTTTGCCTTAGTGAGTAAGCTTTTGGCAGAGAGTGTGCAGGAGCAGGTTAGGATTGAAAGTATAAAGGTGCAGTGGAGAGAAAATTAAATTCTTTATTTATAGGAAACTCAGGTAGATACGAAGAAATTGTTTAATTTAGTTAGTAAATTGATAGATGTGGATAATTATAAATATACATCTCAAGAATGTTCTGCCTCAGAAGCCTTAATGCAATTTTTTTCACTCAGAGGTAAATAATTTGAGGTAAATATGCCAGATAGATTCCCAGTTACATGGAAATATTCTCCAGTCTTTTATAGATTTTTATTATGCTAATTTAAATCTCTTGACTGCTTTTTAAATTTTTTAAAAGTTATATGCAAGATATGTTCACTCCTATTGTTATTTTGGTTCTTGTCCACCTAAACCAGGAGTGTCAAACTCAATCACATAAAGGGCCGAAATCTGAAAAAAAGGCTAAGTCGTGGGCCGAATTTTTAATTAAGATACTTAGGGGTCCTTTTATTAAGGTACGCTAACCGATTTAGCGTGCGCTAAAGGTGCACCTTAATAGATTGACCTCTAAGTGGCTAAGGCTTAGTCTTAGTAGAAGTATAGGGTGACAATATCTTCAACCCCACACCGGCTCTGTGGTGTAAACAAAATAAATAAAAAAGACTTTTCCTCTCTCTCTTAGGTTCTAGTTCACGCTCGCTGTCTTAACACCAGCTCTGGCAGGATACACATTTCAAATCTGACATATTGTAATCACAAAATAGAAAATAAAATATTTTTTTCTACCTTTTGTTGGTCCCAGGCTCTGGTTGTCTTCTGATAACTCGCTTGCCAGGGTCTCCTGCCCATTTGTCATTTCCTTATTTCTCCATGCTAACCATCCATCTTCCATCTCTGTCCTCTCCTTCCGTTTCCCTTCCCTACCCCAGAGGTCTGGCATCTTTCCTTTTTTTGTCTCCATACTCCTTTATGGGTTATATAGGCGGTACAACACACTTAGCAGGCTTTTATTTCTGGTCTGCAGTTTGCTGCTTACACAATCTGGGAAGGCACACAGCATTGGGATTTCTGTAGCTGTGTCTCCTGGAGCAGGCTGACATTCCCAAGTAGGCTGTCCTCTCTGAGCCACTGTCCTGCTGAACATTGAAGCTGCAATCTTTGTGGGGCTGGGGAAGGGAGAGAGAGGAGGGGGGGATAGGATGCTGCTGCACTATAGGGGTGGAAGGAAAGGGAGAGGGGACAAAGAATTGCTGGACCATAATGGGGAAGGTTGGGAGAGAGGAGACTGGGAGCATGAGCAGCAGTAGAGAGCTTCGGGAGCACAGTGTGGCGGCCGCAAGACTTGCCCGCCGGAAGGCACCAGCTGTAGATTCATGCGCCTCAAACTTGGCGCGTGAATCTACAGCTGATGCTTTTCAGTGGGCAAGTCTTGGCTGCCACACTGCTACGCTGTGCTCCCGACGCTCTCTACTGCCGCTTGCGGTCGCCTGTACTCTCCTGGCTTCTGGCACAGTTTGGGTCCGCCTAGTCCTCCCAGCTGCCTTGTCCTCTCGGCAGGCCAGCTTAATTACAAATGTTTAATTGTCTGGCGGGCCAAATTGTATGACACCGCGAGCCAGAGTTTGACATGTCTGACCTAAACTGTTACAAGTAGGTTCATCAATTCCAAGGATAACTTTTTAAATAGTTACAATTTATGTTGCAATTAGGTCTGTTTCTACTAGACCATGATCATATTATAATCACCCCAATTCTTAAAAATTGTAAGGGGCCTCTTACTTTGATTGATTTTTTTATTTAAAAAAATCAAATCACATTTCTTCATATTATCATAAATTACATTGGCTCCCAGTTGAGGCTAGAGTAATTTTCAAATTTGGCTGTATATGTTATAAGGTCTTACATGGTCTTGCACACAATTACCTTTTGGATCATTTTCTGTTCACTAATTCAAGACGTTTACAGTGTATTCACAATCTATTTGCTTTTCCGTCTGTAAAGGGCTGTCTATATAAAAGTTATTTTCAACAACTCTTATCCCACCCACCATCCTCACATTTATTTAAAAATAACTCTGAAGTTTATTTATGTTTAGCTTTGTTATAGACTGGGAAGAGCAAGACAGGGTAGAAACTCCTGTGCTTGCTCAGAGATGTCAAGTTTTGATTCTTTGAGCTGGGAGAAATTTTCACAATGGGCTATCTCTGCTGACATCATTTTCAAGTGATGGCAGCATTACCCTGAATTCTACGGAGATCCTTCCAAACTATTTTATATGCTCTGACCTTGCAGGTCCTCTTCAGCTCCCCTGCCAATCTACTGGGCATGCCGACATTGCAGCTTTATCCCTTTCTTTTACTTTTCCTAGGCTCATGCACTGGAAGCGGACATGGAGAAGGAGTTTCTGGAGACTGCCTGTGCCTGTAAGGCTGTAATCTGCTGCCGGGTGACTCCAATGCAAAAGGCGCAGGTGGTGGAGCTGGTTAAGAAGTACAAGAAGGCTGTGACCTTGGCCATTGGTGATGGAGCCAATGATGTCAGCATGATCAAAAGTAAGCAGCTGATGAGGAAGACCAGGGAAGAGAAGGGAAAATGCTGTGGGTATGGAGTGCAGAATGTGCTATTAGTCACAGCTTCTGGAACTGGATCTAATTACTTGCTTCTCCAAATCGAAGCTCAAGGCGAGTTATCAATCTAGGCACAGTTGGTAGGTGCACATCCGAAAGGACTTAATGACTTAAGGCCTCATTAAGCAGCAAGCATTAAGTTAATGCACTTTGATCCATGTGCATAAGGAGTAAATAATGATTGCTGCTTGTATCTGGGTTTATGTATCATTTATTTCATATGATTCTTCATTTTTTAGTTTAATTTATTATTTCTAGTCCACCTTTGTCCAAGACGGATTACAAGAAATATATACATAATATAACAATCATTATACATACAAACTTCACTAACAAAGCAGAATGTTCTGTCACTGGAGACCCAACATTACTAGCTATTTGTATATTAGTTGGTTGTTAAGCAATCTGCCTTAACTTATTCTTCTTGTTAAATGAACATTGAGTACCCAAATTTAATTAAATTTAACATTTTATGAAATCACACGAACACACACTTTAAATGAGGGCCTAAGTTTGCACCTGAGGCAGTGGAGAGTACAGTGGAGTTTTGTGGGGTTATGGTTGGGATGTGGAACAGTGAAGAGCCATTGCCTTCTTTAGCACTGCCTTCTTTTTACTGTGCAGCTGCCCACATTGGAGTTGGAATCAGTGGTCAGGAGGGGATTCAGGCTGTACTGGCCTCTGATTACTCCTTCTCCCAGTTCAAGTTTCTGCAGCGATTGCTCTTGGTGCATGGTCGTTGGTCCTATTTACGAATGTGCAAGTTCCTCTGTTATTTCTTCTACAAGAACTTTGCTTTCACCATGGTTCACTTCTGGTTTGGCTTCTTCTGTGGATTTTCTGCCCAGGTGAGTCATCTTTGTTTATTTATTCAATTTTCTATACCGTTCTCCCAGGAGAGCTCAGAAAGGTTTACATGAGTTTATTCAGGTACTCAAGAATTTTTCCCTGTCTGTCCCGGCGGACTCACAATCTATCTAATGTACCTGGGATATTGGGGGGGATTAAGTGACTTGCCCAGCGTCACAAGGAGCAGCATGGGTTTGAACCCACAACCCCAGGGTGCTGAGGCTGTAGCTTTAACCACTGCGCCACACAGATTAAAGAAATGCAGGAGATTAGAAAATACTTTTTCTTTAGCAACTCTCCAGACCAGCATAGAAATCTTACAAGTGGGTTATATCTCATCATGACCAGCAGGTGGAGACTGAAACAAAACTCTGAAATAGTACATAATAGGTGTCTCTCCCTATTCCAGCAGGTTTGACTGAGCTGTACCAATCTCCCTTAGTAGGGCTGTTGGAATTTGTTTAGGGATCTTAGTCCCTGTTTTTGTGCCGGATTGAACTTGGGTGGGCCCTGTTTTGGGGTCCATCCGACCTCGGGGAGTTCACACCCGGTGGGTCTCATGCTGGGTCCCTCCCGCCCCTTTTCCTCCACCTCCCCAACATTTTTATAGAGGTGCCTCAGCAGTTAGCCTTGTCCCTAGTTCAGGTGAGGCATACTGCTTTGAGAACCAAGTGGAGTCGGTTCTGTGGAAAAAAAATTCATGAGGTAGTGCCGGTCTGAAGGGTTCCTTTCCCTATAAATTTGCCGTATTTTACTGTATATTTCAACTAACCGGCACTTTTGCTTAGCTAGGTCGCGTATGAAGCAATGAGCACTTTACAAGGGAAAAAGTGCTCAGTTTGCTCCAGACGCGAAGCACTCGCGGACGGCCTGTGTAAGCGGTGTATGGGCCAATGTGGTGGAGGAGCCTCATCGGCAGCGGGTGCCGGCGTCCAGGGCTCCCCGCCGCTAGTGCCTTGTTGAAGTATCTTCTCTTGCTATGTTTTAGTGATACTTTTCATGGTTCCTCATTTGTGTGTGCTGACACTGGGAGGAGGGGGGGAGCTAGTGTCAGTTTCTGTACTGAGAGAGAGATTATTGCTAAGTGTAGTATACTTGTATTTTAAGGACATTGTTAAGTTGTAGAAAAAATGGACAGCACTCAGGTGTTAAATGTTGCACTGGCTCTTCTTTTTGCAGACTGTCTATGATCAGTACTTCATCACGCTCTATAACATTGTGTATACATCGCTACCTGTCCTTGCAATGGGAGTGTTTGACCAGGTAAGCGACCGTGTAGGTAAAATTAATAATTAAAGTACGGGCTGCAACTCCACTTATTTGAACTTAGCGATTTGAAAGCAGTGACCCTGTTTATGGAAAAAATCTTTTTGCCCTGAATTGCTACATTAACTGTCACTGGCAGTTTCAGATGGTGAAATGTTTGATCGCAGTCATGGAATTGCGTGTTTGAATCGTTTATGAGTCCTTTATCTCAGATTGGATAAAAAGTTCAGTCCTACCGGAGGTCCTGATGCCACTGTATCTCATTGGTTGTACTAGTCATTGCTCCCTGTAGCCACTTTGCTAGGGTCCGCATTTGGTCACCCATCGCCTGCACCAGTTCCTCATGTTAGCATCTGATAACATCGCAGTTGGCACATCAGAGCTCCTGGTTGCTCCGCAAAACCGTTTTAAAGTCCTCAGACTGTTTCTGCCACTCCGAGGCCAATATTGACAGCAGCTGCTGGGCGTCTATCATGAACCTGTGAAGGAAGGGAAAAAGAAGAGAAACCCAAGTGCGGCTTCCCTTTTCTTTGCACACCACAGAGGTCAGCCCAAACTTCCACCTCCCAACTACACTATCGATCCCTTGTATCCTTCACCAGTCTCCCTTAGGTACTCTTACCCGACGGACTGGTGAATCTAGGCCAGACATGGGTAACTCCGTTCCTTGAGGGCCGGAATCAAATCAGGTTTTCAGGATTTCCCCAATGTATATGCATGAGATCTATTTGCATGCACTGCTTTCAATGCATAATCATTGGGGAAATCCTGAAACCCGATTGGATTCCGTCCCTCAAGGACCGGAGTTGTCCATGTCTGTTCTAGGCCTTTGGGAAAGATAGCTGGCTTAGTCTTCTGGAACACTGCTGGGCTCAATCCAGTTTCACCTTCTGCTTTCACTCCACAGCTCACTGGATGTCCTCTCGGGGTTCTCAGCTCAGCCACATACAGCTCTCCAATGCTGTCACTCCAAGAGCCCCATCCGCTTAGATTAACTTTACGATTTGTGGTATATCAATTCTTTTTTCATTAGATATCTCTGCTGCTTTTGACACTATAGACCATGACTTACTTCTACAAAGGTTAGAATCAATAGGCATAACTGAGAAAGTTCTTTCTTGGTTCACCTCATATCTCGCTAATCGCACTTCTTCTGTCAGGTTTAATAACGAAATGTCCACAACTTACTCCTCTACTTTCGGAATCCCTCAAGGATCTATTTTGTCCCCTCTCCTATTTAATATCTTTCTCTCTCCACTGTTAAGCATCTGCCAGTCCATAGGCTTCACTCCTTTCTCTTATGCCGATGATATTCAACTTATTCACCCCTTGGACCCAGAAAATAATAACGATATTACATCCATCAATCACAAACTGGAAACAATACAAAACTGGCTTAATACAAACAAATTGGCACTAAATATAAATAAGACTAAATCAATGTTATTTACCTGGAAAAAAGATATAACCCTGATAAATTCATTCATTCTCAACAATACTCCACTTAACCTAGTTTCCTCTGTTAAAATCCTTGGAGTAATAATTGATGATAAACTGCTTTACCACGAACATATTTCTCTTACTGTTAAAAATTGCTTTTTTAAACTACGTCTGATCCGGTCAATCGCCAAATTTCTGAGTTCTAATTCTATCAAGATACTAATTCATTCTTTAATCATAGCAAAACTCGACTACTGCAACGCACTTCTCCTTAACATTACTCAGAAAGAAAAAAGGAGACTTCAGTTAAAGGAGACTGCTATTAAATTAATATACAATGCTAGGAAATACGACCATGTTTCACCATTGTTAATAGACGCCCATTGGCTTCCAATTGGTCATAGGATCACTTTTAAAATAATGTTGCTTATCTTTAAAACTCTAGCCTTCAATGAACCTCAGTTTATATCTAGATTATTAATACCACACAGTACTCAACGCCCACTCCGTTCATCTGGTCAAAATCTCCTTACAGTTCCCTCTCTGAAAATTATAGGAACAAGAAGATCTGACATGTTCTCTGTGATGGGACCTCAATGGTGGAACGCCCTGCCACAATACATTAGAAACGAAAAAGACGTCACAAATTTCAAAAAACTTTTAAAATCTTATCTATTTAAAGATGCTTTTAATATTTAAATTTTTAGTGAGATTTTAATTCATGCTGTGGTTTAACTACCCCTTACCCTCTTGTTTTTTCCATTTTTTCTACCATAAATTGAAAATTGTAACTTTTACTCTTTCCCTCCCGACTCATGTTTGTATTCTATGAAAGTATATTGTTAAAATGTTTGTTTCATTATATTATTCTCTATTTTGATTTTGAACATCGCTTAGTAATTCTAATAAGCGATTCATCAAATATATTAATAAACTTGAAACTTGAAGGGAAAATTAGATTCTTGCCTCAATAATCTTCTTTCTAGTAGAAAGGCATATTAGTCTTAAACCAGTGGATTATTCACTTTGTCACCCACTGACTACACCAGGCGCTCCTGCGCACCTAGACCCTGGGGCTGAGTCAGCCAGAGAAGATGTAAAGCACATCACTTCTAATCCAGCCTACTATCCTTACAAGCATAGTATTCCCCTCGGTATTAAGTTACAAAAATACAGGTGGGGGAGGGGAAAACTCAAAGCACAAAGAAGGAAAAGCCCAGTGTGAATGGGAGCCATAGAGCCCAGAACACATTTCCCCAACCTGGGAGTTTGGTTCATGGCACACATACCTTAAACAGGTGAGGGGCTTGGCTAAAGACGCAGAGGCAGAGACTGAGAGTGCATGAATACATATGGCTGATACACAGCCAGAGACTGCTGAAGCAATGGGGATTGGCAGCAGTGCCTCAGAGAAGGAGAGCCAAAACCTTGAGGCAAGTCCAGCACAACCCACAAAATTCTGTTGAAGGAAAGCAAGGGTTTGTGTTGAGAGCTGGTGCTGTGTTTGACCTGTGCTTAACTGAGACTTTGGGAAGTTAAAGAAACTGGCTCTGTCCAATTTTGTGAACGTATGGAGGGTGGACCACCTAGCCACTCTACAAATCTCCTCGGGCGGAAGTGCCCAGAACTCCGCCCAAATCAGAGCAGATCAGATCAGACAGACAACTTGTTAGTAGAAGGTAAAACTGAGGAGATATAGGAGGTGGAGCTGGATAATATAGATGAAGCCTTTTATACAACTTGCGATTAGAGATGAATAACCCACTGGTTCAAGACTCATATACCTTTTGCACTAGAAATAAATATGAAGATTAAAAATAGAAGTAACCTGCTCAAAGCAAAGGTACAATTTTGGGCAGACTAAATGGATCGTACTGCTTTTTATCTACTAAGAAAATATTTCTTTATGGAAAGGGTGATGATACAGTTCTCATTTATATCACCTCCACTGGGAGGCCATTCCGTGCATTTAAATTCAGGAAAGCATGAGACAAGAACAGAGGATCTCCAGGGGAGATGAAGGGATTGTAGAGTTTAAGAGTTAGTATGGATGGTCTTTATCTACCATTTTCCCTAAGTTTGTGTGCTCTCAACTCTCATTTTTCCTCTCTTTCAGGATGTGACAGAACAACGCAGTCTTGAATACCCAAAGCTCTATGAACCGGGACAGCTGAACTTGCTATTTAACAAGCAGGAGTTCTTTATCTGCATTGCTCAGGGCATTTACACATCCGTGTTTATGTTCGTCATTCCCTATGGGGTCTTTGTAGAAGCCACCCGGGATGATGGGACTCAGCTGGCTGATTATCAGTCTTTTGCTGTCACTGTAGCAACCTCACTAGTGATTGTAGTCAGCATGCAGGTGTGCCAAGTTCACAATTCAGAATTAGTATATTATATCATATAAACAGTGCCAGATTAGCTGTGACCTTTCTCCTCTCCTCTTTGCAGATTGGGCTGGACACAGGTTATTGGACAGCCATTAATCATTTCTTTATCTGGGGCAGCCTGGCTATGTACTTTGCTATCCTCTTTGCTATGCACAGCAATGGACTGTTTGAGATGTTCCCCAACCAATTCCGCTTCACAGGTGAGTGCCAGAGGAGTGGGTATGAGAGTCACAAAATTCAGGGTGTAGCAATAGCTCCGATTTATCCCAGGACAAGCAGGCAGGTATTCTCACTAGTGGGTGATGTCATCCGACAGAGCCCCGATACGGACATCTTGCAAGCATGTCTTGCTTGAAGAAACTCAGAAGTTTCGAGATGCCCGCACCGCGCATGCGCCAGTGCCTTCCCGCCCGATGTACCGGGCGTGTCTCCTCAGTTCTTTTCTTTCCGCGGAGCTGAGAAGTTTCACTTCATTCTGCGCTGACTGAATTTCAGTAAATTTGCCTTCTTTGTACCGCGTTTTTTGTTTATTTGATTTGTTTCGATTTTACTTTATATTTTCTTAAAAAAAAAAAAAAAAAAAGTTAAAATTATTTCTTCCGGCGGTTCGGCCGGGCCGGCCTCGTGGCTTAGGCCTAGCGCCTTCGACCTTGCGGCGACGATTTTCCGGCCTATGTCCCGGCCAATCACCGGTTTTAAAAAGTGCAGCAAGTGCCAGCGTGCGATTTCGTTGACGGACCCGCATCGACGCTGTCTTCAGTGTCTTGGTCCAGAACACGTTCCGAAATCGTGCCGGCCTTGTTCCACGCTCACTGCGTGCTCGTTCAAACGGCGCTGCTTGCTCTGGGAGTCGATGTTTAAGATGGAGACTGCCAAGGAGCCGTCTGCTTCAACGTCTGCTGATGTTTCGCCGGTCCGTTTGAAACCTGCATCGACAACTCCTGCATCTGGCATTGTGAAGCCAGCATCGTTCACTCCGACTTCTGCCTCCAGTTCGACACCGGTGCCTGTCCCCGTCTCCTCGGCTCAGGTACCGCCTTCCACTGTCCCTCCGGTGGTCATCAAAGTGCCTAAAGCTAGAAAGCAGAAGCACTTGGCCACAAAGGAGCGCGAAGACCGTGCTGGAGGACCCCCTTTCGGTGCGGATCCCTCCATATCGGCTTCGCTGCGATCCCTGCTGGAAGCTCAGTTTGTCGAGCTTATGCAGTCCATGGGACCCCGGCTTATCGCCTCCATTCAGGGTGACCTCCCGGTCCCGGGGGCGGACCTCCCCCTCCTCCTCCTCCTCGTCGTTCGATCTCTCTGCTCGACGAGGAGGATCGACGGAGGGCGGCGGGAGCCTCCAGGCGGGCTTCATTTAGTGATATGCCGCCTTTGGAGCCCATCACGCCTCCTCGACATCAGAGTACTTTGTCAGCCCCTGATAATCGGAGTCCTGGGCATGCCGCATCGCAGGAAGAGTTCTTCCGCACTCCATACCAGACCTGGGTGGCACTGCGTGAGTCCGCATCCTTGCCACCTCTGCGATCCACTGCATCTAGTCCCATTCATTCCTTGGAGGCTTCGGGGGATCGTGCAATGCATAGAAGATCTCGTTCCCCATCCCGTCACCGGGAGGGGCATCGATCTCGACACTCATCTCGACACTCCTCACGTCATTCGGAGGTGTCCCCACAAAAGAAGATCCAGCGTATGGGATACTCCTCGTCGGATTTATCCCCGCCTGAGGGACCGGAGTATGAGGAACCATCTACCTCCTATTCTCCTTGCCACTCCCAGCTTTCTCTGGACCCGGAGGCTTCCACGTCTTCTAGTCCGTCTCGCCGGCCGGCGCTGGCGGACCAACTGTCCTTTTCCTCCTTCCTCCGACAAATGGCGGATGACTTGGATGTAACTTTGGACACTGGTTCTCGATATTCTAAGGAGTATCTGGACACCATGCATTTGCCTCACCCTCCGGCGGAGACGCTTCGGCTTCCTCTGCATAAACTGCTTGACCAGACTTTCATGCGTTGTTTTGAGACACCATATTCCATCCCTGCAGTTCCCAGTAAGTTGGATGCTTGATACCGCATCGTCCACCACAAAGGGTTTGAGGGAGCACAACTATCTCATCAGTCCCTTCTGGTCGAGTCCTCCCTCAAACGATCTCATCCCTCCCAGGTTTACGCCTCAGTACCACCGGGCCGTGAAGGGAGGACGATGGATAAATTTGGTAGACGTATCTACCAGAACTCGATGATGGCGACTCGAGTGCTCAATTACAATTTCTTCTTCTCTTCATATTTGGACTTCTTCTTGCCGGTGCTCCGCAAGTTCATCCCTTTTATCGATGCTCAGGCTCGATTCGAGTTTGAAGAGGTGGTGGCAACCCTTTCCCAGTTACGCCTGCAGCTGATGCAATCCTACGATGCCTTCGAGCTCTCGGCACGTGCTGCGGCCTGTTCGGTCGCCATGCGTCGCCTGACATGGCTTCGTACGATTGATATGGATCCGAACCTCCAAGACAGACTTGCAAATGTGCCTTGTGCGGGGGCGGATCTGTTCGATGAGTCTATCGAGACTGTTACTAAGAAGCTTTCGGACCATGAGAAGTCCTTCCAGTCTATTCTGCGGCCTAAGCCCAAGCCTCAACAGTCTCGTCCATCTAGGCCGCCTCTGATTTACCAGCGGCGTTATCAACCGAGGCAGACTCCTCCTGCGAGGCAGCCTGCGAAGAGACAGCCTCCCCAGAAGCCTCAGCAGAAGCCTCAGATGCCGGCTGCACCCAAGGCTACTCAGCCTTTTTGACTCTCTTCCAGGGAGCATAACCGACCTCGTTCTGTCTCCTCCCGTTTTTCCCATTGGGGGTCGTCTCCATCATTTTTGTCATCGATGGGAGACAATCACCACGGACCTTTGGGTCCTTACCATCGTAAGAGAGGGATACTCTCTTCATTTCCAACGGGTCCCCCCGGACCACCCGCCAAGAGAGTATCCTTCCAACTTGACGCAGACCGCTCTTCTCCTCCAGGAGGCTCAGGCTCTGCTTCGGCTTCGGGCCGTCGAGCCGGTTCCATTAGATCAGCAAAACCGGGGGTTTTACTCCCGGTACTTCCTGGTCCCGAAGAAGACGGGCGATCTGCGTCCCATTTTGGACCTTCGAGTCCTCAACAAGTTTTTGGTCAAGGAGCGGTTCCGTATGCTGACCCTTGCTTCTCTCTATCCCCTCCTCGAGCAGAACGATTGGTTATGCTCTTTGGACCTCAAGGAGGCCTACACTCACATCCCTATTCATCCGGCCTCCCGCAAGTTCCTCAGATTTCGGGTGGGACATCTACATCTACAGTATCGAGTGCTTCCATTCGGCCTTTCCTCGTCTCCCAGAGTCTTCACGAAGTGTCTGGTGGTGGTGGCCGCTGCACTCCGGAACATGGGTCTTCAGGTGTTTCCATACTTCGACGACTGGCTCATCAAGGCACCGTCGGCTCCAGAGGTCATTTCGGCGACCTTGACTACAATTTGTTTCCTGCAGAGTTTGGGCTTCGAGATCAACTTTCCCAAGTCACATCTTCAGCCCACCCAGTCTCTCCCCTTTATCGGGGCTGTCCTGGATACCATTCAACTTCGAGCATTCCTTCCTCTTCAACGCATGGATGCTCTCCTTCTACTCTGCCAGTCGGTGTCTTCTCGCCAATCCATCTCAGCGAGACACATGATGGCCCTCTTGGGCCACATGACATCTACAGTTCATGTGACGCCTTTTGCCAGACTACATCTCAGAATTCCTCAATGGACCCTGGCATCTCAGTGGACTCAGGTGTCCGACCCGTTGTCCCGTCACGTTGTAGTCACTCCTGCTCTACGGCAGTCTCTTCTCTGGTGGATGACCTCTTCGAATCTATCCAGAGGTTTGCTGTTTCACTCTCCTCCCCACCAGAAGGTTCTCACGACCGATTCATCGAACTATGCATGGGGGGCTCATCTGGATGGTCTTCGCACTCAGGGGTTCTGAACCAGTGCGGAACGACTCCATCAAATCAATCTTCTGGAGCTCAGAGCCATCTTCAATGCTCTCCAAGCTTTTCAGCATCTGCTTCGCGACATGGTGGTCCTTATTCGCACAGACAATCAGGTCGCCATGTATTATGTCAACAAACAAGGGGGCACGGGCTCGGCCCCTCTTTGCCAGGAAGCTCTTCGAGTCTGGGATTGGGCGGTTCGCCACAACACCTTCCTCAAAGCTGTCTACATTCAGGGGAAAGACAACGTCTTGGCAGACAAGTTAAGTCGTCTTCTCCAGCCTCACGAATGGACGCTCCACTCCGACCCCCTTCATCAGATCTTTGCTCAGTGGGGAACGCCTCAGATAGACCTCTTTGCAGCTCCCCACAACTTCAAACTGCCTCAGTTTTGCTCCAGGATCTACACTCCTCATCGCCTCGGGGCAGACGCCTTTCTACTGGATTAGGGAAATCGCTTCCTATATGCGTTTCCTCCATTTCCTCTCATTCAAAGGACTCTGGTCAAGTTGAGATCAGACCATGCCACCATGATTCTGATTGCTCCTCGGTGGCCCAGACAACCTTGGTACTCCCTTCTACTTCAACTGAGCAGCAGGGAGCCAGTACTTCTTCCACTGTTTCCTTCACTACTTACTCAACATCAAGGTTCACTACTTCATCCCAACCTGCAGTCCCTCCACCTGACAGCTTGGTTCCTTTCAACATAACTCCTCACCAGTTCTCTCAAGCAGTGAGGGAGGTCTTGGAGGCTTCCAGGAAGCCTGCTACTCGACAATGCTATTCCCAAAAATGGACTAGATTTTCTTCCTGGTGGATTTCCAATGCCACGGAACCTCAGCGAGCTTCCCTATCTTCTGTATTGGACTATCTTCTACACCTGTCTCAGTCTGGTCTCAAGTCTACCTCTATACGAGTCCACCTGAGTGCTATTGCGGCTTTCCATCAGCCTCTACAGGGGAAACCTTTGTCTGCTCATCCTGTGGTTTCCAGATTTATGAAAGGTCTTTTTCATGTCAACCCTCCTATCAAACCTCCTCCTGTGGTTTGGGATCTCAATGTTGTCCTGTCTCATCTCATGAAGCCTCCGTTTGAACCTCTCAACAAGGCTCCACTTAAGTATCTCACCTGGAAGGTGGTTTTTCTGGTGGCCCTCACGTCTGCTCGCCGGGTCAGTGAGCTTCAGGCCCTAGTAGCGGATCCACCGTTCACTGTATTCTATCATGACAAGGTGGTTCTTCGTACTCATCCAAAATTCTTGCCTAAAGTGGTCTCTGAATTTCACATCAACCAATCCATCGTGCTTCCAGTGTTCTTTCCAAAGCCTCATTCTCACCCTGGAGAATCTGCTTTACACACTCTGGACTGTAAACGTGCTTTAGCTTTCTACTTGGATCGCACAAAGCCACACAGAACTGCTCCTCAACTTTTCGTCTCCTTTGATCCAAACAAGTTGGGACGACCTGTATCGAAGCGCACCATCTCCAACTGGATGGCGGCTTGTATCTCTTCCTGCTATGCCCAGGCTGGATTATCCCTTCCCTGTAAGGTCACAGCCCATAAGGTCAGAGCAATGGCAGCCTCTGTTGCCTTCCTCAGATCGACACCGATTGAGGAGATTTGTAAGGCTGCCACTTGGTCCTCGGTTCATACATTCACCTCTCATTATTGTCTGGATACTTTCTCCAGACGGGATGGACAGTTTGGCCAAACAGTGTTACAAAATTTGTTCTCTTAAGTTGCCAACTCTCCCACCATCCCATTGGGGTTAGCTTGGAGGTCACCCACTAGTGAGAATACCTGCCTGCTTGTCCTGGGATAAAGCAATGTTACTTACCGTAACAGTTGTTATCCAGGGACAGCAGGCAGCTATTCTCACGTCCCACCCACCTCCCCTGGGTTGGCTTCTCAGGCTAGCTACCTGAACTGAGGAGACACGCCCGGTACATCGGGCGGGAAGGCACTGGCGCATGCGCGGTGCGGGCATCTCGAAACTTCTGAGTTTCTTCAAGCAAGACATGCTTGCAAGATGTCCGTATCGGGGCTCTGTCGGATGACATCACCCACTAGTGAGAATAGCTGCCTGCTGTCCCTGGATAACAACTGTTACGGTAAGTAACATTGCTTTCTAGTCCTGCTTATTACTATAATTTTTATTTTTTTTTAGTTTTATTATTTCTATTCTGTTCATATATTCCAAGGGGATCCTAAGTGGTTTACATTGAATGGTAATCAGGTACTCTTAGGTGTTTCCCTATCTGTCTCGGCAGGCTCACAATGGTACCTTGGGCAATGGAGGGTTATGTTACTTGCCCAGGGTCACAAGGAGTGGTGCCAAGATTGAACCTAGAAAAACAGACAGGCTCCCAAGTAGCAAAAACATCAGTACTCACCCTTAAAGCAATGAAGGGAAAATACAGAATCGGCTGGGATCTAAGGAACTGCAAAGAGAAAGCAAACTGTTTAGACTAGATGCTTTTGTGTTCCTCAGTGAGCTGCACCAAGCAATAGCTGTGGTCTGAGTTGGAGTATACTTACAATTGTTTTCCTCCCGTTTGGGTTTTCTTTCACACAAAATACCAATAGGAGTATATTAAAAAATATATCTTACATGCTTATCACTATATGTCAATCACAGTATCAGCATATAATTTCAATAAATCATTACCTCATTGAATAAATTTTAAATCAATTTAATTAAATATATAGTGAAAATGCTCAGTGCCCTTTGTCTCTTGCAAGTATGGTGCCGCTAGGAGAGAAATTTTGGGACCATCATGCCACTTTTCAGTCCCATCTCAATTACTGCGGTTTCAATATATATCGCTACTCCCTTAAATAATAAAAATGTAATGTAGTGGCACTTATCTTTCTGTTTGAGGTAGCTGATCAGTTTGCAGCAATAGAGCACTTTAGCGGCCCAGCAGGATATTGCTTTTTTCATTTTTCTTTTTTGCTTCACTGTGGTACGTGCTCAAAAAGTGAATAAATTGACTGCTCACTTTTTGAGCACGAACCACAGTGAAGCAAAAAAGAATGAAAAAAGCAATATCCTGCTGGGCAGCTAAAAAGCTCTATTGCTGCAAACTAATCAGCTACCTCAAACAGAAAGATAAATGCCACTACATTACATTTTTATTATTTAAGGGAGTAGTGATATATATTGAAACCACAATAATTGAATTGGGACTGAAAAGTGGCATGATGGTCCCAAAATTTCTCTCCTAGCGGCACCATACTTGCAGGAGACAAAGGGTACTGAGCACTTTTCACTTTATATTTAATTAAATTGATTTAAAATTTATTCAATGAGGTAATGATTTATTGAAATTATATGCTGATACTGTGGGTTTTCTTTCAAACAGAAGTGAAAAGGGTACTAAATAAGGGTCTACCTAGAACCATTAAAAAACAGTTCCTTAGCGTACTTACCTGACTAGTCCAGAACCTGTGGATTACGTCTGTTGACAAGAAGATGTAGACAAAGAAACAAAATAGTTCTGTGTGATTCACCCTCTGAAGGGCACCATTCAGCAACAAAATGTTCAGTATTTCTCTGTCTCCAGCAGATGGAGGATGGTCTAACTGTGCAGCTATGGGTAAGTTCTGGAAGCAGGTCCTGGGCCAGTTGGAGAACTGGTAACCAGTTGAGAAAAGGAAAGCTATACAATCACATCTTCGATTTTTTTTAAAAATGGTACTAAGATAGTGGATAACTCGGAGAAATTTGAGAATTCTCCCCTTCCTTCATGCTGTGTATTCCTTCATTCTTAAAACTGAGGAATCCTGTTACACCTGGTGGACCCTGAAGGCAACGGAATATTTTTTCTCCTTCATTCAGCTTCTTCTAAACTGTAAGTCCAGGGAATTATTTGAGCAGCTGCTGGGCAGCTCCTTTCATCTGTCGGGCACTTTTGAGTGATCTCAGGTGTTCAACCGCATTTGTCTTTACAGATGACAGAATTTCATGCTAGGCTCAGCCCTAGCCAAATTGCAAACAACTTATTGGAGCTGCCACTTGCATGATGGTTTCTTGGCAGACTGTTAGCAGGGTGATTTTGCCAATGGATGGATAACTCAGCTGGCCAGAGTCTGGCTACCTGTCATAAATTCTAATGTGGGATTTAAACTTGTGTTTTGGGTGCAGTATGCAAGTAACCCTGCCGATGACTCCTTGAAGCATCCCGATTTAAATGATTGAATATTTCCTTTTAAAGATGCATTTGACAATGAATAAAACTAATTCCAGTTTATTAATTTGACAACAGATTAGAATCAGGAACTTTATATCAGCCCAGGCTCCGTTTCCCTTGTGTTTTTTTGTCTTTCCCTTCCTAATGTTCTTCTCCCTATATGTCTTCTTTACTATTCATAACTTGTATTTCTTATCCTTCTTCCCTATTTTCCTGTCTTGTAAGTCATATTTATATAATTTTGTCTCCCTTTGATTATGTAATTTAATATTTTTATTTTCTGTACATCGCTTAGAAATTGATATAAGCGATTAATCAAATATCCAATACTATTCTGCTAGTTGTGGACAGTACTTACCTTGTAGTTTGTGTCGTTCTTCTGGACACCTTTCTGTTGCATTTGTCATGCACTAACAAGAAAGTTATTTTTGTTTCCAGGTAATGCTCAGAACACACTAGCACAGCCCACTGTCTGGCTCACCATTGCTCTGACGACCGTAGTGTGTATAATGCCAGTGGTGGCAATTCGTTTCTTGAAGCTGGACTTGAAACCTGAACTCTCCGACACGGTAAGTGACAAAATGGGCATGTGGCCGAGTGATGGATCTCATATCTAGCTACTAGAAAAGATTGGGATTTATTATATGTACAAAAAAAATTCTCTTTCTTCAAGAACACCAGTATTCAGAGACACTTAGGGCTCATTTTACTAAGGTGCGCTAGGGCTTTAACGCGCTTTAGACCTCAACGCCAGCATTGAGCTGGCGTTAGTTCTAGAAGCGTAGTGCGCAGTAATTTCCTGCGTGCACTAAAAACGCTAGCGCACCTTAGTAAAAGGAGCCCTTATTGAATAAAGATAGGCAGATCATTATTCTACCTATCTTTGATATTTAGTGGTGAGGTCTATCTGAACAGATTAATTTATTAAAATAGCAGCTGAATATTACCACTGTTTGGATAAGTTTTGGCCCTAGGTCTCTACTTATAGCTAGAAATTATCCATTCCCCTGCAGGGGGTTTTCAGACCAAAACATTTACATAATTAATACCTGTACATTTGGATCAGATTAAAAGCAGAGAGTTCCACATTATTTGTGGAATAAACTAGTCCCTCAGAGAGAAGCACTTTCACTGATGAATTAAACATAATTGACACTGTGCCGAATACATGTGAGTGGCATTGTGGAGTCTTCTCCAGGGTTAAGTTTGAACTGGTCTGCCTTCAATCCCGAAGCAGTTGCACAGTGTGAACAGAGGGAAACCTGATTAATTGGAAATTTGGAAGGTTTGCTTGTTTTTGGACTTTCCCTTCTTCCTGCCCTTGAAACTGAAGCTGGCTCTGACTCTGCTCAAGGGGATAGTCCATATCTTTAGCATACTCGGCTCTTACAAGGGTTTTTTCTCTGCACAGAGTACTGCAATACAGTATCAGAAGGCGATCCCACCTCTAGCCTCATCGGGCAGTATAATTAAGACTTTTGGTCTAAGCTGTAATGCTTATAAATATATTACATTACATTAGGGATTTCTATTCCGCCATTACCTTGCGGTTCAAGGCGGCTTACAAAAGATTTATAAACAGGGTTACAATGGGAGAACAATAGATTTGCTAGAGTGGTAGAGAGTAGATCTTTTGATATTTCTTTGGTAGTTAAGAACAGGGAGGCTTAACAGAAGATTTATAAACTACAATTGTCCTTGCTATGATAGTAAAGGGTAGATCCTTTGTCTATTTTAGAGTTGTTGAGAGTACGTGAAGTTAGGGATTTCTTGAAAAGTATAGTTTTTAGTTCTTTTCTGAATGTCTTGTAGTCTGGGGTGGACATCAGAAGGTTGGAGATCCAGTTGTCCAGTCTTGCTGCTTGAGTGGCTAGGAGGCCGTCGTGTAGTTTTGATCGTTTTACTTCTTTGATGGGGGGGGGGGAATGAATGGGGAGTGTGTTTTTCTGTGTCTGGTTGTGGATGCTGGGATGAGGCGGTTGTTCAGGTAGGACGGGCTGTCTCCGTTAAGAGTTTTAAATAACATGCAGTAGAATTTAAATAGTATTCTTTCTTGGATTGGTAGCCAATGTGAGTTGATGTAGGCTTCTGTGATATGGTCATGTTTTCTCAATGAGTAGATGAGTCTTAAAGCTGTATATTCAAATCTTAGCTGTGAGATGAAAATAAAGGAACTTCCCATCACATTTATCCTGATTTAACCCAAATCACTAAAGTTGTACTGATTCTTTTCATGGTTCAGGGGTCTTCAGTGGCAGAGAGGTTCTGGATTTCTACCACTGTGTGACTCTGCGCAGGTCCTTTCCTCTCTTTCAAACTATATCAACTTGGAGCAACAAGAATGTCATGGCTTCTCTGCCTTCTTGTAGGACAGTTACATGAAAACAGATATACATAGCTTACTTTAGGCTGTACGAGTGGGCACTTATGTGTATTTCTAAGGCTACTACTTGTGTTAAAATGCTTGTAAAATCTAAATTCGGAAGAGTATCTCTTGAGTTTTAGTTTGCAGCTACTACTCACTGTCTTCTCGTTCCTTAGGTCCGATACACCCAACTGGTCCGAAAGAAACAGAAGCCACGCCAGCGTGCTATGCGGAGGGTTGGTCGTACAGGGTCCCGACGTTCTGGGTATGCTTTCTCCCACCAGGAAGGATTTGGTGAACTCATCATGTCTGGAATGAACATGCGTCTCAGCTCACTAGCACTGTCCAGCTTCACCACCCGATCCAATTCTAGCTGGATAGACACCTTGAGGAAGAAGAAGAATGACGCCAGCAGTAGTCCCTGTGGAGACAAGACAGTGAAGGTGTAAAAGGAATTCCTATGAGTCCTTGCTGCATCTCAAGCCTTATATGTTTCTATGATAGGAACTGAAAGGCTCAGTAAATAAGCAAAGCAGGAGAGGAAGCAAGAGTTACCTCAGATCCTCTTGCCCTGTGAGCTCCGTTCTTATCAACTTCTCTGTCCCATAAGTGACTGTGCACCATGAACCATCACAGACACCAAAGATGGGATGAGCTCAGGGATGTGAACAGTGAAGTCAGGTGCTGTGCAACAGATCATAGTACACTCACTCCGCGCTTAGCTACCCAAATCAAGATAATGGGAGTTTCTTAGTAATAATGCAGAACAGGCAAATTACAAGATTGTTTCTGGTTTCCCAGGGAGAGTTGGTACAAATGGGGGAACCTTAAATGTTGCACAGTACATGCAGACTCACCTGGTAATAGTGTAAACACAGGCACCCAGCTTTTGTTTTGCAGGCTGGATGAGGAAAGCAAGTCCTTTTAAATGGATAGCTCTTATTTCTCTGAAACAAGAGGAGGAGGGGGCAGAAATTAGTTTGACATGCTCCCTTTTCTCTCTGTAGTGGCTGCTAGAACAATCCTGATCTGATCACACATCAGTATCTACAATGACTGTCATGCTGCTCACTGTGATTCATCTCTCACGAGCAAGAAACAGTTCAAAATCAAACCTCCTTCAGTTTGTTGCTACACCTACAGCTTAGAATTATCATTTCTACCTTTGAGCCAAGTATCATGACATTGTCTTCATTTCAAGGACTTTGGGGAGAGAAAGCTTAATGCCACACAAATACAGGTATTTAGAATCAGTAGGGCAAGACTGGACCACAGTTGTTCTCCTTAAAGGAAGCTGAGCCCTGCCTCTGGGTCTCTGGGCTGTGGGGAGGGAGAAGAGCAGGATTTGAAGCCCTGCCTCAGTAGCTGAAGGGAAGGTGTTAGCTACTGCTGGCCCTTTTTTTTTTCCTTCTCTCTTCCACCCTAGCCTCAGGTGCAGAGAATAAAAGGAATCGCCTCATCCGTTTCTTCTTTGGGTTTGTCAATTTAAAAAAATAAATAAATAAAAATGGTGGCAAATAATACATAGCTGGAAAGAAGCCAGGAATGAGAGAGAATCACAGCCCGTTGGTGTCAAAATCTTTCTAAGAGCTTACATAGAAATATAGTAAAAGGTATCTATATATACTGTATTCCTAAACATACAGTTTAACTATGGTCTCATAATGTCTACCTCTCTGAAAGAGAGGCAGATTCTAATTTTTATACCAAAGAGTACATTACTTTTTTCATATGTTTCTTATGTGTATATATCGATAAAGGAACACATTTTTTTTTAGCTTCTCTCTCTGTTTTTAGAGGAAGAGGTATATGCAAAGTTCAGTTTGGCTGAAATTACTGAACATTCCGTATAATTTGTTACATATTTCTATATTAGCATATTGTATTGTTGGTAGAATATGCATTTTTTTTATATAAAAAGCTTGTTTCTGAAAATATTTTCTCTCATGTTTATTAGGCAGGAGTTAATTTGAAGATAGGTTAACTGTCGCCAACGCACCTAACACATGCATTCAGTGAATATAATCAGTCTGCTTACACTAGTGCAAATTGTGTGTAGACTTCACCCATACGTTTGCACCAGTGATAAAAGCAGAGCTAAGCTGGTCCCATAAGAGAATAACCTTCAAACCCTGCACATTGTTACCACTCTTTGGAATGCCATACAGATTCCAAAAGACAATTTCCTTAATCAAAACACCATTATCCAGCACATAGTATTCATTATTGGTGTCTCATTATTACATAATTACTGTACCATACATATCAGCTGACACCATGAGGTGATAGTACGGCTGTGGAAACCAAATTAGTTCACGTGTTCGTTTGAATATAACAGGGGGAAAGGAGGGAGGGAGGGAAAGGAAGAAGAGGAGATGGGAGAGATGGAAGGGAAAGAGAAGAGAGATTTATTTAGGTATTTATCTACTGTCTATCAAAGTTATCAAAGCAGGTATTCAAGCATTTTCCCTATCCTGGTGGGCTCACAATCTACTGTTTCCCCGAAAATAGGACCTACCCCAAAAATAAGCCCTAGCAGGATTTTCGGGTTAGGTCTTAATATAAGCCCTACCCCAAAAATAAACCCTAGTCCCTGAATTCGCCAGCAGTACCCCTTCCCTCCCATCCCTTGTGCAGCAGAATCCTTGAGCGAGCACCACCCCACGAGCACCTGTCCCCACCGCACAGCCAACCCCCCCATCCTTCCCTCCCTCCCATCCGAACCCCGCTGATTGCGAGCGAGCCCTACATATAGTACCTCCTTAAGCAGTGTTGGGCCGGCAGATTCTAAACAGACTGCTTTGGCCTTATCAGTAATGCGGCAGAGTGAATTCATATGCTGCAAGGCCGAAGCAGCCTATTTAGAGTGCTGCCGGCCCGATGCTGCTTAGGGAGGTATGTACTAGAGCTCGTTTGCGATCTGCGGGGTTCGGATGGGAGGGAGGGAAGGATGGAGGTCCTGCTGCACGAGGGATGGGAGGGAGAAAGGATAGAAGCTGGGTAAGGGTCCTGCTACACGAAGGATGGGAGGGAGGGAGGGGAGGAAAGATGCTGCACATGTAGGGAAGAAAAAAGGAAAGAGTAAGAATTGGGGTGAAGGAGAGGAAGGGAGAGATGATTATGTACATACCCCCAAAATAAGACCTAGTGCATTTTTTGGGCCTAAAATTAATATAAGACACTGTCTTATTTTTGGGGAAACACAGTATCTAATGTACCTGGGACAATAGAGGATTGAGTGACTTGCCCAGAGTCACAAGAGCAGCGTGGGATGCCAGGGCACAGAGGAGAGAAGGGAAGGAGGCAGAGATTCCAGACAGTTGGGTGGGAAGGAAGAAAGAAAATGAGAAGAGAGATACCAGAGGATGGAGGGAGGGGGCATAAACTGAAATCAATCATGTATAAAGGAGAGAAAGGGCACAGGATAGACAGTTTATAGAAGAGGCATAGAAAGAGGAAATGAAGGGAGAGGGAGAGCAGACAGCAGATGGAGAGAGGGGGTGGAGAGTGGATGGAAAAGAGAGAGGGCAGACAGTGAATGGAAGGGGCATAATAAAGGCAATTGCATGGAAGGGAGAGAGGACAGATGCTGAATGGAAAAAAAAAGTGAAGAGGAGATGAAGAAACCAGAAATGGTAAAAGATAGAAAAAAGATTTTTTTTTTTTTTTGCTTTAGTATAAAGTAGTATTGTACATGTATTGATAAAAGTTTATAAATAGAAAATGGAAATAAGGTACCGGTAATCTTTTTCTTAAACTAATTTTAATACATTTTTTACTAACTTTCAGAGACCAAAACCCCTTTCCTCAGGTCAGGACATGAAATGAGGAGCAATACTGTAAAATTCACTATTTCTGACTGATTCTTACATGGGATATATAGGTGATGGTCATTTTAGAGAGTGAAGTTTAATAAATTTTGGCACTTATTTTCTGCTTGTCCAAAAAATAGTTTTGGGTACATCACAACAAAATAAAATATATATACACACAGAAAAACAACACAAACATCAAATTTTAAAAAGTAACAAACTTAAATACTTCCAGAATTAATAATATTAGAGTCTAAAGAACGTTTGGAATAACTTTACAGCACGTCAGAAACTCACATAGATTGATATGATATTTTAAGCAAAGTATTCCAAAGTTAAAGCCATTTCCTAATATAGTTCTGTTAAGTTGTATTTAATTGACATGTAGATGTCATAGGAAGTGTCAATCTAATATCAATTGACCTAAGGGGGTCTTCTTGGTTGATTATAAATTAAGTTTTGAAGATAACCAGCGCCCATATAATTTTAAAAAAATCCCAAAAAATTTAGAGAACAACAACTAGAATTCAACCCTGACCTTACAAGGAAGCCAGTGTAATTTCATCAATAAAGTTTGTCAAGTTCACAACTGGCACTGCCAAATACCAAATATCAATTTTGCTGCAGCATTTTGGATGATCTGCAGTCTTTTTTTTTTTTTTTTAATACTAGCTCATCACCCGGCATTTCCCAGATATTTATTTATCCCAATCTTCTGGTATCGATAGACTTGTATTCAAGATTACGTCACCACAGCTGCATTGCCTTATATACTGTTAACTGACTGTGTGACATCATTCCCCAAGCTTCATACAACTGGTCAAAGCAGCTCCATTCTATATAAAACACATGTCACACCCTTCCCACCCCCACAGTATTTTTTCCCAGATAGTAAGTGATTTGTATACCAAGTCTGGTTGAAATCTCTCCATGTGTTTCAGAGTTATGCTGGAACATATATACAGAATCATCTAAGGTGAAACTGTTAGTTCACCCTTTCTCCCTTGTATCCAAAGGAAAGTGTAACGTTTGTTTTCAGACCCTCAGAGACGCCACCAGAAGATCACATTATCATATCCTCTGGCTTTACGCACCTGATCCTCATCGGGTCAATATATAGTGTGTGTCCATCTCTAATTTTTATCTATTTTTGACTTTTTTTATTCTAAAACAATAAATAGTTTTAAAGAATATTGTTTTGTAGATTAAATACTTAGCTTCACTGGTGGTTGTTGGTTAGCAAGGGATTACAGAGCCAACATGTTTCACCCGTAGAGGGGGTTTCTTCAGGGCTACTATCCCTGCAATAAGAAATCCTCACTTTAATCAGAGAAACGCCAAGTATATACATCAACACCATGCACACTATAATGAATAGCCATACATGCCTACCTTTTTAGTACCAATTCTTTATCCACGATATGACCACCTAAACTGAGTCTTTTAACATGGCCGCGGCGTGGTACAGATCTCCCTTATATCCCCCTAAACCCGGAAGTGAGATGTAAAGGGGAGGGGCTAATCGCCCGATCCCTTGCATCACCCCTAGACCTAAGGGATACTTTTTCCAAGTATTAATCAATGTTTACCTCTCCCAGTAACATTTGTGGGGGGGATATCATAAAGCTCCCAATGAGAATCACAGGAGGGATGACCATTCTAATTCAAGGTTTAACCCATGGGGAACCACAGTATCCAGGCGATATATCCACCTTTGCTCCAGGTAATTTAATTTAGCCTCCAAATCTCCCTCCATTCCTTGGGTGTTCAGGGTTTCAAGCACCCTCCACCTAATATGGGTGACCTCATGTTTCTTGGAACATATATACATGCACACAGATACATCTGAATTTCTATAGAGAGATTGTATATTTAGGATTGCTAGATAATTGACAGCTAATAGCATTGTAGTCTGTTTTCTTTTTTTAGGTAATTGTCCAATCTAAAAAAAATGTTTAATTGGTTGTAACATTTTCAATGTTAATGTGATTCATAAGTCATTTTCCGTGTACTTGCTCTGACATTGTCAACTAGAATCTATAGAAATCTCCTTTCCAGCCAACTTTGGAAGTGATAATGGTTTACAATATGGGGAGGTATCCAACACAAAGAATGTCTTACCAAGATTAATTTTTAAGTCAAGTGAGCACTTTTAGTTGTATAAGAAATCAAAAACCTTATTCATAAATACATAAACTGAATTCCAGTCAGAGAAATGAAAACAGCAAGAAGCCTTGGAGGGGACATACAGAATAAAAAGGGTAGGAAGGGGTACCATATGATCCTGCTGTTTATGATCTGGGCCCCTCATACTGTAGCTGTGGGCCCAGATTCAGTTCTGCAGGTGAGGAGTAGATTTTTATTTATATTTTTTTTACAAATTTGTAAATAACAGCAGCCTATGAGATATTCAGTAACGCTAGAGACATTATCGTGTTGACCCTCAGCATTTTAATGAATATCCCATTGAAAAAAAATCTACCCTTCACCTGTAGAACTGCCCCATCACAATTGGCTGCAGGGGATTTTATTATTATAAATGCCTTTTTTGCACTTTATAGGGTGTTAGGTTCACCAAGGCTCTCCAAACTCAGCTCTCACATCCTCTTCAAATCTTAATAAATTACCCCAGCCTAAGTAATAGTCAGTCCCCGGGTTAAGAACGGGTTCCATTTTTTTAAACCGTTCTTAAGTTAAATTTGTATGTAACTTAGATCCTAGTATTCTTCTCCTCTTGCATCCTTTTCCATCCATCCCACTGTTCCCTCTCCACCACCACCCCAACCAACATTACTCCCTCATCTCTCTCTTCCCCTTGCATCTACCTCACTGCTCTCCCACCACCATGTCCAATAATTCTCTCTCCCTAAGCCCAACAATTCTCTTCATCTCCTTATATGCACCATCTCTTTCCCCCTATTGACAACCAATTCTCCCTTTCTATTCCCTCCCTCACCTCGAAATCTCTTTCCCTCACTCCATCCTATGGCTCATGCCCCCTCCCTCCTTCCATCATTTGTCTGAAGCGTGTGCTCCCTCTCTCAAGTCCCAACACGCCCCTCTCCCTCCGTTCTGTGCCTCAAGTATGTACCTCCCACCAGCGGGCGTTTTCCTTCTGGCCGGCTCCCTCCTCCTCACTTCCACAGTCATTTTTCTGCACAAAGGCGTGGGCGGCGGCTCTTATGTACATCCCGCAGCTGAGCCAAAAACCTCTCGAGCAATGTCAGAGGGAAAGCTTCTGGCTCAGCTGCAGGATACGCAAGGAGCCACTGCCCGCATCTGTAGGCAGAGAAATGACTGGCAGGAAGGTAAACACCTAGGGGCGGAAATGAGCAAAATGCCGCATCGCCCTGAAGCTAGGCCGCACGAAACACTTTACCGGGCTGTGGGTTGGACACCCCTGATGTATATGATTTGTGTTGACGTGCTTTTTAATTACTGGGTCTTCTTTGGTTGTACTCTTTGGATTGTGGCACCTATAGTTGCATTTTTTGCTGTTGTGGGATCAAATCCCAGCACGACTCCTTGTGACCTGAGGCAAGTCACTTAATCCTCCATTGCCCCAGATACAAAATAAGTACCTGTGTACACGTAAACCGCTTTGAATATGTAACCACAAAAAAGGTGCCATTCAAGTCTAATCTAATACAAGATTTCTGAATTGCTCTAATACCATTTAAGGTATGTTTTCCAAAGCCGCCCAGAAACAGCACCAAAGCCCTTTAATTCTCTATGAGCTTCAGGGCCATTAGCGCAGAGCAGCCGCTAGCACGGTTTTGTAAAAGAGGCCATTAGTTCAAGATGATTTACAGAAAAAAAATAATTCTATGGGAAAATACAATTCCTTGGATAAAAAGATGTCCTTACAATTCTTTAACTAAAAGTACTATCATATAAAAATATTTCCAACATTCTACGAAATTTCCAATAACTAACTTCTGCCCTTATTTGTATAGGTAAATCATTTCAAACGACAATAGCAGCATATGTAAAAGAAGAATTAAATTGACGTTTAAGACGTATACCTCTAAAAAAGGGAACTGCAATAAAAATGAATTAATCTATTAAATGAATAATAAGAATATAAGAACATAAGAATTTGCCTCCGCTGGGTCAGACCAGAGGTCCATCGCGCCCAGCAGTCCGCACCTGCGGCGGCCCATCAGGTCCATGACCTGATATGTTATCTTGATTTAGCCCTATAGCCTCCTTGTTTTCATCTATACTCTTTCCATACTCTTATCTACCCTTATCTGTATCCCTCAATCCCCCTATCCTTCAGGAATCCATCCAATCCCTCTTTGAATCCCCGTAGCGTACTCTGCCCGACCACTTCCTCCGGGAGCGCGTTCCATGTGTCCACAACCCTCTGTGTGAAGAAGAACCTCCTGGGATTTGTTCTAAACTTCTCCCCTTCCAGTTTCTCTGAGTGCCCCCTTGTGCCTGTGGTTCCCCGTAGTTTGAAGAATCTATCCCTGTCTACCTTCTCCATGCCCTTCATGATCTTGAAAGTTTCTATCATGTCCCCCCTAATCCAAACATGAAAAGAACAAAGTGAGATGACCAGAAGCTTCTACCTGTATAATATGATGAATCAGACAAACAGTTTTAAACTCTATAGGCAGCCAATGAAGTTTCTTATAAAATGTATTTATTTCTAAAATTTCTTGACCGCCTATAACTAAATGGTTTATAAAATAAAACATTCACAATGCTTCAGAGGACAACATACATTAAATACTTTCAGTACACCACAACCAAGCTATACATTAGCCCACTAAAGATAGCAAAATACTGCAGGAAATTTTACAAAGCCGCGCTAGCGGTTTTATCGCAAGCTAGCCGGAAATCTACCGCCTGCTCAAAAGGAGGCGGTAGCGGCTCGGGCGTGCGGCATTTTAGCGCATTAAGGCCCTAGCGCGAATTTGTAAAAGGAGCCCATAGTCAATCTTCAGTAGTAGTAGTAATAGAAGCACTATTGTATCTTTTCAGCCCATATCTCCCTTTCCCCCTTCCTAATCCACAACAGAACATTGCCTTCTGTCCCACGGCTCTTTAATTTTCTCAGAAAGGTAACAAACAACAGATTATAGGGCTCCTTTTATTAAGGTGCACTTAGCGATTTTAGTGCACACACAAAATTACCGCGTGCTAAACCGCGCAGTACGCTTCTAGAATAACGCCAGCTCAATGCTGGCATTAAGGTCTAGCGCGTGCTAAGGACCTAACGCACCTTTGTAAAAGGAGCCCATAAAGTTTGGATGGATAAATTTGGATTAGAGAGATGTTTTCAGTTTGCTATTTTTTAAATGTTCCCCCCCCCAATCATACTTTTAAAAAAATTTTTAAAGATATATTTAGTTCATACCTGAGCTATTTTTTAAATGTCCCCCCCCAAATCATACTTTTTAAAAATTTGATAAAACATTTTTCATTTTTTAAAGATATATTTAGTTCATACCTGAGCTATTTTTCAAATGTCCCCCCCCAAATCATACTTTTTAAAAATTTGATAAAACATTTTTCATTTTTTAAAGATATATTTAGTTCATACCTGAGCTATTTTTTAAATGTTCCCCCCCAATCATACTTTTAAAAAATTTTTTAAAGATATATTTAGTTCATACCTGAGCTATTTTTTAAATGTTCCCCCCAAAATCATACTTTTTTAAAATTTGATAAACATTTTTCATTTTTTAAAGATATATTTAGTTCATACCTGAGCTATTTTTCAAATGTCCCCCCCCAAATCATACTTTTTAAAAATTTGATAAAACATTTTTCATTTTTTAAAGATATATTTAGTTCATACCTGAGCTATTTTTTAAATGTTCCCCCCCAATCATACTTTTTAAAAATTTTTTAAAGATATTAGTTCATACCTGAGCTATTTTTTAAATGTTCCCCCCAAAATCATACTTTTTTAAAATTTGATAAACATTTTTCATTTTTTAAAGATATATTTAGTTCATACCTGAGCTATTTTTTAAATGTTCCCCCCAAAATCATACTTTTTTAAAATTTGATAAAACATTTTTCATTTTTTAAAGATATATTTAGTTCATACCTGAGCTATTTTTCAAATGTTCCCCCCAATCATACTTTTTAAAAATTTTTTAAAGATATATTTAGTTCATACCTGAGCTATTTTTTAAATGTTCCCCCCAAAATCATACTTTTTAAAAATTTGATAAACATTTTTTCATTTTTAAAAGATATATTTAGTTCATACCTGAGCTATTTTTCAAATGTTCCTCCCCAATCATACTTTTTTAAAATGTGATAAACATTTTTCATTTTTTAAAGATATATTTAGTTCATACCTGAGCTATTTTTCAAATGTTCCCCCCCAAATCATACTTTTTAAAAATTTGATAAACATTTTTCATTTTTAAAAGATATATTTAGTTCATACCTGAGCTATTTTTCAAATGTTCCCCCCAAATCATACTTTTTAAAAATGTGATAAACATTTTTCATTTTTTAAAGATATATTTAGTTCATACCTGAGCTATTTTTCAAATGTTCCCCCCCAAATCATACTTTTTTAAAATTTGATAAAACATTTTTCATTTTTTAAGATATATTTAGTTCATACCTGAGCTATTTTTCAAATGTTCCCCCCCAAATCATACTTTTTTAAAATTTGATAAAACATTTTTAATTTTTTAAGATATATTTAGTTCATACCTGAGCTATTTTTCAAATGTTCTCCCCAAATCATACTTTTTTAAAATTTGATAAAACATTTTTAATTTTTTAAGATATATTTAGTTCATACCTGAGCTATTTTTCAAATGTTCTCCCCCAAATCATACTTTTTTAAAATTTGATAAACACTTTTCATTTTTTAAAGATATATTTAGTTCATACCTGAGCTTATTTTTCAAATGTTCTCCCCCAAATCATACTTTTAAAAAATTTGATAAACACTTTTCATTTTTTAAAGAGCAGTTGATATCCCTCTATCTTTTGCTATTTGTCACATACCTCATTTTAGGTATCTTTTCACACAGTATGTTTGGTCAGGCCTTCAGTTGATGAGATAAGATTTCCCTTGACTGAATCCCGGCTGGTTCTGTCGCATTAAGACACGTTTTGTGCTCAGTAATTTTTAGGTCCTTTTATTAAGGTGCACTATCTGATTTAGCGTTTGTTAAATGCTAAGGCATCCATTGTATTCCTATGGGCATCGTAGCATTTAGCGTGAGCTAAATCGGTTAGTTCACCTTAATAAAAAGTCCTGTATTCTTTATAATGGTTTCCGCACAACTGATAGGCTTTCAGTTTTCTGGTTGTGGTGGTGGTGTTTTTTTTATTTTTAATTTGCATTTTAAATCATACAAGCATATGTCACTCAAGGAAAAATGTTCTTGTGAATGCTACACAATTACAAAGAAACAACTCATTACCAGGTGGAAGATTCGGTATTGAACTGGACCTCATTGTTTATAATATTCAGGTTAGTTTGGTAAAAAAATTGACATTACCAAGCAGATTAAAAGGCCATCTGCACTAATCTAATCTAATCTAATCCTTAGGTTTGTATACCGCATCATCTCCACGTTCGTAGAGCTCGACGCGGTTTACAGTAGGAGAAATAGGAAGGAACTACAACAGAGGGTTAGAGGTAGAAGTGTGAAGAAAATTTAGAGGACTTGGGATGCCAAGATATAAGAGTTTCCTTGATTCCTAAGTTGGAGGGAGACTTACATTTTTTGAGAAAAGCCAGGTTTTCAGATGTTTGCGGAAAACTTGTAGAGAGCTCAAGTTCCGAAGAGGGGAGGTAAGGTAAAGTCTTGATAGATATGACTTGTCATTAAGGTTTAAATTTACCTGTCCCTTGTTTTTATTTGTTTAAATATTTACTCCCTCTTTTACTAAAGCGTAGCGCAGGTTTTACCGCCGGTAACTGTTCTAACGCTCTTAGAATTCCTATGAGCATCGGAGTAGTTACTGCCACTGCCGGCTCTAAAACTCGTGCTACGCATTAGTAAAGAGGATTAATATGTAATAAGACTGTTGTCATAACCTCAGAGTTGCTCAATGAGGCCCAACCTTCATTACGAAGCCTGGCTAGCAGATCATGAAGACCTGCGTCTACATGCATTATGCTTTGGATGTCCTTGTCCTCATAGGATTATCCTCGTTGGGGAGGGGAGGAAATTGCATGTTTTTTTTCCAGTAAGTCACCATGATAGCCTGTTGTCTGTTTTTTTGTAAAGTTCCATTCTAAGACTGTTTTGCTGCACAATATTCCTGTGGTGAGCTTACACCGGCTGGTGATTTTTGTAAACTGAACTTTACCTGAGAGTAGTTTCTAAACCACTGTCGGATAAAAGTTTAAGAACAGGATTCAAAATTAAAGTGTACTGATTTAGATTTAGGAGAGAGTGTGGCCCAGTGATTAAAGCTAAGGCCTCAGCACCCTGAGGTTGTGGGTTCAAACCCCCGCTGCTCCTTGTTACCCTGGGCAAGTCACTTAATCCCCCCATTACCCCAGGTACATTAGATAGATTGTGAGCCCACCAGGAGAGACGGAAAAATGCTCGAGTGCCTGAATAAATTCATGTAAACCATTCTGAGCTTTCCTGGGAGAATGGTATAGAAAACTGAATAAATAAAGAACAAGCAGATAACGACATCTAATCTAATCTTCGGTTTATATACCGGGTCATCTCCCGAAGGAGCTCGACTCAGTTTACAAGTAGTTAGATTAGGATAAATAATAAAATATAAGCTTAAAAGAGAGTTAGAAAGATAAAATATACTAGTAATACGACATTTCAGTTAGACGAACCTCTAAGGCATTGTGTAAACAGCCAAGTTTTTAGATCTTTTCCAAAACTGTTGTAGCTGACCTGTCAATCTTGCAGAGTCAGGGAGTTTATTCCAAATTTCTACTCATTTGAACACCATAGGGCTCCTTTTACAAAGATGCGCTAAGCGTTTTAGCGCATGCTAGCCAAAAATCTACCACCTGCTCAGGAGACGGTAGCGGCTAGTGCGTGCGAAAATTTAGCACGTGCTATTCCGCGCATTAAGGCCCTAGCGCGGCTTTGTAAAAGGAGCCAATAGATTACTAAGCTTCCCCAAAAATTTAAGTCCTCTCATAGAGGGAAATGATAATTTGTAAATCTGTGTGTTTCTTGAATTACAAGTTTTAGTAGTATTCCAATACAGGGGAATTAAAGAGTCAAATATTCTGTAAAGGAATTTGAAAAGAACACTTGCACACTTAAACTGTATCCTAAGACGGACTGGAAGCTAATGAAGCTTTATCAACAACGGGGAGACATGATCATAATTTCTCTTTCCAAAAATAAGCTTAGTTGCTGTGTTCTGTATCAACTGTAGCCGATCTAGACTACCCTGTTTAATGCCCAAGTAAACAGAATTACAGTAATCTAGTTGAGCAAGCATAGTAGACTGTACCAGCACTGCATAATGCTCTTGATGGAATAGTGATCTAACTTTCCTCAGCATATGCAAGCTACATCTGCTAAAATAGAATAATATCACTAAACTTCCTGTAAGCCCACAATTAAAAGGGAGAGATCCAGTAGGAAAGAGGCTAACTTAGGAAAAAGATCAGATCCTAGGCAATATTTACATTCTTGATGTCCTCATATTGACCTAATCTCATTACCCTATACTCTCTTAGCGCACAGGGAGCTGAACAGAATGTCTGTTTATCAAGAAAAGACTTGGTTGTTTTGAGTCACAGAATTCAATTCCAAACTCCAACCCACCTGCTACGCACCAATATCTATCTTTTCATTCCCTCTCTAATTCCCCACCTGAGCACTGTGTATAGGTGCACCTTTGTCCAATTTGTCTGTCTTGACTAGATTGTAAGCTCTCTTGAGCAGGGACTGTCTCTTGTTTTGATGCACAGCATTGTTTTGATGTCTAGTATTACTATAGAAAAGCTAAGTAGTAGTAGAAAAGGTATCTATTCAAACCTAACTGAATTGAGTATTTACATGGTAAATGCTAAAAGAAATGATTGCCCAAAGCTAAAGCAGGAGGGTGAAAACAAAATCTGCTTCGTGTTCTCCACAGATATCGGAGGGAAAACCCAAACTTTCCCACCCAAATAAAATCTATCATGGTTATGGGGAAAAAAAGCCTAATCAGCCAGTCCTTATTGGTTTCAAAAATCCTAATTAAAAAAAACTTGAAAAACAAAAGTCACTAAGAGCGTAGATCTAATACACTCTTCTTCCAAAGATCTTTCTAACAGTTGAGTGATATTCAAACTATCTTCTCGTCTATAGGACTGATAAGTGAGGTCTTTTCCTCATTTAACTAGAATCTGTTAAATTGTTTTCTCTACTGTTCAAAGAAGCAAGGGATGAACACAGAGGATCTAGAATCAGAAAACAATATTAAATATTGAACTAAGGCCAGTACTGGGCAGACTTGCACAGTCTGTGTCTATCTATATATGGCCGTTTGGGAGAGGATGGGCTGGGGAAGGCTTCAATGGCTAGGAGGGTGTAGATGGGCTGGAGTCGGTTTTGATGGAGATTTCTGCAGTTGGAATCTAAGCACAGTACCAGGTAGAGCTTTGGATTCATGCCCAGAAATAGCTAAGAAGGAAATAATTTTTAAATTTAAATTGAATCAAGTTGGGCCGACTGGATGGACCATTCGGGTCTTTATCTGCTATCATCTACTATGTTACTATGAAAAGAATCCTGTGGTGATTTTTTTTTTTCTTGTGATGCTGCTCCAGTCTGGAAGCAGAACCTAAGGAAGCCTTGCTCCTCTAGTTTATTTCCAATGCCATAACGGAAGACATCCTCTCCACCGTTAATGTGCAAGATTTGGCATCTGATTTAAGCATCGGCTTTTTTGTACTATCTGCCCTGTGAATTAGTGAGAGAATGCATCAATTCAGTTCCAAGCTATGACCATGACATCATGCAAGCACTCTCCAACCAACTAGTTGCTGGAACAACCTTTCTTGCTTAATGTGAATATCTGATGTCATAAATAGCTTCAGTGACAGGAGCAGAGTGTGAATGCCTCTGCCTAGATTTTCATATGCAAATATGGGCATGGGGCAGCCCGTGTTCCTCCTCCTCCTCTGGCTGCTGTCCCCTACCCTTTCCAGCAAACTTAACGTGCCAAAGGTGCTGCTGCCATTCTCCAGAGATGTGTGGGTGAGGTTCATGTTAGAGGCTGAGGGCTGTTACACTTGGTAAGAATTGTATACATGTGCCTATACCAACTCTTATATACTGCATAGTCCCATTAATTTCAAGAAATATATATGTATATGAAGAACTTTCTATATTGCTCATCAGCATCAGAGCAGTTCACAATAAAAAATTGTCATCCATGTAATGCTTTAATAGCTAAGTAAGAAAATATACCTACCCTGAGCATCATATCTAAGAGAGAATCCTCATATGTGTCCCAATCACAGTAATGGTGATAACAGGAATCACCCTTGATTCAAGCCTGTGAGGCGATCTTTTCAAGATGGTACCAGGATAGGTAGTTGGAGAAGGTGCCTCTCCCCCTTTGTCTTATTTTGATTTTATTTCTAGTTTTTATCACCAAATTAAGTGAGTTTTTAATCTTCCTGCTTTATTTTTGTCTATTTTTTTGTTTTTGACCCAATTTTGAACTGTCGAGGCTGGATGGGAATTTAATTCTATTCCATTTCATTGGGGTCTGACCATTGGTTCTAATGGTCTCAATGGCAGTGGGCCTATCTTTAGCCACTGGATAAAGTAGTGTCAGCCACTATGGGATTTACAGAAAATCAAGAGCCATTCTACCGGTACCTGGTGGTATGCTGCAGCGAAGTGCGGTGGAGGCCGCTCCCTGTGGTTGGCTTGCCGGGAGTAAGCTTGGAGGCTGCACTTCTAGAGAGAGGGTGGACCTGGAAGTTACCCAACAGGTGCTGCCAAGGAGGGTAAACAGTTGTCCTACCTTAGAGTTAGTCTGGCGTCAGGTCCTGAAAGTAATCAGTTGAGATCTGCGTGAGCAGCTATCATATGGTAATCGGCTACCTGAGCTTTCTAGCCCTTGCTTACTTGCCATCGAGTTCAGAAGAGCATGATCAGCCTGCAGTGGTCACTACTTTGACTGTGCTGATGATCAGTTATTATTGTCTTGTTTTTTTAGTTTGTTAATTTTTGTTTGGAGAAGACAACATGATTTGTGGGTAGCTCATCATGGAGAGTGTGGAGGCTGTATATAAAATCTGGCAACCCTATCTATAGAGAATGACACAATGACAGAATTTGTCACCATCTCCATTCCTGCGGATAACTGTGGGAAATCATCCTCATGTCATTCTTTAAGGAGAGAGGGAAGAATCAGAGTATGATTCCACTGACCCTCAAGCCTTGCATTGAAGACTTCCAGCAGCGTCTCCAGTAGAAAAAAACTGCAAAATCCAGCACAGAGATCTCCGTTGCTGGAATGTGGATATAATGTCTGACAGAGCACGGCTGGAAATTGGAGCGAGCTATGTAACTGTTTAATTTTTTCTACCATTGCTACGTTTGTGGAAGTAAAAACCTGCATTGTGCCGAAGGATTTAAAGAGACTTTTGAACTGTATGAAATCTAACAGCACAAAGGTGTGTATCTTGTACCAGTGGAAGTCTGGGACTTGTTTTGGGCCCATGAAGCCAAACTGAGGCCTTTTTTCCTCCCACCCAGTGGTTTGCTAGAGATTGGTTTGACTATTATAGTGCACAGTGTTAGACATCGATCTTCTGTTTTTTACTTTTGAGCAAGAACTATATATAACTAGTGTGATTTCAATTACCCCAACATTGGTTAAATGTTACATCGGGGAATGCTAGGGAGGTAAAATCCCTAGACGTCATAAATGACTGCTTCTTGGAGCAACTAGTCCGGGAACCAACAAGTGGGGGAGCTATTTTAAATTTGGTCCTTGGTGGAATGCAAGGCATAGTACAGGAATTAACTGTTGAGTCCACTGGGAAACAGTGATCATAACGTGATCAAATTTAACCTGATTCCGGGAGTGATGTAACAAAAGAAATCTACTGTAAAGACATTTAATTTTCAAAAGGGCAACTATGATAAAATGAGGAAAATGCTTAAAAAGAAGCTAAAAGGATCAGTTGCAAAGGTTAGGACTGTAAACCAGGCGTGAATGTTATTTAAAAATACCGTCATGGAAGCCCATACTAGATGTATGCTACATATCAGCAAAGGTGGAAAGAAGAGGAAACGAGAGCTGGCAGGGTTAAAAGGTGAAGTGAAAGAGGCTATTAGAGCCAAAAAAGCATCCTATAAAGAATGGAAAAAGGTTCCGAATGAAGAAAATAAGAAGAGACACAAGCACTGGCAAGTTAGATACAAAGCATTGATAAAGAAAGCTAAGAGAGAATATGAAGAGAAACTTGCAAAAGAGGCAAAAACTCATAATTTTTTTTTAGTTACATCAGAAGCAAAAAACCTGTGAGGGAATCCGTGGGACTGTTGGATGATCAAGGAGCAAAAGGGATAAGACCATAGCAGAGAGCCTGAATGAATTCTTTGCTTCAGTCTTTATGAAAGAAGATGTAAGAGATCTATCTGAACTGGAAATGGTTTTCAAGAATAATGATGTGGAGGAGGAACTGAAAGAAATTTCAGTGAATCTGGAAGATGTACTAAGCCAAATCGACAAGTTAAAAAGTGGACCAGATGGTATACATCCCAGGGAACTAAAAGAACTCAAACATGAAATTGCTGACCTGCTGTTAGTGATCTGTAATCTATCGCTAAAATAATCTGTAGTACCTGAAGATTGGAGGGTGGCCAATGTTACGCTGATTTTTAAAAAGGGTTCCGGGGGAGATCTGGGAAATTACAGACTGGTAAGCCTGACTTCAGTGCTGGGTAAAAAGGTGGAAACAATTATAAAAAAATAAAATTGTGGAACACGTAGACAAGCATGATTTAATGAGACAAAGTCAGTATGGGTTCAGCTGAGGGAGATCTTACCTCACCAATTTGTTTGACTTCTTTGAAGGTGTGAATAAACATGTGGATAAAGATGAGCTGATTAATGTAGTGTATCTAGATTTTCAGAAAGCTTTTGACAAAGTTCCTCACGAGAGGCTTCTGAGAAAATTAAAGAGTCATGGAATAGGTGGCAAAGTTCAGTTGTGGATTAGGAATTGGTTATCAAATAGAAAACAGAGGTAGGGTTAAATGGCCATTTTTCTCAATGGTGGAGAGTAAACAGTAGAGTGCCACAGGGTTCTGTACTGGGACCAGTGCTATTTAACTTATTTATAAATGATCTGGAAATTGGAACGACGAGTGAGATGATTAAATTTGCAGATGACTCTAAACTGTTCAAAGTTGTTAAAACATGCGGATTGTGAAAAATTGCAGGCAGATGTTAGGAAATTGGAAGACTGGATGTCCAAGTGGCAGATGAAATTTAATGTGGACAAGTACAAAGTGATGCACATTGGGAAGAACAAACCAAATCACAGTTACCGGATGCTAAGGTACACCTTGGGGGTTAGCGCCCAATAAAAATATCTGGGTGTCATTGTAGACAATATGATGAAACGGCGGCGGCCAAAAAAGCTAGGAATTATTTAAAAAGGATGCTAGGAATTATTTAAAAAGGAATGATTAACAAAACTAAGAATGTTATAATGCCCCTGTATCGCTCCTTGGTGCGACCTCACCTAGAGTATTGCATCCAATTCTGGTCTCCTTATGTGAAGAAAGACACCTTGTGATTTCTGTACGTTGCACTTTGCTTTAATGGTTTTAAAAGGTTTAATGCTTATTTTAATGCTTGTTTAAGATATTATTTGTTTTATTTGCTCTTAATTCTTTTCTACAGTTTGATTTCTGACCTCTTTGCCGCCGCGTAGCGGCAGCACGCTGTGGACTCCGCCCCCTTTAACTCCGGTACATGTCACTTATATTCAAGCCTCTTGCGGCGCACGCCAGCACCTTGTGATTTCTGCACGTTGCACTCAAGCCCACCCTAAAACTACTAGGAATGACGATAGACAGATGCTGCACCATGCAACAACAAATCAATAAAACAACAGAAAAATAATTCGCAATTATGAGAAACTTAAGACAAGTTCTAAAATTCTTCGACAGACCACAATTCCAGCTCTTAGTATAAACCCTAATCCTAAGTCTTCTAGACTATTGCAACATTCTCTATCTCCCCTGCCCCACAACAATGAGAAATCAACCACAAACAATCCGAAACACAGAACTGAGACATCTAGTCATTGAGGAAACATGACCACATCACAGAGGCATACTTCAACTCACACTGGCTTCCAATTCTGGCAAGAATACTGTTCAAATTCTACTGTCTACTATTTTAAACTATAAACGACGACAGCCCAACCTACCTGAACAACCACCTTATCCAAACTACCTCAACTAGACATAGGAAATCTCACACTCTATTCACGCACTCTCCAATCAAAGAAGTTAAACGGAAAAAACTGTATGATGGCCTCCTAGCCACACAAGCTGCAAAAGTAGGCAACCAAATCTCCAGTCTACTGATAACGACCCCAGACTACAAAACGTTCAGAAAAGAAATAAAGACTACTTTTCAAGAAATCCCTGAAAACGAACTAATACCGCAAGAATCTTCCCATTTCCCCGAAGCAACCTGCTCTACTCTTTATCTCCTCTGGAAATTGCCAGATATCTTCTTTTGTAATCCGCTTTGAACCGCAAGGTAATGGCAGAATAGAAATCACTAAGGTAATGTAATGTTTAACATGGATAAGTGTAAGGTGATGCATGTCGGTAACAAAAATCTTATACACGAATACAGGATGTCTGGTGTGGTACTCGGAGAGACCACCCAGGAAAGAGACTTGGGAGTACTGGACGACAACTCGAAGCCATCCGCGCAATGCGTGATGGCTGCGAAAAAGGTGAACAGAATGCTAGGAATGATTAAGAAGGGGATCACAAACAGATTGGAGAAAGTGATCATGCCGCTATACCGGGCCATGGTATGCCCCCGCCTGGTCGCCGTACATGAAGAAGGACATGGTACTACTCGAAAGGATCCAGAGAAGAGCGACTAAAATGCTTAAGGGGCTGGAGGAGTTGCTGTACAGTGAGAGGTTAGAGAAACTAGGCCTCTTCTCCCTTGAAAAGAGGAGACTGAGAGGGGACATGATCAAAACATTCGAGATAATGAAGGGAATAGATTTAGTAGTAGACAGGTTGTTCACCCTCTCCAAGGTAAAGAGAACGAGAGGGCACTCTCTAAAGTTAAAAAGGGATAGATTCTGTAGAAACGTAAGGAAGTTCTTCTTCACCCAGAGAGTGGTGGAAAACCGGAATGCTCTTCCAGAGGCCGTTATAGGGGAAAACACCCTCCAGGGATTCAAGACAAAGTTAGACAAGTTCCTGCTGAACCGGAACGTACGCAGGTAAGGCTAGTCTGTTAGGGCAATGGTCTTTGACCTAAGGGCCACCATGGCAGCGGACTGCTGGGCACAATGGACCATTGGTCTAACCCAGCAGCAGCAATTCTTATGTTCTTATCTTATTCTTTAGATAGAGAATGACACGGGGACACATTTTTCCCCCATCCCTGCAGGAACTTAATTTCCCCATCCCTGTGCATTTTGTCACTGTCTCTGTCCCATTCCTGTAAGCTGTGCCTTAACCACACAAGCCTCAAACACCTATGAGGCTTGTGCAGATGAGGACGGAGCTTGCAAGAATGGGGCAGGGACAGGAAAATAATTTTCCGACATGGGAAAATAAGCTCCTATGGGGACAGGGAAAATTTGTCCCCGTGACATTCTCTATCTTTAGGTTTCTGTCTCTGTTCCAATAACCCTGCAGTGTAGCAGCTCTGTCTTCCATCGTATGTGGAATTAGACCTACATTTCTGTGTTTTGTAGGTTATCTACACGTCCTGACATAGTGTCTATTTCACCCATGCCTGAAAACAATAGCCTGTGTTCCCAGAAGGCCCTTCTGTCTGCCCAGTCCACACAGCCCATACGACTCAGCAGCGTTATTATAGCAGAGGAAATAGGTAGGTGAAATGCTCCTAATCCCAGCAGCTTTAAATTTACTGCATTATCCAGAAGTAATACTCTGAACAGAGTTAAAATGACTGTTCACTGTTTAAAATGCAGTCTTATGTACTAGGGTTACTGGTGAGGGCTCGCGTGGAATATTGCATCCAGACCTAGAGGTTGAATGAGTAAAGTGGGATAGATAAGAGCGGATGTGGTCCAGAGAAAGATTGGTTTTCTTTCGCAATTTGTATTTCCCTCTATTTCTATGTCATTTTTATGATAATCACTGCTTCCATGGTTTCACCTTATACAATACCATGGGTGCATGGTCTGCACCAAAAGCCCTTACAGTAAGTCCTAATTGTGTATAGCCAAGAGGAGGATTTTTGTATACGTGTTTAAATTGCATTTTATTGGGGAGGACAAGACCTCAGAAGCTGCCTTGAACTTGATATGTAGCTCCCTCTTAGGCTCTTGTATCACTTTCATTGTCAAAAACTTCCTCCAAATTTTTAAAGAATTAATTTTGTGTTCTCAATCAAAAGCAAGACATCAGACATCCTAGACAGCTGATTTGCTACCTGACTTCTTCAGAGATGTAAGATTCAATTCTAGAAAATATTTTGATACAGTTTCTTGGGTTTGTTATGTTTGGGACTTTGGAGGCTTATGGTATGCGAGGCCTTTTTCAATATGTGGTAAGGGCCCTCTATCATAGCCCTCAGGATGTGGTGTGGGTTAATGGAATCATTATTGATCCCGTTACCATAGGTCAGGATACTAGGCAAGGTTGTCTTCTCTGCCTTGCTTTTTGTGTTGATGCTGGACCCATTGATACGAGAAATTCAGAGTTACCCAGAGATTAGTAGGGTGAGATTGAGAAGGGAGTAATTTACCATAGCTGCTTTTGCAGATGACCTTTTGGTGCATCTTACCAGTCCCCAGTTATCTTTGGCAACTGTTTTACAGAGCAGCTGGGAATACGGGGACTTTTTTGGGTTTCACACAAATGAGAGGCTATGGTTATAGATCTGATTGTCCAAACTACTTGGCAGGGTATTTTTCTCTTGCAATGGGCAGGGTTCCTTTAAATATTTAGGTGTAATTCTCACGTCTAATACTTGGCAGTTGTATAGGGCCAACATAGCTAAACTGTTAGGCAATACTAAAATTCAATTAACCTGTTGGAGTTCTTTGGCTCTCTAACTGGTAGGGTGAACCTCTGTTATATAGTTATCCCCCAGTGGCTTTATGTTTTTCAGATTCTTCTGTTGTGTTTTTTTTCTGGAAAGATTGGTGGTTGTCGAAGCGGCTTGTTGCAAAGTGTTTGTGGGATGGGAGGAAGCTTACGCTGAGAATCACTTTGTCAACGTGTGTGCTTCGTCATTTTGGTGATTGGAGTAAGGGCAATGGAGGTGTGGCCTAGTGATTAGAGGTTGTGTGAGTTTGATTCCCACTGCAGCTCCTTCTGACTCTGGGCAAGTCATTTAACACTTCATTACCCCCATGTAAACCACTTTGATTGTGTAAAAACATACAGAAAAACAATATAGCAAGTCCCATTCCCACTTACCCTTATCCCTATTCACTTTGAACAAGCATATTTTGACCCTTGGAACCTGGTCTTTTTGCTCCATGTGTCATTGGACCAATTAGCCCCCCTCCCCCATGGAGAAGAAAAATAGTGTTTTTTTACAACCCCCTATGCCACCTTTGGTGTTATTTAGTGTCTCATTGGGGCTGTTCTCCGAGTTGGTGAATTATTTTTATTAGTGAGTAATAGACAGTTTCTTCCGGGGATGGGCATGAACCTTACAGAGCTGGACAAGGTGGTGTTTTGCCCGGCTTGAACATTTTTTGAGAGATGATGATTCTTCAATACCTTTTGCATCTCATAGTGAGAGACTCCACCATGAGACAGGGGGAAATCACTTTGCTTGCATACAAGTGGCTCGCTATATTAAGTCATTAGATTGTAGGTCTCAGGTTCACATAGGTACCCCGTTGGATGAGCTATTGAAGGAGGATCATTTAGATCACGATCAGATCTCTATTTATCATAAAGCTCTGTAAGAAATTATTCTCCCAAAGGACTTTGATGCACTTCTGTGCCACTGAGAGATAGTAACATAGTAAATGACGGTAGATAAAGACCTGAACAGTCCATCCAGTCTGCCCATTAGTTATACATAAAAATATATGATTAAATTAATTTGTCTCTTCTTTTATATTTCTGGGTCATAAAGTCCACCTGGTATTGTCCTAGGTTCCAAATGCTGAAGTTTCCGTCCATGCTCACTCCAGCCTATCCAACCATCCTTTTTGCAGATCCTTTGTCTCTTTTGTTGGCATCAGCAGGGACAGAAGAATGTTTAAAAGCCCTGGTGAGGGAAAGAGAATATAGCTATCGTTGTCTGGCTGTTATTTAAGCAATAAATTTCTTGACAAATGGTTATATGAAGCTTTAATTTATTTATTGCTGAGGTAAGGACATTACATGTTGCACACATGGAGTGTTTGATCTCTAGAATAAGGTGGGAGGGGAGAATGAGTAATAGTTTTGGACTACAAATTGTTATATAACCTTGGGACCAGAGATCTTATTCAGGACATATTAGAGTTACCTGTAGAAATTGTATTACTTGCTAAGGATTTGTCAGTTTGTTGTTGGTTCTCGATAAAAACATCTTAGAATAACTTTCCAATAACAGCTTACCGCAGTGCTTTGATGTCATCACATGTCACTTTGTCACATATCAATTCAGTTTCACAATGGATTGGTTTAAACAATAATATAGAATGGAGTTCAGTTTTGTAAAACTCCAGAATCCTGCAATAAGGAGTTGAATTGATATGTGACATCAAAATGCCTCGATTGGCTGATTTTGAATGTGAGCAATTTGATAACATTTAAGATATCATATCAGAGGTGTGGAAATGTGTAAGAAGAGAGCTAGAATCGGCTCATGAAGGCACAGTAAGATGTTTTTTTAAAATTTCTAGAATTGAAACTTACATTAGAGAATGACACGGGGACTGCTCGGTTTTTGTTATGCCTGCTGACTCACTGCTTCAACTCTAAACCTTCACTATTCATAAATCTAACTTTTCTTCAGCGCATATCACTTTTACCATATACCCTCATCCCTCTTGTTCTACCCCTTCCCTCTATCTCATTTCTTCTAATATTATGTAACTTTTCCTCACCTCCCCACTTATCCTCACTTTCTAGTTTGTCTGTATACGTTATATATGTTTACTCTAAATATTCAATACACCTAACTATTCTCCCTTCTACCTATTTTAAATTTTATTGTTAACCGGTCAGATATTCGTTTTATGATCGGGATATTAAAAACTAATAAACTTGAAACTTGACAAATTTTTCCCCCATCCCCACGAGTTCTTTTCCTGTCCCTGCCCCATTCCTGCAAGCTCTGTCCTCATCTGTACAAGCCTCAAACACTTTAAAATCATAAGTGTTCGAGGCTTGTGTGGTCAAGGCAGAGCTTACAGGAAAGGGACAGAGACAGCGACAAAACTTGCGGGGACAGGGAAATTGAGTTCCTGCAGGGATGGGGAAAAATTTTTCCCAGTGTCATTCTCTAACTTACATCTCTAAAGAAGCCAGGTACCAAAACAGCAGCCTCTGTCTGGATGTGAGATAAGTTTTGCTTTTTATATTGAGCAAGAACACAAAATGTGAATGCTTTACAAATTTGCAGAAGAGAAAAATTGGGAAAGGTTTTGACCATGAAAGAGATGCAAGGGCTTACAAGGGAGCTAAATTTCAACTGCAAGAAGGCTTCTCAGGACTCTTTCTCCCTGATAAACCTAAAAATAATAAAATAAGTGTCTTTAGGCTGAAGAAGTTTTTTTTGCTCATGTACAAGGACTGATTTATATAACTTGGAGGAGAGTTGTCTCTGCATTTAGGAGTGCCAGTAAATGCCCAAGAAGAGAGAGACAGCTGATATGATAAGAGATATTAAGAAACCTGAAAAGTATTGTGTAAGTCCCAGGAACAAACCTTGTTTTTAACTGTGAAAAAATCTAGAGCAACAGGTTGCAAGGTGGGAGCAATGCCACTAAGTTACCCAGTTCTGGGAGGAGAGTTTTGCAACCAGTCTTGCTTTTAATGTACATCCAAATATTGTTGTTTGTTAAAATAGCCTCTCTTTTTTTTAAAATAAAATAAATCAACGCAATGTAGAATAAAAATTTTAAAGGTAGAAAAGAACTCCAACTAGGACATTTTTATTGCATTTCCCCCCTTTTGGAAGTATACATTTTAAACATCAATTTAATTCTTTTACATATGCTGCTACTGTTATTTGGAATGATTTACCTATACAAATAAGGACAAAAGTTAGTTATTGGAAATTTTGTAGAATGATGAAAACATTTTTATGTGATAGATTGTAAAGTTAATACTTATAGTTAAAGAATTGTAAGGACATCTTTTTATCCAAGGAATTGTATTTTCTCATAGAATTATTGTCTTCTTTTTGATGTAAATCGCTTTGTACTAAATGGTATTAGAGCGATTCAGAAATCTTATATTAGATTGCAAATAGGCATACATTTTTATTTTTCGTATTTATATATCACTTATAGCCTAAGTGGATTACATTCATGTACTCAAGCATTTTTCCCTGCCTGTCCTTATGGGCTCACAATTTATCTAATGTACCTGGGGCAATGGGGGGGATTAAATTACTTGCCCAGGGTCACAAGGAACAGTGGAGGTTTGAACCCACAACCTCAGGGTACTGAGATTGTAGTTCTAACCATTGCGCCATGCGCTCCCATTCATAAAAACAATCACTCTTCTATGGGACATCTGCTCCCGTAAACACGGGACAACTGATTACTCTGAAAACATATACTGTGGGTCAATGGAAGCCCAGGGAAAACAAGTGGGTTATAACCCCTTTTTAAACTCTCTGTAAGAGGACTCTGATTGTAGATGGAGAGGTAAATTATTCCCAAAGAAAGGCGCCAAAAACTAATAGGTGCTCTTTCTGGTAGATTCCCAGTATGCCTTGGCAGGGCTCGGGAGAATGAGTCTTTCGTTCCTGTTGGAGCAGAGGAAGCTTACCAGTGTACAGGGGATTGAAAGCCTTATGTATGAAGAGCCTTATGAGTTAGTGATAACACTGTAAAGTGTGCTCTTTGTTAAGCCAGGAGCCAATGAAGCTTCTTGAGAAGGGAAGTTAGGACATGTGCAGCTGACTTTTGTAGTGCCTGAAGTCTTTTTAGGTTTGATTTGGAAATTCCTATATCATTTACTGTGAATAAGATATTTAAAGACCTCAGTAGTAGTTCCACTGCTTAGCACACAGATTCAGCTGTCCATCTTATTGCACTACATTGGTACATTGTGTTTAAGACAGTGGCAGAGAAAACTTGAAAAATGTAGCAGATTATTTCTCTCTACTGGTTTTCTATATAAAGTTGTGAACAAGTGACTCTGGTCCTTTATTATCGGGAAATCCAAAACCTCTATTCTCTTTTCGTGGTAAGTAAGACATCTTGAAAGAAATATGTGAGTCCAATAATTTCAACCAGATAATAAACAGTTTTAATTCCAATAGTGATCCATGCCAAAGAAAAAAATAATCTAAAAACCTCTTCCACAGCTTAATCTTTGCAAAGTGTATAGATGGATATAAAAAACTTTGTTGAAATCTTGCTGCATGTAGAGTGGCCCCTATCACCACAAGAGACGGCTGAGGGGAGATACGATTGAAGTCTACAAAATCCTGCGTGGCGTAGAACGGGCACAAGTGGATCAATTTTTCACTCCATCAAAAATTACAAAGACATGGGGTCACTTGATGAAGTTACAGGGAAATACTTTTTAAAACCAATAGGAGGAAATATGTTTTTCACTCAGAGAATAGTTAAGCTCTGGAATGCATTGACAGAGGTTGTGGTAAGAGTGGCTAACGTAGTTGGTTTTAAGTAAAGTTTGGACAATTTGCTGAAGGAACAGTCCATAGTCTGTTATCGAGACAGACATGGGGGAAGCCACTGCTTGCCCTGGATCAGTAATATGGAATGTTACTACAATTTGTTTTTTTGCCAGGTACTGGTGACCTGGATTGGCCACCAAGGAGACAGGCTACTGGGCTGGATGGACCCATTGGTCTGACCCAGTAAGGCTATTCTTATGTTCTTGTATTTGCTGATAAAATGTCACTTGATACCAAAAATGGTTCTTTTTAATTACCAATTGTGCCAAGTCCATTAGGATAGTCATGTGGTGCAATAAGACTGTAAGCTGAACCTGTGTCCTAAGCAGTGGCATCACTGAGGCCTTTAGAGTTTGTATTCAGAGTACATGATATAGGCATTATTTGATCCAAACTCTGAATGAATTTGAAGGTGCCAGAAAAATGAATATTGGATTTGGAAATTCCTGCCTACACAATGTTACAGTAATTAAGTCAAGGACCAATAAAAGCATGGAATAAAGCATACAAGGCAGTTAACTCAAGGAAGTGTGTGATAGTCATGGTCCCTGAAACTGTCCAGTGAAATTGGTGCTTCAGTTCCAGAATGCTTCAAGATAGCATCGTTACAGATCTAGGGCAGGCTGACCTCAAACTTCCCTCTTGGATCTTGGTAACTTAGCTGCTCTGGGGAGTCAGGAGCAGCATTAGAAATGGTTTTGTCGCGGACAGGGTGCTAAGTGCCTGAAATGGCCACCCAGGGGCTGTGGTGGTGACAGACAAAAGGAGAGGTGAAGAAAACCCAGAGGATATCTGGTGGTCAGAAGATGGGGGTGGCAGGGAATCAGCTGAGGTCTGTATCTTTATACAGCACAGTCTAGATGGGTCTCGAGATCTTTGACAATTCAATATTTGTATACATTTCTGATTGCAAGCCATAGAGAGAAGAAATGATGCCCTAGCAATATATTTCCTTCTTATCTATAATGGGCTTTTGAGGAGGATGACGGAGGTCAGACATGAGCCAGGAGGTAAAAGCATGAATGTGATTTATAAAGATTGACCTGTTTTCTCTCTTTACCCAGACACCGGCCACTTAGTGCGCTGTGAGGTGATTGTCGATGTTGTGAACCGCATTGAAATCATCTCCAGGACACGAGAACTGTATGTAGACAATTCTCCAGTAGAGCTAGCTGTGAGAGCTTTAGACCAGGAAGGTAGGGACAGTTCATCATCTCTCTGACATCATCTGCAAAGACCTAGATAATGTTTTATAGCAGACATCAATTAACTTAGAAAAACAGTCTGATTAACTTTTTGTGCAGGAAACACCTTCAGCAGCCTGGCTGGGATAACGTTTGAGTGGCATGTTGTCAAGGATAAAGAGGAAGATAATCTAGAACATTCCACTACCATCAGGTAATACAAGTCTCTGTTTTCTTAAGCATTATACAGTAAGGGGGAAATTCTAGAAACAAGTTAATTGACAAACGCTATTTAAAATGCCAAAAAGCAGCAAAATTAAAGCATCTACCAGCACCAAATAATATGGCCCCAGAATCACTCCCCCTTACCTAGGCACTATGGGCGTGGATAATGCTGGAAGTGGCATTAGGTGGCATAAAGCACCTTAGTAGGCACAGTTCATGATAAAAATAGGCGCCGGAAATGTAGGCCCTGTTAAATCCTAGCCTACGTTTCCAGCACCTTTCTATCCCAGAGGCAGAATTCACAATCTGGCACCATTGCGTGATTTTTACTAAAACGAGAATTTTAAAATATCATATTGAAACATAGCCTAATAAATAATGATAGTGCTCAGTGAAAGCCAAAACAAGCTTTTGGTTTAAGGGCACAGGACTCTACCAGCTCAGGCTTGAATACATCATAGCACCCCTCTCTCCCTACTGACGTTCTAAATATTCACAATTTTGAACAAGATGAAAAAGTTCAAAAAGACTGAAGAGTACTTATCATAGCTGGAACAGTTGTTACGTCCTGGGCTCACAACACTTCAAGTCCAAAGTGCTTAGTGTCAAAACGCCAAAACAAAAAGCAGAAAATCAAAAGAAAAAAATTATAATCCACAATCATAATCCTTAACAATAATCCATTATCCAAACTTCACTAGTGGTAGAGCTGCTGCCTCTGCCCCCAGAAGTTGTGGGATGAAATCCCAGGACTATTCCTTGTGACCCTGGGCAAGTCATCCATTGCCCCAAGTACAAAGTAAGTACCTGTATACATGTAAACCGCTTTGAGTGTGATTGTATAACTTCAAAAAGGCAATATACAAATCCCTTTCCTGTACCATCAGGTAATAAAATCAGTTTTCTTTAGTATATAAACATACAGAATTCTGTCACTGGGCAGATGACCTAGAAACACTGATTTCTCTGCATAGAGGAATTGGTTTGTCTGGGATCCCTAATGTCTTGACGTGAGGGCATTCTGTAGCCCTATATCCCAGGAAGCACAGAGATCATGGCCTGCAATGAGTAAGCCTCAATTCCATGAGAGGCAGAAGCTATGCAGCTTTGGAATTAGATTGTTTACCTAGATTTAACACTTGTGATTTGGTTTTAGGGTTTTAAAGTACTCGGAAGCAGAGTACATCCCGCCAGATTACATTTCCCTCATGGAATCACAAGATAAACAAGGGGACAAAATCCTGGTGTCAGGAATTCGAACTGGTGCTGGAGTCATGAAGGTTAAAATTAGTGAAGCAATTTATAAGGTAAGCTTTTGTTATGATCTGTTTTTATACTCAGTCCCAGGTTTTCCTACTTTCCCACTTCCTAACAACTCCAAATACTCATTATCTAGACTTACTCATAGCCCATTACCAACCAGAATCCAGCAGCACATGTAGGCTCAGAATGTTTCACCAGCTCTTCTATCATACCACTTGCAAAAAGGATATTTCGCCATGTTGCTAGTCTTCCCCTTTGCCTTCTCTACATTTGTTTTATAAAACAAAGACAGAGCTGATGCCCAATGGCTCTGCCGTGCATAGAAACTTAGGTTCCATTCTTGGGTTAGGGCCCTTTTCCCTAGGTTAGCTCGCAGAATCAGGACGCTGTAATCATCGTACAACAGTGGCAAGATATGATGAAAGGTATCTCAGTGCATGTCCCTGAGGACTGGATAAAGTGAGTTGAGAAGGGACATGGAATGAGATGAAAGCTTTTGGGTCTTTGCAAATAAATGCTGAGGGGCCAGAGATCATTCTTGGTTCTGAGTGAGCTGGATGTGCAAAGGAGTATGAGAAAAAAGCTGGAAAAAAAAGAAAGTAAGATAGCAGAGGTTTTCTTTTCTCTTCCTGTAGAAAGTTAAGGCTGCTGTGGTGCGTCTGCTGGTACTGGAGAACATTTTCCTTATCCCATCTGCTGATACCTACCTGCTGGTTGGGACTTACATTATATTCAGGATCACAAAACTAGTGCGAGGAAAGATCACAGGTACCTGATCTAGATGTGTGTGTGTGGCAGTGGGGAAGGGTGTATAAGGGGTATGGTAGAGGCAGTGAGGGCTGCTTTCCGAATTGCAGTCTCTGATTGAATTGTTTTTGTACCTTGGAGATAACCTTTTCCTGCTGGATCCATACCAGAGGCCCTTAATCTGTAGGAGATTATGAGGCAGATGGAACAAAGTACAGGAGACTTAACACAGGTTCTTTTCCTCACAGTTTTCTGTGCAATTGTGGTCTTCCTATGAACAGAGGGATTGCATAAGAATTGGCACAGAACCCATATAAATCCAATGGTAACAAAGTCCTTCACCTTAAATCCAGTTTTCTAATGCTGTGGACTTAGCATGTGCTCAGAGGAGGAATAAGGCAGCTAATGTTTTCAGAGCTAGTGCTGGTGAGGGTTTGTGCCAGCATGAACAACCCAGAACCTTTTTTCTCAAGTTACTGGATGGCACAGGTAGACAATCAAGTGAATAAAATGGGAGGTTGGAGGGGGGGTTAGAGGAGGGGAATGATGAGCAGAGGTGATACTGTGGCTGGACAAGGGTTCAGGATGATGAATTTCATTGTAGAAATTGGTGTGATCGTCTTGGGTTTGGCAACTTGGGGGCAGTTTTTTGCCGATGAGTCAGTGATCCCATGTTGTACTCTTTCTAAAGACTATCAACTTCCTCTCCAAGCGTTCTATGCATATATTCAAGTACAGCATTTCTCGACCGCAGCCCATATCAAGCATATTGTGCTATGGGATGACTCTCTTTTGGAAGACTTATGTGAAGATTCCAGAGGCAGAATAGTCCTAGCCTCAGAAGTGTGAGGACGCTAAGAAAAGAGTTCCTCAAAGAACCCTTGAAAAAGCCCTTATAGGCGAAACTGGTTCCATCGGGGCATGCTAGAGACACTGCATTAAATGATAAGTAAAAAATAAAACATATGCTATTTCCTAGTCTTTATTTATTTTGAAGAAAGACAATAATACAAGCTACATACAAGTAGAACTGATGGCTCATATGCCACATTGTAATTGAACTCTAATCAGTGAGGTTCATAGTTGTTGTGGGAGTTTCCAAATTGCCTCACTTTTCATCTTCATTATTCTTTTAGTGACCTTTCCCTACACCTTATGAATTGTTTATTTTTTTGAACTTTTGATATATAATTCAATAGGGTGGTGTTTATGAATGATATCTCCCAGTGAACTCATTTTCGAAAGAATAATCCTTATATACAGTTTTAAACCATTCTTTCTCTATTGGGTTCGTTGTTTGTTGGGGGAATATAAGGGCAGTTACATCTCATATTTCTGGTTCTCCTGCAGAGATGGAGCTGCCTCTAGCTAATTATGACCTTCAGCTGCAGAATCAGACTGCAGCACCAGGTGGAAATCTTAACACGTCTGTAGCACAGCTCGATACAACGACCCTGACAGTGACGGCACTGCAGTTGGGATACGCTAACTTGGTGTTCATTTACAAGAGTATCCTTCAGTGCTAAAAGTAAATAGGGAAACTGGGAGACACAGGGGGAAAGGGTGAGATCCTGGGATTTGAAGGTGTGAGTGAGGAAGCAAGATTGCTCGTCTCTGGACGTAAATATTGCCTAAAAATGCAAACACTTAAGGTTTAGACTCAGCTGGGTAAAGCGGAGGCAGAATATAGCGTGAGTAGGTTAATGAAATGGGTGCATCAGGGGCGAGAATAAGTGAATGAGTAAAGAGAATAGATTATATGGGTGTCGGAGGGAGGATAGAGGATACGTGATGTGTGAGTGAAGAGGACAGAGTGTGTATGATGGAGGGGAGAGAGAATAGGGAATATGGGGGGAGAGCATAGGGTGTATACGCATTGAAAATATTTGATATTGCGTTTATATCAAAACTTTAATAAACTTGAAACTTGTATGAGGGTTAATCTATTCTAGAGGGATGTGTAAGTGAAGAGGATAAGGGTGTATGAGGGAGGGAAAAGAGGATGGGGAGATGGGTACAGGGAGATGATGTGCTCTGCTAAGAGGCTGCACACAGGAATGCCAGAGCTCCAGGTCCTGGATATTGGGAGTCATCTCTCTATGCCTTATTGTAAGCTGGAGCTGGCCTCGTTCAGCCCACCAAAGTCTGTGTCTGAATTCCTGAAACATGTTTCAGATGTGCACATGCAAGGGGCTGCTCACTTGCTTCCCAACTGTACCATTTATGTGGTGGAGCCTGGATTCTTAGGTAACTAAAGTCTGACTTAGCGATTTGGGTGAGGTGTCGTCATAGGAAGTTTCACTGAAGTTCAGTTTAGGTCAGAGGTCGGCAACCTTTTTTTTCAGCAAAGAGCCAATTTATCCAAAATGTCTGACCTAAATTTTACAAAGAGCCACAAGGTGTAGCTTCTCTCCCCTCCAACTCCTTTCAAGTCTCTGCACCTCTCATTCCTCCCTCCCCCAACCCATAGCCAAGTCTTTCACCTCTCCATGCCCCGACCTTTTAATCTCCCAACCCCACGATTCCCCCTCCCCCAGGCCTACCGAGGTACCTGGTGATCCAGCGGGAGTCTTTAAGGCAGGAGCGCAGCCCTCTCGCCCCTGCCTTCTAAAATGGCTGTTACGACCTCTCACATTGCTGAAGTCCTTCTCCCACCATCCCCACTGTTTCTGTTTCATGGTCCAAACTCAGACTGGGTGTGTCAGCTGATTCAGTAGTTGGCTCCTCGTATATCTTCTGGGAAGAGAGCAGGCCAGAAGCACAATGTCCTGAAGCTGTATCTGGGCTCCACACTTGGATCAGCATTTTGCCATTTCAGCAGGGGCCATCATTAGTGTAGGAGGGGGAGAGAGATTAACAAGCCAGATGCTTAAAGAGATAGTGAAGAAAAACAAGGGTACTCACCCACTTGAGTGGAGGAGTGACCTAATTGTTAGTGCAGTGGGCTAAGACCCTAGGGAACTGCAGCTCCCTGTAACCTTGGGCAAGGAATTTAATCCTTCATTGCCTTGTTTATACAGTTTAAGTTGTGGGCCCATTAGAGAGAGAGAAAATTCCTGCATGTAATATACATGTATAATTATTTTGGTTGTACCACATTATATATGACCCATGACCCTTTACCCCCTTAGCATGGCTAGCAAAGGTTTCTCTGTATAGAACAGAGCCCAAGTGTGGAGTACTTCTCTCTTTTTTAAGGAGAGAGGAGAGCCCAGACTGAGAAGTAAAGGGGGAAGGAAGGGACCCAGCACAACCAGCTATACCTCAAAGTGGTTAGGGGACCACCTAACCTCCTGCTCAATTGAAACCAGGAAACAATGAAGCAAGAGCAAGCCTCAAAAGAGGTTCTGAAGCTTCACTGGGAACCATCTACCACCTACTGAACATAGGTATATACTGAATTGGAGCAACTGCTGACAGATGGTCCACAATTTCTGGACTGATGTGTAGTTGGAAGATATAGTTGACACAGATAGCTTAGCTAAGTTTAAAATGGGTTTGGACAAGTTCTTGAAGAAAAAGTCCAAAAACAATTAAGCAGGTTGATTGGGAAAATCCATTGCTCAGTCCTGGAAGTAAGCAACAAGAAATGGATCTTCTTTTTGGGCTCTTTCAAGGACTTTCTATTGGCCTGACCTGGCCTAGCCATTGCTGAAAATGAGATGCTAGGCTCAATGAGTCTTTAGTGTTACCAGCATGACACTCTATTTGTTCCATTGACTTTTCTGGACTTGGTGTTTGGTTGAGAAGTGACCCTAAGTAATCTGTTTAATGCTGTGACATAAGTAGAAAGACTGTAGAGTCTAAGGAATAAGGTCTATAGTCAACTGGAAATATCCGGTTCATGAACAGTGTGTACTGAGAAGAAATGTGCGTCTCTTTCCCCATAGGGTTTATAGTTGTCCCTGGAGACAGATGGATTCTTGAAGTGAGAAGGCAGTATGAAATCAGCGTGGAGATCTATGAGCGAGAGAATAGCATGAAAGTCTATGTTGCAGATGTAAGTGTTCGATCTCCGTAAATAGAGCTGTGAATGAGAGAAGAGCAGGGTACATGGCATGGACATTAATGTTACCTCATAACTTTGGTGACTCCATACTGCCAATACAACAGATCACTGTATGTATGGGAGAAGAAGCAAGAGAGGACCAGAGGATTCATATAATATACCATATTGCAACTTCCCATCTCTGAACATGGGAACAAGAATTTGGAGTCTTTTCCAAAGAGAGAACAGCAATTTACCCACTGAAATAGGGAGTGGGAAAACTGACATCTTCCTCACCACAGGCAAAAGTTCCCCAGAAAGGGAGACTTCATTATGTACATTTTCAGAGGGAAATATCACAGAGAGGTTAACTCTTTTAACATTTGCTGTATCCGCAGGCTTTTCCTTCAGAACCTCTAAAGCCATTGCATCCCTGTCTCTGTTCTCCATACCTTGGAGAGCCTGTCTCACACAGATCTGCCCAACTATTAGAAAACTAATTCTGTCTGCGTGAAATTTTCTCCTGCCCAGTGGCTAAATTTAGAGGGTGATCACTCCAAGCCAGTTCCATGAAAAAAACAGTGTTTTACTTGGGCAAATGGGTTGTTCCAGAACAGGTCACCTTCAATGCATGTCAAGTTGACTGTTCCAGAACCTCATTGTTTGGGCCACAAATGAGATTTTAAAATGAGTTCCTGGTGTTTCCAAAGGAAAAAAGCTTCTGCAGGAAGTGGGAAGGAGGAGGGGGAAGATTTCTGCAACCATCTTTCTCAGGTACTAATTACAGCAAAATTAAGTACGTATCTTTGCTTGAATTATTGGCAATAGTCAATTGACTTACAATAATCAGTGGCTAGGGCCACCCAATGAGAATAACACAGTGACAGAATTTATCATTTTCTCCGTACCCGCGGAAACCCATCACGTGTCATTCTTTAGTGTCTATCTCAACCTCAGTCCTTCTACACCGGCATTCTTCAATGCAAGGCTTGAGGGTCAGTGGCTGTGCCCATTCATACTCCGATTCTTCCCTCTTTCCTTAAAGAATGACATGAGAATGGTTTCCCATGGTTATCTACAGGGACGGAGACAAATTCTGTCACCATGTCATTCTTTATAAATTTATTAACACTTACTTTTAGTCCTCAATATATCAAGCAATCATCTCAAGAAATAATCAAATGTGATAAAAGGAGGAAAAAACTTCAAGTGCTTTTTAGTGACAAGTATTTAATCCTGTCTTCTCCTTTAGAAGCTATCATCAGTCAGAAAAACATCTTTAATGCCTAATAAACATCAACTTCTTTGTAGCCGTTACAGCAAAAAAAAAGAAAAATCACCACTTAACTTCCATGGTAATCATGCTCATTGTCCATTATGTGTTCTATGGAGCTTCCGTGTTTCAGTCTGGCTTCCTCAGGAACTTACACCATAGCTGAAAACACAGCAGCAAATGTTCCGCATTATTATTCACATATAATGTCGATGTTAGAAGACTGACTCAGTACCGCACATGGTACATTTGCCGCTGCGTATTCAGCTACAGTGTAAATTCCTGAGGAAGCCAGAGTGAAATTTGGAAGCTCTGTATTACACAGATTGGACACTGAGCATGATGAAGTTAATTGACCGCTATTGCAGAACCCCAAACGACCCTACAGACTTAAGCCCTGACACCGGCTCCAGAGGATGCTCAAACAACTGAGAATGTATTAAGATGTGAATGTGTGAGAGGTCACTGCTTCATTTCCTTTATCAAAAGTATTTTCAGTTCATCTTTATTATCCTGAGTAGATTATAAGTAAATCTTCTGTTAAATATAGTCCATTTGTATTTGCACTGACAAAAAGCACAGGAGCTAACTTTTCAGAATGATTGGGGTGCTAAATTCAAAGCAAATTCCCCCCTCATTGGACACAGTGGAGGAGTTATATAATCTTGGACATGCACAATCACCTACAGAGCTAGATCCTATGAGTTTCCCAGATCCACAGCACCAATGTGGGTGCATTATTCATCATCTCATAGGAGCCAGCTCTGTGGGTGCTTGAGCATCCACAATATTGAGTAAACCCCTTGCATGTGTCCAGTGAGGGGTAATTTCCATTGGGCTTTGACAAAGTTGGCCGTTATGCATTGTCCCATAGCATTGTGGGAACTGGGGATGGTTTGAAGAAGGTACCACAGCCAGGTAGCAGGGCAAAATCAAACCAGCTGGTTTCCTGCTGAAAAAGGTCCTCAGTTCAGCCATCCAGACCCTAATTGGCTAGATTTAAATCTGTGTACAGCAAGATCCTGGAGTTTTGAGGTAATCCTTTGTGTTTCTCTCTACAGAATATAAAGATAAAATATTTCTTTCCTGCTATGCACTTTGATGTGCTGACATCCTCTTTGAATGGTTCCTATCACGTGGTCCTTGTTCAAAAGGAGGGCACGACCATCATTAGAGCTACACTGATAGGAGTGCTGACTCAGGTGGGGGCTGAGATGACTCGACAAGAACACTGAAGTACCAGGGCTGCACTTTGTATAAATTTTGTTTTACGAAATGTCAGATTAATTCTTGCATATAAACCACTATCTTTGAGATTCTCCCCAAATGTTCGGCATACTCTTTCACCCTCATTACACTAACCTTCTGCTCTGTTTATAATGGAAATGCCATATATTCAAATCATTCACATCTGGTAACTTCTTCGTGGCACACTTATTTAAGGTTTATCAGTTCCTGCAAATAAGTACATCTGAAGTTTCCAAAGTATTCATTAATTCACGTTTGCAATTGACTGTATTTATTTAAAATATTTCTAGCCCACCCTATCCTTCCACCGTAGGTAGTTTAAATAAAACCTGACCTGGCGTTGAACATCCCTGCTTTAAGCTGAGTGGTAGTTTTCCACCTACAGTCCTGCCAGTAGGGGGTGATGTTTCACCATCACATGTTCAATAGTGAGGGACAGGCAAGTTCTGTTGAACTGCATGGAACCTGCCTTTAGCGAATGAAAGCACAATATTGAAGCACCACCCCCCTACTAGTAGCAATTCAGTTGGAGGACACCCACTCAGAGGACATTCCCTTTTACTCTGCATTGATCGGCTCCAGCAGACACCTCACATAGTCTGTGCTAGATCAGATAGAGGGTAATTTTAAGACTGGACGCACACAGACATGCACCTTTTTTTCTTTTTAAGGCAGTTTCTTTATGAATTGATTGGGATTTATTAATCACCTTTATTGTACAGCTGATACAGTTTAACATTCAACTTATAATAGTAAAATGATAAAATAAAAGCATAAATAGAAACAATGAGATAAATGTGGAAATGGCAAATTGAAACCTAGGAGTAGGACTAACATGGCAGTGTATCAGAAATACAAGCATTGAAGAGCTCACAGAACAGTCAAATAACTGAAATGTGATAACAATAACATTATAGATAGCATGGAAGAATATTCAAATAAGATATATATTGTGTTTCTACAACACAATGAAATATCTTAATAAACTCTCATTAGAATATTCAAATAACAGAGAATGGTGCTAACACTTTACACTACAGTATGTTGAAATAGCTTCATAAACTCTTGTCTTGACCATCGAGTTAAACCCCCATTAGTTGCGAGGGTTGTAGAGTGCCCACTATTTGTTTTCATGCTCCACCTCCCATCACTCTGGGATGAGCTCTGCCCCTTCAGTCTTACTCTCTACAAACGAGGAGTAGGGAGCCGGTCTGTCCTGCTCAATTTAATATTTCTTATTTCTGGGGTTTTACTATCTGGTCGGAGGCTTTTGGTGCTTCAGAGGATCCCGGTCACCCCGGGGCATCTCTGGCTGCAAGAAGATACAGGGCTGAGGTCTGTAGCCCACAGGCACATGCCTTGCATGATTCCTGTGGCCAGTCTGAATTGGTAGTTCTCGGAGCTCATGGTCTGTACCCCCTTGGGAGCAATCTCGCCCAAGGTTCATCTGCAGTAGACTTGAGTGGTTCCTGTGGCTGTTTTATTCAGGATCGGGGCCGAATGCATTCCCCCCCTCCCCAACGTTGCATGGCAGGGGTCTGAGAGTCCAGTTCCATGTGTTGGCATTCCATAGAAACAAGCCATCTATTGAACTCCAGGCTTGTCTGAGGCAGATTTAATTAATTAATTAATTAAATTAATTTTCTATCTCGTTCTCCCCAAAGAACTCGGAACGGGTTACAGGTTAGAATACATAATATACAGTTAACGGGTTACAGTTTGCCATAGATACAGTGCAAAGTTTTTCAATACAAGTTTTTATCCTAACTGAACACATACAAGTGATCTAATACCAATATACATAACTAGTCTTTAAGCCCGTTACATTAACAGGTGCTAGAATAGATGTATGTGTCTGTCTTTCTTTCTTTCTCTCTCTCCCCTTGGCCGCTGTCTGTCTATGTTTATTTGTTTTTCTCTCCTTGGACACTGGCTGTCTCTCCTTAGACGCTGGCTGTCTCTCCTTGGACGCTGCCTGAATGTCTTCCTTTCTGTCTGTCTCACTGGCCCCCTGTGTGTCATTGTTTGTGTCTGTGTCCTTGTGTCATTCCCCCCCCCCCCAAAGCAAAGCTGTCTGGCCCCAACATACCCCTTCCCCCAAAGCAGCCCCCTTTCCCTCTCCCTGACCCCCTTGTGTCTTCCCCCTCCCCCCCAGCAAAGCCGTCTACCCCCCAGCACACCTCTCCAACAAAAGCATCCCCCTGTACCTGCAGCACTGGCACGACACCCTTCAGCCAATTGTGAGTGCTCAGAGCGCGAGAGGGAGCAGGGCCTGCAGCTTCTTCGGCGTTGGTGAGGAAGGAGAGGTTGGCTCAACTCTCCACAGGGGCTTTGGGGACAGTCTTCTGCGCCTCGAAGCCCTCCTCCCAGCAGCCACTTCCAGCAGCACTCCGTACTGCCTTCCTTCCACTGCCCAGAGTAGATGTCTGTACGTCTAGGTTTTTTAAATTTGTCTCTCTCTCTTTGGACGCTGTCTGTCTGTCATTCTTTGTGTCTGTGTCTCTCCCTGGTCCCCTGTCTGTCCGTCTTTCTTTCTGTCTGTCTCCCTGGCCCCCCTGCTTGCCAAAGCAGCTCCCTTTCCCTCTCCCCCTGTTCTGCAATGCCTACCTGCTCCATGCCCCCTTTTGTTCCTCCCCCCCCTATGATTGCTGTCTGCACTCAGCACAACCCTCCCACCAAAACAGCCCCCTTTCCTGCCTGCTCCATGGCCCTTCTTTTTCCTCTTCCCCTCCAGTTCTTCCCCTCCAGCACACCCCTCCCCCCAAAACAGCCCCCTTTCCTGCCTGCTCCATGGCCCTTCTTTTTCCTCTTCCCCTCCAGCACACCCCTCCCCCCAAAGCAGCCCCTTATCCTGCCTGCTCCATGGCCCTTCTTTTTCCTCTTCCCCTCCCTCCATCCATGGTTCCTGTCACCGCTGCCATTCCTATTTAAAATGGCCTGCTGAGGTTCGCGGCCGGCTATAGTGAACCTCGCAGGCCGCTGTCCACCTCAGTAGCATGTTCCCTCTGACGCGATCCACCTCAGTAGCAGTTCCAGCACAGAAGCATGGCACAGTGAGTAAAGCTATTACAGCCTATGGTATGTCAGGGGAGACTGGCATCAAAGATGACCATATCCAGGTAGATCAGGATGGCCATATCTTCTGCCTATAATGGATGTGGAAAGCAATCTCCAGTGTTGGTGAAGGCACTATCCACTTGTAGTGTTGCATCATCTTGGGGAGAGTCTAGAATAGTGTCACCTGCAATGATTTGTTGGGCAGCCTATTGGTCCAATCTTCACACATTTACCAAGTTTTACTGGGTGGATGTAGCAGCAGGGATAGACACTATTGTTGGGTCCTCAGTACTGACAGCAGGCTCATCTGTTCCACCCTAGAAACCTGGGACTGCTCTGATATGTCCCGCTAGTTAAGACTACCAGGCTTGTTGCACAAGAAGGAAAGATTAGGTTCTTACCTTGCTAATCTTCTTTCTTATAAACAAGTATGGTAGTCTTAACGCCCACTCTGTCAGATATATACTAGCCTGCTTTCTGCTTTAGACATGCTTGTTCAGTCAGATGTCTCATTTCTGTTGCATATCCTGTAAGGTCAGAAATGAAGAATTCATTCATAAGAGCTACAGAACTGTTGACACACAGGTAGGTGGGTTCTTTTTTATTACTACCTTGTTTCTTTCATTTGAACACTTTTTTTTTTTTGCTGGATACCATCAAGAACAACATGGGAATGAACATCAAACAATAGAAGAAGCCGTGGACAACAGGGACACATGGTGAGGACTGGTCTACAGAATATACAAGGGTCAGACACAACTAAATGGATAGTAGTAATAGTTTGTTTTGTTTAGTTGTAGTTAACAAGCATTGTTCTTTAATGTTTACATTTTTAGTAGAACAGTCTTATCTAGTTTTGGGGAGTTTTCCTGCATTCCTCTTATGTTTGCGCTGTAGGACTCGCTAGAAGCTTTGGTACCAACTGATGGGGTGGAGCATGAAAACAAACTGGGCTCTCTACAACCCTTGCAACTAACGGGAGTTTAACCCGATGGTCGAGATGACCAGTCCCATTTACAAGAAAGCAGATTAGCAAGGTAAGAACCTAATCTTTCCTTACTCTGATTACTAATCAATGTAAACTGCTTCGGATATAAGCAGTATATAAAGAAAATTATAATATTCAAATAATGTGTGTATATGAGGGAACAGTTGTGATGCATTTGTACTATGGTGGGACTGTATGTGTGTATGTATGTATGAGGGAAGTTTGCACTACTGTATCCACATCCTTTGATAAGCCACTGCCTGAGGCAAATTAACAAAATGAGACGAGTGGCATAGAGTTTTCCAGAATGATGATATGCAGTTCTTGTTTTTTTTGTAGAATGACATTTTCAGCACTTTAGCCTCCCCCATTTCTCACGAGCAGGAAGTGAGAATTTTTCTTCCTATCATCCTTCTGCCTAGTTTCCTCGCATTCCCACACCACCATCGTGAAGTTGCTTATCGCTATCAGATCCAGGTAAGCTGCTGCTAGTGTTTATCATCTGGTAATGCTTGGAAGATGAGATCTTCATCAAGGGATCTCCTCATATCTACATTGTGCCAAACCTTTGTATGATGCTCTACCACGAAGGACTTGGCTCTGCATTCCAGCCGTGGCTCTTGTTCGCAGTGATAGGCTGTACTTCTGTTCTATGTACCATGGTTGTGCCCCTGTGTTCTGTAGTGGGCTTCATCTCAGTTTGAGGCAGTGTTAGGTGTGTCTCATTCTGACTGAGCTATTCTCATGTGCCACAGTGCGCTGTACCTCAGAAAGACATGGTGAGCTAGCTGTACCTCAATATGATAGTGGCTTTGCTCATGAGCTGGGTGAGTGGAAACATAGTAAGGCTCGTAGACCGGAGTGAGCTTCCTCAGTACAGCTTTATGGTCTTGCTTTATTTCCTCAATAGGTGAATGGAGGGAGCGGCAATTTCACATGGATCTCTTCCAATCAGAGTGTTGCCATGGTTACCGTACGAGGTGTAGTAACAACAGGTGTGATCATAGGGCAGACTCTCATCCAGGCCCGAGATGTGCTGAACCCTTTCCACTATGGAGAGATCAAGGTAAGTCTTCTTGTCGTTTCCTACACAGAGGATCTCTAGCCCGTGAGGAGCAATGCTACTAAAGAGTGTCTGAATTAACGACAAATGCAACATTTGTGTAAATTACTGGGAGCTGTGAATATATTAGGTTTCCAACGTGGTGCTCACAGCTGGATACTGGGACTCATTCCTCCTTTCTCTGAATATTTTCTGTGTGGTTTTTCCTGATGTGTTCACAGCTGAATAAAGGGACTCACTCCCCCTTTCTCATGAGTATTTTTGGTATGTTATGTCCTAATGTGCTCACAGCTGGATACTGGGACTCATTCCTCCTTTCTCTGAATATTTTCTGTGTGGTTTTTCCTGATGTGTTCACAGCTGGATAAATGGACTCACTCCCCCTTTCTCTGAGTATTTTCTGTATGGTGTGCCCCCTTGTGTTCACAGCTCAATACTGGGACTCTTTCTTCCTTTCTCATGAGTATTTTTGGTATGATGTGTCCTGATGTGTTCACAGATGGATACTGGGACTCATTCCTCCTTTCTCATGAGTATTTTTGGTATGATATGTCCTAATGTGCTCACAGATGGATACTGGGACTCATTCCTCCTTTCTCATGAGTATTTTTGGTATGATATGTCCTAATGTGCTCACAACTAGATACTGGGACTCATTTCCCCTTTCTCTGAGTATTTTCTGTATGGTGTACCTCCTTGTGTTCATAGCTCAATGCTGGGACTCATTCTTCCTTTCTCATGAGTATTTTTGGTATGATATGTCCTGATGTGTTCACAGCTGGATATTGTGACTTGCTCCTTCTTTCTCTGAGTGTGTTCTGTATGATGTCTCTCCTGATGTGCACACATCTGAATATTGAATGTTCTTTTTCATTCTTGATCTAAGTGGTAATGGTAGATGTCAGGGGTTCTGTTTTTCTTTCACTATTCTCTCTATGCTGTAGTCTTAGCCAGATGCGTCTTTTCTGCTTCTCTGAGAATTTCCTTCACCCTTTCTTTTGTCAGGTTTACATCCTTAAGTTGACTAAGATGCAGCTGGATCCTGTCCATGCTGACGTAGAAGTTGGACATCCTATCGATGTCCCATTGGTCATGTATAACACAGATAAAGAGACAAAGCAAACGGTGGCTTTCACCGACTGCTCCCTGCTGACGCTGAACATCAAGATGGATAAACAAGGTGTTTTCAGCTTCATTGAGGGTAAGGATGCAGTGGAGTCAGGCTCTTTTATTTACTTACAGCCCCTGAGAAAAAGTGTTGCACCTTTCTCTTATACTGCCTTTTACTGCTTCTCTCTTCTGTTTAATGAACAAATATTTCCGCACAGACCTCATACAGCCTTTGATTCTATAGACACAACGTTAAAAGTTTCCAAGTGAGTGAAATCCTGCAGTTGGTTTCTTTTTTTTTAAATTCTTTATTCATTTCTAATTTACCAACAAGTGTACAGTAAATATCAAGCATTTAAAATACAAGATCACTTGAAAATCTTCAATATTACAACAAAAAGATTTAACCCCCACCCCCTCCCACTTCCATTTTCAACAACAACAAAAAAAATACACCACATGAATATAGCATCTAATTATTCATATAGATTATTCATAAAATTCCATCCCCCCATACCACAAATAAAAAAAAAATTAAAATTGGGAAAAGTGTAAATTATTCATTATAATAACTTATAAATGACCCCCACACATCCTTAAATTTATTATAGTATCCTTTTTGAACTGCCAACGCTCTTTCCATTTTAAACACATGACATACTGAATTCCACCAGAAACAATAATTCAACCTTGTACAATCTTTCCAGTTATACGTTATTTGTTGAATGGCAACTCCTGTCAATATCATCAAAAGCTTATTATTATTAGCAGATATTTGAGGCTTAGCTCTCATCAGCATGCCAAATAAAATTGTGTCGTATGATAATGCTACATAATTTTCCAATAAATGATTTATTTGGTCCCAAATAGACATCCAAAAAGTTTTAATAAATGGACAATAAAACAATAAATGATCTAAAGTTCCAGCTTCTAAGTGTTGGTTTCTAATTCCACTTAGAAATAAGAAATCTAAGATCAGACTCACACATTGCTGATCAACTTCCACCATTTGTAATGAGCTTTCAGGAGCCCAGTATAAAGCTCTCATCTGACGTCAATTTCTCTTTCTCTGTTGAATTTTTTTTTTTTTTTCAATTGTATTGATGACTCGGCAGAACTCATTGATGACTTTCCGGAAAGTGGTAAAGACCCTTCTCTTCAACTAAAATTCCAACTGCAATCAACCCCCATCGCCCCCTTAAATTCCCCCTTCCTTTCTGCACTCTCTTCTCCATTCTTAACCTGTATTTAAGTTGCTGTATAGTCTTTGTACTGTCCAAATGTATTCCTCTGTGAATATTTGCTTGTAACCCGTTATGAGCTACTGGAAGGACGGGATAGAAATCTTGTTAAATATGACGGCAAAATAACTTCAGGCAGTACAATAGTAGTCATCGTCATTTTGTACATAATACCATCTCCCCCCTCCTCCAGTACCTAAATGAACTTACAAGCAGGTGGCAATAAGAGTAAACAGAAACCATAAACCACAAGAGGTATCGGTCCAAACAACATTGTCACTTACAGTATATAAAGCACAGTTACTTACCGTAACAGGTGTTATCCAGGGACAGCAGGCAGATATTCTTAACGCATGGGTGACGTCACCGACGGAGCCCCGGTACGGACATTTTTCACTAGAAAGTTCTAGTTGGCCGCACCACGCATGCGCGAGTGCCTTCCCGCCCGACGGAGGAGTGCGTGGTCCCCAGTTAAGATAAGCCAGCTAAGAAGCCAACCCGGGGAGGAGGGTGGGTCGTAAGAATATCTGCCTGCTGTCCCTGGATAACACCTGTTACGGTAAGTAACTGTGCTTTATCCCAGGACAAGCAGGCAGCATATTCTTAACGCATGGGTGACCTCCAAGCTAACAGAGAGGGAGGAGGGATGGTTGGCCATTAGGAAAATAAATTGTGTAACACAGATTGGCCGAAGTGCTCATCCCGTCTGGAGAAGGTATCCAGACAGTAGTGAGTAGTGAATGTGTGAACTGAGGACCAAGTGGCCGCCTTGCAGATTTCCTTGATGGGCGTGGAACGGAGGAAAGCCACAGAAGCAGCCATAGCTCTGACCCTGTGGGCCGTGACAGCACCTTCCAGTGAGAGACCGGCCCGAGCATAACAGAACGCAATGCAGGCAGCAAGCCAGTTGGAAAGCGTCCGTTTGGAGACAGGACGACCTAGACGGTTAGGGTCGAAGGACAAAAGGAGCTGAGGAGATGAGCGGTGAGCCCTGGTACGGTCAAGGTAGTAAGCAAGGGCACGCTTACAGTCCAGCGTGTGCAATGCCTGTTCACCAGGATGAGAATGGGGCTTAGAGAAAAAGACAGGCAACAAAATGGACTGGTTGAGATGAAAGTCCGAGACCACCTTGGGAAGGAATTTAGGATGGGTATGCAGAACCACCTTGTCATGGTGAAAAACAGTGAAAGGTGGGTCGGCAACCAGTGCATGCAGCTCACTAACCCTCCTGGCAGAGGTGATGGCAATGAGGAAAAGCACCTTCCATGTAAGAAATTTGAGTGAAGTTGTGGCAAGAGGCTCAAACGGAGGTTTCATGAGTGCTGATAAAACCACATTCAGGTCCCAGACGACTGGAGGAGGCTTCAGAGGTGGTTTGACATTGAAGAGGCCTCTCATGAACCGGGAAACCAGGGGATGAGCCGTAAGAGGTTTTCCGAGGATAGACTCATGGAACGCAGTGATGGCACTGAGGTGGACTCTGATTGAGGTCGACTTGAGGCCAGCGTCGGAGAGAGAGAGCAAATAGTCCAGTACGGTTTCCACCGCCAATGAGGTGGGATCGTGATGATGAAGCAGACACCAAGAGGAGAACCGGGTCCACTTCTAATGGTAACATTGGAGGGTGGCCGGTTTCCTGGAGGCATCCAGAATACGACGGACAGGCTGAGATAGATTCTCTGGAGAGGTCAGCCCGAGAGAAACCAAGCTGTCAGGTGGAGCGAGGACAGATTGGGATGCAGTAGAGACTGATGCTGCTGTGTAAGTAGAGTAGGAAACACAGGAAGAGGAATGGGCTCCCTGGAGCTGAGCTGGAGCAGGAGGGAGAACCAGTGTTGGCGAGGCCACCGAGGGGCGATGAGAATCATGGTGGCTTTGTCCCTGCGGAGTTTGAATAACGTCCGCAACATCAGAGGCAGTGGAGGAAAGGCATAGAGGAACCGATCCGTCCAGTCGAGCAGGAATGCATCCGGGGCCAGACGATGAGGAGAGAAGAGTCTGGAACAGAACTGGGGCAGCTGATGGTTGTGAGGAGCTGCAAAGAGGTCCACCTGAGGGGTGCCCCACTGAGCAAAGATGGAGCGGAGTGTGGGGGGATCCAGAGTCCACTCGTGAGGTTGAAGGATGCGGCTGAGATTGTCGGCCAGGGAGTTCTGTTCGCCCTGGATATAGACAGCCTTGAGGAAGAGACTGCGGGCTGTGGCCCAGGTCCAGATGCGGATGGCCTCCTGACAGAGGAGGGGAGATCCGGTGCCGCCTTGCTTGTTTATGTAGTACATGGCGACTTGGTTGTCTGTGCACAGGAGCAGAACCTGAGGGTAGAGAAGGTGCTGGAAGGCCTTGAGGGCATAGAACATGGCCCTGAGTTCCAGGAAATTGATGTGATGTTGACGCTCCTGAGGGGTCCAGAGTCCCTGAGTGCGAAGTTCTCCCAGGTGAGCTCCCCATGCATAGGGGGAGGCATCTGTGGTTATGATCATGGAGTGAGGGGGTAGATGAAAGAGTAGACCCCTGGAAAGATTGGATGAGTTCAACCACCATTGAAGAGATTGCTGAAGAGACAATGTCACAGAGATGGGATGAGAAAGAGGATCGGTGGTCTGTGACCATTGGTTGGCTAGAGTCCATTGAGGTGTCCTGAGGTGGAGTCGCGCCAGAGGAAGCACATGGACTGTCGAGGCCATGTGGCCCAGGAGGACCATCATCTGCCGAGCTGGAATGGAGTGATGAAGGAGCACCTGGCGGCAGAGGTGGAGCAGGGTCCGTTGGCGGTCGGAGGGGAGAAATGCCCTCATGAGAGTGGTGTCGAGAACGGCTCCAATGAACTGAAGTCGCTGTGTGGGAAGCAGATGCGACTTGGGGTAGTTGATCTCAAACTCCAGGAGATGGAGGAAGGAGATGGTGTACTGAGTGGCTTGTAGCACAAGTGGAGACGTAGGTGCTTTTACCAACCAATCGTCCAAGTAGGGGAACACCTGGAGGTTGTGAGACCTGAGAAAGGCCGCCACCACAATAAGGCACTTGGTGAACACCCTGGGCGATGATGCGAGGCCAAATGGTAGCACCTTGTACTGATAGTGGCAGTGCTGTATCTGAAATCGGAGGTAGCGACGTGAATTCAGATGGATTGGAATGTGAGTGTAGGCCTCTTTGAGGTCCAGGGAACATAGCCAGTCGTGTTGAGAGAGAAGAGGATAAAGCGTGGCCAGGGAGAGCATTCTGAACTTTTCCTTGACCAGACACTTGTTGAGGTCCCGGAGATCGAGGATGGGACGAAGGTCTCCTGTCTTCTTGGGAACCAGGAAGTAGCGGGAGTAGAATCCCTGACCCTTTTGGTCTGTGGGAACCTCTTCGATGGCATTGAGGAGAAGGAGGGATTGGACCTCCCTTAGGAGGAGAAGGGACTGGGAGGAGTGGGACGCAGACTCTATAGGAGGGTTGTCTGGTGGAAGAGTCTGGAAGTTGAGAGAGTAGCCATGGCGGATGATGTTGAGGACCCACAGGTCTGATGTGATGACCTCCCAACGGTTGAGGAAGAGTTGGAGATGTCCTCTGATTGGCTGAGGAAGAGGTAATGATGGTGGAAGACTGGCTATGCCCTGGAGAAAGGAGTCAAAAGGGCTGAGATGGTTTGACGGAGGAAGAGGCTTGGCAGGTTGGTGAGATTGAGAGCGAGCCTGAGTTGTTGTTGACGAGGTCTGCGAGGCTGCTGTTGGGGCGGGTTGAGAGGCCTGGCCGAGAACCTGCGCTGGTAAGAGGACTGTGGTCTATAAGGACGAGCAGGTGGAGCCTTCTTTTTAGGTTTTACCAGAGTGTCCCATCTAGTCTCATGTGCTGAGAGCTTCTGGGTGGTTGAATCCAGGGACTCCCCAAAAAGTTCATCCCCAAGACAGGGTGCGTTAGCTAGGCGGTCTTGGTGGTTGATGTCAAGATCAGATACCCTCAACCAGGCCAGACGTCGCATGGCAACAGCTATGGCAGACGCTCGGGAGGTCAGCTCAAATGAATCATAAATAGAGTGCACCATGAATTTCCGCAGTTGAAGGAGGCTGGAAATTTGTTGTTGAAAGAGTGGAACTTTGCGTTCAGGGATGTATTTTTGTAGGGCGGATAGTTGTTGTATGAGATACTTCATATAAAATGAGAAGTGAAATGTGTAATTATTCGCCCTGTTGGCTAGCATGGCATTTTGATAAAGGCGTTTGCCAAACTTATCCATCGTTTTGCCTTCTCTGCCAGGAGGGGTGGAGGCATAAACACTGGAGCCCTGAGTTTTCTTTAATGTAGACTCAACTAGGAGAGACTCATGGGGCAATTGAGGTTTGTCAAAACCCGGAATTGGGATGACTCTGTATAGGCTGTCAAGCTTACGAGGAGCTCCGGGGACAGTGAGTGGATTTTCCCAATTTTTATAAAAAGTTTCCCGCAGTATGTCATGGACGGGTAACTTGAGGAACTCTTTGGGAGGTTGTTCAAAGTCTAAGGCATCCAGAAAGGCCTGGGACTTTTTGGAGTCGGACTCTAAAGGAATAGAAAGAGCCGCCGACATCTCCCTGAGGAATTTGGTGAAAGAGGATTGCTCAGGCTTGGAAGTGGTATCGGTCACTGAGGGTTCCTCGTCTGTGGATGATGCGTCCTCCTCGGTACCGGGTGGGGATTCTTCCCATAAGTCCGGGTCCCTGATATCAGTGTGCGCATGCCGAGATGTCGGGGTGGAAGGCTAGGGGTGGCGGGTCTTAGAAAGAGACTTGCCAGAGCTCATGGAGACGGTACCGGGAGAGGAAGACCGGTGCTGATCCCGGTCCCAGGAAGAGCGGTGACATTCTGGGTCCCGGGGAGACCGGCGCCCTTCCTGGTCCCGAGGAGGATCGACCTCAGAGCGGGTCTGTACCACAGGATGAGAACGGGGTGGTTCAGCTGAGAGGACTGGCATGGAAGTGTTGAGTGGCACCGAAGGGGTGGACACCGGTGGGATGGTGCGAGGCTCGGGCCGGTCTGGTACCGAAAGAAGTAGTGCCAAGAGGGTCGGTAACAGGTGCTGGAGTTGTTGCTGCAGCTGTTCCTGCAATTTGTCATGGAGTATGGCCGCGATGCGGTCATCCAGGGGTGGCACCGGGACCGCTATTTTCTTTTTCGGTTCCATAGGTGCTGCTCCACGCCCCGGCGATGAGGCCGATGACGAGGCACTCACTGAGATCAGGGCGGAGCGTTTGCGGGGTCGGCGTGAGGCCAGGAGGACCAGCGTCGCCACTGTGGCAGGCGGGCGCTCAAGGGAGGTGGAAGGCTTCTTAGCCGGCTTACCTGGTGCCAGCGACCCCGAGGAAGGATCGGGCGTCGTCGAAGTGGTCGGTGCCGTCTTTTGCGGTACCGTCGACGTCGCTGCAGGTTCCATATCAGATCCGGTACCGAAAAGGATGTTCTACTGGATCTGCCGATTTTTTAAGGTGCGTTTCTTAAGAGTGGCACAGCGGGTGCAGGTGTCAGCCCGATGCTCTGGACCCAAACACTGTAGGCACCAATTGTTTGGGTCAGTGAGGGAGATCGGGCGTGCACACCGCTGGCACTTCTTAAAGCCTGGTTGAGGGGGCATGAAGGGAAACACGGCCTCCGCAAAATCAAAACCGGAGGCCTGTATGGTGACAACAGGCCCTGCTGGGGCCGGTTTCAAAAAATAGAGAAAATCGAGAGATTTTTTTTTTTTAATTGAATAAAAAAGAGAACCCGAAGTGGGGAAAAGAGAAAAAACGAGAAAAAAGCGCGAGCGGGAAGGCAAAAAGGATGTTTTCAACGGCCATTGAAACCACATGCGTCTTCTTCGCTCCGCGGAAACGAAGAAACTGGGGACCACGCACTCCTCCATCGGGCGGGAAGGCACTCGCGCATGCACGGTGCGGCCAACTAGAACTTTCTAGTGAAAAATGTCCATACCGGGGCTCTGTCGGTGACATCACCCATGCGTTAAGAATATGCTGCCTGCTTGTCCTGGGATAACAGTGAGAAATATAAAAAAACAAGGGAATTTATTTATTTATTTTAAAATCTCTTGTCCTCCCAACACCTAGATGGGTTACAATGAAACATACTCAGTTCATTCCGAGAAAAGACAAGCGTTACAGCTATGCACATTGACACTGAATCCCAGCATCTTTTAGTGTTGAAACATTTTATTTAATTTTTCAATAAACAAGAATACAAGCAAAGAACAAAATCCCCCCAACTCTCCCCCCTCCCCAACTACTGCTCATCCAGAAGATACAACCCATTACTTGCAACCCTACCACAACATAAAGGCTCGGAGATCTGTGTTCTGATAATCCCAAACCTCTATCCCACAACCAAACATGACCAAGTTACGTACCCCCCTGCCACCACATTACACCAGCAATAGCAGTAGCAACCCACCCCACCATACCCCCCCTCTTCCCTCCCCAGCTCCAAATATCCACAAGCCAAAAGAGATCCCATCCCAGAAGATCACATGGTTCAATAGAAAGCCACTACATTCTATTAACTCCTCCTCACCAACCTCACTCCCACCCAGAGACCCACAACAATCCCAACCCCCCAATACCATTACTCACCAGTCGCATACCACAACACTCACAGTACATTCAAAATAAGACTATGACCCTTAGGATGTAACTGTCATAAATATGGATCCCAAATTTACAAAAATCGCTGACCCCCCTTTCCTGGAACCCCTCGCTTTCCAGCAAGCCAATTGATGTACATCTGCCTGCCAACGCCAAAACCCACGGGGCTCACTTGAAGTCTAATGTTTCATGATACGTTTATGAGCCACCAGACCAAGCTTGCGACACAATAATCGACGTGCCCCTCCCAGAGCCCCAAACGCCTCAGGTAGGTCCAGCACTAATTGCTCCAGGGTACCGGTCAAGGCAAGGTGAAGACCTTGACGTATAAAACGTAAATGTCCCTCCAATACGATTGAATAGTACTACACCCCCAAAACATATGCCCATTTCCTTCCTCCGTCCCACATTTTGAACACAAGGGATTAGCTGCTCCCCACAGTAAAAATATTGTTTAGGTGTTAAGTATGCTCTATACAGCACCCTATAATAACACTCCTGCAAAGCTGCACAACGTGTCGAGAAGGGAACTCCCTTAAGATGTGCCAAAAGATCCCATTCCTGCAAAGGCACAAGCAAGTCCTTCTTCCAGCCCGTCCTGTAGATTCCCACCTCCTTACAGGGTTCCACCTTCCTCAAGCTTTTGTAAATTGTGGACACTGAGATCTCCTCTTCAGTTTCCGTGCCAAAAAAAAACATGCAGGCGAGACCCCATATGGTTACCCATCTGCCTGGGATAAATCCCAATATCTTTTTATAGCGAGCTCCACAACAGAACATCCCTCCCAACTTAATAAGTCTTGAGCAGTTGCCTAAAATGCTCCATATTTTTATATACTTTCCCTATGGACAGAAATTTCATTATTATTCTTGTTTCCACTACATTCACACTCCCTGCTGCTACATATTATTTACAATACGTTTGTAACCACATCTTTTTTTTGATTAGATACGATTGTACCTCTGGATATATTTAAAAGATGTAAAGGAAACATGAGTCGCCATTCCAGATACAACCAATCTGGAGTGTAATCAATGAGCTCAGGGAGGATCCAATACATACCTTGGCGTAAAATATAGGCTTGATGGTACCTATAAAAGTTTGGAAAATTTACCCCGCCCTCCTTAATTGTTTTTTATAAAGATACTAGAGCAATCCTAGGAGTTTTACCTAGCCAAACAAATTTTGTAAGAATAGAATTCAATTTTTTATAAAAAGACCCCTGAAAAAAAACTGGTATCATTCCCATTGGATAACAAACTACAGGCAATATCATCATTTTAACAGTTTGAACTCTCCCCCACCAAGATAAATGCAAAGGATTCCACTGCTCACACATTTCTGTTACCTTTTTTAATATAAATTTTTCATTCTCTTTCACCGTATCTTCTAGTGTGTTTTTAATCCAAATACCTAAATATTTTAGTCCATCTTCCTTCCATACAAATGAGAATGTATCAAACAAACTCCTTGTACAATGTACATTAAGTGGAAGAATTTCAGATTTACTCCAATTTATCTTATATCCTGAGAATTTTCCAAATTTTTCTATTAATTCCAACAAACATGGAATGGTTATTCTTGGATTTCTCAAATGAAGTAATATATCATCTGCATATGCAGAGACTTTATATTCCCAATCTTTACGGGGAATACCCTGTATTCCCTTTGCTTGTTGAATAGCTAATAATAAGGGTTCTAAAACAATATCAAAGAGCAAAGGAGATATTGATCAACCCTGTCTAACTCCCCTATGCAAATTAAAAAGTTCTGATAAATTATTATTAATATATAATCTTGCCATAGGGGAGCTATACAAAGTTTGAATAATTTGTATAAATTCCGAGCCTATACCAAACCATTCCAATGCCTGATTCATGAATGTCCATTCCACTCTATCAAAAGCTTTCTCTGCATCCAAAGATACCATAAAAGCTGGATCATTCATGTCTTTTGTTAAATTTAATGTGTGAAAATCCAATCTGGTATTATTAGATGAATGTCTGTTCGCAACAAATCAATTTTGATGCACATCAATGATAAAAGTGAGAGCCTTAGCCAACCGCATTGCCAATGCTTTAGCTAATAATTTTCCATCCACATTAATTAAAGAAATAGGCCTGTAATTTGAAACCAAAGTAGGATCTTTATTTGGCTTTGGCAAAACAATAGTCAAGGATTCTGCCAAGTACCTGAAATGCAACCTTTACTTAGTTGAGACTGATATAAATTTAATAAATGAGGTAATAGAGAAGTTTGAAATGATTTATAAAATTCCACTGTAAAACCATCCCCTCCTGGAGCGGATCCAACTCTAAGAGACTTCAATGCTGTTTCTAATTCTTTTAATGATATAGGCTCTTCTAAACTTTTTTTATGCGATCAGGAACTTTCGGGCCATCAATAAGCCTTAAAAATTCTAAACCTTCTTGAGTTTTATCAATATAAGACTCGGAAGAATAAAGGTCTTTATAAAAATTTTAAAATTGATTTAAAATAATTCCTATCTGAGTGTGTGTATTTCTTTTTCATCCTTTATTGCTATAATTTTTGTTTTTCTTTGCTTTAAGATAGTTTGCCAGTAATCTTCCCGCTTTATTTGAACTTCCATAATACATGATTTGCTGAGAAAATAAATCTTTCCTTACTAGTTTTGAAGATAATTCATTATATTTACCCTTTGCTTTTAAAAGAGCCTGTAAAGTGTCTTGTTCCCATTTATCTACTAATTTAGATTCCAAATGTTTAATTTCTTCTTCCAAATTAGAAAATTGTTTTCCAAGTTGTTTTTTTTAATATATGCAGAATATGAAATAATATTACCTCTTATAGTGGCTTTAAATATTTCTTTGCTAATTTCTTCTGATGTATTTATTTGAAAAAATTCAATTATCTTCAATTTAAACTCCTCAAGGAAGATTCAATCTGCAACCAATGTATTATCAAACCTCCATATTGATCTATTTTTATCCTTATCTTCAAGTTTAAAATCAATCCACACCCCTCCATGATCAGATAAAATAATTGGATCAATGGAAGCTTGTGTCACTTGTTGTACCAGTGAATTTGATACAAAAATATAATCAATTCTTGAAAATGATTTATGAACTTGTGAACAAAAAGAAAATTCCTGATCATTAAAATGAAGTATTCGCCATATATCTTTCAAATTACAAGATTGTGCCAAATTATCTAACCCTAATGATTTTATATTTTTACTTGGTTTTTTATCCATAAAAGGATCCATTACAGCATTAAAATCTCCAGCTACAACTAAATTAGAAGCAGCTAGTGGGAGTAATAATTGTATGTTCTTAAAAAATTCAATTTGATTCAAATTAGGGGCATAAACATTAAATAAAGCCAAGGTATTATTTCCCATACTCATTTCTACATTAATCCACTTTCCTAAGGGATCAAAATCTATTATTTGAAAAGAAGCTGAACATTTTTTATTTATTAAGATGACAACCCCTGCTTTTTTCCCAACTGCAGGGGCAAAAAAACAATGTTTCACCCATTCCCCTTCGAGTTTCTTTGATTCTATAGCCGAAAGATGCGTCTCTTGTATATAATATATGTCAGCCCTTTGTTTTTTCAAGAATGCAAGCATTTTTTTTTCTTTTTACTGGGTGATTGAGGCCATTAACATTAAGAGAAAAGAGTTTAATCTCCATTATATAAATTAAATATAATAAAACACTTCCATTTATCATAGAATAAAATAAATATTAAAATATAAATATACACCATTTTCCAAATTGTTTCATCTTGCATAATACCCCTCATCAATTCATTCCCACCACTTTTATTATCACCCTTCCCTCCCTTACCCTCCCTAAATAATGACATTGAAGACTTGGAACCGCACATATAAGATTAGGCAAATCAAGATAAATCCCCAACAGACCACAAAAATAAATCATTTCTATATTAAAATAATCAATTTCATATTAATCCTATTTGTAATATAATATGAAATCATAATCAATAAACCTTTGAAATCTACTATCATTTTATATTCACTCAATATTGAAGATTATATCTCCTAAATAAAATAAGATCAGCCCCTAGGAACTGTTTCAAAATAACTATTAAATTATAACCAAATTAATGCTGAAATATATTACTTTAGTAGTTTTAGTAAGTAAAATATGTTATTATATATAATTTTGTTTCCATAAATATTATTCATTTTGTAATTGATCTAATAAATTCATTTATCCTATTTTATCATAAATAAATATATAATTCAAAAGTTGATCCATCTCACTCAAGAGAACAAAATTAATTAATATGAGCTGAATACCCCTAGGTATAAAATACAACATACATTCAATTACTTAATAAAATAAATCCTTTCATATGAAAAATTTCATTCAAGATCCTTTCTATGTAAACAGTGCACCTAAAGTTATTATAAGCAAATAAACAAGTATGCAAACTCTATCTTTTGTAATTGCATATATTTTTAAAAACTAACTGTCATCCTTCTGCAGACATAAAATACTCAGTCAAGAGATCATAGTTCAGAATATTCCATTTTTATATGAAGTGTTTTAATAAACATAAACCTAGAAACATGGCAAAATAATCGCATAATGGCATAGTACTATAGAAACACAGTAATACAATAATAGTGATATTAAAGTCACCTAGAAATATAGTAGTAGGATAATATAATCATATAGAAGCATGGTAATACAATAAAAGCCAGCCAGTCTGCCGTGTTCTGCAACCTATGCCCCTTAATGCTCTCTCTAAAATGCTAAAGGACATCTAAGTTTATTTGCTTTGATTCCATCATCTTTGAATTCTGTCACTGCTTTGTCCCCAAAGATGGTGGAGACAAAAACACGCATGGTCTGATGCTCTCATATGCCACTGCTTACGGCTTTACTGCAGTACCAATAGATTGCTAAGGCAGGCGAAAAGGAGGGGGTCTTTCTATTGTCCTCTGGGAGAGGGAGGCTAACTTTGAGGGTTTTGCTTACGGGCAAGTGGCCATTTTTTTGGGGGGTGATCTTTTGGGGTTATGCATTGTGCTGGAAGTAAGGAAATAATATATTGTATCACTCTTTGTGCGCAGGTCATCAGAAACCAGGCCCTGCATTCTGCTCTAGCATTCAGCTGATAGCAAACTCGCCGGGACATGCTCTGGTGACTGTGAGTGCCATCGTGTACGAGGAGTATTTCGATGCCAGTGCTACATTTGCAGCTTACCAGTCCCTACGGGTGAGAGGCCCACTACTATATTTGGGGGATTTAAGGTGCTTTGTGTTTTCTTTGTGTGCCCAAGGCAGAGACTCGGTAAAGGCCTCTAGTGGGGCAGGGGAGGTATACACTGGACTTTGGATAAGTGAGAAAATGGGAGTAGCAACAGGCATCCTGTACATGGGAGGATTGAAAGTCGGTGCAGCCAACACAGATGTTACCCCTGGTGCTGCTTCTTGTTTTCAGGCAGTGAACCCAGTGGAAATCGCACTTGTGACATTGCAGTCTGTGAAACAAATGGTATTTGAGGGGGGCCCGAGGCCTTGGATCTTGGAACCCTCTCGATTCTTCTTGGAACTGAAAGCAGAGAACAAGCAGAAAATTCACATTACCTGGGTGCAATTGTCCAGCTCCAGAAAACAGGATCAGTATGTGTACCGGATCCTGTGCCTGGAGCTGTGGGACCAGGTGAGAGCCCTGTCTTGGGAGGTTGGAAAAGGGGCTGGACTTTTCATGCCTTTGTAAGTCCATTTCCTTTACCTGGTGACAGAAATGAACTTTATCCCAACTCTCCATTTTGTCTATAGATATTTTTCACTCTGATGGACCGGCATGGGGCCGCTTATTTTAAAAAAAAAAAAAAAAAAATCAAAGCACTTGGAGTGTCTGGAAGGTTGCTTTTAGTATCATGCTAAGTCATGTATGTAAATTTTCCTTCTTGCAGGTTCTCACCTTCCGAGTTGGGAACCATCCTGGATTGCTGAACCCCAGACCTGCTACAGAGCAAGTACAAGTGAGGTTCATTTGCACATTTCCCTCCAGCATGCAGGTGGCACCAGTCTATGAAGTGCATGTGGGAGCCCAACCCTGCCCTCTGCCAGAGCACAACAAACAACTGGTAAGTATAACTTTTATCAGAGGAAAAGTGCCCTATCCAAGCTCTGTATCCTGAGGAAAACTGCCCCACATTACTGTTTCTGGATCCCAGCTAGACCCTGTACTACGATGCAGAGACAGGAATAAATTAGGGGTAAGTACAGAGGATTCATAGCTGTGTATGTGGGGGGGGAGGTAAGTTATGAAACTTGGGAGAAGCACAGAAGATCCTTAGCTGGGGTGGGGTTGTGGGGTGAGGGTTAAAGCCTGGGTTAAGCACAGAGGATCCTTAAATGGGGGGGGGGGGGGGGAGAGGAACAAAGTCTGTGAGAAGCACACAGGACTCTTAGCTGAGGGGGAAGGAGGGGTAAAGTCTAGGATAATCTCAGAAGATCCTTAGCTGGGGGTGAGTGAAGGGTAAAGTCTGGGATAAGCCTAGAAAGGCCAATATTCAGACTGTGGCAGTTAGCTGGGCTGACACCTGAGATTGATGCTGAGCCCAAATACTCAGTGCTGGGCCATTTCTGGTGACCGGCATTGAATATCCGGTTGATTTTTGGCTGCTATAAACTTAACCAGCCAAGGCGATATTCAGCACTGGCTGCCTAAGTTTATAGCAGCCAAAGATAAACAAGCTATTCTGCAGCCCAATGTCGCTAGCTGGTTCTTTAAATTTCACAGATAGCCTGCTAAGTCACATGACATAGCCAATGTCCACTAAGTGCTAATATTCAGCAGCAATAACTTTTACTTAAGTAAATTTTTTAATGTACTCTTCACTGTACTTAAGTAGAAGTAAAAATATATGTTTTTCTCATACTTAAGTACTTCCAAGTACTTTGAACAACACTGCTCTGTGGAGAATGTTAGCTAATCTTGTGCTACTAGTGGCAATATTATTGTTGTTCAAATAAGGAAAAAATCCAACAAAGGCTGCAGTAAAATAAAACAGACGAGAAAACAAGAAAAAAAACTGCAGACAAGAACATACAAGATGCAGGCTATGTTTATTGTATCAGATATAAATGTGGTTAATATTACCACCCTTTAAACAAACCTAGGGACCTGACACAGTCCGTGTTTCGGTAAACATGCCTTCTTCAGGGGTCCAGGATTAGTAAGGTTTGAAATAAACCACAATATGAATTGATAAGAAACAAGCCTGTATAAATCTGGAATTAATCGCGCACCGACACACTCGGCAAAAACTTGATCCTCATCCAATTATTTCATATAATATTGAAATCACATCTGGTGTTTAGATTCCACCCAGGCTCTTCAATCTGTGTTCTAGTAGAGCCACTGAGGAATAGTTCCTGTAGCTTTTCCACTCTTGGGGAATGTTGTCTTTTTGAGACGCTGTCCACTCAAGGCTTGTTTATCACTATCTGCTTTTCAGCCAGTGATCATTCACCCTCAGACTTGTGCTAACCAACTGTCTTTCATATGGCCGCAGGTTCCTATCTCCAGTTCTCGTAATACCATCCTGGAGTTATCTGTGTTTGATAAGCATCGGCGCAAGTTTGATAACTTCACCTCACTGTCATTGATATGGAAACTCTCCAATGACACCCTGGCACAGTTCTCTACAGCCATGTCCATGCAGATGGTGGCAAAGGATGATGGCACAGGACAGACACGTCTGCATGGCAAGTGTAATATGCTGCTGACAGGAGAGCTTGGATTTCAGGGAATTTTATTTTGGAAATTTTGAAGCCCCACAAAAGCACCATTTTGCTAACCACTGAAAGCTACAGAAATTTCCAGAAGGAGTGGGGCACAAGACAACATAGACTCCGCTGCCTCCTCAGTGTGTATATTTAGAGACATAAGAGCCAATGCCTCCTCTCATGTTAGGGAAACATGAAATCTTGTACCATATTCAGCAGAGTAAGATGGGGCACTAGGTCATCCAAAAAAGTGCTCCACTACTCCCCCAGTTAGGAGAATGTGAAACACTGTGGTCTTACTACTTCCTGATGTCACTTCCAGAAGGAGGAATATATTGATCATTTCAATTTCTCATTGTTTTCTGTTCTTACCTTGCAGGACAGCATACGTTGGAGGTGAAACAGATGAAAGGGTCTCTGCTAATCACAGTGAGCTGCATGGGATATGAGGCAGGAATCATCCCCATGGTGAGCGATACTTTCAGACTTTCAGCAGTTCACCTGCAGTGCTGCAGTTTAGAAGGCGCTTGGGGGCGTCGGTGTTAAGAATGAGTGTGTTTATAGAAGCTCTGTCTGTATGCTTGAATAGAAGGAGCTCTAAGCACAGCAGAGATCGTATTAGTAATCGAAAATTCGATTCAGACTGATAGTTGGAACCACTTGTACCAACCACACAAATTGGTTGTTTCAAATTGCCATCTCAAGGAATACATAAAGGCAGAGGAGGGGTCAGGATCAGAAGAGAGTGGTGAAATTCAGCTGTCAGATTTTATGCAAATCTATACAATGCTAAACACTGACTTCTTTCTCTATACTGTGTGTGTGTGTATATATATTTATCCCAGGACAAGCAGGCAGGTATTCTCACATATGGGTGACGTCATCGATGGACGTTAATTACATCCGACCTCTGGGTGCTTACCATCCTCAGAGAAGGATACTATCTTCATTTCACTCAGGTTCCACCAGAGCTTCCTCCAAGAGAGTATTCTTCCAATCCATCCCAGACTGCCCTTCTTTTTCAGGAAGCTCAAGCTCTGCTTCGTCTCCATGCCATCGAACCAGTTCCCTTGGAGCAGCAAAACAGGGGGTTTTACTCCCGTTACTTCCTTGTTCCGAAGAAGACGGACGATCTGTGACCCATTTTGGATCTCAGGGCTCTCAACAGATTTCTAGACAAAGAAAAGTTTTGAATGTTGTACCTGGCATCTCTTTATCCCCTTCTCGAGCAGAACAACTGGTTATGCTCTCTGGATCTCAAGGAGGCCTACACTCATATTCCCATTCATCCGGCCTCCCATCAGTACCTCAGATTTCGGGTGGGGAATCTGCATTATCAATACAGAGTACTACCATTCGGCCTGGCCTCTTCTCCCAGAGTGTTCACCAAGTGCCTGGTAGTGATAGCAGCAGCTCTAAAGAATCATGGTCTTCAGGTGTTTCCCTAGCTCGACAACTGGCTCATCAAGGATTCCACGTCTCAAGGGGTTATTGTAGCGACCCAACAGACTACCTGGTTCCTCCAAAGTTTGGGATTCGAGATCAATTTTCCCAAATCTCAGCTTCAACCCTCACAGACTCTACAATTCATTGGAGCTGTTCTGGACACTGTCTAACTCAGAGCATTCTTTCCACAGCAACGTCTGGAAGCTCTACTTCAATTCTGTCAGACAGTGTCTTCCCGATCTTCCATCTCAGCAAGACACATGATGGTACTCCTGGGTCACATGGCCTCCACAGTACACGTGACTCCTTTTGCCAGACTTCACCTCAGAATTCCTCAGTGGACCCTGGCATCTCATTGGATGCAGGTTTGCGATCCTCCTTCTCGACACATCAAAGTCACTCCTTCTTTGAAGCAGTCTCTCCGTTGGTGGATGCTATCTTCCAATCTTTCCAGAGGCTTGCTTTTTCAAACGCCCCCTCATCAGAAGGTCCTCACGACAGACTCTTCGACCTACGCTTGGGGCGCTCATCTCGATGGTCTCTGTACTTAAGGCCTCTGGACCAGTACGGATCGTCAGTGTCATATCAATCAGTTGGGACTCAGAGCGATCCTCAAAGCTCTCCATGTTTTTCAACATCAACTTCACGACACAGTAGTCCTCGTTCGGACGGACAACCAAGTCGCCATGTATTATGTCAACAAACAGGGAGGGACAGGGTCTGCCTCCCTTTGTCAAGAAGCTCTGGAGGTTTGGGACTGGGCAATCCGCCACAACACCTTCCTCAAAGCTGTCTATATTCAAGGGGCAAAGAATTGCTTGGCAGACAACTTGAGTCGTCTTCTGCATCCTCAAGAATGGACTCTCCATTCCTCGCCTCTTCATCACATTTTTTCACAGTGGGGAATGCCACAGATAGACCTCTTTGCAGCTCCCACAACTACAAACTGCCTCAGTTCTGCTCCAGGATAAACCCTCTGCCTCAGTTCTGCTCCAGGATATACCCTCCTCACCGCCTCAAGGCAGATGCTTTTCTTCTGGAATGGACAAATCTTTTCCTCTACACATTTCCTCCATTCCCTCTCATTCTCAAGACTCTGGTCAAATTGAAGAACGATCATGCCACCATGATTCTAATCGTTCCTTGGTAGCTGAGACAACCCTGGTACTCCCTTCTACTTCAACTCAGCAGCAGTGAGCCATACCTTTTACCAGTTTTTCCTTCTCTGCTTACACAGAGTCAAGGATCTCTGCTTCATCCCAACCTGCAGTCTCTACACCTGACAGATTGGTACCTCTCAACATAACCCCTCTTCAGTTTTCTCAGTCTGTATGAGATGTTTTAAAGCTTCTAGGAAGCTTACCACTAGACAATGCTATCACCAAAAATGGACTAGATTTTCTACGTGGTGTTTTTCTCATCATAAGGAGCCACAGCATTCCTCCTTATCTTCTGTTTTGGACTATCTTTGGCACTTATCCAATTCTGGCCTCAAGTCTACATCTATACGAGTCCATCTCAGTGCAATTGCGTCTTTCCATCAGCCTATTGAAGGGAAACCCCTCTCTGCTCATCCGGTGGTTTCCAGATTCATGAAAGGCCTTTTCAATGTCAAACCTTCTCTCAAACTGCTTCCTGTGGTTTGGGACCTTAATGTTGTCCTTATTCAATTCATGAAGCCTCCATTTGAACCAATTGATAAGGTTCATCTGAAGTATCTCACTTGGAAAGTGGTGTTTCTTATTGCCCTCACTTCTGCTCGACGAGTCAGTGAGCTGCAAGCTTTAGTTACTGACCCATCATTCACGGTGTTCCATCATGCCAAAGTTGTTCTTTGTACTCATCCGAAATTCCTACCTAAAGTGGTCTCAGAATTTCATCTCAACCAATCCATCGTACTTCCAGTGTTTTTTTCCAAAGCCTCATTCTCACCCTGGAGAATCAGCTCTTCATATTCTGGACTGTAAACGTGCTTTGGCCTTCTACTTGGAACGCACCAAACCACAAAGAACTGCTCCTCAACTTTTTGTTTCCTTTAACCCAAATAAGTTGGGACATCTTATTTCTAAGCGTACTATCTCCAATTGGGTGGCGGCTTGCATCTCTTTCTGCTATGCCCAGGCTGGATTACCCCTTCACAGTAAAGTCACAGCCCATAAAGTCAGAGCTATGGCAGCTTCGGTAGCTTTCCTCAGATCTACACCTATTAAGGAAATTTGTAAGGATGCTACTTGGTCCTCGGTTCATACCTTCACTTCTCACTATTGTCTGGATACTTTCTCCAGATAGGATGGACAGTTTGGTCAAACAGTATTACAAAATTTATTCTCCTAAATTGCCAACATTCCCACCATCCCATTCTGGTTAGCTTGGAGGTCACCCATATGTGAGAATACCTGCCTGCTTGTCCTGGGATAAAGCACAGTTACTTACCATAACAGGTGTTAGCCAGGGACAGCAGGCAGCTATTCTCACAACCCACCCACCTCCCCTGGTTGGCTTCTCTGCTAGCTATTTGAACTGAGGAGACACACCCTGGGCTGGGCAGGAAGGCACTCGCGCATGCATGGTGCGGGCGACTCAAAACTTCGAGTTTCTTCAAGCAAGTCTGCTTGTGAGGCATCCGGGCTCCGTCGATGACGTCACCCATATCTGAGAATAGCTGCCTGTTGTCCCTGGATAACACCTGTTACAGTAAGTAACTGTGCTATATAGCACCTATAAAAACTGTTTAAGCGCTATTCTGTAAACAGTACCTAAAGTTAGGTGCGGTTTATAGGACACTTAGAAGACAAATTCTTGTGCATACAGTTAGGTGCAGCTGTCCCTTATTTTCTAATTTCATTTGTACATATCACGTGCTGACCAAAACTGAAAACGTGGCTCTTTCAGAAATCGCTGAGGACCGAGCCTGACCCCATACTGTAGAGTTACTAAGCATAAACTCTGTATATTATATATGTATCTATAAGTATAATGAATGTAAATCCACCTTGAACTTCAATGTGGAGGATTCAGCGGGATATAAGACCAGATATAACATAACAAGACCTGAAAAACTACAAGCATGATGCCAGCCCAGAAGCCTAAAAGAACAACTTTTCATTAAGTTAGCCTTTATTAAGGAAGACTGTGCATGTATGGGGAAAATGTATGGCTTGTGTGTGTGTGTAAGGAGACTCCAAGAGAAACTGAATACATGTGTGTTTTACTTATGTGTCTGTAAATAGAATTTGATTTACGCTAATAAGAAGCTTAGTGTGACATTTGCTGTGGATGTTGTACAAAATCAATAATTTACCGAATGAAAATAGTGACTTTTTGGTGCTATGAAGGAAATGTTTGTGTTGGCATCTCTGTGTATGACTTTGACTCCCTAGGTTCCTTTCCCGCCACTGGCCTCTGCAGCTGTGGAACTTGTGCTGGTGGATGATGTCACAGTGGTACCCAACAATGCTACGTTGTACAACCATCCTGATACCAAGGTAAGAGGGCAGTGGAGCCCTCCAGATTCCAGAGTATGAGAGAATACTCTGGATCCTTGGAGACAAAGAAAGATGGATCATCTGAAATGCAAAGGGAGATGGACTTATTCAGGGTCTGGAGGACAGAGGAAGGCAGAACTTCCAGATCCAGGGGAGGGAACGGGAGATGGTCAAAGAGGCTGGTCTTCAACATTTACTTTAGGGCAGGGGTGAATAAGTCCCTCCTCAAGAGCCGCAATCCAGTCGGGTTTTCAGGATTTCCACAATGAATATGCATGAGATCTATTTGCATACACTGCTTTCATTGTATGCTAATAGATCTCATGCATATTCATTGGGGAAATCCTGAAAACCCGCTACACTAGATTAGACCAATGGTCCATCTAACTCAGTATCTTGTTGGATTATTCTTCCCAATGTGCATCATGTTGCATTTGTCCACATTAAATTTCATCTGCCATTTGGAAGCCCAGCCTTCTAATTTCCTAAGGTTTTCCTGCACTTTTTCACAGTCTGCATGCATTTTAACTTTCAATAGTTTAGAGTCATCTACAAATTTAATCACCTCACTTATTCTGATTTCCAGATCAATTATAAATGGTGGCACTCCACTATTTACCCTCCTCCCATTGAGAAAAATGGCCATTTAACCCTTCCCTCTGGTTTCTGTCCACAACAGAACATTGCTTCCTATTCCATGACTTTTTAATTTTCTCAGGAGTCTCAGAAAATCTAGATACACTAGGTCAACCAACGTACCTTTATCCACATGTTTAGCCACACCTTCAAAGAAATGCAGCAAAATGATGAGGCAAGACCTTTGGCTGAAATCATGTTGATTCTGTCCCATTAAACCATGTTTTTCTATGTGTTCCATAATTTTAATCTTTTAAATAGTTTCCACTATTTTGCCCAGCACTGAAGTCAGGCTTACCAGTCTGTAATTTCCCAGATCACCCCTGGAATAGGCTTACCAGACATCTGGGAAAACCTGAACATGTCCTCTTTGTAGAGAACTGTCCAGGTTCCCGGACGGACTTTCCAAAACCTGGCAGTTTGTCCAGGTTTTGGAAAGCCCCCAAGCTCCGGCTGCATCTGGACTGGAGGACCTTCAACAAGCATGCACAGATGATGCCACATGCTTCTGCACATGCTGAAGGCCCTCCTAGAGGTCAAGAAAAAGAGAAGTGGCTTTTGGGGGGCAGGGCTGAAGGCAGAACAAGGCAGGGTGGGGCATGTGTCCAGGTTTTTCTTTCTTTAAATCTGGTAACCCTAACCTGGAACCCTTTTTAAAAATCAGCTTAGTTAGCATTGGCCATCCTCCTGTCTCCAGGTACTAAGGACAATTTTAGCAATAGGTTACAAATCACTAACAGCAAAAAAGGTGCCTTTACCCCAGGTCTAGTAAGGGGAGAGTGGGAGAGGCCGGGTCTGGTTTTTAAAATCAATGGAAGGCTTTACCTGGATTTCATTACTGCTAGGTAAAGAGCAGACCCTAAATAAAGGAACTGGTAAGGGAAAGTGGGCTGGACACTATCTGATGATGTGCCTGGGGAGGGATGCCTGAATCTCATGATTGATGCTGTGATGAGTAGAGGGTCACATGGCAAGGGGTAAGGCCACGCCTAAATCCCACAACTGGGAAGAGGGAACATACCTGGATTCCACACTATACTTCTTCAGATATTAGAAGCAATAGGGATTTCAGGCGAAGTATACAACTGGTTTCAAGGATTCCTCAAAACAAGAACATACAGAGTAAAAACAAAGGATTTTATATCGGAGCCTTGGACCAATTCCTGCGGAGTACCTCAAGGTTCCCCACTGTCACCCATGCTCTTCAATCTTTTCATTTCCTCCCTCGGTACCATGTTAGACAAACTCAAAGTAACCTCATTCAGCTATGCAGACGATATAACCATACTCCTCCCCTTTGACACACAAGACCTCACCACAACAGACATCCTGGAAAAAACACTAGAAGCAGTGGAAAAATGGATGACAGATCACAAACTGAAGCTCAACCCAGATAAAACTAAATTTCTACTACTTGAAAAGGATAAAACCCCTTCTATAACTGAACTAGAAATAAAAACCACCAATATCCCATACAGCCCACTCTCAAACTCCTTGGAGTAACAGTAGACAGAGGTTGCACTCTTCAGATGCAAATCAACAAAATCACACAAAAAGCATTCTTCACCATGCGCAACCTTCGCAAAATTAGAAAATTCTTCGACAAAGAACAATTCAGACTCATAGTCCAATACCTAGTCCTAAGTCTAATGGATTATTGCAATATCCTCTACCTTTCTTGTCCCACCTACTTAATAAAACAACTACAGACCGTCCAGAACACTGCCCTCAGAATGATCTATTCCCTTGGAAAATTTGACCACATCACCAACGCCTTCCTAGATTCACACTGACTTCCAATACAAGCCCGCATCCAATTCAAATTATACTGCATGTTATTCAAAACATTAAACGGAACGGCACCCACCCACCTAAACAACCGTCTAAACAGGAACCTCTCAACCAGACAGAGGAGAACCCAATCCCCTTTCTCCTACCCCCCTTTTAAAGGAACTAAACGCAAAAAGATGTATGACAACTTACTAGCAACACATGCAGCTAAATTGGACCCCACCATCACCAACCTACTGACCGCTTCAACTGACCTCAAGGCTTTCCACAAAGAAATCAAGACCCTACTATTCAAGAAATACACCCAAATGTCCTAACCCCTTCCTTTTCCCCTCTCACCCCCTCTTAACATCCTTACTTCAAAATTGTTTTAGACCTTACGCCTTTAATTGTATTCCTCTTCCTGGAAAAGTTCAGCTATCTTTTTGATGTACTAGGTCCAACGTCTTTAATTGTATTTCTCTTCCTGGAAATGTCCAGTTATCTTTTTGATGTAATCCACTTAGAACCGCAAGGTACAGGCGGAATATAAGCCATTAATGTAATGTAAAGGGGAGGGAGAACCAGTGTTTGATTTATAAAACTCCTTTTTTTATCATAGGAGATCTTTTTGCTGGTGGAGGGGTCAGGCTACTTCCTGGTGAACGTTAGTGACAATGAAATTGTGAACATTTCTTACAAGGAAACTGACAGCTGGGTTCAGGTGAGATGGGCAGAGGATGGTTTGGAGTGGTGGGGGGCAAGTGAGCTCTGAGTTGCTGTTGTCTCAATGAGGATCAGTGATGATGCTCTTGATCTGGGAATCTAAATAGAGATGTTGCATTGTCTTGTCCTCTACAGGTCACGCCCGTGCATCCTGGAACTCTCACCATGGCCGTCTATGACTTGTGTTTGGCCTTTCAGGGGCCAGCGCTGGCATCACTGCGTGTCTCGGATATATTTGACCTGGACTTGGATGTAGTTGACAAGGTGAGGCTGGATCAAATCTTGCAAGATTATGCAATGCATGTATTCATCCTTTCTCCTCTGAAATTTCTATAATTTGTGAGCAATTGTAATTTGCTCCTCTGCATTGTGTGATATCTGAACTGATCTTTTGCCTAGTATCATCATGTTGGTTTAAAGAAATCCACCAAAAAATTTTTTATTTCTTTTCCAGATTGAAATTGGCAAGACTGCTATAGTCACCCTGAGAGTTCTTGACATGTACAGACGTCCTTTCCTGAATAAATATTTCAAGAACATGTACTTGGATCTACAAGCTGCCTCCTCCATTGTTACACTGGCGTGAGTCAGATTTGTTTGAACATAATTGGAACAGAACAGTGAAAGAGATCCATAACTGGCTGCCACATTTTCTTATCAGATATTTAGCCAGAGCTGATCTTCCAAAAAATGTGGCCGTGTGTGGCAGGATAATTCTCAACCCATTTACCTGGGTAATATGGCTCAGTTGAAATTCCCTCCTGTGCCAGGCTCCATACTGTGTGGATGGGTAGCCAGATTAATGAGGTGATGCCAGGGCAGTGTACTAGAGAATGACACGGTGACAAAATTCATCACCGTCCCTGTCCTCACAAATCACCATGGGAAACAATCCCATGTCATTCTTCGGTGTCTATCTCAACCTCAGTCCTTCCACATCAGCATTCTTTAATGCAAGGCTTGAGAGTCACTGGTTGTGCCCATTCATACTCTGATTCTTCCTGCCTTAAAGATGGTTTCCCGCGATTATCTGTGGGGACGGGAATGGTGATGAATTTTGTCACCATGTCATTCTCCACAGTGCACATTGTGTGGCCTCTAATTTTTAGAGTATGAAACTACAAAATGGTTTCTCTTTGAAAACTGGCAGATGTAGGTCATTCTAAATTATCCCCTTAGTAACCATTCAAACTCCACCTCCGGCTTCTGTTCCTTTGCCAAGCTCTGGGTATGACAACATGTGGTGACACTGATTGTGAACTATCTCTGCCCCGTCCTTGGACTTAGAGCCCCCACTTCAGGATGTGGAATGACATTTGCCTCTGGATCTGGCTGTGGACTGATATGTCATTCTGTCTTCCAGCTCTGTGTTTGGATTGGTGACTCTCTCCCCAAATCCCTACAAATCTGTGGTGTTTCCTACATGTCTTTCTTTTCCAGGGCAATGGATGATCAGGATAGATGCTCATCTGCGTTCCTGCTTCGAGCAGTATCTGTGGGACAGACGACTCTGGTAGTAACAGCCCGAGATAAAATGGGAAGAAAACTCCATTCAGTTCCGCGACGAGTAGAGGTAACAGCAGCAGCACTAATCTCCCTCACCCCCACTCCCATCCCATAGTCACTGAGGCCACACTTCAATACCAATACCAGGTTGCAGTCACCATCACCACACTCTTTCTCACCCCACTTCCATACTGTAGTATCACCACTCTTAGATTCCAGGATGCGGTCACCATCACCACTCTCCAATTTTCCTCACCTCCATACCCACCATTTCAGTCACTGTGGCAAATCTCTGATCACCAGATGAAGTCATCGTCGCTGATCTCCCTCACACCCACTCTGTACTTTCTCTGTGGCCACTCTCCAATCTCCCTTACCATGTACAATCATCATGGCCACTCTCTGATCTCCCTCATCCTATACATAAACATGATAGCCAATAAAGGCCACATCTTGTGCCCATCTGCAGTAACCATTACCATTATCTCTTTCTCTCTCTTGAGAGATCGCATATGCCTATTCCACGCCTTCATTAATTCAGACACCACTTTTTCCGGGAGATTGTTCCACACATCTACCACCCTTTCTGTAAAAAAATATTTCCTTTAATTACTCCGGAGCCTAACATCTCTTAACTTCATTGCAGAGTTTCCTTTCTAATGAAAGAGACTCGACTAGTGCTGCCCGATTCAGAGAAAAATATTTCGATTCGATTCGATTCACCCTGTTGAATCGATTTTTTTTTTTTTTTTTTTAATTATTATTATTTTTTTGATTCGATTCGATTCACCCTGTTGAATCGATTTTTTTTTTTTTTTTTTAATTATTATTATTATTTTTTTGATTCGATTCGATTCACTGTTAATGACACAGCTTTTTAAGTTTAAACATTTTATTTAACCAAGGCAATATATCAAAAATTCCCAGCTTCCATCCCTAGCCCCCCCAGACTCACCAGCCCCCTTGCCGATTCCCTGCTTCCATCCCCAGCCCCCCAGATTCACCAGCCCCCCTGTCGATTCCCAGCTTCCATCCCCAGCCCCCCAGACTCACCAGGCCCCCGTCCGATTCCCAGCTTCCATCCCCAGGCCCCAAGACTCACCAGCCCCCCTGCTGATTCTCAGCTTCCATCCCCAGCCCCCCTATCGATTTCAGCTTCCATCCCCAGCCTCCAAGACTCACCAGCCTCCCTGCTGATTCTCAGCTTCCATCCCCAGCCCCCAAGACTCACCAGCCTCCCTGCTGATTCTCAGCTTCCATCCCCAGCCCCCAAGACTCACCAGCCCCCCTGCCGATTTCAGCTTCCATCCCCAGCCCCCAAGACTCACCAGCCCCCCTGCTGATTCTCAGCTTCCATCCACAGCCCCCAAGACTCACCAGCCCCCCTGCTGATTCTCAGCTTCCATCCCCAGCCCCCAAGACTCACCAGCCCCCCCTGCCGATTTCAGCTTCCATCCCCAGCCCCCAAGACTCACCAGCCTTCCTGCTGATTCTCAGCTTCCATCCCCAGCCCCCAAGACTCACCAGCCCCCCTGCTGATTCTCAGCTTCAATCCTCAGCCCCCAAGACTCATCAGCCCCCCTGCTGATTCTCAGCTTCCATCCCCAGACCACCTGCCGATTTCAGCTTCCAACCCCAGCCCCCCTGCCAATTCTCAGCCCCCCCTGCCAATTCTTAGCCCCCCTGCCGATTTCAGCTTCCATCCCCAGGCCCCAAGACTCATCAGCCCCCCTACTGATTTCAACTTACATCCTTAGGCCCCAAGACTCACCAGCCCCCCTGCCCATTTCAGCTTCCATCCCCAGCCCTCCTGCCCATTTCAGCTTCCATCCCCAGGCCCCAAGACTCACCAGCCCCCCTGCCGATTTCAGCTTCCATCCCCAGCCCCCCTGCTGATTCTCAGTTCCCCCTGCCGATTTCACCTTCATCCCCAGGCCCCAAGACTCACCAAACCCCCTGCCCATTTCAGCTTCCATCCCCAGGCCCCAAGACTCACCAGCCCCTCTGCCAATTTCAGCTACCATCCCCAGCCCCCAAGACTCACCAGCCCCCATTCCGATTCATTTACTTACTGGACTGGATATTAAATTGCGGGGAAGAGAGAAGAAATGCGGGGAAAGAGCCAGCCAAAAATAGTATTTGCTGCTGCCGAGGTCGTCTGCACGAGGACCGCTTGCTCGCCAATTGACTCTCCCACTCCTTTCATTTCTTCCGATGTAACTTCCGGTTTCACAAAACCGGAAGTTACATTAGATGGGTAAAGTCCGGCGGCCAGTGGCGTGAAATATCCCGAACTCGTCTTGCAGCAGAATCGGTAAGTCCGGTTTTTAACAAAAACGAACCGATTCGAATCGATTCACCTGATTTGAATCGGTGAACTTATTCGAATCGTGAATCGGGCAGCACTAGACTCAACTCATGTGCATTTACACCACATAGGTATTTAAATGTCTCTATCATATCTCCCCTCTCCTGTCTTTCCTCTAAAGTATACATATTGAGATCTTTAAGTCTGTCCCTATATGCCTTATGAGGAAGGCCACACACCATTTTAGTTGCCTTCAGAATTGTACACAATATTCTAAATGAGATCTCATCAGAGTCTTATACAAGGGATCAATACCTCTTTTTTCCTACTGGCCATAACTCTTCCTATGCAACCTAGCATCCTTCTAGCTTTTGCCGTCACCTTTTCAATCTGTTTGGCCAGCTTAAGATCATCACATATAAACTCATCCAAGTCCCACTCTTCTGTTGTGTACAAAATTTCTTCACCCCATAAACTGTACTGTTCCTTTGGCTTTTTGCAGCCCAAATGCATGACCTTGCATTTCTTTAAATTAAATTTTAGCTGTCAAATTTCAGACCATTCTTAAAGCTTCGCTAGATCTTCATGTCATTCACACCATCCAGGGGTCTACTCTATTGCAAATTTCAGTATCATCCACAAAGAGGCAAATCTTACCTGTTAACCCTTCAGCAATATCATTTGTAAGAATGTTAAAAAGAACAGGCCCAAAAACAGAGCCTTGAGAAACACCACTGGTAACATCCCTTTCCTCAGAGCAATCTCCATTGGCCACTGCCCTCTGTTGTCTTCCACTTAACCAGTTCCTGACATAGCCTGCCACTTTGGGGCCCATCACACAGCCACGGAGGCCACTCTCCAATCGCCCTTGCCTCACACAGCCACAGTGGCTACTCTCTGATCGCCTTCGCTTCGTGCCGCCACGGTGGCCACTCTCCAATCGCCGTCGCCTCATTCAGCCACAGTGGCCATATGCAGTCACAAGCACATTTCCCTGATCTCCTGGTAAAGCAGGCATCGTAACTTCCCAACCATAGATATTGGGTGCTGCACCTGGTGATTTGATGTCCAGTATAATAGTAATGCTCAATTCCTATGACCAATTCAGTTTATGCAATTTTCCTCTCTAGGTCTTTCCACCGTTCAGGCTCATCCCTCAGAAAATGACTCTCATTCCCCAGAACATGATGCAGGTGAGGCTGAAAAAATGAATCACAAGCCAGGGACTCCATCTTCTCTTCTTTATTTCCTTTCATCATTAATTCATTCATCCCAAGATGCAGTAAGGAGTTCTGAATTAAGGGACAGTGGAGGTGAGTTTTGGATTAAAGACTGGGTTTTGCAGTGCTGCAGAGGGGAGCTCTTGGTTATGGGACAGGCACTGCAGAAGGGAGTTGACGAGTAAATGCTGGCGTTTGTAGGACTGTACAAGGAAGTCTGAGCTGTGCGATACAGAGCAACTCTGGAATAAAGGTTCTGTGTGTTGCAGGTGATGTCAGAGGGAGGACCTCAGCCTCAGTCCATCATTCACTTTTCCATCAGTAACAAGACAGTTGCTGTGGTGAATCGTCTTGGGCAGGTCACAGCTCTAAAGATTGGCACAGCCACAGTGAATGGGACCATTCAGGCAGTAGATGAGGACACGGGCAGAGTTATCGTCTTCTCACAGGTACCCATCAGTCATGGTCTGCTCCTTACCCCTCATTTCTCTTTTGAGATTCCTCTTTTACGTGGGAGGGTCACATTATATGACATACTCCCAATACTCCTTTTGTGAGATTATATGGTCCATTCTGAGACACCCACCATCCCCTTAATTCACTGCTTGATTCACATTCTCCTTTGTAGGATTCTATAGAAGTTGAAGTTGTTCAGCTGCGGGCAGTAAGAATTCATACACCAGCAACACGTCTGATAACAGGAACCAAGGTTAGTAAAGCCTTCAGCAATAATGTATGCCTCCCTGAAGCGACAGATTACCACAGAATGCTGTAAACGGGGACCAGTCATTCCCTCACCTTGCTCCATTAACAGGGATATATAGATAGACTCTTTAAAATACCAGAAACTAGCCTTATAAGGCTTTAAAAAAAACCCTCCTCTCCCTTAGTGTGTTTACCTTGAATGTTTCTTTACTTTTAAAATTGTAGTTCTCCCCCTTCTGTCCTTATGCTTCTTGTAAGTCAGTATTAACATTAGTATTGTTTTTATGCCTTCTTTGTTAATATTATTTTTCATGTAAATCGCTTAGAAATTATAAAAGCGTTTAATCAAATTTTTAATAAAACTTGGAAACTCTTCATGATGCCTCCCCTTGTAGATGCCTGTCTATGTCGTAGGGGTAACCAGCACCCAGACTCCATTTTCCTTCAGCAATTCAAGACCAAGGTTGAAGTTTCACTGGTCAATGAGCAAACGAGATGTCATGAACCTGATGACGAGGCACAAAGAGGTAGGCCATCCCCCAGACGTCATGCTTGTTCCTCGAATAGGCACTCTCCAGGTCCTGGGGTATAAGCATTGATTTTTTTCTCCACAGGTGTCTCTACAGCTTCTCGCAGAGAATAACTTTGCCATGATCGTGCAAACACTGGCTTCTGGTAGAACTGGTCTTAAAGTGACGGTACAGACCCTGAATGTGTCCACAGGGCAGTTTGAAGGCAACATCACACAACTGTCTGATGAAGTGCAGATACTGGTAAGTGACTCTCACCAGCCTCAGGCTCTCCAGTTTATCCCAGGAAACAGTCCTCTCTTAAGCAAAGCTCAGGAGTAATGTCAATCTCGTTTCAGATATAAGAATTTTTATGCAGGGTTAACTACATAGAAACATGAGGGCAGATAAAGGCCAAATGGTCCATGCAGTCAGCCCAATCACAGCATCCACTATCCCCTTCTCTCCCTATAGGCCAAGGCTCTTTACATCTGCATTGTGAGGTCATAGAACTTTATGGTTATGGAAACATAGACACATAAGAACATAAGAATTGCCGCTGCTGGGTCAGACCAGTGGTCCATCGTGCCCAACAGTCCGCTCACATGGCGGCCCTTAGGTCAAAGACCAGTGCCCTAACTGAGTCTAGCCTTACCTGCATACGTTCTGGTTCAGCAGGAACCTGTCTAAGTTTGTCTTGAATCCCTGGAGGGTGTCTTTCCCCATAACAGCCTCCGGAAGAGCGTTCCAGTTTTCTACCACTCTGTGGGTGAAGAAGAACTTCCTTACGTTTGTACGGAATCTATCCCCTTTCAACTTTAGAGAGTGCCCTCTCGTTCTCTCTACCTTGGAGAGGGTAAACAACCTGTCTTTATCTACTAAGTCTTTTCCCTTCATTATCTTGAATGTTTTGATCATGTCCCTTCTCAGTCTCCTCTTTGCAAGGGAGAAGAGGCCCAGTTTCTCTAATCTCTCACTGTACGGCAACTCCTCCAGCCCCTTAACCATTTTAGTCGCTCTTCTCTGGACCCTCTTGAGTAGTACTGTGTCCTGGACGCATTTTCCAGGTGGGGGCGTACCATGGCCCGATACAGCGGCATGATATCCTTCTCCGATCTGTTTGTGATCCCCTTCTTAATCGTTCCTAGCATTCTGTTTGCCCTTTTCGCAGCTGCCGCGTATTGCACCGCATATTCATTGACTTGTCGACTAGTACTCCCAAGTCTCTTTCCTGGGGGGTCTCTGAGTACCGCACCAGACATCCTGTATTCATGTATAAGATTTTTGTCACCGACATGCGTCACCTTACACTTATCCACGTTAAACCTCATTTGCCATGTCGTGGTCCATGATGGCAGATAAAGGCCAAATGGTCCATCTAGTCTGCCCATCCGCAGCATCCACTCTCTCCTCCTCTTCCTAAGAGATCCCACATGCCTATCGCACGCTTTCTTGATTTCAGACACAGTCTTTCTTTCTACCATCTCTACCGTTGGAGATTATTCCATGCATCTACCACCCTTTCTGTAAAAATGTATTTCCTTAGATTAACACCTCTTAACTTCATCCTATGCCTTCTCGTTCTGGCGCTTCCTTTCAAATGAGACTCGCCTCATGCTTATTTATGCCACGTAGGTATTTAATCGTCTCTGTCATATCTCCCTTCTCCCACCTTTCCTCCAAGGTATACATATTGAGATCTTTAAGTCTGTCTTCCTACTCCTTATGACAAAGACCACCGACCATTTTAGTAGCCTTCCTCTGTACTGACTCCATCCTGTTTATATATTTTTGAATGTGCAGTCTCCATAATTGTACACACTATTCTAAGTGGGGTTACACCAGAGTCTTATACAAGGGCATCAATACCTCCTTTCTCCTACTGGTCATTCCTCTCCCTATGTACCCTAGCATCTTTCTAGCTTTTTCTATCTATTTGGCCACCTTAAGATCATCATGTACTAACTATCACACCCAAGTCCAGTTCCTCTTTCGTGCACAAAAGTTCTTCACCCCCTAAACTGTACCGTTCCCTCAGGATTTTGCATCCTTTGACATCTTTTATGGATTCATTGTAATTATTTTTTCCTTTGTTCCTGTTGGTATATTGCACACACACCCAGGGGGAGGGAGGGCGGGAGGGTTCTATCCCCTTATGAAATGTTGGTTGGGTGGGATTTTTTATTGTTGTATGGATTTTGATTGATCATAAATGCATATATGATTTAATATTATTTGTATAGCTACTGTATTGCATTTTTGTTAGCTTTAGAAACTCAATAAAGATTTTTTTTTTAAAGGATTTTGCAGCCCATAATGCGTGGCTCTGCATTTTTTGGCATTAAATCTTAGTTGCCAAATTCTAGACCTTCTTCAAGCTTTGCCAGGTCATTCCTCACCCTTTTGCAGATTTTGGTATCGTCCCCAGAGAAGCAAACCTTGCAGACAGCCCTTCAGCAACATAACCTACGAAAGTGTTGAAGGGGGCCGGTGAAATCTGCACAACAGTAGCTGGCACTTCTGTCCTTGGAGTAGATGCCAGTTGCCATTGCTCTTTGTTGCCTCCCACTTAACCAGTTTATGTACACGTTGACAATGCGGCATTGTGCGAAGAGCTTTAAGTCAAGTCATCACACACAACGTCTAATGCTCTCCTCCAATACATCTCTCTGGTCACCTAGTAAAAAAAAAAATAAAAATCAGATTAGTTGTAAAAGCATGCTGCCCTGATCCTGTCATCCACTGGATCTCAGAACCAAGTCTGGTAAGCAGTGTTTCATGAATTTACACAACTTATTTGTCCAAAAACGTACTGTAGTTTACTTCATTCGTTCACATCCATTTTGAGAAGAAGCAGCCCGATAAGTTTGGTACGGTGAAGTGCTTGGAGAAAACATCTATCTAAATGATTATATTTTTTCCCCGAAGTAGCCTTTTAAGGCAAAACAGAAGTGCTTTCTGTCGGGAAGCGGCCATTTGGATGAAAATATGTTTTGCTGCTGCCAGTTGAGATAAGTTTTTCCAAGTTCTATATTGACTGCTTTCACGTTACTCTTAAGAAGTGCTTCCATCTATATTTATACCAGGCTGTTGCCATTACAATTAGTTTTAAACAGATTGGACTGGATCTCTTTCGTTATACATATTTTGATACTTACGACAAAATGAATTTTGAAGTTTAAACTTTGAAGTGAATGAGAAGATATTTATATATTTATGTACGGAGTTGTTTTCAAACCAGTAAAGATACAGGTGGCTTAGGGTATTTGTGTAGTCCCTGCTGCCTGTGTATGAGGCTTGTTTTTCTCCGTTTTGTTATATTATATTTTTTTGTCTGTCGTATCTTTTGATGTGAATGAATGAAGTCCTTTTGGACAAATAAGGTTTTTTTTTTTAGATATTTACAACTATATCCCTATACATATTAGTTTTATCGTTAATTTACACACCAGAGGTCAGAGTAACCGACCTCTACTTTCCAGCTTTCTCCTCGCTTGTGAAGAGGAACCACACCTGCCCTCTGCACTTCTTGAACCATTTAGAATTCTACTCTATACACCTAATAATATCGACATAAGACTAGCCATTCTGGGTAGCAAGATTCTAGAGCTGAGATTGTGATGTCATAATGCCTCATTCCACCAAAGCCTAAGAGCCAAACTCATCGGTGATGTCCCGATGGCTGAATTGTCCTATAGTTGGCCCATCTAGGGCACAAGTACCTGGCAGGAGCCCAAATAGTAGCAACATTTCATGCTATCGATCCAGGGCAAGCAGTGGCTTCCCCTCATGTCTGTCCATGAAATGCAATAAAAATACCTTGAAATAAGGTCCCTTCCCTATTCAAGCTTGCTACCAGCGCTCTCAAAACAACCTGCTGCCAGGATGCTACATAATGACTACCCGAGCCCCCTGCCTGCACTACATGTACTGTCCACCCTATCTGAACTTGCCGCCCGCCCTTTGTGATACTACGCTCAGTAGCCCTGTCCCGTTAACTGTTCCTTTTGTTTTCCTCTAGGTATTTGACAAGCGTTGTCTCTTCACCCCCAAGTGTCCTCCTGAGCAGATTCTGATGTCGACCAACTCACAACTGAAACTGTGCACAGACAGGTAACAGCTGAGTGGGCTCCACTCAAAAATACCGCCATCCGCCTTATCTTTGGCCTGAAGAAATGGGAACACATATCCCCTTTCTACAACAAGTTGCACTGGTTGCCATTCGAATCCAGAGTTCTATTTAAGTTTTCTTGCATCTGCTACAAAACCGTATCTGGTATGTCACCAGCCTATCTTTACCCCCACTTCAACCTGAACTATAATAAGAAGAGCTCCCGCAGATCAATTTTGTTCGCTTTTCCCTCACTGAAATCGTGTCATCTTAAAAGATTCCTCGAACGAACCTTCTCTTTTCAAGCGGCCAAACTAAATTCATGGCTCGCCCAAATCATACTTGACTGCTCTTCATATCCCCCCCTTCAGAAAAAAGCTCAAAACTCTACTTTTTAACGGACCAAATCCCTAACGCTCCCCTCTTCCGCCATAACGTTTCCCCTTCTCCACCTTAGAAAACAGATTAAAACCCTTCTTTGCAACAGACCTATCCCTTAACGCCCCCCTTCCCCCATCTCACCCCCCCCTCTCCTCTTCCTTACTTTTCCGCCCGCCCCCTTCTAAGTTTGTTGCTCCCCCCCCTTTTTTTCCAGCTAATATGCTTGGTTCCCCCCCTCTCTTAAACTTAATTGTATCCTACTACAGCACACTCTGTATGTACCCCGTATTTGGCCCTTCCCTCACCTAAATTGTTAATGTAAACGAGTTTGACCCTACGATTGCTTTGTTATGTTCTTCTTTTTTCTAATCGCACTGTATGTAATTCATCTATCTGTTGTGAACCGCCTTGAACTCCCTGGGTATGGCGGTATACAAAATAAAATATTATTATTATTATTATTATTTCCTTCTACTGCTGTGAGGATCTTCTCAGGCTGATAGTAGATGTACTACTGAGAATAACTTCAGTGGCAGAGGGAAGTCCTGGCTCTCCATCAGAAATGCTAAGGTTCTCTCTTTCCTTCAGAGCATGGACTCTGCTAGTGTACAGAGTGGGCTACAGGAGGAATATGTCCACATATCTTTCCCACTGAATCTTCACACCACACACTACTCGGGGAGCTCTAGCAGCTAAATGCTATTTAATGAATTACAATGCTTAATACTTCTGAACCATTATGTAGGAATGGAGAAGATCAATGGAAGGTTACTTAACACCTAAGATAAGTTCACAATTCAGCTTCCACACAGGAACAGATCACCAGAGAACATAACCAGCAGCAAATCCAGGAAGAGCCGTAATATTTTTTTTTGTACACCACCAATACCTTACAGAAGTTCACAGGGGTTTACATAGAACAAAAAAAAAATAAACTAATACGTTAGATCACTACTTTAATCCGAATTAAAACTTGTTAAAGAACATATTCCTTAAACAGATAAGTCTTTAAGACCTTTTAAAAAGGTTTATAATCGTAATGCTGGCTAGCCTGATCTGATAAGGTTTTCCAAGATTTAGCTGCTTGATAGTCCTTTGTAGAGTTAAACATTCTAGTATATTTTATGCCCTTAATTTCAGGAAATCGAAAGGGAGATTCTTCTCTCAAAAATCCCTTTTTTTTGTATAATGCAACAATGGAGGCATATAATCGGATATCAGCCCTTGATTTATTTTAAACAACATTAAAAAAAAAATTTAAACCTAGCTTCCAAAGGAAGGGGGGTAACAACATAGTCACTTAGAACATAATGACCTGCTAGGACTCATCTATTTTAAAACTTTAACAATTTGCTAACCATGCAACATTATTTTACTGTAACTCTGAAGCATTTCTATCCTTCAGCTTCATATTTTTATATAGATATATATTAGTGTTTTTCATATTTCTCAGAAAAGGGGTGTCTCATACAGATTGGGTTATGGGCCCCCCCCCCTTATATCCTGCTTAATACAATTAGCGCCATCCACCTTAAATGGCAAAATCCCATCTCCTTTCTTCAATCCTTACATCAATCTAATGTAATGTTTGCAATTTACACAATAACATTTTGGGACAATCCAAGGATGTAACATTTGTACCAAAAAAAATCAAAACAATGTTCAGAACAACAACATATTAAACTGAATATTATTTGCAGTATTCCAGAAATATGTGGGGGTATTTTAATACTTAGCTTGCCAGTCCAGTATCATCCTGTTGGCCATGTAAACAATGATATTTCAGCAGCACTAACCAAAAATCCTGAGGTTACTATCAACCATAAACCTTACAGCAGGGGTGTCCAACCTGTGGCCCGAGGGCCGCATGCGGCCCAGTGAAGTATTTTGTGCGGCCCTGGTTGAGGGCGATGCAGTGTTTTCCTCTGCTGCCCCCAGGTGTTTACTGTCTTGCCAGCTCCCTCTTCTGTCTTGCTGCAGTGTTTGTGAGGCCCCAGAAATTTTTTTTCAGCCAATGCGGCCCAGGGAAGCCAAGAGGTTGGACATCCCTGCCTTACAGCCTCTTTTACAAAGCCGCGCTAGCGGCCCCAAAGCCCATAGAGAATTAAAAGGTTTTGGGGCCGTTTCCACGTGGCAGCCGCTAACAAATGGGAACACATCACCCCCTTCTACCACCAACTGCACTGGCTACCCTTCGAATCCCGAGTCCTCTTCAAGTTCGCCTACATCTGTTACAAGACAGTATTTGGTCTCTCACCAAAATACCTCTCCCCACATTTCAATATGTATTGCACCAACAAGAAATCCCGCAGAATCCAGTTGTTTACCTTCCCCTCCATAAAATCATGCCAGCTCAAAAGATTCATCGACAAAACCTTCGCCTGAACCCTTGGCTAGCCCAAATGATGCTAGAGGCCCCGACCTACCTAGACTTCAGAAAACTTCTCAAAACACACCTCTTCCGCGAACAAGACCCTTAGTCCTTACTCCCCGCACACACTCCAACCCCCCCCACCCCCACCTCCCTCTCCCCCCCCCTCTTCTGGTTTCCCACTCCCTCCATTTTATCTTCTAACCCAACTATGATAAACCTGTGCTAAAACTACTTTGCCTCCTTCCGCGCTACCTGCAATTCCGACAAAATTTTTGTAAATCCGGGTTCAGACCGGATCCTAATGTAACGGATGTAAACCGCCTAGAACTCTTTGGGTATGGCGGGATATAAGAACCTAATAATAATAATAATAATAATAAAAGAGGCCGTTAGTGTTTTTGATAGGTTGCTAAATGGCCACCAAGCTTCAGCTTAGAGAATGACACGGTGACAAAATTCATCACCGTCCCCGTCCCCGTGGATAACCGCGGGAAACGATCTTCATGTCATTCTTTAAGGAGAGAGGGAAAAATCAGAGTATAATTGGGCACAACCACTGACCCGCAAGCTTTGCTTTGAATAATGCTGGTGTAGAAGGACCGAGGTTGAAATAGACACTAGAAAATGACATGGGATTATTTCCCACGGTTATCCGCGGGGACGGGAACGGTGATGAATTTTGTCACCGTGTCATTCTCTACTTCAGCTCTGCTAGCCTGTAGTAAGTGGCTGAGTTGCCAAAGATTAGGTAGTGTACAGCAAATATAGATATGTGCTCTCTGTATTAGCTGTACCTAATAGAGCTGCAGGCCGAGAACAAGGGATGTGAAGGGGGGGGTCTTTGGCCTCCTTCTCCCTTACCTGCGCATGCTTTATTAACCTTTTACTTCTCACACAGTGCGCTCGAGTCTCTGCTTGATAAGTGAGTATCAAAGTGCCTGCTTGATCAGTGAGTTTCAGCAGGGCATTAACTCGGGTCCTGCCTGGTAGCGAGTACCATCGGGGGCCGCCTGAAGGTTGTTTTCAGCGGCGTGAGTGTCTGGTAATTTCTTTACCCGACTGAAATTGCAGGGCTGGTTGAAGGGACCACCAGTTGCGTGGTAACAGCATTCCAGGTGTGGTCTGAGTCCTTTATGGTAAAAATAAATAAATAAAATGGCTGGTTTGTTTAATAAAATCCAATCTAATTTATCTATTTTTTTTTTTACTCAGAAAATGGGAATTTATTCTATAGTAAATGGCAACATACAAGGAAGATCAGATCAATAAATTGACAGCATTTGAAGTGAAACAGAGAGTAGATATAATTCCACACCTGCAGAAATAACAGAAAAATACCCTGTCTGTTTTACTTCCTTATCTTACAATCTATTGGAAAGTTTCTGATAGGTAGCGGTCATTAGCATAAGTGATCAGTTGCTAGTCTGATTTGTTAGCATCATTAGCAAAATTAATTCAGTGGTTACAGATACATATAATTGGCTATATCCCTGATTGACGTGACATTCATTAGCATTTGCGTATGTCCTTAAAGTCATTTTCCATTTATGTATGTCATTATCAGATTGGTTTGATGGTCAAAAACCACCTGAAATTATCTTTCCCTCACACCCTTCTTTATGGGGCTTTTTCTAGAGGTTATCTGTGCATGACCTCAGTCCCTTTCCAAGAACGACCCATACCCGTGCTGATTCCGCATTCCTCAGAAGAACAGTTTGTGGGTTTGCATATGTGCAAGGCCTTCTGTCGACATACAGGTCTAAAGTTCTCTAAGTTTCAATGAGCCATACCACTAACAGCTATTTCTGTGCTGTTCTTAAAGATCATGTGATTTGCAAGGAGAAATTGACTCATCTGTGGTGGGCAAGTGTCAGTGAGGCAGGGGATTTTTTTTTTTTTTTGCAGCTCCAGGTGACCCTGACCACTAGACCACTGGGGATGTTAACAGGTATGCTTGGGGGAGGGTGCCCTAGGTTGCCATTCCCGCAGCATGACCATGGAACGGTCAATCATTGCTGTAGTAATACCTGACAGAATTGGCAATGTTTTCCCATTACAGCGGGAACTACCTCGGTAACAATGAAATGCCTGCGGTAACAGTTACCGTGCCACTCTCTACTGTGGTGTTATCCGCATATATAAATATAGTATAATTAAATGTCTCCATTTCATAGCTCAAAGGATGTAAAGAGTTGGAGATATTGGGGAGCCCTGTGGGACTCCAAATGAAGACTGCCAATTTTCAGATATCTTAGACAGTATTATAACTTTATACGTTCTTTTCAAAAAGTTCTTAAACCAATTGGCTACATTTCCTGTAATTCCAATGAGATCCATCACTCTTAAAAGTAGACCGTGGTCCAATAAATCAAAAGCACTCGAAAAGTTGTAAAATTATAACCCTAGTTCCTTTTGATATTTGGGTTCTTAAGATGTCTAACATAGAACCTAAGATGGTTTCCATACTATGATCTTTACGAAATCCAGATTGTGTGTAATGTAAAATATTAAACGTATCAAGATATAGATTCAATTGATTGTTAACCAAGTCTTCCATTAACTTTGCCAAGAAAGGTATACATGCCACTGGTCTATAATTAGATACCTGATCTAACCTAACTTTAGTATCTTTGATAATTGGTGTTAACATTATATCTTTCAAATTACTAGCATCTCATCCAGTTAAAAACCATAACTTTAAATGGTAAAGGAGCCTCCTTTAAAACATGGACATGTATCAAGATGACAAAATGATTTAACTTTTTTATATTTTATTATATAAAAAGTTTTATATATAAAAAAGTATATAAAAAGTATTATATACTTTTTTAAATTCCTCCCAATTTACTTTTTCAAATGTATGCCAATGTAGATCTGCCAAAACATTATTTGGATTCCTAATTATAGACGTTCCCCAATCCTTGGGAACAGGTAAAAAGTGATATTTAATTCCCTGTAATTTTTCTACGAAATAATTAGCCAGTCGTTGAGCTCTTTGTAATTTATCTATCGGAACTTGAACCTTTTTCTTTGTATTAACCGACTCATTGACGTTAGTGTAATGTCACTGTCTATTATTGGTTTGTACTCAAAGCCTTGTTCTGACTTGTGTTTTGGGTCTTCAGGGAAGGGGCTGCATCTGTAACCTATCAGATTCTGCAGTGTACCTCCAACTCCTCTGTGGTGGAAGAGGATGGGCAAGGTCTCCTAACTGCTGGAGCTATAACTGGTTCTGCAGTGCTGGAAGCGACTTCGCTGGAACCATATGGAGTCAATCGGAAAACCATAATTGGAGTGCGGGTAAGTCTGGGCTCTAAATGGAGAGTGGGTCAAGCCAGGAAGTGGCAGGGGAAGCCTGGGCTCTAAATGGAGAGTGCGTCAAGCCAGAAGGAGGCAGGAGAAGCCTGGCCTTGAGCAAGTTATAGATTTTTCTGGGGAAAAATAAGTTCCTGGATAATTCACTGCCAGCACTGAGCCTGTTGATCTTTTCATACCAGCTCATCTCATCTATTCACTCTCTATCAATGTGATAGAATGTGGTGTAGTGGTTGGAACGACAACCTCAGCACCCTGAGGTTTGGGGTTCAAATCCTGTGCTGCTCCTTGTGACCCTGGGTAAATCACTTAATCCTGCACTGCCCCAGGTTTTTTAGATAGACTGTGAGCCCTGTTAGAGTACCTGATTTGTAACCCATTCTAAGCTCCTTTGGGAGGATAGACTAAAAAAATGATGAAAGAATAAGTTAGTTGCATTCAATGTATCTAAAGTGCATCCTTAAGGTGCATCCTTAAGTTTTCAATGGGATCGTCCCGTTATTGGACCGACCGTCCCATTATCCCGACCACGGCTTCAGGACGCCGAAATGCCCCGTTTTCAGGGACAGCGTCCCGAAGCTGTGCGCAAGGACAACGGACTGGTGATCTTTTTCCCTCTCTGCCACGCTAAAAACTACCTCCCTCGGAAAGGAAGTTCCAGGCGATTGGCGTCAGCCTCCATTTCCAACAAAATGGGGAAGGGGGAGGAGCTTGACAATTCTCCAGTCGATCCATGCGACTGTTGCTAACGACCAATCTGGAAAAGAGCCTGCTCCAGCCAGCGGCCAAACTTACAGGGTGCCTCCCACTGAGAAGGAGTGTCGGAAGCTAGTCGACCAATCAGAAGCGCGGGGGAGAAGAACACCGATGGCTCCCATCCTCTTTTGATTTTTGCTGCAAAATCACAGCGTAGCTCCCGGGACTGACAATTAATAGATGTCCCCTTTTGATGAAAAAAATAAATGGTCACATTATGCATCCTACATGTTTCCATGATCTACTGACTCTGTCTTAGCTCTGCTCTCCTCCAGTTCTGCAGTTACAGGGATTTATCTGCGTCTCCTAACTCTCTGTGTTTTGCATCTGATAGGTGGCCCCGGTGCTGTACCTGAGAATTAGCACTGCACCTCGGCTCTACACTTCACGTGGGACCACCCTATCATCCTTTCCTCTAGGAATCACATTAACCTTCACTGTTCACTTCTATGACAGCATCGGAGAGAGATTCCATGCACAAAACACACAGCTTCAGCTTGCTCTGAACAGGTTAGCAGAGTGTTCTGGGATGTCCCCTCTCTCTCCTCTTTGCATCATACAGCTCCCAATGATCCCCTTTCTTCCTCCCCCTCCCCATAGTCTGCAAGAAACCTTTCTCCCCTTATAGAATCTCCATCAATTCCCTCTCTTACTGCTTCCTCCTCATACAGCCTCTAGGGATCCATTCTCTTCATGCTTTACCCCTCCCCAGCACTGTTTTTGAATAATCCTTTTTCTGGTTGCTGGTGTTGCATGGAATAAGGTTTGTTCTTGTGCATCAGGGGAGGCAGTTGAGGGATGGATAGGGCTCTTGAGACCTTCTCTGCTAACAGATTTACCCTGCTTGTCTATCGGAGAAAGCAAAGTTGCTTACCTGTATCAGGTGTTCTCCGTAGACAGCAGGGGAATGCAGCCATACTTGCCCATCCTCCATCCCCGCATGTCAACTTATTAATGAGCTAGAGACAAACTGTCAAACTCGGGGGTGGAGCTACACAGGCAAGGTGGCTGCACATGCTCAGTAGGTATAAAAAAAATGGGAGAGTTGCCACGGCACAGGCTCAGTCCATCAAGTGTGGCTGCATTCCCCCTGCTGTCTACGGAGAACATCTGTTACAGGTAAGCAACTTTGCTTTCTGGTTGCTGGTGTTTCACGGAATAAGGTTTGTTTTGGTGCATCAGGCGAGGCAGTCGAGGGATGGATAGGGCTCTTGAGACTTTCTCAGCTAACAGATTTAAAATCTTGTTTGATTTTAGAGATGACCTGCTCTTAATTGGACCGGGCCATCAGAACTACACCTATGTTGCCCAGGCTGTGAATCAGGGTGTGACACTGCTGAGCATTTCAGATCAGAAGCATCCAGGCATGGCAGATTACATTCCTGTGGTGGTGGAGCATGCCATTGCCCCAAACCTCTCCGATCCAGTGACTGTTGGGGACGTCATCTGTTTCAGCACTCACCTGGTCAACCAAGAAGGTCGGTGTGATGAGCACAGGGTGAGCGTGGGCGCCAAGCTTTAGAAACACCAGCAATAACATGGCTGTACCTTTATTCCTCTGCAGGTGAAATGGGAACATGGCAGGTCTCCTCTGGTGACATCCTTCATACACATGTGGCGACGGGGGTGGCAGTAGTGAGGAGCACAGGCACAGTTTCAGTCTTCTATGATATCCCTGGAATAGTTAAGACATTCAAAGAGGTAATGCTGCTCTCTGCTCTGAGCTGATGTCTCTGCCTGTGACACTCCCAGTGCCAATGCCTTTGTTTCATTTTTTAGGTAGTGGTTCAAGATTCTTCTGGATTACATCTCAAATTTGGCCCCAAAAGTTACTTAAGCAACACCCCAATTTTCACTGAATCATATCTCCTCATTTCTACAAACAAAAAACAAAGCCTGAAAGGTGAGTATCCATGTGTAGCGCCAGCACGCAGGTCCCCTCATGATACAGGAAGCCCGTACCTGAATAGCTGCAAACTTTTTCCTTCCCTGTTACAGGAGCCTGCAGTGCTGCCCAGGTGAACATAATTTTGACTGTGCTGACCCCAGCGGCGCGTCTTGGCTGTACTGTACGCTTCAGTAACAGCAGCCTGGAAGTTCCTGCCAACAAAATCTTTCACCTCAGGTCTCAGTTCAGTATTGAGAAGGGTAAGCCTCTTTGTCCTTGGGTGCCAATAGCAGGGTTGGCATAGATTGGGTCATACATTACATTAGGGACATCTATTCCGCCTATACCTTGCAGTTCAAGGCGGATTACAAAAGAGCTAACTGGACATTTCCAGTGAAGTTACAACAGGTTTTTTTTTTTGTTTTGTTTTTTGTTTTTTTTGGGGGGAGGGTTACAAGAGAGGTGAGGTAGCTGGATTAATTCCGGAAGAACTTGCAAATTGGATATTAAATTGACTGTACGTTATTGTGTGATATAACAAATAGATTACAGTTAGAGTACAAATAAGATTACGTTACATTTCAGGGATCTGAATACTTGGTTGGTGTTTTGGGGAGGAAGAGATTATTTAAGTGGAGGTTTTGGGGGAGAATTTAACTAGGAGGAGGGGGAAGGGTTGGGTTAAGATATCTGGATAAATTTTTTGAAAAGTAGGGTTTTGATTTCTTTTCGAAAAGTTTTGAAGTCGCCCGTTGCCGTCAACAGGTTGGAGATGGAGTGGTTAAGTTTTGCTGCTTGCGTCGCCAGAAGGTTATTGTACATCTTTTTGCGCTGAGTGCCCTTGAGTGGAGGGAAGGCAAAAGGGTTTGGAGTTCTTCTTTGTCTTGAGGTGAGGATCTGTTTTAGGTGGTTGTTTAGATAGGGGGGGGCGAGCCATTTAATGCTTTGAATAATAGACAGTAGAATTTGAATTGAATTCGTGCTTGCATAGGTAGCCAGTGAGAGTCTAGGAAGGCAGTTATGTAATATGATCATATTTTCTCAGGGAGTAGATCAGTCTGAGGGCAGTGTTTTGTATAGTCTGAAGTTGTTTTATCATGTTGGCAGGACAAGGTAGATAGAGGGAATTGCAATAGTCCAGTAGACCTAAGACTAGGAATTGGACAATTAGCCTGAATTGTGCTGGGTCGAAGAATTTTCTTATTTTACGTAGATTTCTCATAATTAAAAAAGCTTTCTGGGATGTCTTATTGATTTGGGACTGCATTGTGCAGCATCTGTCTATCGTTACTCCTAGGAGTTTGAGTTCGGGCTGTATTGGGTATTTGGTGTTTTTAATTTTCAGTTCTGTAATGGTGGGAGTTTTGGCCTTTTCGAGCAGAAGGAATATTGTTTTATCTGAGTTTAGTTTCAGTTTGTGGTCTACCATCCATTTTTCCACTGCATCTAGGGTTATTTCCAGTTTTGCTGTAGTTTTGGGCTCTGATGGGTCGAAGGGGAGGAGTATGGTGATGTCGTCTGCGTAGCTGAAGGATGTAACATTTAAGTTATCTAAAGTGGCTCCGAGGGAGAAAATAAAGAGGTTGAAGAGCGTAGGTGATAGAGGTGATCCTTGTGGAACTCCGCATGGGTTGGACCATGGTTCTGATTTGATATATACTTAATTATAATTATGATCACCACTAGCATGTTCTTCCAATCGCCACAGGAAAAAAAAACTGATGTTCTGGAACAGTTACATCACATTCCTTACAGTTTCCATACATTCAGGTCTGCATTTCCACAGTTTTAAGCTATTTGTAAACCACCTTGAATGACTTTGGACAATAAGTTTGTTTATTAGAGCATCCTACTGCCAAACTGAGGGCAAGTAATGGTGTTTTGCTGCTAGTAAACATCTTCACCAGCGCTGCAAGGCCAAAGTAGTCACAGCTCACAAAATTTTAAAAAATCCCGAGCTGCATGTCAACTTCGATTCACACATCTCCATTGGTGAGGTTCCACAGAAGACCTTTACAATGTTAGCTCATGTCCACTGGAATCAACACATCCAGCCACTTTCATCAAGAGACTGCAGTTTTCAGAATCATCCCTGTCGTTCTCAACACAGTCAATTCCAAAACAGAGTTTAGAGACTGGCCATCCACCCAGCCACCTCAGCCAGAGTCACAGACTGGATCAGCCCTAGTGGTTCCTAGACCACTCATTCATCCAAACCATCTTCAAAAACTGAGGTGTCCCTGAAGAAGACCTCTTCACATCTCAGAACAAGAAATGTTCTGATGCTCCAATAGATAAACTCAAAGGCCAGCTCGTTATGCCTTATCCGTCTTCGTAAACCATGGCTTGCTCTGGGTTTTAGGGGGGGAGGGGGTTTGATATCCTCATTTGAGCTCATATCAATCAGTGTGAACCATAAAATCATTTGGGACAAAAAAAATGTAATTCTAGTATCATCTCACTGGCCATGTCAAACTTGGTTGATTTCACCAGCACTGGACCCAAACAGTCTTTTGGGAAACACAACCCAATTTTTTCATCCAATCTGAAATCATTCACACTCGGGCAAATACATTTTGCAGCAATAACCTCCCAAAAGAAAACTAAAAACGGAAGCTGCAGAGTAGAGGTCTGCACGGGAACGGGGATCGCAGGAATTCCCCCTAACTCACAGGACTCCCACGGGGACCCCCCTCTGGCCCACGGGACTCCCACGGGGACCCCCCTCTGGCCCACGGGACTCCCATGGGGACCCCCTTCTAGCCAACGGGACTCCCACGGGGATGGAAGGCTTTGGAAGCAGGGTTCATCCATATAATATAATGGGACACGTCAGCCTTAGTAAAAGAGGGGGTTTATAAGTTAATTACCTGAACAGAAAACAAAAAGAGTGTTCCACCAAAGAGATTCCACAAGGAAAACAGCAGCACAAACACAAAAGAAACTGTGGAATTGATGATCCTGTCAGAAGCAATTGCTACTTTTTATGGGGACGGGCAGGGATGGGTGGGGACGGAGAGGATCCTGACGGGGACAGGTGGGGACAGAGAGGATCCTGGTGGAGACGGGTGGGGACAGAGAGGATCCTGGCAGGCATGGGTGGGATTTCTGTCCCCGTGCAACTCTCTACTGCAGAGCTCATGTACTTAATGCAGGCAGGCGCTTTACTGTATCAATAAAATGTTGTTTACAAAGTAGTCCACCTTTGTTCACGAGAAACAAGGGCCAAACATGGGCCGTGTTTCGATTAAAACATCTTCCTCAGGGGTCCGAGGTGTTACTGGTGCCTGTAATGATGGGAAATATGTTGTCGGGATCAAAGCCGTGAAGCAATATGTCTCTGAACAATGCTTTCCATATATGTTATCTTTCTCTTTCTCTAGTTCTACGCCCCTTTTCCTTACGTACCAGTTAGTATATGTATTCGTTTTGTTTTAATGTTTTTTAATTGAGATTAGTTTGGGGGGGTTTTTTTTTAGACTGTAGGAAATTTTATGTTCTTATATTTTTTATTGGTGTATTTCGCTTAGAAACATTTGTTAAGTGATTTGATCAAATGCTAATAAACCTTGAAACCTAGTGATGTCACTGAGAAAAGGAAGCTGCTTGCAATAGAGGAAAGGCCTAGCGGTTAGAGCAGCTGCCTCGGCACCCTGAGGTTGTGAGTTCGATTCCCACTGCAGCTCCTTGTGACTCTGGGCAAGTCACTTAACTCTTCATTGCCCTATGTAAACCGCTTTGATGACCTCAACTGTGTCCATGACATCCTTTGTGTCTGTTTAGATTGTAAGCTCTTCCAAGCGGGGACTGTTTTATTATTCTTTGTGACTCTGTGCAGCGCTATAGAAATAATTAATAGCAGTAGTGGAAAACTAATGGCCTGTTTTGCAAAGCCGCACGGCAACAGCCCCGAAAGCCCTTTAAATCTCTATGGGCTTCGGGGCCGTTACAGGCCCCAAAGCTCCTGCTGGCCTTGTAACCCTCAGTGTGTTAATCAAAGTACCTGTGTCAGAATGAGCTGGACTGTAGGGGGGTAACCAGGGCTGATCTGAATTACCCCCTGATTTCATTCAAAGGCAAAGGTTTATCAAGTCCTTTACCTGTAACAGAAATTCTCCTTAGATAGCAGGGAATGCATCCAACTTTCTCTTCCCCCAACCCCATCTTCTCTAAAATAAGAGGACCCTTAGCCATTCTGACCCGGCATAGAGCGGACATTGCAGGCATACAGGAATGCAGGACTTAGTCCAGAGAGCCACCATCACGTTTCTGTGCATGCATCCCCTGCTGTCTACAGATAACTCATTACAGGAAAGCATCTCAAGTTTATTACTGCAGCTGCCATCAGGTCCTGACTCTTTCCCGCTTTTGGATTTCTGTAAGAGCAGCAAACTACTATGTGCTTTTCTTCTTGCTCCAGGCCTCTACATATGTGTGATCAAATCCCGGCCTCAGTCTCAAGCTGTACTGCAGGCTCTCAGTACTGCCAGAACGTCGGTCATCCTGAGTGCCACCATACTGGGTGATCACCACAAAAGGGGACCCCAGAAACGTATTATCCCATTTCTCCCTGCATTCTTCGTCAACCAGACACAGCTGGTCTTCAGCAGCCAACAAGAAACAGATCATATCCGAGTGCTGGGGAGAGAAAAAGTGCTCCAGGCATTAGAGGTAAAGGACACAGATCCCTCCATTAGTAACTTATGGGGGAGGTATGCAGGTGTCGCCCCCTTCCACTAGAAACAAATCTATACCTACCATGTATTAGGTATGGTACGTGGTCCAGTGACTAACTAAAGCTCCTGTTGGACTTGTAACTACGGTTACCATATTTTTCTCCGGGAAACCCCAGACACTTGACCCCGCCCTGTTCTGCTCCAGCCCCACCCTCACAAAGCCTCTTCTCTTCTGGATAAAATCCAGCCACATCTGGAGTTCCTGGAGCATGCGTGGATGTCTGTGACATCAACCGCGCATGCCCAGAGGCCCTCCAGATGCGGCCGGAGCCCCGTCACGGCTTTCTAAAACTGGACAGATACTGGGTTTTGGAAAATCCGTCCGGGAGCTCGGATAGTCCTCTAGAAAGAGGACATGCCCGGGTCTCCCCAGACATCTGGTAACCCTACTCGTAACCCTCAACGTTTTAAAGTACCTGTCAGAATGAACTGGACCATAGGGGGGGGGGTAACCAGGGCTGATCTGAATTACCCCCGATTTCATTCTAAGGCAACGGTAATGTAATGTAATGTAATGTAATTTATTTCTTATATACCGCTACATCCGTTAGGTTCTAAGCGGTTGACAGAAAATATACATTAAGATTAGAAATAAGAAAGGTACTTGGAAAATTCCCTTACTGTCCCGAAGGCTCACAATCTAACTAAAGTACCTGGAGGGTAATAGTGAAGTGAAAAGTAGAGTTAGAGGAAAAATAAAAATAAAATAAACATTTTAACAAGACAGCATTGATCTAAATGCTTTGGAAGGTAGAAGAGAGGAGAGAAAGGAATAGAAGCAGAAGGGGGAGCCGTTGAACAGTAGAATTCTGCAGCATCCACTATCTCCTCCTCTCCCTATTGGCTAAGGCTCTTAACATTTGCATATCTTCTTCCCATTGGCTAAGGCTCTTTGCCTGCATTGTGATGTCATAGAGCTTTATGGTTATAGAAACCTAGAAACATGATGGCAGATGAAGGCCAAATGGTCCATGTAATGTAATGTAATGTAATGTAATGTAATTTATTTCTTATATACCGCTACATCCGTTAGGTTCTAAGCGGTTTACAGAAAATATACATTAAGATTAGAAATAAGAAAGGTACTTGAAAAATTCCCTTACTGTCCCGAAGGCTCACAATCTAACTAAAGTACCTGGAGGGTAATAGAGAAGTGGAAAGTAGAGTTAGAGGAAAAATAAAAATAAAATAAACATTTTAACAAGACAGCATTGATCTAAATACTTTGGAAGGTAGAAGAGAGGAGAGAAAGGAATAGAAGCAGAAGGGGGAGCCGTTGAGCAGTAGAATTCTGGAGAAATTTAAATGATAGAAATAGAACAAAACAAAGACAAAAGGCAAAACAATAGATAAGATTAAAGATAAATCATAAGCTGGAAAGAAAAATAAAATAAACATTTTAACAAGACAGCATTGATCTAAATACTTTGGAAGGTAGAAGAGAGGAGAGAAAGGAATAGAAGCAGAAGGGGGAGCCGTTGAACAGTAGAATTCTGGAGAAATTTAAATGATAGAAATAGAACAAAACAAAGACAAAAGGCAAAACAATAGATAAGATTAAAGATAAATCATAAGCTGGAAAGAAAAATAAAATAAACATTTTAACAAGACAGCATTGATCTAAATACTTTGGAAGGTAGAAGAGAGGAGAGAAAGGAATAGAAGCAGAAGGGGGAGCCGTTGAGCAGTAGAATTCTGGAGAAATTTAAATGATAGAAATAGAACAAAACAAAGACAAAAGGCAAAACAATAGATAAGATTAAAGATAAATCATAAGCTGGAAAGAAAAATAAAATAAACATTTTAACAAGACAGCATTGATCTAAATACTTTGGAAGGTAGAAGAGAGGAGAGAAAGGAATAGAAGCAGAAGGGGGAGCCGTTGAACAGTAGAATTCTGGAGAAATTTAAATGATAGAAATAGAACAAAACAAAGACAAAAGGCAAAACAATAGATAAGATTAAAGATAAATCATAAGCTGGAATGTATTTTTGCTGTGGTTTGTTTGTTCCTTCAGGTGGTTTCAGATTGCCCTGCCATTCTGGTGGGCCTCCCTCATTATTCCATCGACGCCCCGAGCATGTATGCCTACCCGGTGCGGGTACTGAACTTCAGCTCCCTGCAGCAGGCAGTGCCAGTCTTTGTTAACATTTCCTGCCCCTTGACCGGTCAGAGGGTGCCTGTGGTGGTGGCAGCTGTAACAGAGGAACACAGCAAGCTTGGTAAGTGGAACAGTTCTCTCAGTGAGCAGTACTGCCGGTTCATAGACAAAACCGCCGAAGACAAAGGTGCGTGCCGGCAACTGAGCGCAAGATGGAAGCACGCGCCGAAGAAAAAGAGTGTTTTTAGGGGCTCCGGGGGCTTTTGTTGGGGAACCCCCACTTTACTTAATACAGGTCGCGGCGGCGTTGTGGGGGGGTTGTAACCCCCCTCATTATACTGTTTCCCTGTTTTTTAGGGAAAAAGTGAAGTTTTCAGTAAAATGTGGGGGGTTACAACCCCCCACAACGCCCCCACAACGCGGTGCGATCTGTATAAAGTAAAGTGGGGGGTTCCCCCCCCATACCCCCTGTCGGAGCCCTTTAAAACAGTTATTTTGTTCAGCGCGCGCGGCTCCTTTGTTCCAGCGCACTTTTGACCTGACACCATACTGCCAGGTTCCAGTGACAAATCTGCCAATCCTGCCTTTCTCACATTTAGAGATGTTTCCTGCTAAGAATGTTTTGAGAATGGATATTTAGGGTTACCAGATTATTATTATTATTTGTTTTTACTTTGGTAAAATCCGGACCCCTAGACCTATCCCCAGGCTCACCCAGATCCACTCATCCACGCCCTGTTATGCCCCAGCCCAACCCCCCCCCCCCCCCACCGCCTGCTCTCGTCGGGCAAGAGGGCATCTGCGCACGCTACGCGATGATGTCACGCACACATGCATAGGCACATGATGTCATCGCGTGGCATCCGCGAATGCACGGACGCCCTCGTGCCCGACGCGATTTTGAGGAAGCTTTTCAAAACCCGGACAAAGTGCCGGGTTTTGTAAAGCCATCCAGATTTCCAGACATGTCCGGGGAATTCCAGATGTCTGGTAACCCTATGGATATTTAACCCCAGATTCAGACACGGCTCTTATTACCCGTAAGATTCAGCAATGTCCTACAGCTATTAAGAATGTGGTAATTTCCCTGGGTGTAATCTGGGATTCCCAATCAACTTTGCCCCCTTATATATCAAAGACAAAAGTTCTTTTCTTTTTTTTTTTTTTAACCTTAGAATACTCCATTCCCTAAAGCAATTTTTAGATATGAAATCTTACTACACAGGCTAGTGAGTGATTAGTAGAATTGATTGTTGCAATTCCTTGCTTGGGGGTTGCTCAGAATACCAAAGAAAACATTTGCAGCTGGTTCAAAATACAGCTGTAGGGTTACTTATCATTAAACATAGAAACATAGAAACATAGAAAGTGACGGCAGAAAAGGGCCAAGGCCCATCAAGTCTGCCCACTCTATTGACCCACCCCCCCTAGCTACCCTTTGAGAGATCGCACTCCGATGACCCATCCCCTCTTCGAGATTCTACATGAGCATCCCATCTGTTCTTAAAATCTGGCACGCTGCTGGCCTCGATCACCTGTACCGGAAGCTCATTCCAGTTGTCAACCACTCTTTCGGTGAAGAAGTACTTCCTGGTGTCGCCATGAAACTTCCCGCCCTTTATTTTCAGCGGATGCCCCCTTGTGGCCGAGGGTTCTCTAAGAAAGAAAATATCATCTTCTACCTCGATACGACCAGTGATATACTTAAACGTCTCAATCATGTCTCCCCTCTTCGAGAGAGTATAGCCACTTGTGGCGCGAATGAAATGCAAAGGCCTAGTTTAGGAACATTGGGCCTATTATACAGGAACACCATTTTGTCCTTATTCTTGACTCCTCCCTTAGTAGTCGCACCCTCCCACCCACAGTTCTATATGGGTTGCCTAAAATAACAGCGCCAACTAGATTCTATAAAAGTTAGGTGCACTAAGGAGAATCACGCTTAGCCCTACCTAAGCGGCTTTTGCCAGGGTTTTCTTGGCCTAAATGAACATAAGAATAGCCTTACTGGGTTAGACCAATGGTCCATCAAGCCCAGTAGCCGTTCTCACGATGGCCAATCCAGGTTACTAGTACCTGTCCAAAACCCAAGGAATAGCAACATTCCAGCATCTCAAAGAATAGCAAGATTCCGGAACCCCAATGAGAGCAACATTCCAAAACCGAGATTGTGATGTCATAATGCCTCATTCTACAGTGCCTCCGAGTCAACCTCATCAGTGATGTTACAATGCCTTGATTGCCTTATACTTGGCACACATAAGAGCATAAGAACAGCCATACTGGGTCAGACCAATGGTCCATCAAGCCCAGTAGCCCGTTCTCACGGTGGCCAATCCAGGTCACTAGTACCTGGCCAAAACCCAAGGTGTAGCAATATTCCATGTTACCGATACAGCGCAAGCAGAGGCTTCCCCCATGTCTTTCTTAATAACAGACTATGGATTTTTCCTCCAGGAAATTGTCCAAACTTTTCTTAAACCAGCTAACGCTATCCACTCTTACTACAACCTCTGCCAACGTGTTCCAGAGCTTAACTAATCTCTGAATGCCTAAGTCAAAAACAAATGCCTAACTTGAAAACACACCTGTGATCCACCCCTAACCATGCCCACTTTTAAGTAGGCTTTTTGGACTAGACACCTACTTTTTATAGAATTATGTTTTTTGAGTTAGGAATCTAACTTTCAATTAAGTCCAGTTAATGTCATTATGAGCTGTTAAGTGCTAATATCAGTGCACATTAAGCTAGGCTAGGCTTGTTGATGGACTTGATATCGAATCAGGGCCAAAGTATCTAAGACCGTCATGCATCACTCAAAAGCTTGTGGCTCAGTCTCTTACTATGAACTGATTTTAGGGAACTCTTTGCTCTGAAATTTCAGCAGGAAGTTTCTATCAGAAATTTAAGTCCAGATTGAAAACCTGGATATTTAGACAGGCATTTGGGGACTGATTCTATAAATGGCGCCCAAGTCAGACAGCGCCCATAAAAAAGGCACTGGCTGCATGCCAATCACACTTAGGTGCCCTTTACAGAATCATGGTTAGTGCCGCCTATGTGAAAACTTGGGCACCTGAAATGTAGGCGAGGATTTTAAAGGCCTACATTTCAAGTGCCTACGTTTTTGGAGAATCGTGCTTAGCAGCACCTAACTCACACTCTGCCTATAGAAATGCCCACTTAGGCATTAGGCTTTGCTAAGCATTTTGCGATAGGCACCTATTGTCCAATTAAATTTTTTTTTACCAATTATTAAGGCTGTTAAGGGTATTTTGCCTATTAAGTTAGGAGACCTTTATAGAATCAGCTCCTTAATGCATTGGAATGAGCCTATCATGCCAAGTTTTTGCTGATTTTGAGAAGAGCAGTGAATGTTTCTGCATTTTAATCTTTTTTTTTTTTTTAATGTGTTTTATGCATTTTTATTAATTCTACATGTGTTCTGACATTGATCACTTGAATCGATAAAAAATTTTTGTGCAACGCATTTCCCTCCATTTTGTGTTAATTCCTTGTCATTTGATGTTGTCTTAATGTTTCAGATACCTAAATGTGTTTTGTAGACCTACCACATTGAAAGGTGGTAGAACACATGAAAAGTAATGAATAAAATGTTAGCTTTTCCCCTGCATAAAAAACACAAGTGCCAAGGACTGATATGCCAAGCTTTGGGATTCAGCTCTAGAATAAGCATTAGCTCCGCCTCTGCGATCATTCTCCATTGTTGGATCCAAACATCAGCGAAGTACTTATAGCTTGTTCAGCTTTCCTTCAACTAAAGGATGTCGGTATAAAAAAATTCCATCATTGTCTTGCTTGCTTATCAAGCAGCTCTTTGGGACAGGGAACTAAAACCTCTGATACTTTGTTCTATGTCTTATAGAACATAGAGGATCTCTAATTAGAAAATGAATTATAGAAAACTAAGGCTGATACTGGGCAGTCCTGAGTCCCGTACATGGCGATTTGGTTTAGGATGAGCTGGGGAGGGCTTTGATAGAAGCTTCAGTGATAGGCTGACGTGGACTTCAATGGCAACTCTTGCAGTGGGGACCTACAGACAGTATTGGGTGGCCTTTTGGGGTCTATTGCCCAGAAATATTAAAGAAAAGACAATTTAACTATGAATGTATAATGAGTGTGACTGTTGGTCAGACTGGAAGGACCATTCATGGTCTTTATCTGCTGTCATTTACTATGTTCTTATCCTAACCATAGACTGTTCATTGGAAAATATACACATACTTGAGTGTACAGATAGTCAGCAAGCATCATTTCTCCCATTTTAGATCAGTGTGAGGATCCAGGCATTGTGCAGCAGCTCACGAGTTCCTACCAGATCCTGCTTTTTACGCTCTTTACTGTGCTGGTTTCCACTGCCATCATCTTTCTAGGTAAGGGCTCAGCAACAGCTTCAGTTATTTGCAATGAAGTGACCAGTTCAGGAAACCTTTTAGCTAATTTACAGAGTGTGAAATTGGGTACCAAGAAAGCTTTGGTTATGGTTTGCAGACTCATCAGAGGTGCAGTCTCCAGCTCCTTGAAGTGACTGCATAATGGAAACGATGAACCTTAGAAATTCTGCTCCAGTATGTCTTGCACTATCTGCTTCTCACTACCCCCCTCCCTCTTTTTTTAAAGGGAAAACTTTTCAAGCACCAGCACAAACTTCCAATACCCACACATTAGGCAGAATTTTACAGAGTCTATGAAAGAGCTTTGTTGTTCTAAACCAGACCCTTTATGTTGCTTCTTTCCACAGCCTACTCTGCATTTCTGAATCGTGTGCAAACTGTCCCTGTGGTTTATATTCCAACAGCACCAGCGGGTGGGTGACAAGATCATGCATGGAGATACTGTACTTAATTTGCTTTAACACAACTAGATACTGCTAATAATTTCAGAATCTCTTTGTATTTAGTTCATGCCTTTTCAGTAGTAATACAATCATCCTGCCTGACCAGTTCAGAAGTATGAGTTGTCTTCCTACCAGCAGATGGAGACAAAGGATCACTTTTCCAGTAGCTAAAGCAACTCCAATCATTGTGCTCTGCACCTTCAAAACAGGCATGTAGCTTAATGGATCTAGAGGTAGTGGTCCTGGTACCACCTGAGGAGAGATGAAAGGGTTGATAGAATTAAATCTACTGTTATCATGCCGCTGTACCGGGCCATGGTGCACCCTCAACTGGAGTACTGCGTACAGCACTGGTCGTCGTAAATGAAGAAGGACACGGTACTACTCGAAAGGGTCCAGAGAAGAGCGACTAAGATGGTTAAGGGGTTGGAGGAGCTGCCATACAGCGAAAGATTAGAGAACAGAGGAGATTGCGAGGGGACTTGATCGAAAGATTTAAGGTACTGAAGGGGATAGACTTAGTAGATAAGGACAGGTTGTTCACCCTCTCCAAGGTAGGGAGAACGAGAGGGAATTCTCTAAAGTTGAAAGGGGATAGATTCCGTACAAACGTAAGGAAGTTCTTCAGCCAGAGTAGTAGAAAACTGGAACGCTCTCCCGGAGTCTGTCATAGGGGAAAACACCCTCCAGGGATTCAAGACAAAGTTAGACAAGTTCCTGCTGAACAAGGACGTACGCTGGTAGGGCTAGTCTCAGTTAGGGCACTGGTCTTTTACCAAAGGGCCACTGCGTGAGCGGACTGCTGGGCATGAAGGACCACTGGTCTGACCTAGCAGTGGCATTTCTTATGTTGCTCCCTAATAAGGTGAATATGACAGAAGGTTCTTTTAAATCAAACCTCTATGGCATTTTCATTTCTGAATGGAGACTTTGTGCTGCTTCAGTGTGCCTCAAGAGGCTCAAAGATGACTTCCCTTTCTGTTTGGTACTGTAGGTACTATCAGTCAAGCCTTGCAACTTTCAAAGGTTATGATAGTGGTGGTAATTGTGTTACACAAGACCACCTGTACCTAGGTAACAGGCTCAATGAGGCTAATTTGCAGCAGCATGTGGTGGAAGTGTTATCAGAGGTTCCAGGCTGGATGATAAATGCCTTCACAATGCTTGGACTACCTGGGAACTTACTTTGATATCAATTTAGATTTGGCTACACCTTTTTCAGTTGTGACTTAAATTTACTTATATTATGTGCTAGTCTTTAAGCCCGTTACATTAACGGGTGCTAGAACATATGTGTGTGTGTCTGTCTTTTTTTCTCTCTCTCTCCTTAGCCGCTTTCTTTCTTTCTGCCTTTCTTTTTCCTTGGCTGTCCATCACCACCCCTTGTCTGCTCCCCCTGTCCATTTTCCCTTCCTTTTACCTCCCCTGTGTCCACCACCACCCCTTCACTGCTCTCCTTATGCAGCAGCAGCCCTTCTCCCTTTGTTTTACCTCCCCCCTGTCCAGCAGCACCTCTTTCCTTCTCCCCCTGTCCAACATTAGTCCTCCGTTCTTTTTTCTTCACCTCCCCTGTCCATCAGCATCTCTTTCCTTCTCCCCCTGTCCAGCAGTAGGCATCCCTTCCTTTTTTATCCTCCCTCCTCCTTCTTATCCCTATGATACTCTTACCTTGCTCTGCCCCTGATCAGAGGTTCCCGACAGCTGCCCAGTTGCACCCATTGGAAAAGTTCCCACTGCCGCATCCCGCACCCCTCCTGACGCGGCTCCCGCTGTCCTTTCTGTCTGTCTCTGTCCCTGGCCCCCTTTGCCTGTCTGTCTTTCTGTGTATCTCCCTGACCCTGTGTCTTTCTTCTTTCCTTTCTGTCTCCCTTCCTCCCTCTGTCTGTCTGTCCAAAGCAGCATTCCATCCCCCTCCCCCCACACCAGTTCCCTGTGCACCTGCCCCTGTGTCTTTCTTATTTTCTTTGTGTTTCCCTTCCTCTCTCTGTCTGTCCAAAGCAGCATTCCATCCCCCTCCATTTCCCTCCCCCCACACCAGTTCACTGAGCACCTGCCCCTGTGTATTTCTTATTTTCTTTGTGTTTCCCTTCCTCTCTCTGTCTGTCTGTCCGTCCAAAGCAGCATTCCCTTCCCCTCCATTTCCCTCCCCCCCCCCACCAGTTCCCTGTGCAGCAGCATTAGCGTTTCCTCTACCCCCCCCCCCCTGTCCCTGTCCCTTCCCCTTCCCGCGGGCCGGACTACAAAGGTGGCGATTCCAGCAGCGTGTACATCAGTCTCCACACGCTGCTTCGGGCCCTTCTGCCCTGATTTACTCTGGCACGTCCCTGATGACATCATCAGAGACGCGACAGAGCAAATCAGGGCAGAAGGGTCCGAAGCAGCGTGTGGAGACTGATGTACACGCTGCTGGAATCGCCATTCGGGCCCGCGGGAAGAGAAGGGGGTGGGCGGCAAAGGCGAAACGGAGATCGGCGGCGGCGACAGGAGAAACGGAGAACGTCGTCTGGCTGCGGTCCGGCTTGTGGAGGCGATCGGGTGGTGACGTATTCGCGCGCATGCGCACTCATTCGGCCACAGACCTACAGCGCACGGAACACGCAAATAAGACTGCGCATGCGCGAGTTAGCCTTTTATTATATAGGATTTACCTGTTCCTATAAGGTTCACAGTCTAAATTTGTGGTCACAAGGGGCTGCAGTGGGATTTGAACCAGGCTCCCTGGTGTTTAGCTCATAGTACTAACCATTTAGGCTACTTTTCCACAATGAGAGCAATCTAACGACCTCTTTTACAAAGCCGCGCTAATGGCCCCAAAGCCCATAGAGATTTAAAGGCCTTTGGGGGGCCGTTGCCGCACAGCTTTGGAAAAGGAAAGAGGCAGTAAGTTTTTATGACAGAAGAGCAAGTGTGCAGATTAATACACTAGTCCAGCTATTTCTCTCCCACAGGGTCTGAAGGCAGCAACAAAGGTGAGGACAAGACTATTGTAAAGGTCATGTTAATGTTGTCCCCATCTCTTAAGACTTAGGGAAGTACCATCTAGTCCCATGAGAGGTAAGTGTGCATCAATTCCAAATGTGCAGTTTTTTAATTTTTTTTTTTTTTTTTTTTTTACTTAGCTTGTAGACTTCTGATCTGAATATGTTTCTGATCTCAACGGGGCCCGTTTCACCCAGAGCTTCTTCAGGAGATCAGGGAATGAAAGATTCCCATACATCCATGTTCACAATGGATACTTACAATTAGCTAAGTGACATTTTTGTTTTAATTTGGGAAGGCGAGGAGGAAACAGCTCCTTAAGCAGCAGCACTTATTTCAAAACATCTCCTAGACTTTGTGCTCCACAGTCTTCATGGGAGCAGCTTACTCTGTTTGCACTATTTAACATAAGAACATAAGAAGTTGCCTCCGCTGAGGCAGACCAGAGGTCCATCTCGCCCAGCGGTCCGCTCACGCGGCAGCCCATCAGGCCCATTGCCTGAGCAGTGGTCCCTGACTAGCTCTATAACCTATCTCTACTCCTATTCCTGTAACTTACCTCTACTCCTATCCCTACAACCCATCTCTACATCTATCTATACTCCTCAATCCCTTTGTCCTCTAGGAACTTATCCAAACCTTCTTTGAAGCCCTGTACAGTGCTCCTGTCTACCACAGCCTCTGGAAGCACATTCCATGTATCCACCACCCTCTGGGTGAAAAAGAACTTCCTAGCGTTTGTTCTAAACCTGTCCCCTTTCAATTTCTCCGAGTGCCCCTTTGTACTTGTGGTTCCCCTTAGTTTGAAAAATCTGTCCCTGTCTACTTTCTCTATGCCTTTCAGGATCTTGAAGGTTTCTATCATGTCTCCCCTAAGTCTCCGCTTCTCCAGGGAGAACAGTCCTAACTGTTTCAATCTGTCAGTATATGAGAGATTTTCCATACCCTTTATCAGCTTTGTTGCTCTTCTCTGGACTCCCTCAAGTACTGCCATGTCCTTCTTGAGGTACGGCGACCAGCACTGGATACAGTATTCCAGATGCGGCCGCACCATTGCACGATACAGTGGCAGGATGACTTCCTTCGACCTGGTCGTGATACCCTTTTTAATGATACCCAACATTTTGTTTGCTTTCCTTGAGTTTATTAAAATGTGATATTCCGCTTATAATAGCTATCTAAGCAGTATACAAGGTTACAATATAAAAAGTTTAAAAAAAAAATTGGGGGGAATAAACCAAAGACATAGCACGATGTACAGGAACAAAAGGAAGGGAAGGCTGAACTACAATTGAGAATAGAAGAATGACAATGGATAGAACATTAGGGAGGGGTAGCTATGCTCTTCCTTTGATGGAATCGGTGGGAATTGGGATGTCAGAGGTCGTAAGCATCCTTAAATAGGAAGGTTTTTAAGTTTCCCTTAAATTTTTCAAGATTGGTCTTTTCCCGTAAGTATAGTGGAAGTGTGTTCCAAAGGGTAGGGGCGGTAACTGAAAATATTCACTTCCAAGTGGTATCGTAGAAAATATGTCTTCATGAGGGAACGTGTAGGAGAAATTGATTACTAGAGCAAGAGTAAGTGGAAATGCTTTCTTTTTAAAGATCCCTTCAACTGCTAGTACACTTGTCTTGATTCATTCCTTAGGGTCTGCTATGCGACTTTTTTTCTATTATTGTCACCCTCCCTTTTGTCCAGTCCCTTTTTGTCTTATTTTCTTTAAAATATTGTATTTCTTTCCCTCTTTCCTCACTATGTGTAAGTCTTGTTTGAGGTTTGAACCTTGAGGTTTATTAGGATTAGGATTTTTATATACCGCCTATCAAGGTTATCTAAGCGGTTTTTACAATCAGGTACTCAAGCATCTTCCCTCTCTGTCCCGGTGGGCTCACAATCTATCTAACGTACCTGGAGCTACGGAGGATTAAGTGACTTGCCCAGGGTCACAAGGAGCAGCGCGGGGTTTGAACCCACAACCCCAGGGTGCTGAGGCTGTAGATCCAACCACTGCGCCACACACTCCTCAGGTTATATGTGGCATGTTTTGTTCCCCCGAAAGATGTATGGCTTTTAGTTATGTACATCGCTTTGAAGTAGAAAATGACATGGGGACCATTTACCGCAGTAATACGCTTTTAATTTGTAATACGCTGTGAAATATTTGACATTGCGTGTACATCAAGTTTTAATAAACTTGAACTTGTAAACTGTGGTCACCGCAGTAAATCTACAGGAATGGAGACATTTGCAACTGGTTTACCGCATGAATGGGGACAAGACCTTTTACTACCCCATGGGAGTGGTGAAAAGTCTTGCTCCTGTGGTAAAAAAATTGCACCCATGTCAGACTCGGCATCTCCTCCCCAGCTCCTCTTGGGCCTATTTTACCTTCAGGAGCCAGCCATGCCACGATATAGACAGAAGGAACCCAAACAAAGCCTGAGACCAATGTGATTTGAAGAATAAAATTACCAGACAACAAAAAGTAGAAAAAAATTATTTTATATTTTGTGATTTAGAATATTTCAGATTTGAAATATGTATCCTGCTAGAGCTGGTATTAGACATAACTGGGGACCTGCAAAGCCCAGGCTGTGCTTCTTTAGCTTCCAGCTGGCTTAGGGCTCTCTTTCTGACCAGGGGCAGTTGCCCTAGTTGCACTCCCCTAACACTATTCTTGCCATGTGTAATTAAAGTATTCTGTTAGCTTGATTTTTCTATGTAGCATTCTGTAGTAATTTAATTTATTCAGTTTTCACAATAGTGGAGGGGATATTTGTGAAAGGGAGGGGAGACAGGGGTTTTGTTGATCCTTGCTCTGTATTATTTGTGTTTATAAAATGACAATTATACAGAATATTATCTCTTTTTATACTTTAATAAAGTAAGTTCAGTATAAAATCATAACTTTTTGAGGCTTATGCAGATGGGATCTGACAGTTTGCAGAGCAGGGACGAGGACAGCTCATGGGGATGGGGTGGGGACGGGGCCAAGCTTGCGGGGGACGGAACGGGGAAAAGCTCACAGGGGCGGGAATGGTGATAAATTTTTTCCCCCACATCATTCTCTACTTTGAAGTTTGATTAAGCAATCCATCAAAATCTTGAATAAACTTGGGATGAGTAGTATGTCAGTTAATCCTGGTGTAAGATTTTTGTTTTGCAGACAGAAATAGCAGTGAGATGAAGGCAACACCAACCACCCCCCCCCCCCATAAGAATGAGGTCAGGCTCAGCTTTTTTTCTGTTGCTATCTGCTGATAGGGTTCCTCATCTGAACTAATCTAGCATGGAAGATAAGAAAGTCACAAGATTTTTTTTTTTTTAATATTTTTTATTCTTTTTTTAAATTCTTACATCAAGTGAAATACATGTAATACATTCAATTATGAAAAAACACTTGAAATTATTATTAAATGTTCTTACAATGTGAATTAAATAAACCCTTTATCAGAATTTTATATCATATTAATATTACAATAGTTTTCCCTCCTTACCCCTTCTATATGTTCTATACATGTGTTATTATATCTGATCAATAGAATAATTGAGAAAGTCACAAGATAATAGCCAAACTGGGTCAGACTAGTGGCCCATCACCCTGATTCCAATGGTAGGAAATTCAAGTCATAAGTAGTCAAATAGCAGCAATCCGTGCAATTGAGCCCTTGGAAATCAGTAGCTTCCCCATATCGATCTCAGAAGCAGACTATGGATTTATCCAACCTCTTTTTTTAAAATCCAGATATGCTAACTGCTGTTTCCACATCCTCTAGCAACAAGTTCCAGAGTTAAACTATTGACTGAGTGAAAAGATTTTGCCTATTTGTTTTAAAGGTACTTCCATGTACCTAGTCTTTTTCTCTTTCACCCATTCTATATCACACAGCTTTCTGTAGATCTCAAATCATATCCCCACCCCCCAGGCTGTCTCTTTTCCAAGCTGAAGAGCCGCCTCCTCCTCATATGGAAGGAGTTCCATCCTCTTAAGTATTTTGGATGCTCTTTGAACCTTTTATATCTTTTGGGGTTTTTTTTAAGATACAGTGAACAGAATTTGAATGCAATGTTTAAGGCGAGGTTGTACCATAGAGTGTTCAAAGACATTATAATATTCTTGGTCTTATTTACCATCTGTTTGCTTTTTTGGTTGCCCCCTTCCATTGCTTCCCTTGGTAGTAATGTCTGGAAAAGATGGGGGAAGAGTAGTACACTGGGGTAAATTATACCACTCTGCTTATAGATTTTAATTGAGCTATTCACAATTATGCCACTTGTTATGACTGCTATAACACACTGGAAGACTGGGCCAAAGTAAAAAGGGGATAATACTCAAACCTGGATTAGTCTGGCAGGATTCAAAGTAAAGAATGAACAGGTAGAATAAATTTCAACTTGAATTCCACCGTCAACCTTTACATCACAAAGTCAAATCAAGCAATCTTTGCAAGACAGTAAGTCCTCTAGGAAAAGCAAAGTTGCTTACCTGTAACAGGTGTTTTCGTAGACATCAGGGGAATGCAGCCACACTTGCCCGCCATTCCCTCATCTCCGCTGCTTCTATTGCTAGAGACATAACTGACAGGAGAAGGGGAGGGGTCTCGAGGGCTTAAAGCTTACTATAGCTAGGGAGAGCAGATACACCAGGCTCAGTCAGAGACTTCCCCAACAAGTGTGGCTACATTCCCCTGCTGTCTACAGCGAATAGCTGAAACTTGTTACACCATTTACAATGAACAGGCATGAACTAAAGCTGAATAAGCCATCTCTAAAATGATCTGAAACTGACCTAGGCTGCTGCGGTTCTGATGTTAGTAAGTGATATGGATTAAAGAATCTGACCTAAGCACACTCTCACCTCCTTTTCAGGTTACTGCTCATATTCAACTCCAGCGAACTTCAACTCACGTGGTTGTCCACAGAATGTGCTGTGGAGCACCAGATAACTGCTAGCAAAGGAGGATACGTTTGAAAACTTCAATAAAAAGTTCTGCTGGCACTTATAGACGAAGGATGGTAACTTCATGTGTACCTGCTATTCCTACAAGCTCAGATGCCACAAGAAGTCCAGCAGGAAATGAACCCATGCAGGCAAAACAGAAAGGAGAAAACAGTGGAACGTGACAATGGACTTTCCACTAATCAAAGCCAATAGGATGATGTTAAAGTTTTTTAATATAACACTTTATCATCCTGTTTAGGGTTACCAGGTTTTCCGTTCGGAAAATCTGGACCCTTTAGACCTGCCCCCAGGCCTGCCCAGTTCCACCCATCTCTGCCCCAGTCCCGCCCCCAATCCTACCCTAGCCCTGTCCCTTGCTGCCTGCTCTGGTCAGGCAGGAGGGCATGTTCGCATGCAGTGCGATGACATCATAGAAACATAGAAAGTGACGGCAGAAAAAGGCCGAGGCCCATCGAGTCTGCCCACACCGCTGACCCCCCCCCCTATTTAATCACTCTCTGATGACCTTTCCCTCCTAGAGATCCGACATGAGCATCCCATCTGTTCTTAAAATCCGGCACGCTGCTGGCCTCGATCACCTGCACTGGGAGCTTGTTCCAGCTGTCAACCACTCTTTCGGTGAAGAAGTATTTCCTGGTGTCGTCATGAAACTTCCCGCCCTTTATTTTCAGCGGTGTCCTCTTGTGGCGGAGGGTCCTTTAAGAAGGAAAATATCATCTTCTCCCTCGATACGACCAGTGACATACTTAAACGTCTCAATCATGTCTCCTCTCTCCCTGCGTTCTTCGAGAAAGTATAGCTGCAATTCGTTCAGTCTTTCTTCGTATGATAGATCTTTAAGCCCCGAGACCATCCTGGTGGCCATCCGCTGTACCGACTCGACTCTCAGTACATCTTTACAGTAATGTGGCCTCCAGAATTGTACGCAGTACTCCAGATGAGGCCTCACCATGGTTCTGTACAAGGGCATTAGGACGTCGGGCTTCCGACTAACAAAGCTTCTCCGGATACAACCCAACATTTGCCTAGCCCTGGATGAGGCCTTCTCCACTTGATTGGCCGTTTTCATGTCTTCACTGATGATCACCCCCAAATCCCGTTCTGCTGTAGTCCTTGCTAAGGTTTTACCATATGCGTCATCGTGTTGCCCTCCTGTCCGACAGCGATTTTGAGGGTTTTGAAAAGCCATCCGGGGAAATCCGGATGTCTGGTGATTGTTGGAAAGACCATTGTCCGGTCCCACTGTTTTCTCCTTTCCATTCCTACGAGCTCAGCACACCTGTATTCCCCAACCAACCCATATTAGTAACAGAAAACTGCATCTGCCTAGCTCTGCAAGATCCAACCTTTCTTTGTATTATGTAGAAATATGTACAGGCTGCAGTGTTTCCCTTACTAAGGCATTTCACACTCAAATACTAAATAGTGTCTCCACAGCAGTGCCACAGGTAAAAAAAAAAAAAAAAAAAGTATGACATAGGCTTGTGAGCTTTTGTATCCAAAATTTATTAGATAGGTAAGACTACAGGAACAGTATGTGAAAAGCAAAAGTCCTTGTCAGCATGGGATACTGAAAACATTAAACTTCAGGACCACCATCATCACATGCTCTGGGGCAAACTGTGCAGTAGTCCTACCCATCCCTCCACAGTACACACACAGGCTGGGCTTAGTGCTGCTTCCGTCTGAAGGAACATCCTATAACAGAAAGATGATATTCATTTAGCACAACTAAAGAAGCCACCAATACACCAATTATCACTTAAGAGCCACATCCAACCTGAAAGTGAATGGAGAGACTAGGGACTATATACCCCTCTGTTTTACAAAATCTTGTTTATGCTTACAGGATTGCACTATGGGGAAAATTCTGAATAAGAAACTGGTTTCTGCAACCGCCTAAGTAGCGGCTGAGAATCGCACACTGACATCCTATACAAAATTGCATCTGCCCTAAGGGACAGAAGCCTATTCTCCCCGACAATTCTCTAACCAGAGATTCGCATTGCCACAGAGCTAATTGCAGCAAGGGAATCTCCCTGCTGCGATCAACTGAGCAGCAGAGACAACCCCCCCTCCCCGACACTGTCTGCAGCAGAAGGGATGCCCAATTCCTCCTGCCCCCCCCCCATCGAAGTCTCCCGGCAGAAGGAATGACACTCCCTCCTGCCGAAACCCCTGCAACAAGCCTCCCCCAACTACAATCCAGCACCCCTTTTGTAGTACGGTGGGCTGGAGAATCGCCTACTCCAGTGTTTCTCAACTTCTTCAAGCCAAGTAACCCCCTAACAAATATCAACCAAGTATCCTGCCCAAGCTCCGCCCCTGACCCCCCTAATAATAGTACCACTTGTAATGCAATTTCTTCCATTCATTTTTCATATACAGTACACACAATATAATCTTAATATATAATGGTAACCACAAAATTAAAAAAAACCATCACACTATGCAGAGAAAATATATTAAACAAAAATCAAGTGGGGAAGGGACTGTACACATCAGCCTCTAGATTAGAACAAATGAAGTTTATTAAAAATAATAACGCTGCTTGCATACGAATTCTTAAGTAGCGTTAGAAACTTGCATTTTCAAGATACAAGTTTGGAGCTGTTCTTTTAGAGAAACGTTAACTCAGTGCCATCTACTGTATCACCAGTTAACCTGATGAAGGCTTTCCATGTCCAACGCTAATAGAAAAAGGACTTTATAATAGGCTTGTATTTATATATAGGCTTGTATTTATATATATGTTATATTTTAATAGATGCTTATTTTTAATAAACTTCATTTGTTCTAGAGGCTGATGTGTTCAGTCCCTTCCCCACTTGTTTGGTTTTGATATCATGTGGGGTTGCGTTTTCCTTTTTGTGGAATACAGAGAAAACGTTAAACGTTAATTATAGTATCATTTAGAAGGGTTTTGAGATTCAAGATGGCTGCGAGTGGCTGAAGCGTCTCTTGAGCGTTCGGTAAAATTGGAAATTTTTACCTTATTGCTTCTCAGCTTTGCCTGAGTGTTTCCTCATGCCTAAGAGGAGAGGGAGAAGTGCCGCTGGAGCCTCGCGGCGCTCTGAAAAGCCCCCTCCTTTCACTATCAAGCAGCTCTTGAACCATCTTCAAAGGGAGCCGAAAACTTCAGGGAATCGCCCGTTGGATTCGTAGGTACAGAGTGACGCCGTAAGAATCCCTGGGTTAGAGGTCACGCTGAGCCCTGAAGCAAGAGACACTCCCCCCCCAACCACAGCATACCAGCTCACCGCGGGAATCAGGCACGTCCAATAAGAGTGCCTGTAACCCGGGAGGCTTGTTCATCTGGGATCTTTGCGACAGACACACTGAAAGACTTTCTTAGTCTGGAGAGTGATACTGCAGCTGGAACATCAAAGAAGAGGGAGGCACAAACTACAAACAAACTACAAACTTGGGAGGTGAGATTTCTTCTTTCATGGTTGAAAAACCCACTGAAATTACAATGGAGTCTCTCTGGGACTTAGTTGTAAAACCGGGAAACTCTTTGAATCCACAAATTAAAACGCTGGAAAAGAAAATTGATAAACAGGAACAAGAACTGAGTTTATTACAATTGGAAATGACCTCAGTTAAAACTAAGTCTCAAAAAAATGAAGCTGAAATAACAGGGGTCAAACAAGTACAAGAAGTTGTGATTAAAGACATTATTAACATTAGGCGGAAACTGGAAATGATTGAAAATGGCCACCGTGCCAATAATTTGCGGTTCTTAAATTTCCCTAGGATTCTTTCTATGTCCCCCAGGGGAAATGCTAAAGAAATATTTCCTGGAAAATTTTTCAGTTTCAGAGGAACTAATTCCACCATTCACACAAGTATTCTATCTGCCTGCTAGAAAATTGGACCAGCAATTGACTAATGAGGGACAACAGGAACCACAATTAGATATTACTACTCTATTGGAAACTTCAATAAGAGAACTAGCTATACCAGCAACATTGTTGGTGACTGTTGTTGCATTGGCACCAGATAAGAACTTGATAATGAAGATGTTGAACCAAAGAGTTTCTGGGTCAGAAAGTACAAATCTTTCCAGATGTTACCAAAGAGACTCAAAGCAGAGAAAGCAGTTCCTGTTATTAAAATCTGGAGTAATTTCAGTGGGGGGGGGAAATTTTTTTCTTAGGTTTCCCTGTAAATGTATTGTTCATTATGGTTCAGATAAATATGTTTGCTTTGAACCGACACATCTAACAAATTTTGTAGCCTTGAAATGTCTTGAGAAAGGTGGAATAATGGAAGTAACAATTGAGACACATGTCACTTAGACCTTAGTCACTTAGATTTTTTTTAATTGCTTAAATTGATTTTTCTTACTTGTTATATAGTCATTCTTTTGAAGTCTTGGATCACAACAAATTGTAGACTATTGATTGCTTAATTGTAAGGAGAATATGTTAGTATCTCTCCTATTTTGTTTTTGTTTTTTTCTTCTTTTCTTTTTGAAGTTCCTAATTACAATCTTACTGTACAAGATGTTATGCTTGGAAATGTGAAAAATTGATAAATAAAAAGATAATTACAGTATCATTTATATTTGTTTTGGGTTTTTTTTCAAAGAGGTCAAGGCAGATAACTTTAAAATATGCAATGTCACCTCAGTAACAACTATAGAAAAATAGACAAATGTAGTGCAAAATATAGACAGCAGATATAAATTCTGAAAACCGACACATTTCAATCACTAAATTGAAAATAAAATCATTTTTCCTACATTTGTTGCAGGTGATTTAATGAGTCTCTGGTTGCACTTCTTTCTGACTGCATTCAATATTTCTTTCTTTCTGCTTCCTCTCCTCCGGACCTCTTTCCCTTCCCTAACATCTCTTTCTGTCCCTCCACGAGTCCAACTTTTCTTCCTCTCTCATCCACCCCTATTGGCAACATATCTCCCTCTCTCTCTCACACTGTCCATCTGTCTTGAGAGATCCTATTTACCTATCCCTTGTTTTTGTTTGCATATTTAGTATGTAATAAGACTGTTGTCATAACCTCAGAGTTCCTCAATGAGGCCCAACCTTCATTGGCTAGCAGATCATGAAGACCTGCTTCTATAAGCAAGTCAACAGAATTAATCACTCCTCATCCTATCTTAGCTTCAGAAAACTAGTTAAAACCAACCTGTTTAACAGATTTGTAACCAAGAACTCTTAAAGCCTCATCCCTATATTCTTCTTACATGTATTCGATGTCCCTACATTGTGACTTTTACTCTGTCTCTCTCCCTCCCTACAAATATTCATGTATTCAAAGACTTCATTGTTATTTTTCGCTGACTGTCCAGCTCTTCTTATTGTAAACCGCCTCAAACTACTATGGCTTTGGCAGTATATACAAATAAAATTATTATTATTAATTATGCTTTGGATGTCCTTGTCCTCATAGGATTACGTATCCTTGTTGGGAGGGGGAGAAAATTGCAGGTTGGGATTTTTTTTTATTGTAAGTCACCATGATAGCCAGTTGTCTGTTTTTATTCCTGTGGTGACCTTACACTGGCTGGTGATTTTTGTAAATTGAATTTTACCTGAGGGTAGTTTCTAAACCACTGTCAGATAAAGGTTTAAGAAAAGGGTTCAAAATTAAGTGTACTGATTTAGATTTATAGGAGAGTATGGTACATGCTGCAATGCTTCTTATTTTAAAAAAATATTTTCTTATGATTTCTTAATGCTCTATATCCATTAAGAAAGCATATGAAAATATGTTTAAAAAATAATAAGAAGGATTACAGCATTATATTTTTGACACTCACAGATAAAGCCAAAGGGCACATTGACAAAAACTGCTTCATGTTCTCCACAGATATCGGGGGGAAACCCTAAACTTTCCCACCCAAATACAATTTATCATGGTTATGCAAAAAAATAAAAAATAAAGCCTAATCAGCCAGCCCTTATTGGTTTCAAAAACAAAAAGTCACTAAGAGCATAGATATAATACACTCTTCTTCCAAAGATCTTGCCAACAGTTGTGTGACATTGTAACTATCTTCAGAAAGATCTTCTCGTCCACAGGACTGATTGATAACAGGCCTTTTCCTCCTTTAAGTAGAATCTGTTAAATTGTTTTCTCTACTGTTGACATGAAAAGAATCCTGTGGCGATTTTTTTTTTTTTCTTGTGATGCTGCTCCAGTCTGGAAGCAGGACCAAAGGAAAACCCTACTCCTCTAGTTTATTTCCAGTGCCATAAGGGAAGACATCCTCTCCACCGTTAATGTTCAAGATTTGGCGTCTGTGATTTAGGCCACAGGCTTGTATGTACTATCTGCCATGTGAATCAGTGAGAGAACTGCAGACAGATGTACAAAGATGCAGGCTAAATTTATTAAACCAAACCAAAGGACCCGACGAGGACCGTGTCGGGTCCTTTGGTTTGGTTCAAGGTGGTAACATTAACCGCATTCATGAGTTTGGTTTAATAAATTGAAAACAAGAGAAAAAGGAAGCCAATATGGTTCTCCAACCTAGTGGCTGAGAAAATAAAGGCAAAAGAGTTGGCGTTCGTGAAATATAAAAAAAATCAAGAAGAGGAGAGCAGAAAGGACTACAGGGTAAAACTGAAAGAAGCCAAGAGAGAGATACATCTGGCGAAAGCACAGGCGGAAGAACAAATGGCTAAAAATGTAAAAAAGGGAGACAAAAATTTTTTCAGATATATTTCGGAGGAAGATGAAAAATGGAATTGCTAGGCTAAAAGATGCTGGGAACCAATATGTGGAAAGTGATGAGGAGAAAGCGAATGTGCTAAACAAATACTTCTGTTCTGTGTTCACAGAAGAAAATCCTGGAGAAGGACCGAGATTGTCTAGCAAAGTTACACGAGAAAATGGAGTAGATTCTGCGCCGTTCATGGAGGAGGGTGTTTATGAGCAACTTGAAAAAATGAAGGTGGACAAAGCGATGGGACCAGACGGGATCCATCCCAGGATACTAAGGGAGCTCAGAGAGGTTCTGGCGAGTCCTATTAAAGACTTGCTCAACAAATCTCTGGAGACGGGAGTGATTCCTGGGGATTGGAGGAGAGCGGATGTGGTCCCTATTCATAAAAGTGGTCACAGGGATGAAGCAGGAAACTACAGGCCGGTGAGCCTCACTTCAGTTGTTGGAAAAATAATGGAAGTTTTGCTGAAAGAAAGGATAGTGTACTTCCTTGAATCTAATGGGTTACAGGATCCGAGGCAACATGGCTTTACAAAAGGTAAATCGTGCCAAACGAACCTGATTGAATTTTTTGATTGGGTGACCAGAGAGCTGGATCGAGGACATATGCTAGAAGTAATTTACTTGGATTTCAGCAAAGCTTTTGATACAGTTCCTCATAGAAGGCTGTTGAACAAACTTGAAGGGCTGAAGTTAGGACCCAAAGTGGTGAACTGGGTCAGAAACTGGCTGTCGGACAGACGCCAGAGGGTGGTGGTTAATGGAAGTCGCTCGAAGGAAGGAAAGGGATCAGTGCTGGGGCCAATCCTGTTCAATATGTTTGTGAGTGACATTGCTGAAGGGTTAGAAGGAAAAGTGTGCCTTTTTGCAGATGATACCAAGATTTGTAACAGAGTAGACACCGAAGAGGGAGTGGAAAATATGAAAAAGGATCTGCAAAAGTTAGAGGAATGGTCTAATGCCTGGCAGCTAAAATTCAATGCAAAGAAATGCAGAGTAATGCATTTGGGGATTAATAATAGGAAGGAACCGTATATGCTGGGAGGAGAGAAGCTGATATGCACGGATGGGGAGAGGGACCTTGGGGTGATAGTGTCTGAAGATCTAAAGGTGAAAAAACAGTGTGACAAGGCAGTGGCTGCTGCCAGAAGGATGCTGGGCTGTATAAAGAGAGGCGTAGTCAGTAGAAGGAAGAAGGTGTTGATGCCCCTGTACAGGTCATTGGTAAGGCCCCACTTGGAGTATTGTGTTCAATTTTGGAGACCGTATCTGGCGAAGGACATAAGAAGACTTGAGGTGGTCCAGAGGAGGGCGACGAAAATGATAGGAGGCTTGCGCCAGAAGACGTATGAGGAGAGACTGGAAGCCCTGAATATGTATACCCTAGAGGAAAGGAGAGACAGGGGAGATATGATTCAGACGTTCAAATACTTGAAGGGTATTAACGTAGAACAAAATCTTTTTCAGAGAAAGGAAAATGGTAAAACCAGAGGACATACTTTGAGGTTGAGAGGTGGTAGATTCAAAGGCAATGTTAGGAAATTCTACTTTACGGAGAGGGTGGTGGATGCCTGGAATGCGCTCCTGAGAGAGGTGGTGGAGAGTAAAACTGTGACTGAGTTCAAAGAAGCGTGGGATGAACACAAAGTTTCTAGAATCAGAAAATATGATTAAATATTGAACTAAGGCCAGTACTGGGCAGACTTGCACGGTCTGTGTCTGTATATGGCCGTTTGGTGGAGGATGGGCTGGGGAGGGCTTCAATGGCTGGGAGGGTGTAGATGGGCTGGAGTAAGTCTTAACAGAGATTTCGGCAGTTGGAACCCAAGCACAGTACCGGGTAAAGCTTTGGATTCTTGCCCAGAAATAGCTAAGAAGAAAAAATTAAAAAATTTAAATTGAATCAGGTTGGGCAGACTGGATGGACCATTCGGGTCTTTATCTGCCGTCATCTACTATGTTACTATGTACATCTGTCTGGAGTTTTCTTTGTTTTGGTTTGTGTTTCTATTCACTGCAGATTGTGTTGGATTTCTTCCTTTTGTTGTTTAATGGGTGAGAGAAAACATGAACCCAGAGGCAGTCAAAGGGCCAGTTCCAAGCTCTTGACCATGACATCATGCTGGGACAACCTTCCTTGCTTAATGTGAATCTTTGATGTCATAAATAGCTTCCGTGCTAGGAGTTGGAGTGTGAATTCCTCTCCCTAGATTTTCATATGTAAACATGGGCATGGGGCAGCATTGGTTCTTCCTCCTCCTCCTCCTCCTCGGGCTTCTGTCCCCTACCCTTTCCAGCAAGCTTAACGTGCCGAAGGTGCTGCTGCCCTTCTCCAGGGATGTGAAGTCGGGGTTTTTGTTAGAGGCTGAGGGCTGTTACACTTGGTAAGAATTGTATGCATGTGCCTAGATATACTGCATAGCCCCATTAAGTCCAAGAAAGGAGGGGGGGAGGGGAATGTTTATGTCTATGACGAGCTTTCTGTATGGCACATCGGAGCAGTTCACAATAAAAAAAATAAAAATCGCCGTCCGTGTAATGCTATAACAGTTACAAGTCCAACTAAGATCAAAGATAAGAAACAAATAGATGAAAAAAAAGGGGTGGGGGGGCTAAGCACCTTTCCTTCCTGTAGCAAACAAACCCCAGGCCGCCATCCGAGCACACGCGCAGAGCTGAAAGAAAACGTAGGTTTTAAAGAACCGTTTGGACGTCTGCTCAAGAGGGATTTCAGGTGCAGCCACTGCTCTGGGTTTCCCCCGCCGTGGAGCTAAAGTAAGAAAACGCGCCCGCCCTAAGGGGAGAATCCACGCGCTGGTCCCAATCGCGGTCGTGGCGACAACTTTGACGCGGGCCTGGGAAGGGGCTTTGTTTCAAGATGGCGCCGGGAGAGGCAGTTGGAGAAGGTGCCTTGTTTGTCTTATTTTGGGTTTCTTTTTTCTAGTTTTTAATCTTTCCGCTTTATTTTTTTTGTTTTGACCCGATTGAGCTACAGTAAGAAAATGCACCTACCCTAAGATAATCCTCGTTCTTGTCCCAATCACGGTAGTGGCGACAACCTTGAACCAGGCCTGTGAAGGGAGTCTTTTCAAGATGGCGCCGGGAGAGACAGTTGGAGAAGTTGCCTCCTCGACCCTTGTTTGTCTTATTTTTGGGGGTTTTTTCCCCTAGTTTTTAATGTTCCTGCTTTATTTTTTTGGTTTTGACCCGATTGAGCTACAGTAAGAAAATGCACCTACGCTAAGAGAGAATCCACTTATTTGTCCCAATCACGGTTGTGGCGACAACCTTGAACCAGGCCTGTGAAAGGAGTCTTTTCAAGATGGCTCGCCCCTTGTTTGTCTTATTTTTGGGTTTTTTTTCCTAGTTTTTAATGTTCCCGCTTTATTTTTTGGTTTTGACCCGATTGAGCTACAGTAAGAAAATGCACCTACGCTAAGAGAGAATCCACGTATTTGTCCCAATCACGGTCGTGGCGACAACCTTGACGCAGGCCTGGGAAGGGAGGCTTTTCAAGATGGCGCCAGGAGAGGCAGTTGGAGAAGGTGCCTCCTCCCACCTTGTTTGTCTTATTTGGGGGGGGGGGTCTAGTTTTTAATGTTCTCACTTTATTTTTGGGTTTTGACCCGATTGAGCTAAAGTAAGAAAATGCACCTACCCTAATAGGATCATCGTTCTTCTCCCAATCACGGTAGTGGTGACAGCCTTGACCCAGGCCTATGAAGAGAGTCTTTTCAAGATGGCGCTGGGAGAGGCAGTTGGAGAAGTTGCCTCCACTCCCCTTGTTTGTCTTATTTTGGGGGGGTTTTCCTGGCCCTGGCCTGTCCTTGGTCACTGGATGAAGTGGTAACAGCCGTTATCCCAGGACAAGCAGGCAGCATATTCTCAACAGTGGGTGACGTCACCGACGGAGCCCCGCAGCGGACAGCCTCGAAAGCAGACATGCTTGAAGATCTTTGTAAGAGCTTCCAAGTGCTGCACTGCGCATGCGTGAGTGCCTTCCCGCCCAGTTAGGGCGCATGTCTCCTGTGAGGAACCTCAGTTCAACGTTTTCTGCGGAGCCAAGAAGTCCTTTTCAGCTCTGTAGCCTTCGTTGCCTTCTCTCACCGCGGCTTTTTTATTATTTTATATTTAAGTTGCTGTGCTCGCGTTTTACCATTCTTTCTTTAAAAAACAAACAAACCAGGTTTATTTGACTTTTTTCTCTTGTCATTCAGGTCAGCGGCCTTTGGGCCTAGACCCGGCTGCTCGCCTCATTTGGTACGTCGGACTTTATTTTTTCTATGTCCCGGCCTCTTACCAGGTTCAAAAGGTGTAAGCAGTGCAACAAGACCATTTCCATCACCGATCCCCATAGTTGGTGTATGGTTTGTTTGGGTCCTGAACATTGCTACAACGCTTGTCTGCGCTGTGCTACCCTTCAACCTTGGGCCTTTCGTCGAAGCTGTGCCAATTTTCTTCAACTTTTTGGCACTATGGACCAACCGCCTGAGAAGGCCTCGACCTCGGCTTCAGGGATGGCCTTGACATCGAAGTCCTTGACACCAGCTTCTGCCTACACTAAGGCCTAGACCTTGACACCCTCGGTCTCAAAAGCCTCGCCGGCACCCCCTCTGAAGTCGTCTTTGGGTAAGTCTCCTGTCTCTCCTTCAGGTACCATTTCTAAGAAGCCCCCAGAGTCTCAGGCATCCCAGGCCGTATCTATTCTACGGTCCTGCCAGCCTCTTCGAGACCTCCAGCTAAACGTGCCTCCAAGCATCGGGAATACTCATCCTCGAGGTTGCCCTCCTTGAAGCGTACTGCTGCATCTTCGAGACCTGATCCTTTTGTCTCGGTGCCTATGTTCGATGATATGTTGAAAGCCATTCTGACCACTCAGATTTCCTCGGTCGTGGCTCAATTCCTTCCGTCCTCGACTCTGCTTCCTTCGAGCCAGCCTGAGCAGCAGTCTGGGACTCCTGTCGAAGCACCTCGAGGCAAGCCTCGGAAGCCTCGCCAGTTCTCATCCAGTGACTCTTCACCTACTCCTCGGACAATGTCTCCTCAGCCTCGACCGAACCATCGCTCGAGGCATTCGAGACATCTTACTTCAAAGTTTCTTAAAGAGACATCTCTGCCACAGAAACCTTCGCCTTCTTTGGATACTGAGACTTCTATGCCTCGTTTATCTAGGGCTCCTGAGACTTCTTCCAAATCTAAACATAAGTCTCGAAAAGGTCTTACACCGGCTGCTTCTCCTCAAAGTCTATCAAGGTCGAGGACTCCTCCATCGAGACCGCCTCTGAGGGAGTCTTCTCCTCGACCCATTCTGTTCCACGAACCCCGGGAACTTCACAATTGAGGGTTTTGAAGCGCAAACACTCACTGGCTCCTCCTCATGCAGGTAGTGCAGCTTCCTCAATCACTGTACGCCTGGACTCGGAGCCTTTATCTCAGTATTCCAGAGAGGCTTCTCCTTCCTACTCTGCAGTGCCTTGGTCTCGCACTCCTCTAGAAGATGCCTCGACCTCAAAGTCTGCCTCTTTTGCCAGGTTTGTTTTCGACATGGGAAAAGCTTTGCAGCTGGATTTCCATTCTGATTCCAAATACACTCCTGAATACTTGGCGGACATGGAGTTGCCTCATCTATCCAAGGAAACCTTGCGCCTTCCTATGACTCCAGTTTTGAAGCAAATTTTCATCAGGAATATGAAAACTTATTCCATTACTGCTATTCCATCCAAGCTGGAATCCAGATATCGCACAGTACCTTGCAAAGGCTTTGAAAAATCTCAATTATCCCACCAGTCTTTGGTTGTGGAATCCTCTTTAAAGAAATCTCATCCATCAAAAATCTATGCAGCGGTCCCTCCAGGCAGGGAGGGCCGTACCATGGACAAGTTTGGCCGTCGGTTGTATCAAAATTCCATGATGGCTAACCGAATTCTGAATTATAACTACACTTTCACTACTTATTTCAACTACTTCCTCAAATTGATGCCTAAATTCTACCCGGCTCTTAAGGAGCAGTGTCTTCCGGAATTCAAGCAGATTATCACAACTCTGTCTGAACTTCGCCTCTTTATGCTACAAGCCACATACGATGCCTTTGAGCTCTCTTCCAGGGTCTCTGCCTTTGCAGTAGCCATGCGTCGCCTAGCCTGGCTCCACATTGTTGATATGGACCCCAATTTGCAGGACCGCCTAGCCAACTTGCCTTGCCAGGGAAATGAACTGTTTGATGAATCCATTGAAGCTGCTACGAAGCGCCTCTCTGAACATGAGCGCTCCTTTGCTTCGTTGATTTGGCCGAAGCCTAAGACTCCTCCTGCTCGGCTATACAAACAACCACCACGTCGTTATCCTCAAAAAACGACGCCAGCTTTCTCCAGGCCTCCACCTAAAAGGCCACCACAGCAACAGTGGCAGCAGAAAGCTCAACCACCTGCTGCAACTAAACCAGCTCAGTCTTTTTGACGTTCCCAGTCTGAGCATGCCAATCTCCCTACATCAGAATTCTCTTCTGCCCATCGGAGGTCGTCTTCACCATTTTTATCCCCAGTGGCAACTGATCACCTCAGATCTCTGGGTTTTCACCATCCTTCAGGAAGGGTACTCTCTACACTTTCTTCAGGTACCTTCAGATCGTCCTCCAAGAGTCTCCTTCAAATTCGTCGCAACTTCCCCTTCTTCAGGAAGCTCAGGCTCTTCTGTGCCTTTGAGCTGTCGAAGAAGTCCCTTTACATCAACGGGACAAGGGTTTTTATTCCCGTTATTTTCTAGTTCCCAAGAAGACGGAGGATTTGCAACCCATTCTAGACCTCAGAACCCTCAACAAATTTCTAGTCGAAGAGAAGTTTCGGATGCTTTCTTTACCAACTCTATACTCCCTGATGAATCAGGGAGATTGGCTATGCTCTTTGGATCTCAAAGAGGCTTACACTCATATCCCCATTCATCCAGCCTCTCACAAATTCCTAAGGTTCAAGGTGAGGAATCTTCATCTGCAGTACAGAGTTCTTCCTTTTAGCCTCGCCTCATCCCCCAGAGTCTTTATGAAGTGTTTTGTGGTGGTGGCTGCTGCCCTCCATATGTTCTTCCCCCCCCCCAAACCACCTCCAGTGGTATGGGATCTCAGTGTTGTCCTGGCTCAATTGATGAAGCCTCCATTTGAACCAATTGATAAGGCTCATCTCAAGTACCTTACTTGGAAAGTAGTTTTTCTGATTGCCCTCATGTCTGCTCGAAGAGTCAGTGAGTTACAAGCTTTGGTTGCGGATCCTCCTTTCACAGTTTTCCATCATGACAAGGTGGTCCTCCGTACTCATCCGAAATTCTTACCTAAAGTTGTTTCAGAATTTCACATCAATCAATCTATTTTTTCCAAAGCCTCATTCTAATCCTGGAGAAGTGGCTCTCCATACTTTGGACTGCAAGCGTGCCTTGGCTTTCTACTTGCAATGCACTCAACCTCACAGGACAGCCCCACAATTTTTCTTCTTCGATCCAAATAAGTTGGGACACCCTGTCTCGAAGCGAACCATCTCCAACTGGATGGCTGCTTGCATCTCTTTCTGCTATGCTAAGGCTGGTCTCCCTCTGCAGGGTCGAGTCATGGGCCACAGAGTTCGAGCAATGTAGTTTTCCTCAGATCAACTCCTAGTGAGGAAATCCGCAAGGCTGCCACTTGGTCCTCGGTTCATACATTCACCTCTCATTATTGTCTGGATACTTTCTCCAGAAGGGATGGCCATTTTGGACAATCTGTTTTGCAAAATCTTTTTTCTTAACTTTACAACTTTTCCTCCATCCCATTATGCTTAGCTTGAAGGTCACCCACTGTTGAGGATATGCTGCCTGCTTGTCCTGGGATAAACCACAGTTACTTACCGTAACAGTTATTATCCAGGGACAGCAGGCAGATATTCTTACAACCCACCCTCCTCCCCTGGTTGGCTTCCTAGTAGGTATCTGAACTGAGGTTCCTCACAGGAGACGCGTACCCTAACTCGGGCGGGAAGGCACTCGCGCATGCGCAGTGCAGCACTCAGAAGCTCTTACAAATCTTCAAGCAAGTCTGCTTTCGAGGCTGTACGTTGCAGGGCTCCATCGGTGACGTCACCCACTGTTGAGAATATCTGCCTGCTGTCCCTGGATAACAACTGTTACGGTAAGTAACTGTGCTCTATGGGATGGATGGAAAATCAAGAGCCATAATTGGGGGGCAAAAGGTAAAACACGGATTTAACGGATCTTCTGGATTTCCCCTGATCATCTATAAATTTTAAAATTTCACTGTCTCATGACTCTTATAACGATGAGGACGATGGATATATATATATATATATATATATATACTAGTCTTTAAGCCCGTTACATTAACGAGTGCTAGAATAGATGTGTCTGTCTGTGTTTCTTTCTCTCTCCTTGGCCGCTGTCTGTGTCCTTCTGTCTCTCCCCCCCCCCGAGCAAAGCTGTCTGCCCCCAGCACACCCCTCCCCCAAAGCAGCCCCCTTTCCCTCTCCCTAACTGTCTTTCCATGGCCCTCTTCTGTCTTCCCCCCCAGAGCAAAGCTGTTTGCCCTAAGTACACCCTTCCCCCCAAAGCAGCCCCCTTTCCCTTTCTCTCCATGGCTCCGTCTTCCCCCCAGAGCAAAGCTGTCTGTTCCCAACACACCTCCCACCCAAAGCAGTCCCTTTCCCTCTTCCTATCTTTCCATGGCCCCTTCTGTCTCCCCCCAGCACACCCCTCCCCCAAAGCAGCCCCCTTTTCCTTTCCCTGTCTCTCCATGGCCCCTTCTGTCTTCCCCCCAGAGCAAAACTGTCTGTCCCCAGCACACCTCCCCCCAAAGCAGCCCTCTCTCCCTATCTCTCCATGGCCCTTTCTGTCTCCCCTCAGCACATCCCTCCCCCCAAAGCAGCCCCCTTTCCCTCTCCCTCTGGCCCCCTGTATTGATCCCCCTGCTTACCCTCCCTCCATCCCGGCCGCTCCCCAACCCGGAAGCATGCTCCCTCCCGACGCGATCGCGTGCGTCAGAGGGAACGTGCCACAGAGGCCGGAAAGCGTCCCACGAGGCCCACCAAAGCTGGCCACAATCGCAGGCTGCCCCGAAGAGGAGGACCAGCGGCAGCAGCGAGCGCGGGAGGTGTGTTCGAGGTGAGCTTCCTTCGGGTTGGTGAAGTGGGGGCGGGAGGTGTGTTCGAGCTTGCTTCGGGTTGGTGAGTGAGGGCGGGGAGTGGCCTGAGTGATCCCTGGCCGAGTTCTAAAATGGAACACGGCCACGGATCACACACCACTGCGGCAGGGATCACGCTTTTTTAAAAGCGCATGCGCCACTAACATTTTACTATATAGGATTTTTTATCACTTCAGATGTCAGTAAGGCCGTGCATAAGTCTGCAATTCCAGTCCTTCAATGTCCACCTTAAAAGCCTTCCTAGGGTTTTAGAATCAGAAAATAATATTAAATATTGAACTAGGCCAGTTACTGGGCAGACTTGCACGGTCTGTGTCTGTGTATGGCCGTTTGGTGGAGGATGGGCAGGGGAGGGTTTCAATGGCTGGGAGGGTGTAGATGGGCTGGAGTAAGTTTTAACAGAGATTTCGGCAGTTGGAACCCAAGCACAGTACAGGTTAAAGCTTTGGATTCTTGCCCAGAAATAGCTAAGAAGAAAAAAATTAAAAAAATTAAATAAATTTAAATTGAATCAGTTGGGCAGACTGGATGGACCATCCGTCATCTAATATGTTACTATGTATCCCATAATGGTGTACAAAAGACCAAAACTCAAATACAAAACATTCAGGAAAAACACAATAAAAACAAGCACTTAATGTAAAAGTACTTCCCAAAATTAAAAGCTCTTCAAACTTCTGAACATAATGGGCCAAATTCTGTATATGACACCTAGTCTCAGCCTTAGCTGCTTTAGAGAATTGCACACGTGTCTATCCTCACGGATAGAAGCCTAAGCCTGCCTAACCACCACGATTCTCTAACCAGCATCCATGTTACAGGCACGGGTTAGAGAATCGGGTTGCTGCTGAGCTGATCACAGCAAGGTAATCTCCCTGCCGCAATCAGTTTATCGGCTGCGGCAGGGAACCCGTCCCTCCATGAAGATGACTAGCAGGAGGGAAGCCCAGTCCCTCCTGCCAGAAACCCCAAAGTCCCCCAACCCCACTAATGTCTGTGGCAGGAGTATTCTATTCCTCCTGCCACCAATTCCCTCCTCCCAAGACATCCCCCGGCAGGAGGGATGCCCAGTCCCTCCTGCTTGAATCACCCTCCCCCCCAAGACATTCCCTGGCACTGGCAGGAAGGCTGTCCAGTCCATTCACTTATGTCCCAGATTCCCTTTTCTGCTTTTCTTTGTTTTGTGGGTTTTTGTTTTTTTTTTGGGGGGGGGGGCTTTTTAACTGTCTTTCCAGGATCACCTATTTTACATTTTGTCCCCATCTGTCCAGCATCTGTCCCCTACCATCTCTATCCTGAGCTTCTCTCCTCTGTGTTCCTCTTCATTCCCCTGCTTCCATCATCCCTCTGTCAGAATTGCTCCTTTTCAAGCAATGTCCCTGTTTCCATTTTCTCTCCCCATCAAGAATTCTTCTCCACGTCTGTCCCTCTCTGTATTGAATTGTATATAGCGCAACCCCACCTTCAGTTTGATATATAATTTGTACAGTACTCTGATAACACAGTGTCCCATTGATTGTCCTCCTTCCACCAGATCTCTGAGATGCCTATTATAGCTACCTTTTCATGTTATGTGCTCTAGCTCTCCTATCTTATTCTTTAGGTAGAGAATGACACGGAGACACATTTTTCCCCATCCCTGCAGGAGCTCAATTTCCCCGTCCCTGTGCATTTTATCACTGTCCTTGTCCCATTCCTTTAAGCTCTGCCTTAACCACACAAGCCTCAAACACCTATGATTTAAAGTGTTTGAGGCTTGTGCAGATGAGGACGGAGCTTGCAAGAATGGGGCAGGGACAGGAAAATAATTTTCCGAGATGGTAAAATAAGCTCCTACGGAGACAGGGAAAATTTGTCCCCGTGACATTCTCTATCTTTAGGTTTCTGTCTCTGTTCCAATAACCCTGCAGTGTAGCAGCTCTCTGTCTTCCATCGTATGTGGAATTAGACCTATATTTCTGTGTTTTGTAGGTTGTCTACACGTCCTGACATAGTGTCTATTTCACCCATGCCTGAAAACAATAGCCTGTGTTCCCAGAAGGCCCTTCTGTCTGCCCAGTCCACACAGCCCATACGACTCAGCAGCGTTATTATAGCAGAGGAAATAGGTAGGTGAAATGCTCCTAATCCCAGCAGCATTAAATTTACTGCATTATCCAGAAGTAATACTCTGAACAGAGTTAAAGTGACTGTTCACTGTTTAAAATGCAGTCTTATGTACTAGGGTTACTGGTGAGGGCTCGCGTGGAATATTGCATCCAGACCTAGAGGTTGAATGAGTAAAGTGGGATAGATAAGAGCAGATGTGGTCCAGAGAAAGATTGGTTTTTTTTCGCAATTTGTATTTCCCTCTATTTCTATGTCATTTTTATAATAACCACTGCTTCCATGGTTTCACCTTATGCAATATCATGAGTGCGTGGTCTGCACCAAAAACCCTTACAGTAAGTCCTAATTGTGCATAGCCAAGAGGAGGATTTTTGTATACGTGTTTAAATTGCATTTTATCGGGGAGAACAAGACCTCAGAAGCCACCTTGAACTTGATATGTAGCTCCCTCTTAGGCTCTTGTATCACTTTCATTGTCAAAAACTTCCTCCAAATTTTTATTTTCTGCAAATTTTTAAAGAATTCATTTTGTGTTCTTATTCAAAATCAAAAGCAAGACATCTCAACCTAGACAGCAGATTTGCTACCTGACTTCTTCAGAGATGTAAGTTTCAATTCTAGAAAATATTTTGATACAGTTTCTTGGGTTTGTTTTGTTTGGGACTTTGGAGGCTTATGGTATGCGAGGCCTTTTTCAGTATGTGGTAAGGGCCCTCTATCATAATAATAATAACAGATTATATACCGCAGAACCGTGAAGTTCTATGCGGTTTACAATGATTAGAAATGTTACAGATTGAGTGAATAAACAAAGTTACAGATTGAATGAATAAACAAAGTACAGATTTAGCGACAGGTGGTTCTTGCGCTCGGTTGTTAAGGACTAAGATTGAATAGGTTGGTTTCCTAAGTATTTCAGGAATAGATGTGTTTTCAGGCGTTTCCTGAATTCTCCATAGGTAGTAGACACAAGCAATTGTTCAAGGTCTTTACTCCATAGTGCTGCTTGATGTGCGAAAAGATGTTGATGATGACTTTTAAATTTATAACCTCTAACCGATAGAGAAACGAAGTTCAGGCGTGAGCGTCGCTGGTGTCTGTTGGTTGAGAAAGAGAAAAGATCTGTTATGTATTTGGGGGCTAAGCCATAGAGTACCTTGAAGCAAAAACAACCAAACTTGAATTTCACACGTGTCTCCATCGGTAGCCAGTGTAAGAGTCGATAGGAAAGTGTCACTTGATCAAACTTCTTCAGTCCACAAAGTAGTCTAACTGCTGTATTTTGAACTAGTTGCAATCGCCACATGTATTTCTGGGGAGTGCCAAGTAGGCGATGTTACAATAATCGAGTTGACTCAGAATAAGGGATTGTACTAGAATTCGAAATGATGAGGCATCGAAGTAAGCTCTGATGGACCGAAGTTTCCAGAGGGTGTGAAAGATTTTTCTGATCAAGGAGTCAACCTGGTCTTTCATGGTCAGGTTTTGGTCCAGTATTACACCCAGTATCTTCATAGCCCTCAGGATGTGGTGTGGGTTAATGGAATCATTATTGATCCCGTTACCATAGGTCAGGGTACTAGGCGAGGATGTCTTCTCTGCCCTGCTTTTTGTGTTGATGCTGGACCCGTTGATACGAGAAATGCACAGTTACCCAGAGATTACTAGAGTGAGATTGGGAAGGGAGTAATTTACCATAGCTGCTTTTGCAGATGACCTTTTGGTGCATCTTACCAGTCCCCAGTTATCTTTGGCAACTCTTTTACAGAGCTTTCGGGAATATGAGGACTTTTTGGGTTTTAAATTGAACTACACAAATCAGAGGTTAGTGGACTCATAATTGAAACAGAAATACATCTAAAAACACATCCAAATCGGCACTTGGCCAATCTAAAAGACAGGTCGTCCAAGTGCCGATAATTGAAACGGGTTTTTAGACATATCCAGAGACTTTTTAGGCCTCTGAATCCTGCTGTGCACCTAGAGCTGAAAGGGGCGTTTTTGAAGGAGTGGTTAGGGCGGGATGTGGGCCGACCTAGACTTAGTTGTACTACAGGGATTTTCAAAAGTTTAGGAGACTGCCTGGATGGAACTCATATGTTGTGACTTAGGTGATCTAAAAACAAATCCAAGTGCCTAGAAGGTATCCAAAGGGTCCAGGTAACCACTGCAGACACAAAGTACAGACCCCCACACATTCCCCCTGTGATCACTGACCCTCCACCACACCGCCATAAAAATTGGAATAAAATCATACATACCTGTCTCCAGAACATCAACACTTTGCATAGGAAAGCCTATTAAAGCTGCACAGAGTTGGCTTAAGTAGTCTGCGGGGTGGGCTAGTGAACCATAGAGAGGAGGGCCTTGGCCCATAAGACACTGCATTCATGATGGAAAATGTGAGTCCACCAAAACCCCCACTGTACTGTCATATAGATAGCACCTGCAGCCATAAGGGCTATTGGGGTTGTAGACAGGTGGGTATAGTAGGTTTTGGGGGATTACCATGATCTGCAAGGGAGTTGTGGTGATATGTTTATGTGGCACCCTTTTTGTGAAGTTCACAGCAGTGCCATGTAAGGTGCCCCCCTACTCTGTTGCCATGTCTGAGTGGCCAGTCCATCACTTTGCTGACCCCTCCCATGTCCAAAAGGTCTTGTTCTAGGCATTTGGGACTTAAGATGATTTTTTGTACAAGAATGTAATACAAAGATAGATGTACTAGCGGTCTGGTAACTGTGCTTTAGTAAGGCTATTCTTATGTTCATGATTTGCTGATAAAAAGCCTCTTGATACCAAAAATAGTTCTTTTTAATTACCAATTGTGCCAAGTCCATTAGGATAGTCATGTGGTACAATAAAACTGTAAGCTGAATCTGTGTCCTAAAAAGTGGCATCACTGAGGCCTTTAGATTTTGTATTCAAGGTGCCAGAAAAATGAATATTAGATTTGAAAATTCCTGCCTACACAATGTTACAGTAATTAAGTCAAGGACCAATAAAAGCATGGAATAAAGCATACAAGACAGATAACTCAAGGAAGTGTGTAATAGTCATGGTCCCTGAAACTGTCCAGTGAAATTGGTGCTTCAGTTCCAGAATGCTTCAAGATAGCATCGTTACAGATCTAGGGCAGGCTGACCTCAAACTTCCCTCTTGGATCTTGGTAACTTAGCTGCTCTGGGGAATCAGGAGCAGCATTAGAAATGGTTTTGTCACAGACAGGGTGCTAAGTGCCTGAAATGGCCACCCAGGAGCTGTGGTGGTGAGACAAAAGGAGAGGTGAAGAAAACCCAGAGGATATCTGGTGGTCAGAAGATGGGGTGGCAGGGAATCAGCTGAGGTCTGTATCTTTATATAGCATAGTCTAGATGGGTCTCGAGATCTTTGACTGCCATCCGATTCAATATTCTGTATCGCTTGGTAGACTGGTATAGTCCTTACGAATGGGCAATATGCCTCACTGCTAACAGTAGGTGGAGACTGAGATCAAACTTGTATATCAGTATAGCATACCCCTCTTGCTACTCCAGTTTTTCTCAGTCTCCGGTAGCAGGTGGTAAGGCTTTTCAGCTCCCCACTTAGCACTGTTAGAACTTTGTGGACTCCTGGTTCCCCTTTTTGTGCCAGATAGAGCTTGTGCGAGTTCTGTTTGGGGATCCATCTAACCTCGGGGTGCTTATCTATCGAAGGCGCCTCTGTCTCCCAGATAGTACGAGACTTTATACAGAAAGGCTATTCATCTAAGTTCTGTTTTTGGATTGGTCCGGAGAAGTCATCTGACGAGATCCAAGTGAAAAGGTGCTAATTATAATTTAGTCTGTGTTAGGATGTGGTTGAACTCGCATCTCATCACAGGTGTTCTCCACACACCTCTTTTATAATAATTAAGACCTGAACAGTTACCTCATGTGACTCTCTGTCTGAGAGAGAGTGAATCGGACCTTAAACAGATTTGAATTCCATCACATCAAGGAAACCTAAATTTACAGCTGCCAACCTAAATTTACAGCTGGGCCAGTGGCTGATGAACGCTTGTTCCTGTAACAGAAGGATTTTCTTATCTGCTGAGCTGAGGAGAGACGTCTTCCATTTCACCTGATTCTGTGCTAAGGCCTAATTGAATGGTGAGATAAGGAACTTATCTTATCAGCTAGGGTTAGATAAAGTATCCTATTGTGATATAGGAAAAGGTTTGTAAAGCTACTCTTGGTGATAACTGTAATAGATTGCTGCTAATCAGGAATTGTTATTATAAGGAATTGTTTAGTGTGTGTAAGAATTAGTTACTTATTTATCTAGCAAGTGTTTTGTGATAATTATGTACTGAGTTTCATATATTTAATCAGATATTTTGTGAACAATATTTAGATATTGCTGCTGGCTTGTGAATTATATTTTTCTATTTTCATAATAAAAATATTTCTCATTAGCCTGGGTCTGGTCGTGTAAGTAGGCTAAGAAAGTTGAACCTGGATGAGATATGGTCTTCCCTAGAAACTAACAGGCACGTATTTGTTATGTAACTGATTAGTGGATTATAAATCTTTCTACAGTCCAGTCGGCTATGTGTGGCGGACTGGTGGCTCGGGCGTGTTTTCATTGGGCCCAGCATGTACTTGATGATAAATTTGAGAATTGGGACTTGCCTGAAGAAGTTGCCAAAATTGAATTGGGTTCTTCTTATCTCTCGGATGCCATGTATGACCTCTTGTGAGCTTCTGCCAAGTCTCTGGGCTTAGGAGTGGCAGCACGCTGTATCTTGTGGCTTCGCACTCAGTGTCCAAAGCTAAGTTGCCGAAGTTTCCTTATAAAGGATCTTTCTTGTTTGGTGAGGACCTGGACAAGTTGGTTCAGACTCTCACTGATTCTAAAGTGCCTCATTTGCCTGGGGATTGGCCTAGGCCGCTGACTCGAAGCGGCGCTGCTCGTGGGCGTGATTTCCGCAGTTTTCGCTCCGGTTGAGGGGCTGCTTCTTCTCAGTCTCCTGGGCTTTCAAGAAGCAGGTTCTTCCAGCGCATGCAGTCCTTTCGTGGGTCCGCCGGTGTGCAGGTAGCGCTCCCGCCGGGTCCCCTGCTGCCCATCCTGCACAATGACTCCTTGCTGGCGCTCGTCTTGGTTCCGGTGGGCACCCGGTTGAGAGACATTTATCCACAGTGGGCAGACATCACGTCTGATCAGTGGGTTCTGGAAGTGATCTAGGACGGCTATGCTCTAGAGTTTGGCCGGTCCTTGCCAGACCGTTTGCTCACTTCTCCCTCGCAGGTGGCGTGGAAGCAGCAGGCTTTTCGTCAAACCCTTCAAAGATTGTTGGTTCTCCACGCAGTGGTTCCAGTTCCCCTTCGGGAGTGGGGCACAGGTTGGTACTTGATTTACCTTGTGGTGCCAAAGAAAGAAGGGACCTTTCGACCCATCCTGGATTTGAAGGGGATCAACAGGACTCTTCACTTGCCTTCCTTCCGCATGGAAACTCTGCGGTCTGTGATTCTGGCGGTTCAGCCGGAGGAGTTTCTGTCCTTTCTCGATCTGACCGAGGCCTACTTACACATTCCTATTCGGGCCTTTCATCATTGCTTCTTGCATTTTGCAATTTTAGGGCAACACTATCATTTCTGTGCACTTCCCTTTTGGTCTGGCCACGGCTCCGCAGACGTTCACCAAGGTGATGGTGGTTGTTGCGGAAGTGTTGCACAAACAGGGCATTCTTGTTCATCCTTATCTGGATGACTGGTTGATTCGAGCCAAGTCGTTCCAAGAGAGCACTCGGGTCACAGCTTGGGTGGTGGAATTTCTGCAGTCACTGAGATGGGTAGTCAACCTTGCAAAGAGACGGTTGTCTTCATCTCAGTGCCTGGAATATCTTGGGGTCCTGTTCGACATCTCCTTGGGGAAGGTCTTCCTTCCGGAGGCCCGGGTGAGCAAATTGTAATCTCAAATTTGCCTGCTTATGGCATCCCCGGGTGCAGGATTTCCTCCACATCCTCGATGTAGTGAGGTGGTTGCGGGCCCACATGCTTCCTCTTCAGTATGCTCTTCTTCACAGGTGGTCACCTCAGAGACACAGACTGTATCACTCTGTTTCACTTTCGGGCTTAGCTCGGAGCAATCTTCACTGGTGGCTTCAGACCCTCCCATCTTGTAAAAGGGACAAGTCTGGATCAGCCGCAGTGGACGGTGCTGCTCACAGATGCCAGTCTTCTCGGTTGAGGGGCTGAGTGTCTAGGTCACTTGGATCAGGGCACCTGGTCCACAGAGAAGGCTTCTTGGTCGATCAATGTTTTGGAGACCAGAGCCTGGCGTTGCTAGCCTTCCAGCCCTTTCTGATGGGCTTAGTTTGGCGTCATCGGCGAATAATGTTATTTTACCTCGAAGGGCTGCGAGGTAAAATAACATTATTTGCCGATGATGCCAAACTAAGCAATGTAGTGGGCAAAAGCACAACAGACATAAGTTCAAAGTCCGACAACATGATGCACGACCTACTCCTACTGGAGCGCTGGTCTAGGTCCTGGCAACTCAGCTTCAATGCCAAATAATGCAAAGTCATGCACCTGGGCAGCCAAAATCCATGCAAGACTTACACCCTTAATGGCGAGATCCTAACAAGAACTGAAGCAGAACGAGACTTAGGGGTGATCGTCAGTGAGAACATGAAGACTGCCAATCAAGTGGAGCAAGCTTCATCCAAGGCAAGGCAAATCATAGGTTGCATACGCAGGAGATTCGTCAGCCGTAAGCCTGAAGTCATTATGCCATTGTATAGATCCATGGTGAGGCCCCACCTGGAATACTGTGTGCAATTCTGGAGGCCGCATTACTGTAAGGATGTGCTGAGACTGGAGTCGGTCCAGAGAATTGCTACCCGGATGGTCTCGGGACTCAAGGATCTCCCATACGAGGAATGGCTGGATAAGTTGCAGCTGTACTCACTCGAGGAACGCAGAGAGAGGGGTGACATGATCGAGACATTAAAGTATCTCACGGGCCGCATCGAGGTGGAAGAAGATATCTTCATTTTCAAGGGTCCCGCGGCAACAAGGGGGCATCCGTGGAAAATCAGGGGCAGGAAACTGCACGGGGACACCAGGAAATTCTTTTTCACTGAAAGGGTGGTTGATCGCTGGAATAGTCTTCCACTTCAGGTTATTGAGGCCAGCAGCGTGCCTGATTTTAAGGCCAAATGGGATAGACACGTGGGATCTATTCACAGAGAAAGGTAGGGGAGGGTCATTGGGGTGGGCAGACTGGATGGGCCGTGGCCCTTATCTGCCGTCTATTTCTATGTTTCTATTAAGTCAGGGTTCTGTCGGACAATGCCATGGTGGTGGCCTATGTCAATCATCAGGGGGGGACACCAGGAGCACTTTAGTGACGCAGGAGGCGACTCTGCTCATGGTCTGGGCGGAGTCGCACCTTTAAGAGATCTAAGCATCCCACATAGCTGGAGTGGAGAATGTTCAGGCAGACTTCCTAAGTCACATGCTAAATCCCGGAGAGTGGTATCTAAGCCCCGTGGCCTTTCAGTTGATAGTGCAGTCTTGGGGTCAGTCCCTCATGGACCTGATGGCCACAAGTATCAATGCCAAAATGCCCTGCTTCTTCAGTCGTCGCAGAGCCTGGATGCTCTGGTTCAACCATGACCAACGGAGGGGCTGTTGTATGTGTTCCTTCCATGGCCATTAGTGGGCAGAGTTTTTCTCCGCATAATTCGCTATCCAGGCCTCGTGGTTCTGGTGGCTCCGGATTTGCCTCGACGATTGTGGTAAGCAGATCTAGTGAGGCATCTAATGGTGGATCCTCTTCCTCTGCCTCTTTTGGACGACCTTCTAACTCAAGGCCCCATTCCAATGTTCGATCCAGGTCCCTTTTGTCTTATGGCTTGGCTCTTGAAAGGGGTTGCCTAGGTAAGAAGGGGTATTCTGATAAAGTGATCTCAACGCTCTTGGGGTCCCGGAGGCTTTCCACCTCTCAGGCTTATGTGAGGGTTTGGTGTCTATTTGAGGAGTAGTGTGATGCGCATGGAGTGGTCTCTTTTCACGCTTCCCTGCCTAATATCTTAGAGTTCTTAAAGGATAGCCTGGATAGGGGACTGGCTTATTCTTCTCTCTGGGTTTCAGCCTTTTGGGTGTTTTTGAAAGGTCAGTATTTGACTACCATTCCTGATGTGATTTGCTTCTTGTGGGCAGCCAAGTTGCGGGCGACCCTCTGTTCCATATTGGGATCTGAATCTGGTTCTGGTGCGCCCTCCTTTTGAACCGTTGGGTAACTACTCTTTGAAGGACCTATGTGTTTCTGAGCTGCAGGCTTTCTCTTGTAGGGTTCCCTTCTTGGAGTTTTCTAGGGAACAGGTTGTCTTGAGGCCTGTTCCTTCCTTTCTGCCAAAAGTGGTTTCTCCTTTTCATGTCAATCAATCTGTAGTCCTCCCGGTGTTGGGTTGTCAGGAGGGCTCTAATGAGCAGAGACAGCTGCGCACGTTGGATGTCAAGTCAGGTCCTTCGCTCTTATGTGCAGAGGACCCAGGAGATCAGAAATCAGATCATCTCTTTGTCCTTCTAGCGGATCCTCGTAAGGGGGGTGGCGCTTCTAAGGCTACTATTGCATGCTGGATCAAGGAGATTATTGCTTCTGAAGAAGAAGCCTGTTCCTGACTTTCTCAAGGCTCATTCCACTAGGGGTCAGGCAGCTTCTTGGGCTGAGTCTTCTCTAGTGCCTCCAGTGGATATTTGCAAGGTTACAGTTTGGTCTTCTCTACATTCCTTTGTCAGACACTACCGTGTGGATGTTCACATGCGTGGAGAAGCAGTATTCGGTGAATGTGTTCTGGTGTCGGTCCTTCAGGGGTTCCACTCTTTTTTTTTTTCTTTTTTTTTCTTTTTTACTTGTTTAACATTTTTATTAATTTTTTCATTTTACAACAAGTGTGTCATAAAGATTCATACAATTACCTTAAGTATACACTTGATATCTTCATAACATATTGTACATACAATATATCTTATATAATCCTTACTATAATTTTAGACATCATATAAAATATAATAATTTTATCAACTATTATTCAATTATGAAACCCTTTCCCTCCCCTTATTTTGTTAATTGCACACAATGTAACAACTATTATGATACTTGATGAGTACTGCTTTGGTACATCCCATTCATAAGAACTATAGCAGTCTATCAAGCGATACAGAAGGAGAAATTAGGTTCTTATCTGCTAATTTTTTTTCTGTTAGCTTGTAGACTGTCTGTCTTTGTGTGGTGATTGTGGGTTTTTGCTCGTGTGCAGATTTTGAATTTTTCTGCGTGTTCTAGTATTTAGAATTAAGAACAGCGGCGATGGCTCACCTAGCTTAGCTGGTGAGCTATGGGGATGTTTTACTTTCAGGATCAAGTTCTATATATGTTCCAACAGTTGTTTAAAGATGTTTGTTGTTTTCTTACACTCCTGTTTGGCGTGTCATTTACTGTTTTTCAATTACGAAATTTTCTAGGTTCTGCTTGGCTATTCGGCAAACTGAAGTAGCAAGAGGGGCATGCTATACTGATATACAAGTTTGATCTCAGTCTCTACCTGCTGGTAGCAGTGAGGCATATTACTATACCAGTCTACAAGCTAACAGAAAGAAAATTATTAGGTAAGAACCTAATTTCTCCTTTGTGTACATTTCTGATGGCAGACCATAGAGTAGAAATGATGCCCTAGCAATATATTTCCTTCTTATCTGTAATGGGCTTTTGAGGCGATGAGAGAGGTCAGACATGAGCCAGTAGGTAAAAGTATGAATGTGATTTATAAAGATTGACCTACTATTAACCTCTTTTCTCTCTTTATCCAGTCACCGGTCACTTAGTGCGCTGTGAGGTGATTGTCGATGTTGTGAACCGCATTGAAATCATCTCCAGGACACGAGAACTGTATGTGGACAATTCTCCAGTAGAGCTAGCTGTGAGAGCTTTAGACCAGGAAGGTAGGGACAGTTCATCATCTGCAAAGACCTAGATAATGTTTTATAGCAAACATCAGTTAACTTAGAAAAACAGTCTGATTAACTTTTTGTGCAGGAAACACCTTCAGCAGCCTGGCTGGGATAACATTTGAGTGGAATGTTGTCAAGGATAAAGAGGCAGATAATCTAGAACATTCCACTACCATCAGGTAATAAAAATCTCTGTTTTCTTAAGTATTATACAGTAAGGCGGAAATTCTAGAAACAAGTTAATTGACACGCTATTTAAAATGCCAAAAAGGAGCAAAATTAAAGCGCCTACCCGCACCAAATAATAGGCCCCAGAATCACACCTACATAGGCACTTTATTGCACTTAACACCACTATGGGCGTGGATAACGCTGGAAGTGGCATTAGGCGCCGTAAAGCGCCTAAGTAGGCGCAGTTTGTGATAAAAATAGGCGTCAGAAATGTATGCTTGGAAAACCCTGGCCTACATTTCCTGCATCAACCATTGCATGATTGACACATGATTGGCAGCCACTTTTTAGGCAGCCACCAATATCAGTGCCGTATGAAGAATCCAGGCCTAAATGTACAGAATGCTATCACTAGGCCGATGACCTATGAATTGCCGTACTGAGACAGACCAAAGGTCTAAGTCCAGTATCATGTTTCCAACAGTGGCCAATGCAAGTCACAAGTACCTGGCAAGATCCCAAGTAGTAAAACAGGTTTTATGCTGCTTATCCTAGGAATAAGCAGTGGATTTCCCCAAGTCCATCTTAATAATGGCTTAAGCACTTTTCTTATCCAAGACAAGCCAGCAGTCTTTCTAATGTACCTGGGTCAGTGGAGGATTAAGTGATTTGCCCAAGGTCACAAGGAGCAGCGTGGGATTTGAACCCACCACCTCATGGTGCTGAGGTTGTAGCTCTAACCACTGCGCCACACTCTCTTCATAGAACCCATTGAACCCAGCATCATGTAGCTATAGTTTGGGTTCCTCTTTCTCACATGCATCACTTTGCACTTACTCACATTAATTATTATCTGCCATATCAAATTCAACCAAACCTTCAGGTTTGTTTATATCTGTTCAGCAAACTAATTTTGTTCTCCATTCATCTAAACCAGGGGTTTCAAAGTCCCTCCTCGAGGGCCGCAATCCAGTCAGGTTTTCAGAATTTCCCCAATGAATATGCATGAGATCTATTAGCATACAATGAAAGCAGTGCATGCAAATAGATCTCATGCATATTCATTGGGGAAATCCTGAAAACCCGACTGGATTGCAGCCCTCGAGGAGGGACTTTGAGACCCCAGATCTAAACCATTATGTTGGACCCCTGTTGCAGACACACATGCTGAAACACGGCCTATGTTGGGTTCTCTTTATATTTTAAGAACACTATACTGTACATGTTGGTTTCTAATAAATAATGTTCATGAGTATTTACATCTCTGATAGCTTGAGTCTTCTAGTCATATCTGCTGCTTCCTTTTTGTATTTAATCCATAGTAGGAAATTATCTCCTATCTCATTACCTTCCCAATTTTCTTAAAAGTCTTTCATGAGGTACATTTCAAATGCCTTTTGAAAATCCAGATACTTAATATCGACCGGCTCATCTTTATTCACATGTTTATTCACCTCTTTGAAGGCAAGTGGATTGGTAAGGCAAGATTTCCCTTCACTAATTTCATGTTGAATTTCTCTCATTAATCCATGCTTATGTATATGTTCTGTCATTTTGTTCTTTATAATAATCTCTACCATTCTTTAGCACTCTCCAGACCAGTAGAGGTTAACTTTACGAATGGGTATATATCTAATCATGACCAGCAGGTGGAGACTGAAAACAAAACTTTGGGACAGTATATACTATCCTCCCTTCTCTATTTCCCTCAGTCTTCTTTCAGTCTCCAGCAGGTGTTGAGTGATCTGTACCCATCTCTCTTGGTAGGGCTGTTGGAATTTGTTTAGGGGTTTATTGTCCCTGTTTTTGGCCGGACGGAGCTTGGTCGGGCCCTGTTTGGGGGTCCGTCCGACCTCGGGGGTGTCAAACCCGGCGGGTCACGAGCGGGGTCCCTCCCCCCACTTCCTCCACCTCCCCACATTTTTTTAGAGGAGCCTCAGCAGTAAGCCTTGCCCCCTAAGTCAAGCAAGGCATATTGCTTCGAGAGCCTGTGGAGTCTGTTCTGTAAAAAAAAAAAATAAATAAATAAAAAATCCTGAGGTAGTGCTGGTCTGAAGGGTTGTTTCCCTTTAAGAAAACTGTATTTTACTGTATTTTTTCATGTAACCAGCACTTTTTTTTTTATAGCTAGGTCGCGTCTGGAGCAATTGTGCCCTTCTCCGGGGGAGTAGGCCACAATTTTAGTCCAGCCGCGAGGCACTCGCGGCCGGCCTGAACTCGGCGGTTTGGGTCGGTGAGGTGGTGGAGCTCCGTCGGCAGCGGCTGCAGGCGCCCAGAGCTCCCCGCCGATGGTGCCTCGCGAGTCGGCTTGGAGCAGTGGGGAAGCCCGGTCTTCCACAACCGCCCACGGAGGGATTCCCCGAAGGATTCCCTCTCAGCTGATTTTTTGACAGCTGATGCCGGCTTGCCTGCTTTAGCGGCTGAGACTATTCAGGTTTCTCAGCCGCTTCAGGCTATGGAGGGAGCTTTTTTGGCGGGAAAACCGCCATCTTCTCTGTCTGGCCCCTCCATTTTGTCTGCAACCTCAGGTGACCTTCCCCCTGTATGGCGAACACAGGGGCAGGTTTCAGCATGGACCCCTGCTGGGGCAGGGAGTCCCTGGGGACCCCCAGGGGTTTTTTGCCCCCAATTTATTTTCTTTCTTTGTGCGGACTTTTGGGGGTCCCACGTGCGCCTGGGGGGTTTCGGGGGGGGGTTTCCCTCCGCGCCCCCTATGGCTTTGCCTCCCTCTTTTCGTTTGGCGTCCCCTCTTCCTCCTCCCTCATCCAAGCGCCCGCGGGGGGGCTTGGATTGCGAATTGGTGGGCGGAGGAGCGTGTTGGCCTGGTTGAGGACCTGGCTGCTTTGGCGGGCTTCCAGGATCCTCTAGAGGGGACGCCTGTTGGCAGCGGGGCGGCGGGTTTCCCGTCTTCCAGAGCAGATGCGTCCGTGGTGCGCTTTTTTATTCAGAGGGATGAGCTTTTAGACCTGTGTAGCAGGTCTCCTTGGTGCTGCATTTTTGCAGTGGCGCCGCCGGAGACCCCGCGTATGGGGGCCCCTCTGCTTCAGGGGGTCTGTCCTGGTTCCCGCTCTTTTCCTGTGCGTCAGGATTTGCGGGATTTTGTGTTGGCGCAGTGGCCTATGGGCGCAGTTTCGTTTGGTGTGCGCCTTGGCTCTTGGGTATCCCGTCCCGGAGGGAGGTAGGGCTACCTTAATTTCGCCAATGGGGAACGCGGTGGTCTCGGCACTTCCTAAGCGGCATACCGTGCCTGTTATGGACGGTTCTGCTCTTAGGGTCTCGGAGGCGCGTGCGTTAGAGACTCTTCTTAAGTATGATTTTGATGTCTCTGCCTTTGGGGTCCAGGCGGCTGTTTGTGGGGAGCTAGTCGCTCGCGCCGTGTTTCGGTGGGCTGAGCGTGTCCTGGATCGGGAGTCTGATGACTGGTCTCTAGTGGATCAGGAGGTAGCGAAGATTGCGATGGCTGCCTCGTTCCTCTCAGATGCTCTTTATGACTTGGTGCGGATTTCGGCTAAGTCTATGGCATGGCCGCGCGGCGTATTTTGTGGCTGCGCGCTTGGGCGGCGGATTCTGCGTCCAAAGCTAAGTTTACTAAAGTTCCCTTTAGGGGGTCTTTTTGTTTGGAGAGGAATTAGATGAGTTGATTCAGACTCTGACGGACTCGAAGGTGCCCCGTCTGCCTGAGGACCGTGCCCGCCCTGCGTCTAGGTGTGGGGCTGCCCGGGGGCGTTTGCGGGAATTTCGCAAGTATCGCCCGGGGCGTGGGGCTGCTTCTTTCCCGGCTCAGGGTTTTTCCCGGAGTCGGTTCTTCCAGCGCATGCAGCCCTTTCGGGGGGCCCGTCGGGGGGCAGGGAATCCCTCCGCCGGTTCCCCCGCTTCCCGTCCTGCGCAATGACTCCTTGCCGGCGCCCCCTTTGGTTCCGGTGGGGGCCCGGCTGCGCAAATTTTTCCCCAAATGGGCCGAGATCGCGTCCGATCAGTGGGTCCTTGAGGTGGTGCGGGACGGTTACGCTCTGGAGTTTACCCGCTCTCTGCCGGACCTTTTCCTCGCTTCTCCATGTCAGACTCCATGGAAGACGCAGGCTTTTCGTCAGACCCTTCAGCGTTTGCTAGATCTCGAGGCAGTGGTGCCGGTGTCCCCTACGGAGTGGGGCACCGGCAGGTACTCCATTTACTTTGTGGTGGCCATAAAGGAGGGGACCTTTCGGCCCATCCTGGATTTGAAAGGGGTCAACAGAGCTCTCAAGATTCCGTCTTTCCGCATGGAAACGCTGCGGTCGGTCATTCTGGCGGTTCAGCCGGGGGAGTTTCTTACGTCTCTCGATCTGACGGAGGCCTACTTGCAGGTTCCAATTCGGGCCTCTCATCAGCACTTCCTTTGCTTTGCGATCTTGGGGCGGCACTTTCAGTTCTGTGCGCTTCCCTTTGGTCTGGCCACGGCTCCTCGGACGTTCACCACGGTAATGGTGGTCGTCGCGGCAGCCTTGCGGTCGGTGGGCATCCTGGTTCACCCCTACCTGGACGACTGGTTGATTCGGGCAAAGTCGTTGCAGGAGAGCTCCCGGGTTACGGCTCGGGTGGTGGAGTTTCTCCGGTCGCTGGGCTGGGTGGTCAACCTTTCCAAGAGTCGGTTGGTCCCGGCTCAGCGTCTGGAGTGCCTTGGGGTTATGTTCGACATCTCCTTGGGGAAGGTCTTCCTTCCAGAGGCCCGGGTGAGCAAATTGCAATCTCAGATTCGCCTGCTTTTGGCGTCCCGGGGTCCTCGGGCGCGAGATTTCCTCCAAGTCCTGGGGTCAATGGCGGCGTCCCTGGACGTGGTGAGGTGGGCGCGGGCCCACATGCGTCCTCTTCAGTATGCTCTGCTCCGGAGGTGGTCTCCCCGGAGGCAAGATTTGGATGTTCCGGTTCCCCTGCGAGGCTTGGCGCGCTGAAGTCTGCGCTGGTGGCTCCGGACCCCTCACCTGGTTCAGGGGGTGGGTCTGGATCTCCCGCAGTGGACGGTGCTCCTTACGGATGCGAGTCTCCTCGGTTGGGGGGCTCAGTTTATGGGCCACTCAGCTCGGGGCACCTGGTCCGCGGAGGAGGCCTCCTGGTCGATCAACGGGTTGGAGACCAGAGCGGTCAGGCTGGCGCTGTTAGCTTTCCACTCCCTTTTGCTGGGCAAGTCGGTCAGAGTCCTGTCGGACAATGCCACGGCGGTGGCTTATGTCAATCGTCAGGGGGGCACCAAGAGCACTCCTGTGGCGCAGGAGGCGGCTCGGCTCATGGTTTGGGCGGAGTCCCATCTTCTGGACCTCTCGGCTTCTCATATAGCCGGGGTAGAAAATGTTCAGGCAGACTTCCTCTGTCGTCACTTCCTGGATCCAGGAGAGTGGTTTCTCGGCGCCGGAGCGTTTCGGTTGATAGTGCAAGATTGGGGGCAGCCCCTGATGGACCTGATGGCCACGAGTGGCAACGCCAAAGTGCCCCGCTTCTTCAGTCGTCGCAGGGAAGAGCTGGCCGAGGGTCTGGATGCTCTGGTCCAGCCGTGGCCAACGGAGGGGCTGTTGTATGTGTTCCCTCCTTGGCCGCTGGTGGGCAGAGTGCTTCTTCGCATTGTTCACCATCCGGGTTTGGTGGTGCTGGTGGCTCCGGATTGGCCTCGACGTCCGTGGTATGCGGATCTGGTGAGGCACCTGATGGCGGTTCCTCTTCCTCTGCCTCTCTCGGACGACCTTCTGATGCAGGGTCCCATTCCCATGTTCGACCCGTCTCTCTTCTGTCTTACGGCGTGGCTCTTGAAAGGGGTCGCCTTAGCAAGAAGGGATATTCAGACAAGGTGATCGCTACACTGTTGGGGTCCCGGAGGCTTTCTACCTCTCGGGCTTATGTGCGGGTTTGGCGTCTCTTTGAGGAATGGTGTCGGGCGCGGGGAGTGACCTCTTTTCGCGCTTCTCTGCCTAACATTCTAGAGTTCTTGCAGGATGGCCTGGATAGAGGCCTGGCTTGGTCTTCTCTCCGGGTTCATCTTGCGGCCCTGTCGACCTTTCGAGGGTTGGTGTCAGGTCAGCGTTTATCGGCTCTTCCTGATGTGATTCGGTTTCTGCGGGCGGCCACGTTGCTTAGGCCTCCCCTACGGCCCTCGGTTCCCTCTTGGGATCTTAATCTGGTTCTCTCTGTTTTGGTGCGCCCGCCTTTCGAGCCCTTGGACGACTGTTCTTTGAAGGACCTTACTTTGAAGGCGGTCTTTTTGGTGGCCATTACTTCTGCTAGGCGTATTTCTGAGCTGCAGGCTTTCTCTTGTAGGGCTCCCTTCTTGGAGTTGTCTAGGGAGCGGGTCGTCTTGCGGCCTGTTCCTTCCTTTCTGCCGAAGGTTGTTTCTCCTTTTCATGTCAATCAATCGGTGGTTCTCCCGGTCTTGGGTGGTCGGGAGGGCTCTTCTGAGCAACGGCAGCTGCGCAAGTTGGATGTCGGTCGGGTCCTTCGCTCTGATGTGCAGCGGACCCAGGAATTCCGGAAGTCCGATCATCTCTTTGTCCTCCTGGCTGGTCCTCGTCGGGGAGCTGGCGCTTCTAAGGCTACTATTGCGCGCTGGATCAAGGAGACGATTGCTTCCGCTTATCTTCTGAAACAGCAGCCTGTTCCGGAGTTTCTCAAGGCTCATTCCACTCGGGGTCAGGCGGCTTCTTGGGCTGAGTCGTCGCTCGTGCCTCCGGTGGATATTTGTAAGGCTGCGGTTTGGTCCTCCTTGTATTCTTTTGTTAGACATTATCGGGTAGATGTTCAGGCGCGTCGGGACGCGGTGTTCGGTGAGCGTGTTCTGGTATCGGCCCTTCGGGGGTCCCGCCCGTGAGAGGGACTGCTTTGGTACGTCCCATTCGTAAAGTTAACCTCTACTGGTCTGGAGAGTGCTAAAGAAGGAGAAATTAGGTTCTTACCTGCTAATTTACTTTCTTTTAGCTTCTCCAGACCAGTAGAGGTCCCCACCCTGTCTGTTGTTGTTGTTGTTGTTGGGGCTGTTTTCGCGGGCAGTTTTTGTTTTTTGCTGCGGGTTCTAGTATTTTTCTAGGGCCGGGGAGAATTAAAGAACAGCGGCTGTGGCTCGGCTGGCTTAGCTGGCGAGCTGTGGGGACATTTTCCTTCGGGTATTTCTCCTCTGCATTTTCCAACAGCATTTGGGTATGTTATTTGTTACTCCTGTTCGGAGTATTGTTTTCTTCCTGTTTTCCAGTTCTTGGTTCTGCTTGGCTATTCGGCAGACTGAGGGAAATAGAGAAGGGAGGATAGTATATACTGTCCCAAAGTTTTGTTTTCAGTCTCCACCTGCTGGTCATGATTAGATATATACCCATTCGTAAAGTTAACCTCTACTGGTCTGGAGAAGCTAAAAGAAAGTAAATTAGCAGGTAAGAACCTAATTTCTCCTTTTGCCTGCCACCAGTGTCAGATACACTAGTCTATAACATCCCAGATCACCTTTGGAACCCTTTTTTAAAAAACTGGTGTTATGTTGGCCACCCTCCAGTCTTTGGTTACTATGCTGGATTTTAAAGATAAATTACAGATTATTAACAATAGCTGTGCAAGTTAATTTTTCAATTCTATCAGTACTGTCTCCATCCAGTACAAGTGATTTGCTTCTCTTCAATTTGTTGAATTGCCCCATGACATCTTCCAGTGTTCCAAAGAGGTAAGGTGTGGCCTAGTGGTAGAGCTGCTGCTTCTGCCCCCAGAAATTGTGGGATCAAATCCCAGGACTACTCCTTGTGACCCTGGGCAAGTCATCTAATCCTCCATTGCCCCTGTATACATGTAAAGCACTTTGAGTGTGATTGTATAACTTCAATCCCTTTCCTGTACCATCAGGTAATAAAATCAGTTTTCATTAGTGTATAAACACTATCCAGAACACCGCCGTCCGCCTCATCTATGGGCTCAAAAAGTCAGACCATATTAGCCCTTTCTATAGAAAACTTCACTGGCTACCGTTCGAAGCAAGGATCATCTTCAAATTCGCCTGCCTCTGCTTCAAAACCCTAACTGGCTCAGCCCCGATATATCTGTCACGCCACTTCGCCTTCCCAGGCACTAACCGTACACGCAATGCCCACCTGTTTGCCTACCCCTCCCCAAAAGGATGCATCTACAAAAGATTTTTCGACAAGACCCTCTCTTTCCAAGCTGGCAAATGGAATGACTGCTTGTCCACTCTCATCTCTCTTGCCCCTACTTATCAATCTTTCAGGAAATCTCTCAAAACATACCTCTTTGATAAATTCCTCTAACCCCCGCCCCCCTACCAAACCAATAATCCCAACCTCGCCTCCCTCCCTTACCCTTACCCTCCCCGGTTGCACCCCCCATGCAACAATTATTGGATCATTTTGTAATTGTTCACTGGTTTATACCAAATAATTGTTAACTATTCTCTGCACCTGCAATGCATAAATTGATCTGAACTGTTTTTCTGATATGCTGTAACTTCGCTGTAAATGTACAGTCTCTTAACCTGTAAACCGCTCTGAACTGATTTGTGGTATTGCGGTATACAAAAATAAAGTTATTATTATTATTATTATTATTAATAAACATACAGAATTCTGTCACTGGGCAGATGATCTAGAAACACTGATTTCTCTGCATAGAGGAATTGGCTTGTCTGGAATCCCTGATGTCTTGACGTGAGGGCATTCTGTAGCCCTATATCCCAGGAAGCACAGAGATCATGGCCTGCAATGAGTAGGCCTCAATTCCATGGGAGGCAGAAGCTATGCAATTTTGGAATTAGATTGGTTACCTAGATTTAACACTTGTGATTTGGTTTTAGGGTTTTAAAATACTCGGAAGCAGAGTACATCCCGCCAGATTACATTTCCCTCATGGAATCACAAGATAAACAAGGGGACAAAATCCTGGTGTCAGGAATTCGAACTGGTGCTGGAGTCATGAAGGTTAAAATTAGTGAAGCAATTTATAAGGTAAGCTTTTGTTATGATCTGTTTTTATACTCAGTCCCAGGTTTTCCTACTTTCCCACTTCCTAACAACTCCAAATACTCATTACCTAGACTTACTCATAGCCCATTACCAACCAGAACCCAGCAGCACAAGTAGGCTCAGAATGTTTCACCAGCTCTTCTATCATACCACTTGCAAAAAGGATATTTCGCCATGTTGCTAGTCTTCCCCTTTGCCTTCTCTACATTTGTTTTAGGAAACAAAGACTGAGCTGATGCCCAGTGGTTCTGCCATGCATAAAAACTTGGGTTCCATTTTTGGGTTAGGGCAGGAGTGGGCAACGAGGGCTGGAATCCAGTCGGGTTTTTAGGATTTCCCCAATGAATATGTATGAGATCATTGGCATACAATGAAAAGCAGTGCATGCAAATAGATCCATGCATATTCATTGAGAAAATCCTGAAAACCCGACTAGATTCCAGCCCTTGTTGCCCACCCCTGGCTTAGGCCCTTTTTTCCCTGGGTTGGCTCACAGAATGAGGGCGCTGTAATCATCATACAACAGTGACACCTAGTGACTAGATATGATGAAAGGTGTCTCAGTGCGTGTTCCTTACTGAGGACTGGTTAAAGTGAGTTGAGAAGGGACATGGAATGAGATGAAAGCTTTTGGGTTTTTGCAAATGAATGCTGAAGAGCCAGAGATCATTCCTGGTTCTGAGTAAGCTGGATGTGCAAAGGAGTATGAGAAAAAAGCTGGAAAAGAAGAAAATGCAGTTGCTTACCTGTAACAGGGGTTCTACTTAGACAGCAGGGGAATGTAGTCACACTTGTTGGTGAAGTTCTTAGACTGATCCTGTGTGTCGGTGCTCTCCCATAGCAAAAGTAATCCTTTGGCTTACTGAGCATGTGCAGGCATTCCCACCTTCAGTGGCCCCTCGATACTCAGTGTTGTCTCTAGCTGAAGCAGTCATACATACATATCTTAGAGTGGAAGGAGAGAGGGTTAGTGTGACTACATTCCCCTGCTGTCTACGGAGAACCCCTGTTACAGATAAGCAACTTCACTTTCTCCGGAGACAAGCAGGGGAGATGTAGTCAAACTTGTTGGTGAGTCCCTAGCTACTTGTTGTAGAAAGGGGTGATGGTGATATATGAAGGAGAAAAATAGAGTGGTGAGGACAGAAAATTGGAAAGTCATGACTTATATCATGTCTTGGTATAAACTGGAATGGAGTTGCAAATAAAGGACTGAGGACAAATATGCTCTGTTTAAGGGTCCACGGTGGAGGCCACTGAGGAAGTTGTTGTAGGTTAATCTTATGAAGAAGTGATTGACATGTTAAGAACAGAAATCCATACAATGGGAAAAAATTATATGGAAACAGCAGTGGAATCTGCTCTTTTCATTCTGAGGCTCCTCTATATGGCTGTCATGTGATTTAAGTATCAGCTGCAAGGTTGACAGGATTGAGGGAATAAATGTAAAAACCATGTTGTTTGTGCCTGACATGTCCCTGATAGCACAAGTCTGGATTAGGGACTGAAAGAGAAAGAGCTAATTTTCTCTGAAGTGCCTCTTTACCATCTGGTTTCAGGAGAGCAAGGTCTCCTACTGGTGTGGTGCCATGTTTTAGCATAACTATATAGAGGTTTGTTGATTGTTCTTCATTATGGCTAAAATGTGGGTTAATGATGAACTCCCAGGTTGACTGCTGGTCTGTATCACCCAATGAGTGCATATGTCAGCGCAGAGCTAGTGGCTGTGAATAGGAGACCTATGTAATTGAGAGAGAGTTCGGGCACAATCGCATTTTAGCATGCAGGTCTATGGAATTCCATCCTCTTGTAAGAAAAGGCATAGAAAAATTGCATATAATCTTTGGTGATTGATGGAAGAGGCCTAGCCCAGCTGGGTTCTAATGACTGGGTTAAAAAGAACCTAAGTGTGCTCCTCAAGCTAGGTTGTAAGTGAGTTGAGGTGGAGGAGGTTGAAAAGGGCAATCCTTCTTCCAAGAAGGAGAGTGGAGACAGTATTGAAGAGACTGCTTGACTGAGTTTGGTAGTTGAATCTGGATTTCAGGGCAGGCTGAGGCATCATTGTAAAGGTCGTATGTGGAAACATGTATGCGAAATAAGAGAGAGAGAGAGACGCTGTCATGTGTCTCTATAGACACAAGATCCGGCGTGCAGAAAAATGATGTTGTTCCTATAAATATGAGGGAGTAAGCTGGAAAGGTGATGATAAAACCCCAGAGATTGAAAGATGTTTGGGGATTCCCGAATAGTGAGCAATATCTTGCTTGCACAAGTAGGAGGCAGTCTGTCTAGGTATAGAAACACCAAGTGGTGTGTCTTAGATAGGTGTAAAGTGAGAACAGCTAGATACCTTGTGAAGACACTTGGTGTAGAAGTAAAATAACAGGCTAGTGGCATGAATTAAGAATAATTGTTGAAGAACCTGAAAAGAAGGTAGTACCAGTGGGTTGGATGGATGTGGCTGTAGACATCTGTAAGATGTAGAGCAGACTGGAAGTCTTTGGGAGTGAAAACACCCTGAAATGTACTTTATTTTATTTTTTTATAGAAGCCTTTGCTTTCTGATCTTCAGATACTTTCTGTACTGTTTTGCGTTGAAAGCAAAGGGTCAGGTTTTCTGCCAGAAGTGGAATGTGATGATGAGGGGTAGAAGTAGGAACCCGTTCTATCCATGCAAACAATTTTTATCCCAGGACAAGCAGGTAGCATTTTCTCAACAGTGGGTAACGTCACCAATGGAGCCCCGGAGTGGACAGCCTCGAAAGCAGACTTGCTTGAAGATATTTGTAAGAGCTTCCGAGTGCTGCACTGCACATGCGCGAGTGCCTTTCCGCCCGAGTTAGGGTGCGGGTCTCCTGTGAGGTACCTCAGTTCAAAGTTTTCCGCGGAGCCGAGAAGTCCTCTTCACTTCAGCTCTACAGCCTTCGTTGCCTTCTCTCACCGCAGCTTTCTTATTTTTTGTTAGTCGCTGTGTTCACGTTTCTTTTAATCTTTCTTTTCTATAAAAAAAAAAACAAAACTTTTTAATTTCCTAGGACTGGCCGCTTACCTCGTTCATTACGTCGGCCTTTATTTTTTCTGTGTCTTGGCCTCTTACCGGGTTCAAAAAGTGTAGCCAGTGCGCCAAGGCCATCTCAATAACCAATCCTCATAGTCGGTGTATTGCTTGCCTGGGTCCTGAACATTGCCCCAACGCTTGTTCGCGCTGTGCTACCTACCCTTCAACCTTGGGCCCATTGCAGACGCCGTGCCAAGCTTCTTCAACTATTTGGCACCATGGAACCATCTGCTGAGAGGGTCTCGACCTCAGCTTCGGGGACAGCCTCGACTTCCAAGACCTTGACCCTGACAACCCCATCTGCCTCCACCAAGGCCTAGACCTCGACATCTCCAGTCTCGAAGGCCTCGTCGGCAGTTCCTCAGAAGTCTTCCTCGGTGGGTAAGTCTCCTGTCTCTCCTTCAGGTACCACTCCTAAGAAGCCTCCAGAGTCTCAGGCATCCCAGGCCGTGTCCGCGGTCCTGCCAGCCTCTTCGACACCTCCAGCTAAGCATGCCTCCAAGCATCGGGAATACTCATCCTCAAGGTCGCCCTCCTTGGAGCACACTGCTGCACCTTCGAGACCTGATCCTTTTGTCTCGGTGCCCATGTTTGAGGACATGTTGAAAGCCATTCTGACCACTCAGATTTCCTTGGTCGTGGCTCAGCTCCTCCCGGCCTCGACCCTGCTTCCTACGAGCCAGCCTGAGCGGCAGTCTGAGACCCCTGTGGAAGCACCTCGAGGAAAGCCTCGGAAGTCTCGACGTTTCTCATCCAGTGACTCTTCGCCTACTTCTCGGACACAGTCTCCTCAGCCTCGATCGAGGCATCGCTCGAGGCATTCGAGGCATCTCACTTCCAAGCTCAATCAGGAGACTTTTCTACAGCAGAAACCCTCTCCTCATCTGGATACTGAGTCTTCTATGCCTCATTTATCAAAGGCTACCGAGACTTCTACTAAATCTAAACATAAGTCTCGCAAGGCTATTACACCGGCTGCTTCTCCTCGCAGTCGAAGACTCCTCCATCGAGACTGACTCCGAGGGAGCCTTCTCCTCCTGCCTTGACCCACTCTGTTCCTCGAACCCCGGGAACTTCACCATCGAGGTCTTTGAAGCGCAAGCACTCTCTAACTCCTCCTGTTACGGGTAGTGGAGCTTCTTCAATCACTGTGCGCCTGGATTCTGAGCCTCCTTCTCAGTATTCCAGAGAGGCTTCTCTTTCCTATTCGGTGATTCCTAAGTCTTGCACTCCTTCTCCTGAAAGTGCCTCGACCTCAAAGTCTGCCTCTTTTGCTAGATTTGTTTTTGACATGGGGAAAGCTCTTCAGCTGGATCTTCACTCTGATTCCAAGTACACTCCTGAATACTTGGCCAACATGGAGCTGCCTCATCCATCCAAGGAGACCTTGAGGCTTCCTATGACTCCAGTATTAAAGCAAACTTTCTTCAGGAATATGGAAACTCCTTATTCCATTACCGGCATTCCATCCAAGCTGGAATCCAGGTATCGCACAGTACCCTGCAAAGGCTTTGAGAAATCTCAATTGTCCCACCAGTCCTTGGTTGTGGAATCTTCTTTAAAGAAAGCTCAACCATCTAAGCTCTACGCTGCGGTCCCTCCAGGCAGAGAGGGCCGTACCATGGACAAGTTTGGCCGCAGGTTATATCAGAATTCCATGATGGCTAACAGAATTCTAAATTACAACTATACTTTTCACTGCTTATTTTAACTATTTCCTCAAATTGATGCCTAAGTTCTACCCAGCTCTTGAGAAGCAGTGTCTTCCAGAATTCAAACAGATTATCAGAACTCTGTCTCAACTTCGACTCTTCATGCTGTAAGCCACATACTATGCCTTTGAGCTTTTTCCAGGGTCTCTGCTTTTACAGTAGCCATGCGTCGCCTAGCTTGGCTTCGCATTGTTGATATAGATCCCAATTTGCAAGACCGTCTAGCCCAGTGGTTCCCAACCCTGTCCTGGAGGACCATCAGGCAGTTAGGTTTTCAGGATAGCTCTAATGAATATGCATGAAGCAGATTTGCATGCCTGTCACCTCCATTATATGCAAATCTCTCTCATGCATATTCATTAGGGTTATCCTCAAAACCAGACTAGCTGGTGGTCCTCCAGGACAGGGTTGGGAACCACTGGTCTAGCCAACTTACCTTGCCAGGGAAATGAACTTTTTGATGATTCTATTGAAGCTGCTACTGAGCGTTCTTTTGTTTCCTTGATTCAGCCAAAGCCTAAGCCTCCTGCTCGGCCATACAAACAACCACCACGTCGTTATCCTCAAAAAATGATGCCAGTTTTCTCCAGGCCTCCGCCTCAAAAGCCTCCACAGCAGCAACAACAGCAGAAAGCTCAGACTCCTGCTGCGGCTAAACCAGCTCAGTCTTTTTGACATTCCCAGTCTGAGCATACCAACCTCCCTTCATCAGACTTCTCTTCTGCCAATAGGAGGTCGTCTTCACCATTTTTATCACCAGTGGGAGATGATCACCTCAGATCTCTGGGTTCTCACCATCCTTCGGGAGGGATACTCACTTCACTTTCTTCAGGTGCCTCCAGATCACCCTCCAAGAATGTCCTTCAAATTTGTCGCAACTTCCCCTTCTTCTTCAGGAAGCTCAAGCTCTTCTTCGCCTTCGAACTGTCGAAGAAGTTCTCTTAAACCAACGGGACATGGGCTTTTACTCCTGTTGTTTTCTAGTCCCAAAGAAGACGGGGGATTTGCGACCCATTCTGGACCTCAGAGCCCTCAACAAATTTCTAGTCAGAGAAGTTTTGGATGCTTTCTTTACCAATCTTATATTCCCTGATGGATCATGGAGATTGGCTATGCTCTCTGGATCTCAAAGAGCCATACACTCATATCCCGATTCATCCAGCCTCTCGCAAATATCTTCGATTCCGGATGGGGAATCTTCATCTACAATACAGAGTTCTTCCTTTCGGCCTCGCCTCATCCCCCATAGTCTTCACAAAGTGTTTGGTGGTGGTGGTTGCAGCCCTCCACGCCCAGGGTCTTCAATATTTTCCATACCTGGACGATTGGCTCATCAAGGCCCCCTCTCAACAAGGGGTTATTGCAGCAACCCAACAGACTATTATGTTCCTCCAATGTCTGGGGTTCGAAGTCAACTTTCCAAAATCCCAGTTGACCCCATCTCAGTCTCTTCAGTTCATTGGGGCCACTCTGGACACAGTCCAACTCAGAGCATTTCTAACTCCACCATGTCGGGATACCCTTATTCGCCTTTGCCATCAAGTGTCTCATCTCACATCAATTTCAGCAAGACAAATGATGGTTCTGCTCGGTCACATGGCTTCTACAGTTCACGTGACACCTTTTGCCAGACTTCACCTTCGCATACCTCAGTGGACCCTGGCATCTCAGTGGCAACAAGCTACCGACCCACTTTCTCAACAAATTACAGTAACTCCTTTGTTGAAGCAGTCTCTCCACTAGTGGATGCTCTCTTCCAATCTTTTAAGAGGTTTGCTGTTCCACACTCTCCCTCATCAGAAGGTTCTCACAACAGACTTGTCAACCTACACATGGGGAGCACATCTAGACGGTCTCCGTACCCAAGGTCATTGGTCTCCTGCGGACCGTCTTTGTCACATCAATCTGTTGGAACTCAGAGCGATTTTCAATGCTCTCAAAGCTTTTCAACACCTTCTTCACGACAATGTAGTCCTTGTTCGGACGGACAACCAAGTTGCCATGTACTATGTCAACAAACAGGGAGGGACGGGATGTCACTTCCTTTGTCAAGAAGCTCTGAAGCTGTGGGATTGGGCAATCCATCACAACATTTTTCTCAGAGCTGTCTACATTCAAGGTCAGCACAACTGTCTGGCGGACAAATTGAGTCGTCTTCTGCAACCACACGAATGGACACTCAATTCCTCGCCTCTACATCAAGTGTTTGCTTGATGGGGGACTCCTCAAATAGACCTCTTTGCCTCTCCCCTCAACAACAAACTTCCTCAATTCTGCTCCCGAATATACTCTCCCCAGCGTCTCGAGGCAGATGCTTTCCTCCTGGAATGGACGGGTCAGTTTCTCTATGCCTTCCCTCCATCCCCTCTGATTTTCAAGACTCTTGTCAAACTCAAGACAGAACATGCCACCATGATTCTGATAGCTCCTCGGTGGCCCAGACAACCGTGGTACTCCCTTCTACTTCAATTCAGCACCAGGGAACCTCACCTTCTCCCAGTTTTTCCCTCTCTGCTTACTCAGAGTCAAGGGTCCTTGCTACATCCCAACCTGCAGTCTCTACACTTAACAGCTTGGTACCTTTCAACCTAACAGACTCTCTACAGTTCTTTGTCTGTACAGGATATTTTGGTAGCTTCCAGAAAGCCATCTACTAGGCAGTGTTACGGCCAGAAATGGACTAGATTTTCTGCTTGGTGTTCCACTTGCCATATGGAGCCACTGTCAACCTCCTTGTCTTCTGTTTTGAATTATTTACTTCACTTATCACAATCTGGACTCCAGTCTACATCTATCCGAGTCCATCTCAGTGCAATTGCTGCTTTTCATCAGCCTCTTGATGGGAAACCTCTGTCTGCACACCCTGTGGTTTCCCGCTTTATGAAAGGACTTTTTAATGTTCATCCACCACTCAAATCACCTCCAGTTGTCTGGGATCTCAATGTTGTCCTGGCTCAATTGATGAAGCTTCCATTTGAACCAATTAATAAGGCTCATCTCAAGTACCTTACTTGGAAAATAGTTTTCCTGATTGCCCTCACGTCTGCTCGAAGAGTCAGTGAGTTACAAGCTTTGGTTACGGATCCACCTTTCACAGTTTTCCACCATGACAAAGTGGTCCTCCGTACTCATCCCAAATTCTTGCTTAAAGTTGTGTCAGAATTTCACATCAATCAATCTATTGTTCTTCCAGTATTTTTTCCAAAGCCTCATTCTCACCCTGGAGAAGTGGCGCTCCATACTTTAGACTGTAAGCGTACCTTGGCTTTCTATTGCAACGCACTCAACCTCACAGAACAGCCCCACAACTTTTCATCTCCTTCGATCCAAATAAGTTGGGGTATCCTGTCTCGAAGTGAACCATCTCCAACTAGATGGCTGCTTGCATCTCTTTCTGCTATGTTCAGGCTGGTCTCCCTCTGCAGGGTCGAGTCAAGGGCCACAGAGTTCGAGCAATGGCAGCGTCTGTAGCTTTCCTCAGGTCAACTCCTATTGAGGAAATCTGCAAGGCTGCAACTTGGTCCTCGGTTCATACTTTCATCTCTCATTACTGTCTGGATACTTTCTCCAGAAGGGATGGCCATTTTGGCCAATCTGTTTTGCAAAATCTCTTCTCTTAACTTGCCAACTCTCCCTCCATCCCATTATGCTTAGCTTGGAGGTCACCCACTGTTGAGAATATGCTGCCTGCTTGTCCTGGAATAAAGCACAGTTACTTACCGTAACAGTTGTTATCCAGGGACAGCAGGCAGATATTCTCACAACTCACCCTCCTCCCCTGATTGGCTTCTTAGCTAGGTATCTGAACTGAGGTACTTCACAGGAGACGCGCGCCCTAACTCGGGCGGGAAGGCACTCGCGCCTGCGCAATGCAGCACTCGGAAGCTCTTACAAAGATCTTCAAACAAGTCTGCTTGCGAGGCTTTCTGCTGCGGGGCTCCCTCGGTGACGTCATCCACCTGTTGAGAATATCTGCCTGCTGTCCCTGGATAACAACTGTTACGGTAAGTAACTGTGCTTTATAGCAATAAAATTCTAGAAAACATGGGAGAATTGATGCATAGAAAAAGGGAGGTAGAGAAAGACCCTACGGTCCATTCAATCTGTAATATCAGAAAATATATATCTATATATATACAGATATACCTATAGATAGGTACTATAATCTTAAACACACACTTATATATAACAGAATCTGATGACTTGAGCTTTAACAAATGATATTTCTGGTCCATAAAGTGTAAATAAAAATGCAGATTTTTAAAAAATGTAGTGTGTACACACAGAATAAAAATGACAATAGTGTACAGGTTTAGAGGATTGTTGTCCCACTAGTCCTGTTCCCTTCTAGAGGGCTAAGCAGATGATATTGTATATGATGTAACACAGGTGGCAATTATGTTCATTAAGCCCCCTGGTACAGAGAACCATAATGGAGGAATGACTAGAGTTATCATATAGCTCCAGAAAAAGGAGGACAGATTGAGACATCCAGGTTTTACTTCCATTGAAAGCCATGGAAATAAATCCCGGATGTCTCAATCCATCCTTTTCCTGGAGTCATACAGGAATGACAGCCCGTCTATATGCCGATAGTATAAAGACGGTGGTATAGACCCATGCTGAAAAGTTTTTAGCACCTCAAGTTGAAAATCCGTGCATGGTGCTGATTACACTTCCCCCCCACCCCCTGCATTGTCAAACCTGAGCCCTGGGGGTGGGGGCAAGAAGCTTGCAAGCAGTTATTTATTTAATATTCTTTATTGAAATCGAAGAAAAGTAGAAACATCCATACAAGAACAATAATTTCTGTAACAATGAATCAGACCCATCATGTCCTCAAACCCCCAACCCCTACAAGACCACACTTCCCCCTCCCCCCTTCCCTTCCCACCCCTCCTGTCCTCTAACAAAAAGTCAATATAGTACTGCAAGCAGTTATGATATTTAGGGAGGGGTTGTATACTGATGATGTTCTTCCACAGAAGAAGTAGGTCTGGTATTGAGACCTAGTATCAAAGCTGCTGCCTGGAGAAGTTAGAAACCTTACCTTGTGCAGATGAAGGCTGTTCATGGTCAGGTTGAGAGGACTGCAAAGCTTAATCTGGGCCCACAGGAGCCTCTTTCCTTAATATGCTGAGAGAATTCCTCCTGATGCCAGTACTGTGTCAGCTGGCAGTAAAGAGGTGGAGCTTTTGGTCGTTTCCATGCCTTCTCTGCTGCGTGATCTGAGCACGTTGGGGAGCAGCGATTCACCTCCCCCAATGATGCCAAAACTAGGTCCTAGGGGAAGGGAGTCCTTGACGCAACTGGCAGGAGTGGCGAAGCCATGCCGGTGAAGAGAAAGCTTTGGGATTTTGCAGGGTCCCAGCGCTGGTTGTGTTTTGCTAGTGTAGCTATGCTGAGGGCAGCTGCTATCCACTCAGTGAGGCTGGAGTACAAATTCCAGCGGCGTTTGTCTGATCTTCTGCCACGAGATTGTGTTGTGCTGTGCTGTGCCATAACCACCTGGATATAAAGGCCGGGAACGGCAAATCATTTTCTCCAGCGAAGCCTAAACCAGGCCCTGGGGGAGGGAGCCAATGATGCAGCCGGTGAAAACATCTTGGGTGGCTGAGGGGCCGTGTTGAAAAATAATTATGATTGTTCCACCCCCCCCCCCAAAAAAAAAAAAAAAGTTGGTCTTCCTCCAGTTCTCATATCACTAGATATTTAGTTATTAATTTATCTTTTTCTGGTAAGGGCTCCTGAGGAGCCATCTGAGGAGAAAAAATATTAGATTTTTTTTTTTTTTATTAAGCAAGAAATGATGGTTTTATCTCTATATCTAAAGGAGGAAATAACAAAAGTATATAGATATTATTGTTATTATTATTTTTTTAATTTGTACGTGAGAGACAGGGAGAGCTGTGACCTGATTGGAACAGCTAAGAAAAAAACTGGGGATCAAGGGGAGGAGCCACTGAAGGCAGAAATTCCTGCACATGCTCAGTAAGCCAAAGGCTTACTTTTTCTATGGGAGAGCACCAACACACAGGATTAGTCTAAGGACTTCACCAACAAGTGAGGTTTTCTTTTCTTTTCTCTTCCTGTAGAGAGTTAAGGCTGCTGTGGTGCGTCTGCTGGTACTGGAGAACATTTTCCTTATCCCATCTGCTGATACCTACCTGCTGGTTGGGACTTACATTACATTCAGGGTCACAAAACTAGTGCGAGGAAAAATCACAGGTACCTGATCTAGAAGTGTGTGTGTGGCAGTGGGGAAGGAATATAAGGGGTATGGTAGAGGCAGTGAGGGCTGCTTTCTGAATTGCAGTCTCGTCTGATTGTATTGTTCTTGTACCTGGGAGATAACCTTTTCCTACTGGATCATGTAGTGAAATAAATATCACAGGCCCTTAATCGGTAGGAGATTGAGACAGATGGAACAAAGTACAGGAGACTTAGCACAGATTCTTTTCCTCAAAGTTTTCTGCACAATTGTGGTTTCTCTATGCACAGAGGAGTTTAGCAAAAGAAAACTGCACAGAGGATTGCATAAGAATTGGCACAGAACCCATATAAATCCAATGGTAACAAAGTCCTTCACCTTAAATCCAGTTTTCTAATGCTGTGGACTTAGCATGTGCTCAGAGGAGGAATAAGGCAGCTAATTTTTTCAGAGCTAGTGCTGGTGAGGGTTTGTGCCAGCATGAACAACCCAGAACCTTTTTTCTCAAGTTACTGGATGGCACAGGTAGACAATCAAGTGAATAAAATGGGGGTTTGGGGGGGTTAGAGGAGGGAAATGATGAGCAGAGGTGAAACTGTAGCTGGAAATAGGGTTCAGGGTGATGAATTTCACTGCAGAAATTGGTGTGATCGTCTTGGGTTTGGCAACTTGGGGGCAGTTTTTTGCCGATGAGACAGTGATCCCATGTTGTACTCTTTCTAAAGACTATCAACTTCCTCTCCAAGCATTGTATGCATATATTCAAGTGCAGCATTTCTCGACCGCAGCCCATATCAAGCATATTGTGCTATGGGATGACTCTCTTTTGGAAGACTTATGTGAAGATTCCAGAGGCATTAAGAGGGCTGATTTCTTATACAGTGGTGCCTCGCATAACGGACGCCTTGCACAGCGAACGCTGCGCACAACGAACTTTATGTCTTGATCCGTACAACGAACTTCGTTTCACACAACGAAGTCGCCCGAGCTGCATCCTTCCGCGCAGGCACTGCGCTTAACTGCCCTCTCTCCGCCTGGTTCCCTCTTGCCCCCCCGACTCCCCGACACGATCGGGGCAAGAGGGAGCTCAAGCCCTCTTGCCCCCCCCGACTCCCCGACACGATCGGGGCAAGAGGGAGCTCAAGCCCTCTTGCCCCCCCGACTCCCCGACACGATCGGGGCAAAAGGGAGCTCAAGCCCTCTTGCCCCCCCGACTCCCCGACACGATCGGGGCAAAAGGGAGCCCAAGCCCTCTTGCCCCGCCGATTCCCCAACTCCCCGACAATATCGGGCCAGGAGGGAGCCCAAGTCCTCCTGGCCACGGCGACCCCCTAACCCCACCCTGCACTACATTACGGGCAGGAGGGATCCCAGGCCCTCCTGCCCTCGACGCAAACCCCCCTCCCCCCAACGACCGCCCCCCCCAAGAACCTCCGACCGCCCCCCCAGCCGACCCGCGACCCCCCTGGCCGACCCCCACGACACCCCCAACCCCCTTCCCCGTACCTTTCTGTAGTTGGCCGGACAGACGGGAGCCAAACCCGCCTGTCCGGCAGGCAGCCATCGACGGAATGAGGCCGGATTGGCCCATCCGTCCCAAAGCTCCGCCTACTGGTGGGGCCTAAGGCGCCTGGGCCAATCAGAATAGGCCCGGGAGCCTTAGGTCCCTCCTGGGGGCGGGGCCTGAGGCACATGGGCCCAACCCGACCATGTGCCTCAGGCCCTGCCCCCAGGAGGGACCTAAGGCTCCCGGGCCTATTCTGATTGGCCCAGGCGCCTTAGGCCCCACCAGTAGGCGGAGCTTTGGGACGGATGGGCCAATCCGGCCTCATTCCGTCGATGGCTGCCTGCCGGACAGGCGGGTTTGGCTCCCGTCTGTCCGGCCAACTACAGAAAGGTACGGGGAAGGGGGTTGGGGGTGTCGTGGGGGTCGGCCAGGGGGGTCGCGGGTCGGCTGGGGGGGCGGTCGGAGGTTCTTGGGGGGGGCGGTCGTTGGGGGGAGGGGGGTTTGCGTTGAGGGCAGGAGGGCCTGGGATCCCTCCTGCCCGTAATGTAGTGCAGGGTGGGGTTAGGGGGTCGCCGTGGCCAGGAGGACTTGGGCTCCCTCCTGGCCCGATATTGTCGGGGAGTTGGGGAATCGGCGGGGCAAGAGGGCTTGGGCTCCCTTTTGCCCCGATCGTGTCGGGGAGTCGGGGGGGCAAGAGGGCTTGAGCTCCCTCTTGCCCCGATCGTGTCGGGGAGTCGGGGGGGCAAGAGGGCTTGAGCTCCCTCTTGCCCCGATCGTGTCGGGGAGTCGGGGGGGCAAGAGGGCTTGAGCTCCCTCTTGCCCCGATCGTGTCGGGGAGTCGGGGGGGGCAAGAGGGCTTGAGCTCCCTCTTGCCCCGATCGTGGTCGGGGGGGGCAAGAGGGCTTGAGCTCCCTCTTGCCCCGATCGTGTCGGGGGTGCCAGGGACTACACGGAGTCACCCACCGTACCACCCGATTCGGGTAAGCGCAGGTATCGGTGGGTGGCTTATTTGCGGGGGGGTGCCTTATTTTACATTTTTTTCTAAAAAGGGGGGGCTGTCTTATTTGATGGCCCTGCCTTATCATCGGGGAAACACGGTAGAAAAAAAAAAAAATGAACAGTTAAGTCCCAGTTTTTGCCGCTGAGACTCTGCCCTCTCACTGTAAAATTAGACTCTACTTAGTCTGTCTTTAAATTTAAAAAATGTGTGTTGTTTTAAAAAACAATTATGTTTTTAGATGTATCTAAATAAAAATAATAACCAAAAATTTATCTTTTTTTATGTCATCTTAGCATATTTTATGCTACAGAACGAATTATTTTTTTTAACATGTATTGTTATGGGAAAACGCGTTTCACACAACGAACGTTTCACATAACAAACTTGCTCCTGGAACGGATTAAGTTCGTTGTGTGAGGCACCACTGTATTTATATATATCAGCAGAAAAGAATGCCACAGTACACTCTTTATCGAGTGAACTGGGAGAAAGAATTTGGGATTCATTTTGAGGTTGATGACATGGAGAAAGCTTTATTAAACTTTTCTTTATCTGTTCCACTTAAAAAAAATGCAGTTAATGTTATGTACTGATGGTACCTCATTCCAGCACACCTTCATCACATGTTTCCTGGAAAATTTCAGTTTTGCTGAAGAGACTGTGGTGAGTCTGGCACTGTGGGCCACATTTAGAGTTGTGTAAAAGCTAAAGTGTACTGGAGAGCTGATCAACATAGACCACTAAATTGGTTGTCTGGCCGATTCAGTGCACCTTGCTATTTTCTTGTTTCATTAAAAGCCACCTGACCTCACTTGATCTCAATCAGGACATGTGTGTGTGTAGTGGTGGTGGGGGAATGATTTTTGGGATGTGTCACTGGCAGATGTGTGGGAGGTATATACCTGGGAGAAAAGACATGCGAGGATACAGTAGGGAATGTGAGGGCACTTACATCTCCTATTTCTGGTTTTCTTGCAGAGATGGAGTTGCCTCTGGCTAATTATGACCTTCAGCTGCAGGATCAGACTGCAGCACCAGGTGGAAATCTTAACAAGTCTGTAGCACGGCTCGATACAACGACCCTGACGGTGACGGCACTGCAGTTGGGACATGCTAACTTGGTGTTCATTTACAAGAGTATCCTTCAGTGCTAAAAGTAAATAGGGAAACTGGGGGGAAAGGGTGAGATCCTGGGATTTGAAGGTGTGAGTGAGGAGGCAAGATTGCTCGTCTCTGGACGTAAATATTGCTTAGAAATGCAAACATTTAAGGTTTAGACTCAGCTGGGTAAAGCGGAGGTAGAATATAGCGTGAGTAAGTTAATGGACTGGGCGGGTCAGGGGCGAGAATAGGTGAATGAGTAAAGAGAATAGGTTATGTGGGTCTCGGAGGGAGGATAGAGGATATGTGATGTGTGAGTGAAAAGGATAGAGTATGTATGATGGAGGGGAAAGAAAATAAGGAAAAAGGGGGAAGAGCATATGGTGTATGAGGGTTAATCTAGAGCAGTGTTCTTCAACCACCGGTCCATGGACCGGTGCTGGTCCACAGAAATTTCCTGCCGGTCCACAGGGCCGGCATGTGCATCAGGCCCAAAACTGTGTTCTTCAACTGCCGGTCCGCGGTGCGATCGATGCGTTGTTAATAAGATTATATTGTGTGTATGTGAATGGAAAAAATAGTGTTACAATTAGGACTATAGGGGCAGGGGCAGGGTCTGGGGTGGAGATTGGGGTAGAGATGGGCAGGGGCTGGCCCACGATTTAGCCCAGTGTTCTTCACACGCCGGTCTGCGGACCGATGCTGGTCCACAAAATAATTATTTTATTTCTGCTAGTCCATAGGTGTAAAAAGGTTGAAGAACACTGATCTAGAGGATGTGTCAGTGAAGAGGAGATAAGAGTGTATGAGGGAGGGAAAAGAGGATGGGGAGATGGGTACAGGGGGATGATGTGCTCTGCTGAGATGCTGCACACAGGAATGTGAGAGCTCCAGATCCTATGCCTTATTGTAAGCTGGAGCTGGCCTCATTCAGCCCACCAAAGTCTGTGTCTGAATTCCTGAAACATGTTTCAGATGTGCACATGCGAGGGGCTGCTCACTTGCCAAACTGTACCATTTACGTAGTGGAGCCTGGATTCTTAGGTAACTAAAGTCTGACTTAGCGATTTGGGCTCTCTAGTGAGGTTATAGGAAGTTTCTTAAGCATCTTTCCAGAACGGCATAGCTCACCATGACCAGCAGGTGAAGACTGAGAAATAAACTTTTGGCTGTAGTACAAGTGGGTTGTGCAGTCCCAAGTACACTCAGTCTGCTCTCAGTCTCCAGCAGGTGGAGGTGGTAAGCCTATGCAGTCTTCCCTGATTTAGTGTAGGGCTGTTAGAATTTGTTTAGTGGTCTTCTTGTCCCCATCCCTGGTACCGGACTGAGCTAAGAAGTCGCTCATCAACATCTCTTAGTATTTTTTGCTGCCTTTCCACTCTCGCAGTTTTCTTTTTTGACTTTTTAGTCATTATTGTTTTTCTTTCTTTATTGTTTTTCTTTTTGTAAAATAAAAAAATTTTTTTACTTGTTCTCTTGCGCCGGTTCGGCCCGGTGAGGCCTGTTCCGCTTCCTCAGCCTCGACCTTCGATTTTACTGAAGCGATTTTCCCCTCAATGTCCCAACCTCAAACGAGTTTTAAAAAGTGCGGTTGCTGTGCTCGCCCTATTTCCATCACAGACCCGCACCGCTGGTGTCTTCAGGGTCTGGGGCCGGAGCACAGTGCTGAAGCTTGCACTCGTTGTCCTTTCTTCAAAAGCAAACGTTAAAAAATTGTCAAATTCAACGTCTTCTTTTTGGTGTCACTATGGAGGGTGAGCCAACACCAGCCCTGACATCGGGATCTACATCGAAGTCGATGCTGCAACTTTTGATGTCGCTGGAATCTTCCTCAGTGTCGTTACCAGTGGGTAAGCCGGCTAAGAAGCCTTCCCCCACCCCTTTGGGCCCTCAGGTCTCTGTTGCAGTGAGCTAAGTCCTGTTGACCTCAAGGCGCCCTAAAAATTGCTCGGCTCCGATTCAGATGAGTGCCTCATCATCGGCCTCCTCATCTGCAGAGCGCAGAGCAGCACCCACGGTACCGGCGAAAAAGCCAATGGTACCGGCGCACTCGCTGAAACAGCAAATTAGGGAATTGCTGCAGCAAGAGGAACGGGAGCAGTTCTAACTTTTACTTCCCGTAATGGCGACACCAGCGCCTCCAGTGTCAGTCCCAGTTCGGTCTGAGCTTTCCACGTCGGTACTGATTGTCTCGGAATCACCATCGATCCCGCCTCGTTTGGTCAAACAATCGATGTCGCAAACATCTCGACACCGATCTTCTCATACATCTCCTGAGACTGTGTCAGTAAAGTCGGGTAAGGCTTTACAAAAGCTTAAAAATATCGACCAAGCCTTAATCACTTAGGGGTCCTTTTATTAAGGTGCACATTTAGTGTGCTCAAAATCGTTTAGTGTACCTTAATAAAATTCAGCCCGCGACAGCCTTTTTTTCAGATTTCAGCTCCTTATGTGATTGAGTTTGACACCCCTGATGTAGAGTGAGGCAGTTAGGCGATGTAAACTTGGTTATTAATATAGACTTATATTTCGGATAGTATTACTGCTTTACAATATATTTGGACGCTTTTATATACGTATTGAAAGGATTCAGAGTTAATGTCCTGGGTAAGTAGGTGGAAAGGGAAGGAAGGGGGATTTGTTCAGAGATGTTTGGGGGTTGCATAGAAGAAGGTGCCCCATGAACGCCTACTCCGGAAACTGAAGAATCTTGGGGTGGAAGGAGATGTACATAGATGGATCAGAAACTGGTTGGCGGGTAGGAAACAGAGGGTAGGAGTGAAGGGCCACTACTCGAACTGGAGGAGGGTCACGATGGGGTCCCGCAGGGCTTAGTGCTCGGGCCACTGCTATTTAATATATTCATAAATGATCTAGAAACAGGGACGAAGTGTGAGATAATAAAATTTGCGGATGACACCAAACTATTTAGTGGAGTTCGGACTAAAGAGGACTGCAAAGAATTGCAAAGGGACTTGAACAAATTAGGGGAATGGGCGACAAGATAGCAGATGAAGTTCAACGTTGAGAAATGTAAAATATTATATGTGGGAAACAGAAACCCGAGGTACAACTATACGATGGAAGGGATGTTATTGAATGAGTACCCAAGAAAGGGACTTGGGGGTAATGGTGGACAAGACAATGAAGCCGATGACACAGTGCGCAGCAGCCGCTAAGAAGGCAAATAGAATGCTAGGCATAATCAAGAAGGGTATTACAACCAGAACAAAAGAAGTTATCCTGCCATTGTATCAGGCGATGGTGCGCCCGCATCTGGAGTACTGCGTCCAATATTGGTCGCCGTACCTTAAGAAGGATATGGCGATACTCGAGAGGGTTCAGAGGAGAGCGACATGTCTGATAAAAGGTATGGAAAATAGAGAATGACACGGTAGTTGTTACCCACAGCTAGCCGCGGGTAACCCGCCGAAACGGGGAAAGAAAAATAGTAGTCGCTGTGGGGATGGGGACAAGGCCATTCACTGCCCCGTGGAGCGATGAATAGTCTTGTCTCTGCAGTGAGGCAATCAAGGATTGCGCGGTCCAGCAGCCCCCAACCGCCCGATCGCAGCGTTTAGACAGCTCCCTCCCTCCCTCCCTCTACCTCACCTTATATTCCGAGTTTGCCAGCTTTCTTTTTCGCCGAGCCCCACGCTTTCAAAAAGCCGCGCGCACACGGCTGCTGGAGTTGTTCAATCTTCTCTGCTGCAACTTCCTGTTTCTGGTTGCGTCAGAGCAGAAGATTGAACAACTGAGCAGCCGCGCGTGGGCTGCTTTTTGAAAGTGTGCGGCTCGGCGAAAAAAAAAAGCCGGCAAACTCGGAATATAAGGTGAGGTGGAGGGAGGGAACTGGCTGAATGCTGCAATCGGGCGGGTGGAGGCTGCTGGGACCGCACGATCGCGCGTGTTCCCGGCTCACACTAGGAAGGAGGGAGTGAAAGGGAAAAAGATTCTGGGCCAAGGGAATGAAGAGGGAAAGAAAGAAACCCACAGCAGGAAAGAAAGGGGAGGACAGGCAGGTGAGCCAGATGCTGGAAACAGGGGGGCGGGGAAAGAAAGAGGGAAAGAAGCTAGATGGGGTTGAAAAGAAGAGACACTGGTATGGAAAAGGAAGATAGGGGAAATCTGGACACCGGAAGGTAACTGAAAGAGGGGATATTATGTGCATGGGGGCATAGGGACAGAGACATAAAGGGGACATGCCATGGGGATGGTATATGGACACAGGGGGGTGGGCAATGCCAGATGCATAGGAGAGATATTAGAAATGGGGAAAATAGGAACACAGAAGCGAGATGGTTTGTGGGGATGGGACAGGGACTGAGCTCGCAGGCTCCAGCGGCTTGCACAAATTACATTGTAACGTGCCACGAAAATAAGAGGGAGGGAGATAGATAGGCCACGCGAGAGGAGCTGAAGGGTGGTAGAAAGGAACAGATAGTAAAGGAGGGAGGGAAGGGTGGTGGTGAAAAGGAATAGAACAGACATTGAAAGAGGGTAGAGAGGAACAGACCCTGAAGGGAAATGTGGAAGACAGAGTGGGGAGAAGACGCTGGAAGGGAAGAAGACAGATTCTAGACTATGGGGGAGCGAAGGGAAGAATACGGGTGCTAGACCAATTGGGGGTGGTGAAGGGAGAGGCACAGTAACAGCAAATGGAAGACGCAGAGAGAAGACACACAATGGATGGAAGGAATTGAATGAGAAGATGTGGAAAGCAGAAACCAGACAACGAAGGTAGAAAAAAAAAATTCTATTTATTTATTTATTTTTTGCTTTCTAATGAAATGTTAAATTTGATGTTAATATATGAGATGACCAAGTGTGTATGTTCAAGTTTCTAATGAATTTTATTGAAACACTTGTTGTGACATAAGAAAATGAATAAAGATTTACAAAACAAAAAAAAAATATTTTTTGCTTTAGGATAAAGTAGTATATTAGTTGTGTTGAAACCTAGGTTAAAAAAAAGGGGGGTCGGTAATGAGAATAAAGGAGGAGCCCGGAGCAGTTATGTTTATCACACACACCATTCAAAGTTAAGTCGTTGTTACACATATTATTTCATTTTTGATTTAAGTTTGATTTGACGTTATTTAGTCTTTGTATGGTGGAGGAGACAGTGAACAACTATGATGGTCTCCTTAACAGCTGCTCCGTGATTTTTTCACCGGACCTCAGCTGTGGGTCTGAGTGTTCACTTAACCATACCAGCTATGTGTTGAAATAAGTATCAGTGTTTGAAGTAAAGAAGAAAGGTGATTAGTAATAGAGTTATTTATATTATCACCTTGGAGAAGCAAGTTCCCTTGCAGTTTTCGGATAAAAATTTATAAACAAAGCCCTGCCAGCTGAACATCTCTTTCTCTAGTTCAGCAGCCAGAACTTTGATTTATAAGGAAGGAATAAGCTAAATATTGCAGTACTAAGGCTTATATGGATGCTGCGGGGGCGGTGAATGTGATGGCAGTGATGGTGACGGGGCGGTGAAGGGGATGGCGGTGATGGAGACGGAGCGGTGAAGGGGACTGGGGACGGGGCAGTGACGGGGACAGATTTTTTCCCCATGTCATTCTCTAATGGAAAACCTTTCATACGCTGAGAGATTGGAGAAACTGGGTCTCTTTTCCCTGGAAAAGAGGAGACTTAGAGGGGATATGATAGAGACTTACAAGATCATGAAGGGCATAGAGAGAGTGGAGAGGGACAGATTCTTCAAACTTTCGAAAAATAAAAGAACAAGAGGGAATTCGGAAAAGTTGAAAGGAGACAGATGCTAGGAAGTTTTTCTTTACCCAACGTATGGTGGACACCTGGAATGCGCTTCCAGAGGACATAATAGGGCAGAGTACGGTACTGGGGTTTAAGAAAGGATTGGACAGTTTCCTGCTGGAAAAGGGGATAGAGGGATATAGATAGAGGATTACTGCACAGGTCCTGGACCTGTTGGGCCGCCGCGTGAGCGGACTGCTGGGCACGATGGACCTCAGGTCTGACCCAGCAGAGGCATTGCTTATGTTCTTAAAAACTGTTCACTGGTATGCTAATCTTTGTTTGTTTTGAATTTAAAAAAAGAAATACAGTATAAGTGGAAATAAAGAAGTAAATAAGAAAACAGATAGATGGGGACGGGGCATGGGCAGGGCCAGGGGGGCCCAGTGTATTTGTGTGCCTAGGGGCCCTCGAAGAATTAATCATGCCATGCTATGCCCTCATTACCCTTCTCCTCAAGTCATTTCATTGGCTCCCTATCAGTTTCCAATACAGTTCAAACTCCTCTTATTTACGTACAAGTGTATTCACTCTGCGGCTCCTCAGTATCTCTTCTCTCTCATCACACTTCCCACTGAGCACTCCGTTCATTGATTATCCCCCTCTTCTACGAAACCGCACTAGCGGTTTCTAGCGCGGGGAGCCGTGCTGAAGGGCCCATGCTGCTCCCGCCGCTCATAGGAACTCAATGAGCGGAGGGAGGAGCGCGGGCCATTCAGCATGGCTCTCTGCGCTAAAAACCGTTAGCGTGGTTTCGCAGAAGAGGGGGTAAGTCTCTCATCTGTTCTCTATGTCCAATTCCAGATTGTGTCCCTTCTACTTCGCTGCACCATATGCCTGGAACAAGCTGCCTGACTCAATATGTCAAGCTCTGTTTCTGGCACTAGTCAAATCCATGCTCAAAAAACACTTCTTTTAAATTGCTTTCAATTCCTAACTCCAACCCATCTGTTAGCACCCATCTGTTATTCATTCCCTCTGTAATTCCCCATCTGAGCACTGTGTATAGATGTACCTTTTTTTTTTCCACTTTGTCTTTCGAGCAGGTACTGTCTATTCCATGTTTGGTATGCCTAGTAGCAATATAGAAATGATAAGTAGTAGCAGCTTTCAAGATGGTCAGTGTTCCCATGCTACCTGAGATAACTGAAACAACAGCAGCGTTGCTAAAGTCCTTCTTCCCCCATCCCCCTGTTTCATGGTGTCTCAGCTGATTCAGTAGTTGGCTTCTCATATATATGCTAGGAAGAGAGCAGGCTAGAAGTACAATGTCCTGAAGCTGTGTCTGGGCTCTACACTTGGATCAGCATATTGCCATTTCAGCAGGGGCCATCATTAGTGTGGGAGGGAGAAAGATTAACAAGCCAGATGCTTAAAGAAGCAAAACAAGTGGCCTAATGGTTAGTGCAATGGGCTAAGACCCTGGGAAATTGGGCTTGATTCCCACTGCGGCTCCTTGTGGCCCTTATCCCTCTGTATTCGCGGTTTCCATATTCGTGATTTTTCAGATGCTTACTCTGCTCCTCAAAATTACATCATCACTGAAGTTCTTTTTCCTTTTACTGTACCGATAAAAAAGTTTATCACTTACCATTCACTCTGAAAATCGCTGCTTCCATGCTTTCTCCCACAAATTTGCTGTGCCATGCTTCCCAGTGTGCACTGAGAAAAATGCTGCTTCCCAGCATCCATAGAGAGAAAGGCTTCTTCCCAGCTTGCTTGCCTAATCCAAGCCCAGAAATCGCTGCCTGCCCAGAAATCACCGCTTGCCTAATCCAAGCCCAGTACATTACATTGTGTTGAACTTTTGTTTGCACTGAGAATATGACTGTATAGGTATTGTTGCATAATAAAAATTTGAGAATTTCAATAGTAGTAATAGTGGCTTATTTCAAAAACCGCAAATAACAGTAGAAAAGTTATTCGCGGTTTCTTTTTTTTTTTTTAAATATCTTTATTCCTTTTTACATTATACAAACAAGTGTACAATAAATCAAGTCATATTATACATTCTTCACTTGAAACTTTACAATCATCTTATACCATAAATTACCTCCCCTCCCTCCCTTTCCAAATATTTTTGTAACTACTCATCCTAATGTCATAAAACCCATATTCGCGGTTTCAATAATAAAAATGAAGGCTTTTTCTAAAAACCGCGAATAACATTTAAAAAGTTATTTGCAGTTTTTCCATATTCGTGCCTATGGTCCGCCCTCATCCCCTGCGAATATGGAGGGAGAAGTGTAATTTAATCCTCCATTGCCTTGTTTACACAGCTTAAGTTGTGGGCCCATTAGAGAGAGAGAGAAAATACCTGCATGAAATATACATGTATAACCTACCACAGTATATCAGATCTATGACCTTTTACCCTTTTAGCACGGCTAGCAAAGGCTTCCCTGTATAGAACAGCGCCCAAGTGTGGAGTACCTCTCTCTTTTTTAAGGAGAGCCCAGACTGAGAAGTAAAGGGTGTCGCAGCCACCCTCGGGCTGAATTCGAGTGGCACGTGACAGTTTTGTTGCGCACCTCTAGGGGGTGCACTGGAATTCTGGAGACTAGGGAGTACAAACATGAACACCACACAGGTATTGGAGCTGAATCAAACAGTGCAAAATCCATAAGAATTTGGTTTTTCAGTCACCAGATGCATGGAATCAAAACCTAAAGCCAAAAGTTCAGTTCTTTTTGTCAGAATGCTCCCAAATATAAAACTTCCAGCAATGGTTTCAGATCAAACAAAACAGTTGACACCAGCAATAGCATTCCAGGACTCTTCTGTCAGTCCTTGCAATATCCAGCACAGCTTAACATCAGGTCCTGTGCAAAAACAAACAAACAAGATAAAACAGTTAAGCTTTTCAGCAAATATTCCAGATAGCGTTCTGGTTCTCTGTGCTCTGCAGCAAAAGAGTATTAGTCCGTTACAGCACTGGTAACAAAAGTAAAATCAAAAACTTTCCTCAAACATTTCACCTCAGTGGAACACACAGCAATTTTCCCAGGCAACGTTCCTGAGATCTAGTCTTCAACTCACCCACTACTTGCAGGAGAACAAAAAATAAATGGTAGCAGACTTTCTTAACAAACAGTTCTGTATAGCAAAACAGTCTCTGGTTCAAATGAACAGTCACTTGCAGAGGGTAACAAGCAGAAAAAGGGGTTTATGAAAACAATTTTAACTTTTCCACAAAACTTTACTTCTGTTCTGTAATTAAGTGATAGTTTCCACTTGCCTTATACGCACAGCAAATTTCCATTTCCTGCAACTTTGCATTGGTTTGGTCTGGATAGGGCTGTACTTCCATGGCTTAGCTTTGAAAGCTCTCATAGCTTGCAGCCTCCTCTCCTGCTTCCTGTAGCTCCATGGTTATGGGTATTTTACCCTTTACCTGAGCACTCAGCCCTAAGGTTCCTTTGTCATCTTCCTGGACTGCTTCCTTTGTCTGGGCTGTTCTACCTCTCCTTGGTCTGTTCCACCTTGCCTCCTTCCTCCCTAAGAGCTCTTGTGTTTAAGAACCTAGTGCTGTACCCCCAACCCACAGGTATAGAAGTTTGTCTCAGGACTCTGAGATTCTCCTCCTGGACTCCTCCTGGAGTTTAAAGGGCCAGTCCCTAGCAGGACGTGTGCACTGTATGAGAGAGCTATCTGCGCTCCTGCTTCCTCTGGTGTTTCTAGGCTGAATAATACCAGATTCACCAATTCCTGTTTTAAATTAAGAATCATGGTTTATATCAGCTTCAGATCAGAACACTGCTAGCAGGCATACTCCGCCCATCACAAGGAGGAGGGGAGGGACCCAGCACAAACAGGTATACCTTAAAGTTGTCTGTCAGGAGACCACCTATCCTCCTGCTCAACTGAAACCAGGAAACAATGAAGCAAGAGCAAGCCTCAAGAGAGGTTCTGAAGCTTCACTGGGAACCATCTACTGCCTAGTGGAGATAGGGATAACTGAATTGGAGCAATTACTGACAGATGGGCATAACCCATAATTTCTGGACTGATCTGTAGTTGGAAGATATAGTTGACACAGATAGCTAGCTTAAGGCAGATAGCTGGGTTTAAAATGGGTTTGGATAAGTTCTTGAAGGAAAAGTCCAAAAACAATTATTAAGCAGGTTGATTGGGAAAATCCATTGCTTAGCCCTGGAAGTAAGCAACAAGAAATGGATCTTCTTTTTGGGCTCTTTCAAGGACTTTCTATTGATCTGACCTGGCCTGGCCATTGTTGAAAATGAGATGCTAGGTTCAATGGGTCTTTACTGTTACCAGCATGACACACTATTTGTTCCATTGACTTTTCTGGACTTGGTGCTTGGATGAGAAGTGACCCTAAGTAATCTGTTTAATGCTGTGACATAAGTAGACAGACTGTAGAGTCTAAGGAATAAGGTCTATAGCCAACTGGAAATATCCGTTCATGAACAGTGTGTACTGAGAAGAAATGTGCATCTCTTTCCCCCTTAGGGTTTGTAGTTGTCCCTGGAGACAGATGGATTCTTGAAGTGAGAAGGCAGTATGAAATCAGCGTGGAGATCTATGAGCGAGAGAATAGCATGAAAGTCTATGTTGCAGATGTAAGTGTTTGATCTCCGTGAATAGAGCTGTGAATGAGAGAAGAGCAGGGTACATGGCATGGACATTAATGTTACCTCATAACTTTGGTGACTCCATACTGCCAATACAACAGGTCACTGTATGTATGGGAGAAGAAGCAAGAGAGGACCAGAGGATTTATATAATATACTATATTACAACTTCCCATCTCTGAACATGGGAACAAAAATTTGGAGTCTTTTCCAAAGAGAACATCAATTTACCCACTGAAATAGGAAGTGGGAAAACTGGCATCTTCTTCACCACAGGCAAAAGTTCCCCAATATATAAAAGGGACATAGTAAATGACGGCAGACAAAGACCTGAATGGTCCATCCACTCTGCCCATTAGTTATTCCCATTAAAAAATACATGATTAAATCAACATGCCTCCTCTTTGATATTTCTGAACTGTAGACTATAAAGTCTGGTATTGTCCTAGGTTCCAAATGCTGAAGTTGCTGTCCAAGCTCACTCTAGCCTATCCAACCATCCCGTTGTTTGCACGATCTCTACCATAAAGTCTGGCCAGTAACATCCTCATGTTCCAAGTTAATGGAGCTCCTATTGATGCCCATCCCAACCCATCTTACACTGAATCACCATATATGGGACACAGAGCGTGCAAGTCTGTCCAATATCAGCCTTGGTTCTTTAATTTACATTCTTTGTTTTCTAATTAGAGATCCTTTGTTTATCCCACACTTTTAATTCCATCACCGCTTTCCTCTCCACCACTTCCCTCGGGAGGACATTCCAGGCATCTACCACCCTCGCCATAAAAAAGAATTTCCTAACATTGCACCTGAGTCTTCCTCCCTGCAACCTCAAATTATGCCCTCTAGTTTTACCATTTTCTCTTCTCTGGAAAAGACTTGGTTCTATATTAATACCTTTCAAATATTTAAACATCTGTATCATATTTCACCTGTCCCATCCTCTCTTCCAGACTATACATATTTTGGTCTTCCAGTCTCTTCTCATACTTATTTTGGTTATCATTTTTGTTGCCTTCCTCTGGACTGCTTCAAGTCTTTTTATATCCTTCACCAGATACAGCCTCTAAAACTGAACACAATACTCCAAATGCAGCCTTACCAATGACCTATACAGAGATATCAACACCTCCCTTCTTCTGCTGGTTACTCCTCTATACAGCCTAGCATCCTTATGGCTACAGCCACTGCCTTATCACACTGTTTAGATGCCTTTAGATCCTCAGACACAATCACCCCAAGGTCCCTCTCTCCACCTGTGCTTATCGGCCTCTCACCTCTCAGCACATATGGTTCCCTTGGATTTATATCCCCAAATACATTACTCTGCACTTCTTTGCATTGAATTTTAGTTGCCAGACACTAGACTATTCTAACTTTTGCAAATCCTTTTTCATGTTTTCCACGCCCTCTGGGGTGTCCACTCTGTTACAAATCTTGGTATCATCCACAAAAAGGCTAACCTTACCTTCTAACCCTTCTGCAATGTCACTCACAAACATATTGAACAGAATCGGTCCCAGCACCGATCCTTGAGGCACTTCACTACTCACCTGTCCCTCCTCTGAGAGAATTATATTAACCACTACCCTCTGACATCTGTCTTTCAACCAGTTTCTAATCCAGTTCACCACTTTGAGCCCTAACTTCAGCCCATGGATCCTATAAAGAACCGTGTTGAAGGCTTTGCTGAAATCTAAATAAATTATATCTAGCACACGTCCTTGATCCAATTCTCTGGTCACCCAGTCAAAGAATTCAATCAGATTCGTTTGGCATAATTTACCTTTAGTAAACCTATGTTGCCTCAGATCTTGTAATACATTAGATTCTAAGAATTTCACTATCCTTTCCTTCAGCAACGTTTGCTGGCCTGTAGTTTCCCGCTTCATCTCTGCAACTACTTTTGTGAAGAGGGACCACATCCGCTCTTCTCCAGTTCTGTGGAACCTCTCCCGTCTCTAAAGATTTATTGAACAAATCATTAAGAGGACCCACCAGAACCTCTCGAAGCTCCCTCAATATCCTGGGTTGGATCCCGTACAGACCCATCTTTGTCCACCTTCAATTTTTCAAGTTCTCCGTAAACACTTTCTTCCGTGAATAGTGTGATATCCACTCCTTTCTCAGGTATAACTTTGCTAACCAATCATGGTCCCTCTCCATGTTCTTCTGTGAACACCGAACAGAAGTATTTGTTTAGCGCAGTGTATCGCAATCTTTCTTGAGCCAGGGCACACTATACCTAGTGTCCCCGGCTTGAGACATCTTGAAGTGCGTGATGTCATCTCGTTGATGTCCACGCATGTGCAAAGGCCCTACAAACGGGCCCTGCACCAGCAGTAGGGGCTACCTGCAAGGAAAAGGGCCAGCCGGAGAGAAGGAGAGGCGCTGGTGCCGGCTGATTGCCTACAGGATGTGACTCTTTTCGCGAGAGGCACGTCCTGTAGGCAGTGCGCCAGTGCCTCCTCCTCCCCAGTGTTCTGTGGCACACCTGAAATCTCAGGAGGCACCCTGGTGTGCCGCAGGACACAGTTTGCAATGCACTGGTTTAGTACATTTGCTTTTTCCTCATCACTCTCCACATAGTGGTTCATACCATTTTTCAGTCTCGTAATTCTATTTTTTGTCTTCCTCCTTTCACTAATATACCTGAAAATATTTTTGTCTCTCCTTCTTATATTCATAGCCATTAGTTCTTCCGCTTGCACTTTTACTAGACGTATCTCTCTCTTGACTTCTTTCAGTTTTATCTGTTATTACTTTCTGTACTCTTGAATTTTTATATTTCATGAACGCCAGTTCTTTTGACTTTATTTTTTCCAACACTAGTTTGGAGAACCATATTGGTTTCCTTTTTCTCTTGGTTTTATTTGTTTTCTTCATATAAAAGTCATTAGCTCTATTTATTGCACCTTTCAACTTGGACCACTGTTGTTCCATTTCCCTTGTCTTCCCATCCAATCAGCTCTTTCTTCAGGTACTCTCTCATGCTACTAAAGCCCACATGTTTGAAATCCAGAACTTTGAGTTTTGTGTGGCCATTCTCCTCTTTGGCTGTTATATTGAACCAAACTGTATGATGATTGCTACTTCCCAGGTGGGCTCCCAGTTGGACATTAGAGCACCAGAACCAGTATTGCTTTTTCACCTCTTGGGTTCTGTCACCATTTGAAAGGCATCCATGATCTCTCTACTTATTCCCAATTTAGTAGACTGAACTTTCCAGTCCGAATCCGGCAGGTTGAAATCACCTAGCAACAGCACCTCCCCTTTCTTTCCCAACTTTTATATATCCGTAATCAGATCTTTGTCAATTTGCTGCAATTGAGTCAGAGGTCTGTAGACAACACCCAAGTGGATAGAAGTTCCATCTTCTCTTTTCAAAACAATCCATGTTGCTTCTTCTTTCCCCAAGCCCCATGCATTTCAGTCGCTTGGATATCTGTCTTTACATAGAGAGCTATTCATTCACATTTTTGATAATTTCTGTCCTTCCTAAAAAGAATATAGTCCGATATGTTGGCACCCCATCCATGGGAATCACTGAACCATGTCTCTGTGATAGCAACGATATCCAAGTCTGCCTCTAACATCAGGGCTTACAGATCCTGATTTTTGTTGTTTAGAGTGTGAGCATTTGTGGTCATTGCTCTCCAGCTACTATTCCGCAGCAATCTCATTTTTTGTATAGTTATTAACTTCAGCTCATTTCCTGTTGCATTGCTAGGAAGTGAATTGCTAATTTTGTTGTTTTCATTGCTATCTTTATTATCATCAAATCTTATCTGTTGTTGGAGGTGGCCACCGGAAGTAACCTCCATATACATACACCACTCCAACCTTCTAGTTTAAATGCCTAGAAACATTGCCTGAATTTCTCAGCTAGGATTCTTTTTCCTGCCATGGTAAGGTGCAGCCAATCATTACAATATAGTCTCTTGTTCTTCCATGTGTTGCCCCATCTTCCTATGTACCTAAAACCTTCTTGATGACACGAGACTTTGAGCCACCTATTGAAGTTCTCAATGTTTTGTACTCTTTGCTCACCCTTTCCAGAAGTAGGCAATACTTCTGAAAAAGCTACAGTCTTTACAAAATGTTTTAACCCCTCCCCAAGCTCCCGAAAAAGCTTTCTGTGCTGCAGGTAGGTTATTGTTGGCTAGGTCATTTGTTCCAAGGTGGATAACAACATTGGGATTCAAAATCTTTGCTTCTTCCGTAATTACATTCCTGTTAGCTGAGGATCCTGGAAGGCATTCCACTATTTTCAGTTCCTTGTCCTGTGTTCCAAGGTTAATCCCTCTGATGATGGAATCCCCTAGCAGTAATACTTTTCTGGTTTGAGCTTTTTTATATGTGCTTTGGGGGTGCTTTTCTTCATGAGTTATCTTGAAGAAAGGGAGACTTCATTATGTACATTTTCAGAGGGAAATGTAATGGAGAGGTTAACTTTGAACATTTGCTGTATCTGCAGGCTTTTCCTTCAGAGCCTCTAAAGTCATTGCATCCCTGTCTCTATTCTGCACACTTTGGAGAGCCTCTCTCACACTGATCTGCGCAACTATTAGAAAATTAATTCTGTCTGAGTGACATTTTCTCCTGCCCAGTGGCTAAATTTAGAGGGTGATCACTCCAAGCCATTTCCATGAAAAAAGCAGTATTTTACTCAAATGAGTTCCTGGTGTTTCCAAAGGAAAAAAGCTTCTGCAGGAAGTGGGGAGGAGGAGGGGGAAGATTTCTGCAACCATCTTTCTCAGGTACTAATTACAGCAAAATTAAGTACGTATCTTTGCTTGAATTATTGGCAAAAGTCAACTGACTTACAATAATCAGTGGCTAGGGCCACCCAATGAGAATAACACAGTGACAGAATTTATCACCATCTCTGTACCCATGGATAACCGCGGAAAACCATCACGTGTCATTCTTTAGTTTCTATCTCAATCTCAGTCTTTCTACTTCAGCATTCTTCAGTACAAGGCTTGAGGGTCAGTGGTTGTGCCCATTTATATTCTGATTCATATTTGAACCAAGTATAGGATAATGAATCCATTGTGACATCACTGATGAGGTTGACTCTTAGGCATTGGTGGAATGAGGCATTATGACATCACAATCTCAACTTTGGATTGATGCTACTCTTTGGGTTTCTGCCAGGTACTGTACTTGGAAACAGGATACTAGGCTTGATGGACCTTCAGGCTATCCCACTATGGCAACGCCTATGTTCTAAACATCCAGTGTCATTCTTTAGTGTCTATTTCAAATTCAGTCCTTCTACACCAGCATTCTTCAATGCAAGGCTTGAGGGTCAGTGGCTTTGCCCATTCATACTCTGCTTCTGTACTCTGTTTTTGTATTGTTTTTAAATGTTTTTAACAACATAATGTTCACCACCCAGAAGACTGATTGGGCGGTTTATAAAATTTTTAAATAAACTTGAAACTTTCCTTAAAGAATGACATGGGAATGGTTTCCCACGGTTATCTACGGGGACGGAGACGCTGACAAATTCTGTCACCATGTCATTCTTTATAAATTTATTAACACTTACTTTTAGTCCTCAATATATCAAGCAATCATCTCAAGAAATAATCAAATGTGATAAAAGGAGGAAAAAACTTCAAGTGCTTTTTAGTGACAAGTATTTAATCCTGTCTTCTCCTTTAGAAGCTATCATCAGTCAGAAAAACCTCTTTAATGCCTAATAAACATCAACTTCTTTGTAGCCGTTACAGCAAAAAAAAAAAGAAAAATCACCACTTAACTTCCATGGTAATCATGCTCATTGTCCATTATGTGTTCTGTGGAGCTTCCGTGTTTCAGTCTGGCTTCCTCAGGAACTTACACCATAGCTGAAAACACAGCAGCAAATGTTCCGCATTATTATTCACATATAATGTCGATGTTAGAAGACTGACTCAGTACCGCACATGGTACATTTGCCGCTGCGTATTCAGCTACAGTGTAAATTCCTGAGGAAGCCAGAGTGAAATTTGGAAGCTCTGTATTACACAGATTGGACACTGAGCATGATGAAGTTAAGTGACCGCTATTGCAGAACCCCAAACGACCCTACAGACTTAAGCCCTGACACCGGCTCCAGAGGATGCTCAAACAACTGAGAATGTATTAAGATGTGAATGTGTGAGAGGTCACTGCTTCATTTCCTTTATCAAAAGTATTTTCAGTTCATCTTTATTATCCTGAGTAGATTATAAGTAAATCTTCTGTTAAATATAGTCCATTTGTATTTGCACTGACAAAAAGCACAGGAGCCAACTTTTCAGAATGATTGGGGTGCTAAATTCAAAGCAAATTCCCCCCTCATTGGACACAGTGAAGGAGTTGTATAATCTTGGACATGCACAATCACCTACAGAGCTAGATCCTATGAGTTTCCCAGATCCACAGCACCAATGTGGGTGCATTATTCATCATCTCATAGGAGCCAGCTCTGTGGGTGCTTGAGCATCCACAATATTGAGTAAACCCCTTGCATATGTCCAGTGAGGGGTAATTTCCATTGGGCTTTGACAAAGTTGGCCGTTATGCATTGTCCCATAGCATTGTGGGAACTGGGTATGGTTTGAGGAAGGTACCACAGCCAGGTAGCAGGGCAAAATCAAACTAGCTGGTTTCCTGCTGAAAAAGGTCCTCAATTCAGCCAACCAGACCCTAATTGGCTAGATTTAAATCTGTGTACAGCAAGATCCTGGAGTTTTGAGGTAATCCTTTGTGTTTCTCTCTACAGAATATAAAGATAAAATCTTTCTTTCCTGCTATGCACTTTGATGTGCTGGCATCCTCTTTGAATGGTTCCTATCACGTGGTCCTTGTTCGACAGGAGGGCACGACCATCATTAGAGCTACACTGATAGGAGTGCTGACTCAGGTGGGGGCTGAGATGACTCGGCAAGAACACTGAAGTACCAGGGCTGCACTTTGTGTAAATTTTGTTTTACGAAATGTCAGATTAATTCTTGCATATAAACCACTATCTTGAGATTCTCCCCAAATGTTCGGCATACTCTTTCACCCTCATTACACTAACCTGCTCCATTTATAATGGAAATGCCATATATTCAAATCATTCACATCTGGTAACTTCTCCATGGCACATTCATCAATTCCAGCAAAAAGTTCACCTGAAGTTTCCAAAGTGTGCAGTAATTCACATTTGCAATAGACTATTTAAAATATTTTCCGCCTTATCCTTCCTCCCTAGGTACCTTAAATAAAACCATACATAAAGTAATTTAAATTAATAAAACAATATCAAAGATAACAAAACATAATAAACTAGGCAGCCTGATTCAGAAGCGCAGATTGGGGAGGGGAGGGTTTTTACTGTTGCCTCTGCTGATGAATTTCAGTAGCTGAAAAACACTGTTCCCTCTAAGCCAGGGTTGCTCAATGTATATCCTGGAGGGCTGCAATCCAGTCAGGTTTTCAGGATTTCCTCAATGAATTTGCATGAGATTTATTTGTATGCACTGCTTTCATTGTATGCAAATAGATCTCATGCATATTCATTGGGGAAAACCTGACCTTGCTTTGAACACCCCTGCTCTAAGCTGAACGGTAGTCTTCCACCTACAGTCCTGCCAGTAGGAGGTGCTGTTTCACCATCACATGTTCAATCATGAGGGACAGGAAAGTTCTGCTGGACTGCATGGAACCTGCCTTTCTCTAGCGAATGAAAACACAATATTGAAGCACCCCCCTACTGGTAGCAATGGAGTTGGAAGACACCCACTCAGCTTAGAGGGAACAGTGCCCCCCCCCCCCCCCGACCGTGCATTTGCACAAGAGAACGTTTTCTTTTACTCTGCATTGATCGGCTCCAGCAGATGCCTCACATAGTCTGTGCTAGATCAGATAGAGGGTTTCTCCACAGACAAACAAGGGAAATGCAGGCACACTTGTAAGTGAAGTCCGCTGACTGAGCCTATGTGCCAGAGCTCTCTCCTAGCTAGTTAAACTTTTAAAACTTACTGTGCATATGCAGTAGCCCTTACATTAACCGCCCCTCCCCTAACCTGTCAGTTTTTTCTCTTACCACTCTTGACAGGTCACAAGCTCTCCCCTCTCTCACTGAGATATTTTCTCTCAGGGAACCTTTTACTAATTTTTTTTTTTTTTTAAGTTAAAATGACTTTTCAGCCTTTGAAGGCTTTCAGTTTTTTCAATTAGTTAGCTGTTTAAAAACAAACAAACAAAAAAAAAAAAAACCCTGAAAGTTTCATGGAGCAAAGCGAGTCTACAGGACAACGGAATTAAAATACTTTAAAACCTGTGCCGATAGCGTCTTCCCCAGCAAACTTCTCTTTATGGAGCACTGCTTTCTGCACAAGGTAGACGCTAGGACCGGGAGGAACCTTTTTTCTTTTCAGCGTTGATGGGACTGCGATGGATAGTGGTTCCCACACCGGCGCTTTGCAGGCTGCAGTACTGAAGAAATCATCAAAGCACTCAATGCCGCTTGTGCCCACCCTTCAGGGCTCTGTTTCGGCACTGCAATGGGAGGGAAACCACCTGCCTCCGATGCCACGAGACCACAAAAAATGGCAGAATTGGTAGGCCAGCGCAGGAAAGCTCTAGCAACTGATCAGTTCACTACTCCTTCTCCTTCATCTGTCACCACTATTCTAACGGGGCAAGAAGTGGATTTACATATTAAAGTGGCTTCAGAGAAGGCTCTCATGGGCTCAGTCTCAGCCTCTCGATCCTCTCCTGGCCAGAAGCAGAAGACTTCTATTATTTCAGGTACGTCTGCTGAAGTTGGAAAATCTTCAAAGACCAAGTGGGGGGCTTCTCCACCTTCCCCTTGGGACCCTGTTCCTACAAAACACCCATCTCCACTAAGTAGTCAGATGGACCATACCTCTAACCAGGCACTTTCCAATGTTTTTTCTTCAGAGACTGGTTCAAAAAAGTTCAACTTTATTGCAGCAGGCTCCTCAACCTCCTATTTTGTAGCCCCAGCACTGTTCACCCTGTGTGGCTCGTTTCTCTTCAGAGGATCCAAATTTGGCCTGGGGGCTCTGCACCCCTATCTGTTCCTCACCAACTCAAGGGGCGCTTTCACCACCATACTGGTCAGTTCCAGAAGTCCTGCCTCTCTCAGATCCAGGTCAATCCATTCAGCCAGACCAGTCTGTTTTTCCAACTGAAGAACTCTCCTATCCTAAATTTCTACAGAAGGTGTCTTCATTGCTCAGTCTCAATCAAGACACGATACCTATGGGCAGTGAAGATTTTCAAGCAATTCTTCACTCTTGTAAGACCCCAGTAAAAGAGCTGATTTCCTTTTCAGTACAACAAGTTTTACAAGTTTGCCAGTTGTCTAACTGGCAAAATCCTTTTATCGGTTTCTACAGATTCAAAATGTCTTGAATTGAAGTATAAGATCCAGAAAGCGCCTGGTCATGACCTTCATCGGCTGCCTTACCACTCAATGGTGTCAGAATCACTACTAAGTGCACCTCCAGACAAAGACCTTCATTTCCTGGACTCCATTGGTTGTTGTTGTTTTTTTTAAATTCTTTATTCATTTTTAAAACTTTCATCAAGTGTACAACAATCATAATAAACACAATTAATCAGAGCACTTGCATATCTTATCATTATATTCTAAACATACATATGTAACCCTCTCCCCACCCTCCCTCAAAACCCTTCATTCTTTTTTTTTTTTTTAATCTTTATTCCTTTTTATTTCTTTCAACAAGTGTACAGTATTATTACAATTAATTTACATAACACACTTGGCATTCTTAAATAATATTATTATACATGTTTTTATTCCCCCCCCACCTCCCACCCTTTTCCATATCAATAAAATATTCCTTCCAAATTTATATATAATTATACATCCCTTTTTGATAATACAATTAATCTGACATGAAATCTGTCCCTCCCACCATCCTTCCTCAAACACTTTAAACATTTTATTATACCCAGTAATGCACAACAATAAATATCCCATCCTATTACATATATCTCCTTATTTTTCATAACAACATATTTCCAATATTTTTCCCTCCCTATCCCTCCCATCCCATCCCATTTCTATATATTATCCCCTAAGGAAAAAGAATAAACTTTACTCGTTATAATATTCAATTAATGGCCTCCACATCTCTTGAAATCTTTTAAAATACCCTCTCTGTATCGCAAGAAATCTTTCCATCTTATACATATGACAAACTGAGTTCCACCAAAAATTACAATTCAATCTAGAACAGTCTTTCCAATTAGTTGTTATCTGTTGAATTCCCACTCCCGTAAGAATCAACAATAATTTATTGTTTGCTGCAGATATTTGGCATTTGGCCCTCATACACATTCCAAAAATCACTGTGTCATAGGATAAAGCCACATGACTCTCCATCAACATATTAACTTGATCCCATATTGATATCCAAAATGCCTGAATACATGGACAATAAAATAAAAGATGGTCTAGAGTTCCAACTTCAATTTTACAATGCCAGCATCTATTAGACTTAGAGCAATCTAATTTTTGTAATCTAGTAGGGGTCCAGAATGCTCTATGCAACAAAAAGAACCATGTTTGCCTAATAGATGCTGACATCGTACCTTTAATTCTCCAAGACCAAATACGTGGCCATTGAGATGCATTAATCTGATGCTTAATCTCAATGCTCCAAATATCTCTTAATCCATTTTTAGGCTTCTTATTCAAATAATTAGATATAATTTTATACCACTTTGCAGCCTGGTGACCCAGAAAATCTGCCTGGAAACATAAGAATTCTAAGCTGTAATGATCATTTAAAGATTTCCATTCAGGGAACCCCACCTGAATAGCCTGCTTCAATTGCAACCACTTATAATTTTGTTTTTTATTCAGACCATATTTATGTTGCAATTGTGAAAATTCAAGCATCTTACCATTATCAATTACTTCCGTTAATGATCTTATACCTGCTTTAATCCAATCTTTCCAGACAACCTTAAACCCGCCTATTTGTATCTTGGAGTTTACTCAAATAGTCTGTTGTTTCGATTTTAAAATAGAATCAGTAGTTAATTTGTCTACAAACCTTAATGTTTTCCAAGTATCCATTAATACTCTATTGTCCTTACGTATTCTAGGCACTTTTATACCAAGCAAAAGATCAAGCCTAAGTGGAAAGATAAGTGATCTCTCCACCCTTAACCACTCTGGTAATTGTTCCAAAAGCTCTGGGAGGACCCAATACATACCTTGGCGCATGATATAGGCCTGATGATACCTATAAAAATTGGGAAAATTTACCCCACCCTCCTCAATTGGTCTTTGCAAAGACACTAAAGCCACTCTTGCAATTTTACCCAGCCAAATAAATTTAACCAGAATACTATTTAATTTTTTATAGAAAGACCCCTGAAAAAACACTGGTATCATTCCCAATTGATAGCAAACCACAGGCAAAATCATTATTTTAACAGTTTGTACTCTTCCCCACCAGGACAAATGTAAAGGATTCCATTGCTCACACAACTCTGTAACTTTTTGTAATAAAAATTTTTCATTTATTCTCATTGTCTCTTCAAGTGTTTTATTCAGCCAAATACCTAAGTACTTTATTCCATCCTCTTTCCATATAAAAGGGAAAGAATCAAGTATACCTTTTGTACAATGCACATTTAAAGGTAAAATCTCTGATTTATTTTGTATCCTGAGAATTTTCCAAATGTATCTATGACCTTCAGTAGGCATGGGATTGTTGTTTCCGGATTCCTCAAATGAAGCAAGATGTCATCTGCATAAGCAGATACTTTATATTCCACTCCAGCACATGGAATACCCTGTATGTCCTTTGCCTGTCGAATAGCTAGTAATAAGGATTCAAGAACTATATCAAAGAGCAAAGGAGATTAATGGACAACCTTGTCTAACTCCCCTCTGCAACTTAAAAGCATCCGAAAAATTATTATTTATATATAAGCGAGCAGTTGAGGAGCTGTACAATGCTTGTATCATTTGTATAAATCCGGATCCAATACCAAACCATTCCATAGCTTGATACATGAAACTCCATTCTACACGATCAAAAGCCTTCTCAGCATCTAGTGAAACCGAAAAAGCCGGATCATTAATTTGTTTTGTTAAATAATACATCTGAAATGCCAGTCTAGTATTATTAGAAGAGTGTCTTTGAGCAACAAATCCAGTTTGATTCATTCCTATTATATGCGGAAGAGCTTTAGCCAATCTTAATGCTAAAATCTTAGCTAATAATTTACCATCTACATTTATTAAAGATATAGGCCTGTAGTTTGAAACCAATGTTGGATCTTTATTTGGCTTTGGCAAAACAATAGTTAAAGATTCTGCCATAGTGCCTGATATACAACCTTTATTCAGTTGATCCTGATATAATTTTAATAAATACGGTAATAGGGAAATTTGAAATTCTTTATAAAACTCTACTGTAAATCCATCTCCACCTGGAGCGGTCCCAACTCTAAGGGATTTCAATGCCATTTGTAACTCTTTTAATGATATAGGTTTATCTAAACTTCTTTTTATATGATCAGGAACCTTAGGACCTTCAACTAAACTCAAAAAATCCATCCCATCTTTCTCTTTATTTAAATAAGACTCCAAAGAATACAATGACTTATAATATTTTAAAAATTGTTTTAATATATTTCCAATTTGAGAATGAGAATTTCCTAACTCATCTTTAATTATGCTTATTTTCTCCTTCCTTTTCTTTGCTTTTAAATAATTTGCCAATAATCTTCCAGCCTTATTTGCACTACCATAATACACCACCTGCTGAGCAAAAATATCTTTCCTTACTAACCCAGAGGAAATTTCATTATATTCACATTTTTTTTTAACAATATTTGAAATGTCTCCTGTTCCCATTTATTAATCAATTTTAATTCCAAATTCTTAATTTCTTTTTCCAAATTCACATATTGTTTTCTTAACAGTTTCTTTTTATATGCAGAATATGATATAATTTGTCCTCTCATAGTTGCTTTGAAAGCATCCCATAAAATTCCAATCGAAATTTCCTCTAAATCATTAAGTCTAAAATATTCATTTATTTTATTTTGAAATTCTGTGCAAAATTTAGAATCAGCAAGCAATGTATTATCAAACCTCCATACAGGTTTGGAATTATCTGGATCTACTAAGTTAACTTCTATCCTTATACCACCATGATCAGATATTACTATTGGTTCTATGTCAGCTTTTATAACTTGCTGTACCATCTGATCTGAAACAAAAATATAATCAATTCTTGAGAACGATTGATGAACATGTGAACAAAATGTAAATTCCCAATCATTAAAATGAAGAATAAGCCATATATCTTTTAAATTACATACTTGTACCAAATTATCTAATCCCATTGATTTCATTATTCTACTAGGCTTTTTATCCATTATTGGATCTATAACAGCATTGAAATCCCCAGCCATCACTAAATTAGTAGTAGCCAGTGGTAAAACTAATTGTTGTAGAGATTTAAAGAATTCACTTTGATTCGAATTAGGTGCATATATATTTAGTAACGCCATTGTATTACTGCCCATGCTCATGTCAACAAGTAACCACCTTCCTTGAGGATCTGCCTTAACCATATTAAATGTTGCTGGACATTTTTTATTAATCAATATTGCAACTCCTGCCTTCTTTTTTACCGCTGGTGCAAATAAACATTGTTTTATCCACTTATCTGTCAGCTTTATAGACTCTGTTCCAGACAAATGTGTCTCTTGCAAGAAACATATATCTATATTTTGTTGTTTAATATATTCCAATACCTTTTTCCTTTTTATAGGGTGATTAAGGCCATTTACATTCAAAGAAAAAATTTTAAAACCCATTTTACAAATAAAATATAAAATACATATATAATCCACTCAAACATAAAATATACATTTTTTCTTTTTCCTTAAACCAATATATGAGTCTCCCCCCTCCCCTCTTTCCCCATCCCCCCCTATTCCCATCCTCCACCCTCCCCTCCCCTAACACAAATGCAAACTTCGAAACGCACATATTACTGAGCAAAAAATAAACTCCCCACAGGCAATAACATGCTCATTTTTCTTTCTCTAATCTTTCAAACAACCAACACTAAATTCTCCTGCAGTCAATCCATTCTTCAATACCCTAAATACCCATATTTACTATAATTCTTTATTATATACTTCCCCCCTCATTCAAATTTCCAAACATTCTTTTTTTTTTTTTTTTTATAATTCTTTATTCTTTTTTATTACTTACATCAAGTGAAATATATGTAATACATACAGTTTTAACAAACACTTGAAATTACAATCAAATATACTTATATTGTAAGTTAAAGAAAACCCTTTTATCAGAATTTTATATCAGAATATTCTTACAAAAGTTTACCCTCCCTAGCCCCCCTATATGCTCTATCCATGTGCTATGATATCTGATCAGTAGAGAAATTAGTCAATGGTCCCCAAATTTTATTGAACTTATGGATATACCCCTGTTGTAATGCCATCACTTTTTCCATTTTATAAATATGACAAATTGAGTTCCACCAAAAAGTATAATTTAACTTAGTGTAATCCTTCCAGTTTTGAGTAATTTGCTGAATGGCGACCCCTGTCAATATTAACAAAAGTTTATTGTTGTTTGCAGATATCGGACTTTGAGTTCTCATTGCTGTTCCAAATAATATTATATCATATGATAGTCCAACATGATTTTCTAATAAATTATTAATTTGGGGCCAAATTATTTTCCAAAAAGCATTAATACAGGGACAAAAGAAAATTAAATGATCTAATGTCCCCACTTCTATCTTACAATGCCAGCATCTATTGGATCTATTACTATCTACTTTTTGTAATCGCGTAGGGGTCCATAAAACTCTGTGCAACAAAAACATCCATGTTTGACTCATAGATGCTGACCTTGTAGTATGTATCCTCCAGGACCAAAATTTTTGCCATTGAGATGCAGAAATTGTCTGTCCTATCTCAGTACTCCAAATGTCCCTAAGCCCTGTTCTTTTTTTTTTGTTTAAAAATCCATATAAAATCTTATACCATTTAGCAGCTTGGTGTCCTAAAAAATCCGCCTGAAAGCAAAGGATTTGCAAACTATACTGAGTGTTAAGATTCTTCCATTCAGGGAACCCTTCCTGAATAGCCTGCTTCAATTGCATCCATTTAAAATATTGTGACTTGTTCAATCCAAATTTTTGTTGCAATTGTGAAAAACTAAGCATTGATCCATTTACTATAACATCATTTAAAGATCGTATACCTGCAATTATCCATTGCTTCCATACTATTTTGAATCCACCAATTTTGATCCTGGAATTTACCCAAATGGATTGATTTAATGATTTAGCCAATGGATCTGGTGATATATTGCTAATATATCTTAGTGTTTTCCATGTATCTAGTAGAATTCTGTTATCTTTATATCTCCTAGGCATTGTTATACTAATTAGATGTTCTAAATGCAAAGGGAACATGAGTCGCCATTCTAAATATAACCAGTCAGGTACATTTTCCATGAGATCTGGGAGGTAAAACCCTTCATTCATAATAAGAAGCCCATATTTGTATCCCTCCCCTTACTATATGGTGTATGACTAATAGAAAAATGGCATTTAATCATGACAAAAAGACGTTAATGGTTCCCAAATTTTAATAAAATTATTATAATTTCCATTTTGTATCGCTATTGATCTTTCCATTCTATATATGTGGCATAATGAATTCCACCAAAAATTGAAATTCAATCTAGTATGATCTTTCCAGTTATTAGTAATATGTTGGATGATTCCATTGGTTGTAAGGTATACCAGGGGTCTATGCTTTCTTCTAGAATCATTGCACACCAACTCCAAATTCTCCATTTTCAACATTCTGTACTTCAACAGATTGAGTCTGCTTCCCCAGATACCATGCCTGCCCTTCTGGTTGCTCTTGAAGAATATACTTATCATCTCATCAAGACTAACTACGATGCATATGACATGACAGCCCACACAGCTGGTGTTCAGCTTGGCTCAGAGCATCGGATCTTAGGGAATATTTGCATGATAGGTTGGCTGATGCTCCCTGCTTGGGAGACAGCTTATTTGGAGAAAAGGTGCAAGCTACAGTGTCTCAACTTAAGGAAGACTCCTCGACAAGTAGAGAACTCTCAGCACATTCTTCAGAACACTGTCATCAATTTCAACGTTCTTCTACTTCTTCTTATAGGAGAGCTTTCCATGAACAATTTTTCCAGCAATATTAACCACAACTTAGATTTCCTCCTTATACTCGTCCTCCTCTGCAGAGGTCACAGTCCACTCCTTCCCTCCAGAAGCCGCGTACAAGAGATAGAAAATAGTCATCTACACCTCAGCTACCTGCACTTCAACCTAGCCCCAGTTTTTGACAATCTACCAGTGGATGGGCAGCTATCCCATTTCCATCCTGCCTGGCAGGCTATCACGACAGACCAGTGAGTTCTTTGCATTATTGCTAAGGGATACTTCCTCAACTTTCATCCTGGTTCCATTCATTTCCAACCTCCTCCTTCTCCATCCAATGTACCCTGTTCTCACATTCTGCAACTTATATCAGAAGTCTCTCTTCTTCTCAACAGCAATGCAATTGAAGAGGTTCCACACTCTACAGTGACTCAAGGCTTCTACTCTTAAGTTTTTCCTTATCCCAAAGAAGACGCAAGGTCTCTGACCTATTCTTGATCTCCATCTACTCAATGCCTGCCTCAAGAAGGAAAAATTCAGAATGATCTTCCTTCCAACAATTCTACAGCTACTAAAGCAATACGATTGGCTAGCCGTATACACTCACATTCCTATTCATCCATCTCACTGGCATTTCCTATGCTTCAAGTTTTTGACTTGACATTTCCAGTTCAAGGTACTGCCTTTTGGCTTATCATCAGCTCCAAGAGTTTTCACAAAGTGCCTGGCAGTGATGGCAGTGCATCTCAGAAAACAACACCACATAGTGCTTCCGTACGAGGACGATTGGCTTCTCGTAGCTCACTCAAGGAATCAGTTACTTCTCACGATTCAGACTACAGTCCAAATGCTGCAGTCTCTGTTTTCTCAACTACCAGAAGTCCACCCTCAATCCAACTCACTCCCTCATGTTCATTGGAGTGCTTCTGGACTCTGTTGCAGCAAGGGCCTGTCTTCAAGAGAGAGACATCAGGCCATTATCGCTCTGGCAGCTTAATTCAGGCAATCTCCAGCTCTACCAGACCATACTATTCTACATCTCTTGGGTCACATGGCAGCCTCAATCAGTCTAGTGCCAAATGCAAGACTTCACATGCGGCCTTTACAGTGGCACCTGAAGTTGCACTGGGATCAAAAGCATCACCCTCTTAAAAGATGATTTCCTTACCTTCAAAGATTCAAGATTCCCTCATTTGGTGGATTTCCTCTCCATCCCTGCAGGAGTGCTGCCTTTTTCATCCTCTGCCGCCTCTTCTCATGATCACGACAGATGCCTCCAATCTGGGCTGGGGAGCACATCTCAACCACTTGTGAACTCAAGTCAGTGGTCCATCACTGAACTCTCCCTGCACATCAATCATATCGAGCTGTGGGCAGTGTATTATGCGCTACAGGCTTTCTGCCCTTGGATTAGCAGGAAATGCATTCTGATTCAGACAGACATCAGGTAACAATGTTTTATGTAAACAAACAGGGAGGTTTGGGCTCTCTTCCTCTCTTACCGCCTGTGGACCTATGCTCTGACTCTTCGGGTCCATCTACAAGCAGTATATATTCCTGGAGAGCACAATATCCTGGCAGACTCTTTGAGCAGGAAACTAGACCCTCACGAATGGTCTCTCCATCAGTCTGTCCTGAAACGACTATTTCACCTTTGGGAAACTCCCACACTGGATGTATTTGCTTCCTAGTTCAACATCAAATGCAACAAGTTCTGTTCTCTTCGCCTGGCTCCTCAAGCCATTGCCAGAGATGCTTTTTCCATTCATTGAGGAAACAGCCTCCTCTATACCTTCCCTCCATTTTTGCTCATCTCCAAGGTACTTCAGAAAGCCTCCAGAGATTCAGCTCACATCATACTCATTGCTCCTCATTGGGCCAGGCAAATTTGGTATCCACTCCTGGATCTTCTCGATGCTCCTCCAATTCCTTTGGGGAATCATCCATCTCTTCTTTCTCAACAAAATGGGCAGTTACTTCATCCCAACCTCCACAGGCTCAGTTTGACAGTCTGGAAATTGAAGCCTCAAACTTATCAAGTTTACCCCTATCTCAACCTGTGCAGACTGTCCTTGCATCTAGACGCCCGTCTACTAACAAGTCCTATCAATCCAAATGGAAACGTTTTTCTATCTGGTCACAGCAGCACCAGCAGCATCCTCTTCTGTGGCCTTTTGACTTTGTTTTATCATAACTCCTACATTTGTCGGATTCTGGACTTAAATCCAACTCAGTCCATTTTCATCTGGCAGCAAGCTTGGCTTTCATTCCCTTTGTAAATGATAAACCAATTTCACATCATCTACTGGTTTCTCATTTTATCAGAGGTCTTAATAACCTTCGACTGTGGAATCCTCCTCCAGCATGAGACCTAAACAGTTCTGGATGTTTTAATGCATGACCCTTTTGAATCCATTAGGATATGCTTTGCTTTCCTTTCTTATTTGGGAAAACTGTTTTTCTTACAGCTTTAACTTCAGCCAGGTTAGTGAACTTCAAGCACTGGTCACCTATTACTCAGATTCCAGTTCTTTCCTAATAAAGTACAATTACGAACTCATCCAAAATTTCTTCCTAAAGTCCTCACAGATTTTCATCTCAACCAAACTATTACTCTGCCTTCATGTTTTCTTCCTCCGCACTCCTCTTCAGTGGAGCAGATGCTTCATAGCTTGGACTGCAGAAGAGCATTACTTTTTTACCTTAAAGCAACTACTCCCTTATGTCAGTCAAATCAGCTTTTCATTTCCTACAACCCAGTATCAAAAAGGAAACCCAGTATCAAAAAGAGCTATATCCTCCTGGATAGCACATTGCACCACCTTTTGCTACAAAAAAACAGCAACTTCATTCACCTTGACAAATTGGAGCTTATAAAGCCAAAGCTATTGCTTCTTCAATTGGAACTCTAAAATCCATTCCTATTCAAGATATTTGCAAAGCTGCAACCTGGTCCTCAGTGCATAGGTGTACAAAGCACTACTGCCTGGCTCAGAGTTTTGCTCAAGATATGCGATTTGGACAATCAGTGTTACGGAACCTCTTCACACTCTAATTTCATTTTCCACCACCCACTATTTATTATTTCAGCCTGGGACTCACCTGCAAGTGTGACTACATTTCCCCTGTTTGTCTATGGAGAAAGCAAAGTTGCTTACCTGTAACAGGTGTTCTCCGTAGACAGCAGGGGAATGCAGCCATACTTGCCCATCCTCCATCCCTTCTTCTTTTATTTTCTTTCTTGAATGTGACAAAACTGACAAGGGAGGGGCGGTGAATATACGGGCTCCTGCACATGCCTAGAAAGTTTTAAAAGTTTAACTAGCTAGGGGAGGGCTCCGGCACATAGGCTCAGTCAGCGTGGCTGCATTCCCCTGCTGTCTACGGAGAACACCTGTTACAGGTAAGCAACTGCTAATTTTTTGACTGGACGCACAGACATGCACCTTTTTTTCTTTTTAAGGCAGTTTCTTTATGAATTGATTGGGATTTATTAATCACCTTTATTGTACAGCAGATACAGTTTAACATTCAACTTATAATAGTAAAATGATAAAATAAAAGCATAAATAGAAACAATGAGATAAATGTGGAAATGGCAAATTGAAACCTAGGAGTAGGACTAACATGGCAGTGTATCAGAAATACAAGCATTGAAGAGCTCACAGAACAGTCAAATAACTGAAATGTGATAACAATAACATTATAGATAGCATGGAAGAATATTCAAATAAGAGATATATTGTGTTTCTACAACACAATGAAATATCTTAATAAACTCTCATTAGAATATTCAAATAGCAGAGAATGGTGCTAAGACTTTACAGTTTGTTGAAATAGCTTCATAAACTCTTGTCTTGACCATCGAGTTAAACCCCCATTAGTTGCGAGGGTTGTAGAGTGCCCACTGTTTGTTTTCATGCTCCACCTTCCAATACTCTGTCTGTCCTCCTTGAGTGTAATATTTCTTAGTTTTGGGTTTTTATTATCCGGTCGGAGGCTTTCGGTGCTACAGAGGATCCCGGTCACCCCAGGGCATCTCTGGCTGCAAGAAGATACTGACTCTCAGGGCTGAGGTTTGTAGTAGCACCTCTTATCACTCTGGGATGAGCTCCACCCCATCAGTCGTACCAAAGCTTCTAGCCAGTCCTAGAATGCAAACATAAGAGGGGTGCAGGGAAACTCCCCAAAACAACATAAGCATGTTCTACTAAAAGTGCAAGCAAAATAAAGCATATATTTTTTTAGAACTATAATAAATACCAAACTTTAGGTCAAATCATTTTTTATTGATGACAAACCAAAACCAAACAAACACCAAACCCACACCATAAAAACACAGAACAGATGTAACATGTGAGGAGTAATATACGGCTAATAGGCAGTCATCAAAAATGATCAAGCGTAATGTTTCTCCCTCAACCCACGAGAGAAGAGACCCCCCCCCCCCCCCAATCAAACGCAGTGAATAGGAACAGCCAAATAGAAACAGCAGGTAATAATTCCCAAGAACCAGTAGAAAGGAAATAGCCTCCCTAAACAATCCCCAACCTCCCAAGTATAAAGAAACCAGCAGGCATATTCGTCAGAGATCTGTACTCTGATACTCTCCGACAATCAACACGCAAAGACCCCCCTCTCCCCCAGACAATAAAAATCAACGGCCCCCTCCAGCAGGTCCCCCGTATAGCCATCCCTCTTTAAATGAACCAAGCATACCACAGCCATACCTCCCCCACCCCTAAAGACCCTATGAAATACCAAACTTTAAATAGTTTTGTGAAAAGTGTTCAGTGTCTCTGTATCCTGCGTACACGAGCCGCTAGGATAACAAAACCGGGACCATCATGTCACTTTTCAGTCCCTAATACATCTCACTTCCTTTGTTCAAACTAATTTCAACTGTTACTCTTTAATGGATACTATTGTAACACTATAATGAAACTTAGCGGCACTTATCTTTGCTGTTGTTAGAAGTGATATGCTCTTAGCTGTTGATTGTAAATACCACAGTGGGCCGGCAGGAATGTATCTTTTTTTTTCTTTGCTGCGACTTGTGCTCCGTGGCTCTCTACAACTCTCGCAACTAATGGGAGTTTAACCTGATGGTTGAGACAACCAGTCCCATTTACAAGAAAGCAGATTAGCAAGATAAGAACATAATTTTTCCTTACTCTGATTACTAATCAATATAAACCGCTTTGGATAAAAGCAGTATTAAACAAATAAAAATTATAATATTCAAATAATTGTATATATAAGGGTACAGTTGTGATGCATCTGTTCTATGGTGGGACTGCGTGTCTGTGCATATGTATGAGGGAAGCAAACACTGCTCTGTCCACGTCCTTTGATAGGCCACTGCCTAAGGGAAATTAAAAAATGAGACCAGTGTGGTAAAGAGTTTTCCAGAATGATGAGGTGCGGTTCTTGTTTTTGCAGATTGGCATTTTCAGCACTTTAGCATCCCCCATTTCTCACGAACAGGAAGTGAGAATTTTTCTTCCTATCATCCTTCTGCCTAGTTTCCTCGCATTCCCACACCACCATCGTGAAGTTGCTTATCGCTATCAGATCCAGGTAAGCTGCTGTTAGTGTTTATCATCTGGTAACGCTTGGAAGATGAGATCTTCATCAAGGGATCTCCTCATATCTACATTGTGCCAAACCTTTGTATGATGCTCTATCACCGCCTGTGTCCTTTCTACCACGAAGGACTTGGCTCTGCATTCCAGCCGTGGCTCTTGTTCGCAGTGATAGGCTGTACTTCTGTTCTATGTACCATGGTTGTGCCCCTGTGTTCTATAGTGGGCTTCATCTCAGTTTGAGGCAGTGTTAGGTGTGTCTCATTCTGACTGAGCTATTCTCATGTGCCACAGTGCGCTGTACCTCAGAAAGACATGGTGAGCTAGCTGTACCTCAATATGATAGTGGCTTTGCTCGTGAGCTGGGCGAGTGGAAACATAGTAAGACTCGTAGACCGAAGTGAGCTTCCTCAGTACAGCTTTATGATCTTGCTTTATTTCCTCAATAGGTGAATGGAGGGAGCGGCAATTTCACATGGATCTCTTCCAATCAGAGTGTTGCCATGGTTACCGTACGAGGTGTAGTAACAACAGGTGTGATCATAGGGCAGACTGTCATCCAGGCCCGAGATGTGCTGAACCCTTTCCACTATGGAGAGATCAAGGTAAGTCTTCTTGTCGTTTCCTACACAGAGGGTCTCTAGCCCATGAGGAGCAATGCTACTAATGAGTGTCTGAATTAATGACAAATGCAACATTTGTGTAAATTACTTGGGAGCTATGAATATATTAGGTTTCCAACGTGGTGCTCACAGCTGGATTCTAGGACTCACTCCTTCCCTTTCTCTGAGTATTTTCTGTATGGTGTGTCTCCCGATGTGCTCACAGCTGGATTCTGGGACTCACTCTCCCTTTCTCTGAGTATTTTCTGTATGGTGTGCCCCCTTGTGTTTACAGCTCAATACTGGGACTCATTCCTCCTTTCTCATGAGTAATTTTGGTATGATATGTCCTAATGTGCTCACAGCTGGATACTGGGCCTCATGCCTCCTTTCTCTGAATATTTTCTGTGTGGTTTTTCCTGATGTGTTCACAGCTGGATAAATGGACTCACTCCCCCTTTCTCTGAGTATTTTCTGTATGGTGTGCCCCTTGTGTTCACAGCTCAATACTGGGACTCTTTCTTCCTTTCTCATGAGTATTTTTGGTATGATGTGTCCTGATGTGTTCACAGATGGATACTGGGACTCATTCCTCCTTTCTCATGAGTATTTTTGGTATGATATGTCCTAATGTGCTCACAACTAGATACTGGGATTCATTCCCCCTTTCTCTGAGTATTTTATGTATGATGTGCCTTCTGATGTGTTCACAGCTGGATACTGGGACTCGCTCCCCCTTTCTTTGAGTATTTTCTTTATGCTGTGTCTCCTGACATGTTCTTGGTTGGATACTGGGACTTATTCTCCCTTTCTCCGAGCATTTTCTCTATGGTGTGCCCCCTTGTGTTCACAGCTCAATACTGGGAATCATTGTTCCTTTCTCATGAGTATTTTTGATATGATGTATCCTGATGTGTTCACAGCTGGATACTGGGACTCATTCCTCCTTTCTCATGAGTAATTTTGGTATGATATGTCCTAATGTGCTCACAGCTGGATACTGGGACTCATGCCTCCTTTCTCTGAATATTTTCTGTGTGGTTTTTCCTGATGTGTTCACAGCTGGATAAAGGGACTCACTCCCCCTTTCTTTGAGTATTTTCTTTATGCTGTGTCTCCTGATATGTTCTTGGCTGGATACTGGGACTTGTTCCCCTTTTCTCTGAGCATTTTCTCTATGGTGTGCCCCCTTGTGTTCACAGCTCAATACTGGGAATCATTGTTCCTTTCTCATGAGTATTTTTGGTATGATGTGTCCTGATGTGATTGCAGCTGGATACTGGGACTCATTCCTCCTTTGTATTGAGTATTTTTGGTATGATATGTCCTTTTTTTTTATAAATCTTTATTCATTTTAAATCTTTATTCATTATAAATCTTTATTCATTTTCAACAAGTGTACAATAAAATCATCCTGCCTCCTCTGCTCCTGCTGTTCTCCTCCGGTTTTGTTTCTTTGCTCTCCTGTTCTCCTCCTGTCGCTTCTCTGCCTCCTCTCTGCCTTCTACAGGGCCGAACGGCTGAGCGCCGTTAGCCCCTCCCCTCCCCTTTTAAGGGGTAGCTACTCCGGATGACGTCAGGGGTGGGCGGAGCTAACTCTCGCTGCTGCCCCAGTCGATCCTGCTTCCTCCGCTCCTGCTGTTCTCCTCCGGTTGTGTTTCTTTGCTCCCCTGTTCTCCTTTCGCTTCTCTGCCTCTTCTCTGCCTTCTACAGGGCCTCATAGAAGCAGACATTGTACATCTCATCCTCCAAGACCAAATACGTGGCCATTGAGATGCATTAATTTGATGCTTAATCTCAATGCTCCAAATATCTCTAAGTCCAGTCTTTGGTTTCTTATTCAAATAGCCAGATAATAATTTATACCACTGTGCGGCCTGGTGACCCAGAAAATCTGCCTGAAAGCATAAGAAATCTAAATTAAATTGATTATTAAGAGATTTCCATTCAGGGAACCCTGCCTGAATAGCCTGCTTCAGTTGCAACCATTTATAACTTTGTTTTTTATCAAGGCCAAATTTATATTGCAACTGTGAAAAATCCAGCAGTTTACCATTAGAAATGACATCATTTAAGGTTCGTATACCTGCTTTAATCCAATCCTTCCAGACAATCTTAAAACCGCCTATTTGGATCCTGGAGTTTAGCCATATATTTTGATACGTTAGATTTTTGAATTGGAAGAGGTGTTAAATTATTAATATAACGTAAAGTTTTCCATGTGTCCATTAATATTCTATTGTTTTTACAGTATTAAAACAATACTATAGGCATAGGCATTTTAATACTGAGAAGATGACGAAGCCTAATGGGAAACATGAGCTGCCATTCTAACCATAACCAATCTGGTAGCTTTTCCATGAGTTCTGGGAGGACCCAATACATACCTTGGCGCATAATATAGGATTGATGGTACCTATAGAAGTTTGGAAAATTTACCCCACCCTCCTTAATTGGCTTTTGTAAAGACACTAAGGCAATTCTTGCAATTTTACCTAGACAAATAAACTTAGTAAGAATACTATTCAATTTTTTATAAAAAGACCCCTGGAAAAAAACTGGTATCATCCCCAATTGGTAACAAACAACAGGCAAAATCATCATCTTAATAGTTTGGACTCTTCCCCACCAAGACAAATGTAAAGGATTCCATTGCTCACATAACTGTTACTTTTTGCAATAAAAGTCTTTCATTCACTTTCATTGTCTCATCTAGTGTATTTTTTATCCAAATTCCTAAATATTTTATTCCTTCCTCCTTCCATATAAAAGGGAATGAATCAAATAAACCTCTTACACAATGTATATTTAGAGGAAGGACTTCTGATTTAGACCAATTTATTTTATATCCTGAGAATTTTCCAAATTTCTCAATCAAATCCAGTAAACATGGGATAGTTACCTCAGGATTCCTCAAATGAAGGAGTATATCATCCGCATATGCAGATACCTTATACTCCTTTCCAGAACGTGGAATACCTTGAATCTCCCATACCTGTTGAATAGCTAACAACAAGGGTTCCAGTACTATATCAAAAAGCAAAGGAGACAAAGGCCGACCCTGTCTAACCCCCCTTTGCAATTTAAAACCTTCCGAGAAATTATTATTAATATATAATCTAGCAACAGGAGAGCTATACAAGGTTTTAATCATTTGTGTAAATCCCGAACCAATACCAAACCACTCCATGGCCTGATACATAAAGGTCCATTCTACCCTATCAAAAGCTTTCTCTGCATCCAAAGACACAGAGAAGGCCAGATCATTCATGTCTTTTGTTAAGTATAACATCTGAAAGGCCAGTCTGGTATTATTGGAAGAGTGTCTGTGAGCAACAAAGCCTTAGCCAAACGCATGGCCAAACTTTTAGCTAAAAGTTTACCATCTACATTGATTAAAGAAATAGGCCTGTAATCTGAAACCAACACAGGATCTCTATTTGGCTTAGGCAAAACAATCATTAACGACTCTGCCATAGTGCCTGAAATATAACCTTTATTCAGTTGATTCTGATATAAATTTAATAAATAAGGTAATAGGGTAATTTGGAATGATTTATAGAACTCTACCGTAAAACCATCACCACCTGGAGCGGTCCCCATTCTAAGAGACTTCAATGCTGTCTGTAGTTCTTTTAGCGATATCGGCTCTTCTAAATTTCTTTTTATATGATCAGGAACTTTTGGACCCTCAACTAATTTTAAAAATTCTAAACCATCTTTTTCTCTATCTAAATAAGGCTCAGAAGAATAAAGGTCTTTATAAAACTTTAAAAATTGTTTTAATATAGGTTCAATTTGAGATTGAATATCTCCTTTTTCATCCTTAATTGCATTTATTTTTGTCTTTCTCTTTTTTGCTTTAAGATAGTTTGTCAATAATCTTCCCGCTTTATTTGAGCTTCCATAATACAAAACCTACTGAGAAAAAATATCCTTCCTAACCAATTTAGAAGAAATCTCATTATATTTACATTTAAAAAGATCTTTATATTTACATTTTAAAAGATCTTGCAATGTAGAATATTCCCATTTTCTAATCAATTTTGATTCTAAGATTTTAATTTCTTTTTCTATAATAATAAATTGCTTTTTTAATTGTTTCTTAATATATGCTGAGAATGCAATAACTTGACCTCTCATGGTTGCCTTAAAAGCATCCCACAAGGTTTCTATAGAGATTTCTTCAGTGTTGTTAATTTGAAAATACTCATCAATTTAAAATTTTTTAATTGAAGGGTTTTGAGGGAGGGTGGGGAGAGGGTTACATTTATATGTTTAGATTATAATGTAAGATATCCAAGTGCCTTGATTCATTGTGTTGATTATGAATATTGTACACTTGGTGAAAGATTTTTAAAATGAGTAAAGTATTAAAAAAAAGAAAATCTTCACAAAATTCTGGGTACGTAAGCAATGCATTATCAAATCTCCAAACATGCTTAGAATTATCTTGATCAACAAAATTTAAATCAATCCATACACCCCCATGATCCGACAGAATTATTGGATCTATGGAAGCTTGCGTTACTCGTTGTATCAACTGATCAGAAACAAAAATATAATCTATTCTAGAAAAAGATTTATGAACATGCGAACAAAACGAAAATTCCCGATCATTAAAATGAAGAATACGCTATATATCTTTTTTTTTTTTTTTCAAATTTTCTTTTTATTAAGAAAAGAAGTATACAAAGAAGTAAACCACAATCCGAATACAAAGAACCAGGAACAAAGTAAAACACCAGACTAGAGGGTCTACCGCGTGGTTTCTGCGCGGAGACAAAAGATACTCAGCAAAAGCCAAGAAGAACCCACCCCCCAAACCCCCCCCAACCCCACCCCACACCCCCCAAGCACTCCAGTGTCAGAAATTCAGAAGGGCACTTCGGGCACCCGGAGACAAATTGTCCCAGACCGGAGCGCTATATATCTTTTAAATTACAAGAGTTTACAAAATTATCTAAACCCAGTGACTTCATAATCTTACTGGGATTCTTATCCAATAAAGGATCCATTACAGCATTAAAGTCTCCCGCCATTATCAAATTGCTAGCAGCCAGTGGTAAAACTAATTGTTGTAGAGTCTTAAAAAACTCAATTTGATTTGAATTAGGGGCATATACATTCATAAGCACCATGGTATTATTGCCCATACTCATGTCTACATGCAGCCATCTGCCTAGAGGATCTGCAGCCACCATATTAAACATTGCAGAACATCTTTTATTAACTAGGATAGCTACTCCAGCTTTTTTCTTTACAGCAGGTGCAAAAAAACAATCTTTCACCCAATTGCCTATTAGCTTTTTAGATTCCTCCCCAGACAGGTGAGTCTCCTGAATGAAACAAACATCCGCATTCAGCTGTTTCAAATATAATAACGTCTTCTTTCTTTTAACCGGATGGTTAAGGCCATTAACATTCAAAGAAAAGATTTTAAAACCCATTATATTGATTAATCACAAATAATATACAATACCATATAGCAATTATTATATAATCAATTCCCCTACTTTGAAAATTTAACCCCAACCCCCTAACCATTCCCCATCCCCACCCTCCCTCAACCCATCCCACCCCACCCACCCATCTCCATAATGCTAACTTTGAAACGCCCATATCAGATCAAGTAAATGAGAAACTCCCCCAGGCCATATCCAAAAACCAATAAGTATTTACTCAAATCACAGTTAGCAATATATACAAGTCACTTATTAAAAGAAAGAAATAGTTAAAACTTAATAAATCTATTTTTTTTTTCGAAGAATAATCTATAACATACTCTCCAAAAAAAATAAAAATAAGATTATATTAAATCTCCTTTTCATTTCTCACACCACATTTAGTTAAACAGAACCCAAGTACATCCAGCACGTACACTTTTAGTAATTACAAGCCATCAGTTCCCATCTATCTTATGTTAACAACATGCAATTATTCCCACAACTTGGTATAAATACCATATCCAAATCTCTGTTCATCATCAGTTCTGCTCTCCATCATCCTCCTTCTTCTTTCTTCAAAAAATCTTCTTTGTATACTGCTTACTCCAGTAGACTTCTTTAATACAGTAATCATCATACATTTATATAGTATCTGTATATATTAATCCATAACTCTATAGAATATAGCATATCCCAAGATTAACTTTATGGAAATCAGCATACAGCTGTTGAGTTAAAAATCTGTATTTCTCATAGTCTTCTTTCCTCCAAATTAATTGTGCATCAAAATATATTAGGATCCATGGAAAGCAAAAAATATCATCAGGGTATAAGATGAGAATCAGACCGTATCATACATGCACTGATTCCATTCATACTACAATACCCAACATCCTTTACTTCCCACCATATTACAGAAAACTCTCATTAATCTGCCAACCTTTTATGTCAATTTGCAAATCATTTGACATTCTTTACAGGTATAAGAATCCACTTCCTTCAGTACTTTAATTAAACCACTGCAGATTAAGATGTATACAAACATCTTTACTGTCGTCTACTCTCCTGTACCTCGTAATGTAGTTTTTTTAAATTCTGACAGAAGTACTGCAGGAATAAAAACACTACATATAGGAAATTTTAATGCACTTGGAGGAATGAGTCTAAAAGTGTTGAAGAATCTCAAAGCACATCCTTACCATTGCCAATTACTGAATAACATCCAGAGCATTGTTAAATCTGTTCCTGCTCCATATGACTTGTATCATTCTCAAACCCAAGCTTAGCCTTCTTTAAAATCTTCTCTCCAACCATTTAGAGAAATGAAAAAGTTCACATAGTCCCCTTAATGTTATGCCATATTCACATCTATTATGCTCAGTTCTGGCATTAGGAAGAACTCTCCTTTAAAACCTCTCACTAAACAGCCACATTCCATGCAGCTGCTTCCACTGACTACATTCCTCTGTCAGAATGTTGAGCCAATTCAAAATTAACTGCAGAGTTACCCAGGTTTTAAAATATATTTCACCAACCACCAAAAGTAAACCAAAGTATTATAATAAACTAAAGAAATAGGAAAAAGATATAAAACCCAGTTCCATTCCTATGTGGCCATAGGCATTTCACACCTATCCAGGAACTCTTTTAACTTAGCAGAATCTTCAAAGTTGTAAGTCTTATTTTCATGAGTAACCCTCATAATTGCTGGATAAATTAAACCATATCTGGCTCCCAACGCTCTTAACTGTGGCCATAACTCTAACAGTTGTTTTCTTTTATAAGAAGTCTCCTTCGCAAAATCCTGTACTATATGTATCTTTGCATCTTGACATTTGAGGTTTCTGTTCTCCTTAGCCAATTTAATAATCTCCTCCACCTGTTGGTATCTGAGCATCTTAAAAATCAGGGGACGCGGTCCTTTTTGATTACTAGACCTCCTTATTGGGACCCTGTGTGCCCTTTCCAGTTCCAATGGATACTTGCTTTTTATTGGCAGAATTTTTGGTAGAAAATTAGTGAGAAAGGCTATGGGATCATTTTTTTCTATCCCCTCTGGTAACCCAAGCACCCTTAAGTTACTCCGTCTTTCGCAATTAGACAAATCCTCCAGTTCTTTCTTTAATATCTCTATCTCCTTGTGATCATTTTTATATTGTGTTATTTCTGCCTCAGTTTTCTCCACACGTTTTTCTATATGCTCAATTTTTAAATCTACTACTTGCATTCTTTTATTTAAATTTTCTACCTCTTCTTTGACCTCTTTTATGTTTTTTGCATTATTTAACACTATCTCTTTAATCTGTTGCAATTCCTTCATGAGGTCTCTGTTCTCTATTTCGTCTGTTGGAAGTGGAACTAATGCAGGAGATGTCGGCTCCAACTTTGACCTCTTGACACTTCCTGCTCCCGCTGACGCGCTTTTACACTGCTTGCCCGAAGCCATTCCGCTACCGAAAACAAAACTTTACTGATGTGACTCGTGATTTTTTAATACTTTAAAATACCATAAATAGCCTGATTTTACAGAGCTCCTCAACTACCCGACCATATCCCCTTTCCGAAGGGTCTACCTCCGAGGATCTCGCATCATGTGCGGCAGCGGTGGAGATTACCTTGCCAGAGATGTCGCCTGTTCTTGGAGGAAACTCGGGACCCAGATGATAGCCATCGGAACTGGGGTTGACGGCAGTTAAAGAATAGAATGGGAATGGTGGTTGAAGTGAATTGGGGTGGAGATGGAGGTGGGTATGGAGAGGGATAGGGATATGATGTATTCCGGAAAGGCATTTAAGATCTGGTGTTAAATAATCATAATAATTACAAGTCAAAGATCTTGATGCTTTTTTGGAGTGTGTTTCTGTTTCTCTCTATGCTTATTTTCATCTCTATTTTGTTTACTTTAATTATTATTTTAATTCTATCTTTAAATTATTTATTCATTACTTGTTGGAATATTTCATTTCTATCTCTATCTCTACCTCTGTCTTTTTATTTTATTTTTTATACTGTTTCTTCAGGTACTTTAGTTAGATTGTGAGCCTTTGGGACAGTTAGGGAATTTCCAAGTACCTATCTTATTTATTTAGTTTTTATTTATTGTATCTTTAATGCATCATTTTTGTAAACCGCTTAGAAACCTCACGGTTATTAGCGGTATATAAGAATTAAATTAAATTTTAAAAAAATTAAAAAATATCGGAACGCTCCAAAGCTACGCCCCAGTATGATATGTCCTAATGTGCTCACAACTAGATACTGGGACTCATTTCCCCTTTCTCTGAGTATTTTATGTATGATGTGCCTTCTGATGTGTTCACAGCTGGATACTGGGACTCGCTCCCCCTTTCTCTGAGTATTTTCTGTATGGTGTACCTCCTTGTGTTCATAGCTCAATGCTGGGACTCATTCTTCCTTTCTCATGAGTATTTTTGGTATGATATGTCCTGATGTGTTCACAGCTGGATATTGTGACTTGCTCCTTCTTTCTCTGAGTGTGTTCTGTATGATGTCTCTCCTGATGTGCACACATCTGAATATTGAATGTTCTTTTTCATTCTTTATCTAAGTGGTAATGGTAGATGTCAGGGGTTCTGTTTTTCTTTCACTATTCTCTCTATGCTGTAGTCTTAGCCAGATGCGCCTTTTCTGCTTCTCTGAGAATTTCCTTCACCCTTTCTTTTGTCAGGTTTACATCCTTAAGTTGACTAAGATGCAGCTGGATCCTGTCCATGCTGACGTAGAAGTTGGACATCCTATCGATGTCCCATTGGTCATGTATAACATAGATAAAGAGACAAAGCAAACGGTGGCTTTCACCGACTGCTCCCTGCTGACGCTGAACATCAAGATGGATAAACAAGGTGTTTTCAGCTTCATTGAGGGTAAGGATGCAGTGGAGTCAGGCTCTTTTATTTACTTACAGCCCCTGAGAAACAGTGTTGTACCTTTCTCTTATACTGCCTTTTACTGCTTCTCTCGTCTGTTTAATGAACAAATATTTCCGCACAGACCTTTGATTCTGTAGACACGACGTTAAAAGTTTCCAAGTGAGTGAAATCCTGCTGTTGGTTTCTAATTCCACTGAGAAATAAGAAATCTATAATCTAAACATATTTATTGTGTTTATTATGATTATTGTACACTTGATGAAAGATTTTTAAAATGAATAAAGAATTAAAAAAAAAAAAAAAAGAAATAAGAAATCTAAAATCAGACTCAAACATTGCTGATCAACTTCCACCATTTGTAATGAGCTTTCAGGAGCCCAGTATAAAGCTCTCATCTCCACGTATGACGTCAATTTCTCTTTCTCTGTGGAATTTTTTTATTTTACTTTTTAAACAATTGTGTTGATGACTTGGCATATGACGGCAAAAGAATTTCAAGCAGTACAATAGTAGTCATCGTCATTTTGCACATACCATCTTCCCCCTCCCCAAGTTCCTAAATAAACTTAAAAGCAGAGTAACCTAGAAGCATGGTAATACAATAGAAGCTAGCCGTTCTGCAACCTATGCCCCTTAATGCTCTCTCTAAAATCCTAAAGGACATCTAAGTTTATTTGCTTTGATTCCATCATCTTTGAATTCTGTCTCTGCTTTGTCCTCAGAGATGGTGGAGACAAAACCACACATGGTCTGATGCTCTCATATGCCACTGCTTATGGCTTTACTGCAGGAGAAAAGGAAGGGGTCTTTCTGTTGTCCTCTGGGAGAGGGAGGCTAACTTTGAGGGTTTTGGACTTGCTAAGTGGCCATTTGGGCGGGTTTATAAAAGGGGTGATCTTTTGGGGGTTATGCATTGTGCTGGAAGTAAGGAAATAATGTATTGTATCATCCTTTGTGCACAGGTCATCAGAAACCAGGCCCTACATTCTGCTCTAGCATTCAGCTGATGGCAGAATCGCCGGGACATGCTCTGGTGACTGTGAGTGCCATCGTGTACCAGGAGTATTTTGATGCCAGTGCTACATTTGCAGCTTACCAGTCCCTACGGGTGAGAGGTCCACTACTATATTTGGGGGATTTAAGGTGCTTTGTGTTTTCTTTGTGTGCCCAAGGCAGAGACTCGGTAAAGGCCTCTAGTGGGGCAGGGGAGGTATACACTGGACTTTGGATAAGTGAGAAAATGGGAGTAGCAACAGGCATCCTGTACATGGGAGGATTGAAAGTCGGTGCAGCCAACACAGATGTTACCCCTGGTGCTGCTTCTTGTTTTCAGGCAGTGAACCCAGTGGAAATCGCACTTGTGACATTGCAGTCTGTGAAACAAATGGTATTTGAGGGGGGCCCGAGGCCTTGGATTTTGGAACCTTCTCGATTCTTCGTGGAACTGAAAGCAGAGAACAAGCAGAAAATTCACATTACCCGGGTGCGACTGTCCAACTCCAGAAAACAGGATCAGTATGTGTACCGGATCCTGTGCCTGGAGCTGTGGGACCAGGTGAGAGCCCTGTCTTGGGAGGTTGGAAAGGGGGCTGGACTGTTCATGCCTTTGTAAGTCCATTTCCCTTTACCTGGTGACAGAAATGAACTTTATCCCAACTCTCCATTTTGTCTATAGATATTTTTCACTCTGATGGACCGGCATGGTGCCGCTTATTAAAAAAAAAAATCAAAGCACTTAGAGTGTCTGGAAGGTTGCTTTTAGTATCATGCTAAGTCATGTATATAAATTTTCCTTCTTGCAGGTTCTCACCTTCCGAGTTGGGAACCATCCTGGGGTGCTGAACCCCAAACCTGCTACAGAGCAAGTACAAGTGAGGTTCATTTGCACATTTCCCTCCAGCATGCAGGTGGCACCAGTCTATGAAGTGCATGTGGGAGCCCAACCCTGCCCTCTGCCAGAGCACAACAAACAACTGGTAAGTATAACTTTTATCAGAGGAAAAGTGCCCTATCCAATCCCTGTATCCTGAGGAAAACTACCCCTCATTACTCTTTCTGGGTCCCAGCTAGACCCTGTACTATGATGCAGAGTCAGGAATAAATCAGGGGTAAGTACATAGCTGTGTGTGGGGGGGGGTGAGTTATGAAGCTTGGGAGAAGCACAGAAGATCCTTAGCTGGGGTGGGGTTGTGGGGTAAAGGTTAAAGCTTGAGTTAAGCACAGAGGATCCTTAACTGGGGGGTGGGGGGGAGAGAGGAACAAAGTCTGGGAGACTCCTCTCTCTCCTTCAACGATCACCTCAACTCCCTGGTAAAAAAATGCTTCTTTAGCCTCCATATGTTAAGAAAAGTAAGATCCTGCTTCCATCATTCTCATTTCACAATCCTCGTCCAATCCACCATCCTCTCTAGACTAGACTACTGCAACTCCATCTTTATAAGCCTAACTAAGAAAAACCTCCATAGACTTCAGCTAATTCAAAACGCCGCTGCCAAGCTCATTTTCGCAAAAGGTAAGTTCGATCACGTTTCCCCACTCCTCTCCAAGCTTCACTGGCTCCCAGTACACTCCAGAGTCCTCCATAAATGTGCCTGCTTAGCCTTCAAGATTCTACATGGCGTCCTTCCTCCCGTTATCCCACTCCTCTGGAATTCCTCAAACCCGCTCTCTTCTAGACCCTCCCAAAAACTGAAACTATCCTTCCCATCTATAAAAGGTATATCCCGCGCAGGAAAACTTGGAACATCCCTCCCCTTTAGAACCACGGAACTCTGGAACAGCCTCTCATCCCCGCTCAGAAATTCTAGCTCCTTCCAATCCTTCCGTAAACGCTTGAAAACTTGGCTCTTCTCAAAAATCTAATCTCCTCCCGTTCTCTGGTTCCCTTGCCCCTCTCTATCTTCTCAGTCCCTCTCCTATATCCCTTCTTTGTAATTTCCTTCCATCCTAACCTCTGTAAACCGCGCCGAGCTCTGCGCATGCGGAGATGGTGCGGTATACAAACCTAATGTTTAGTTTAGTTAGTTTAGTTTAGAAGCACACAGGACTCTTAGCTGAGGAAGAACGGAGGGGTAAAGTTTAGGATAATCTCAGAGGATCCTTAGCTGGGGGTGAGTGAAGGGTAAAGTCTGCGATAAGCCTAGAGAGGCCAATATTCAGACTGTGGCAGTTAGCTGTGCTGACTCCCGAGGTTGATGCTGAACCCAAATACTCAGTGCTGGGCCATTTCTGGTGACCGGCATTGAATATCCGGTTGATTTTTGGCCGCTATAAATTTAACCAGCTAAGGCAATATTCAGCACTGGCTGGCTTAGTTAATAGTGGCCAAAGATAAGCAAGCTATTTGTGCAGCCCAATTTGGCTGATAAATGTCACTGGCTGGCTTTTTAAATTTCACAGATAGCCTGCTAAGTCACGTGATATGGCCAATATCCGTTAAATGCTAATATTCAGCAGCAATAACTTTTGCTTAAGTAAGTTTTATAATGTAGTCTTCACTGTACTTAAGGAAAAGTACTAATATATGTGTTGTTGTAATACTTAAGTACTTCCAAGTACTTTGAACAACACTGCGGGGAAAGCGAAGTTGATTACCTGTTACAGGTGTTCTCCGTAGACAGCAGGGGAATGTAGCCACAGTTGGTGAAGTCCCTGGACTGAGCATGCCTGACGGAACTCCTCCCCTAGCTACAATAGTTTGTTGGGTTTTGGTTTTTTTACTATTGAGCATGTGCGACCATCTTGCCTCTGGAGCTCCACCCCTGAGTCTGTCAGTATGTCTCTAGCTCATTCAAAAAGCTGTTTAGAGGGGATGGAGGGCGGGCAAGTGTGGCTGCATTCCCCTGCTGTCTACGGAGAACACTTTATTATAGGTAAGCAACTTGCTTTCTCCGATAGACAAGCAGGGTAATGCAGCCCCACTTGTTGATAAGTCACTAGCTTGACAAAAAATGGGAGGAGGTAAATCCATTCTTTGATTGTTTGTTTGGTGGGTGGTTTTTTTTTTATAAGAACAGATTGTCCAAACTGAACATCTTGTGCTGAACTCTGGTCTAAACCATAAAGCTTAATAAAACATATTAACTGACGACCAAGTTGCTGCTTTGCAGATATCTTGTATGGGAACTGCTCTCAAGCCTGCAACTGATGAAGCTGTCGCTCGTACCTGATGCATTTCAATGTGACCTGGAGGAGACATGGAAGCTATCTTGTAAGAAAAAGAGATGCAATGAGCAATCCACAAAGATATAGCTCGTTTCGAAATTGCATGTCCTTGAGTAACTGCATTGAAATAAACAGATAGTTGATTGGTGGTACAGATAGAAGCAGTCCTGTCTAGGTAGGAAAGTACCGCTCTTTTGCAGTCCTGTGTGTGAAGAGTTTGCTCCGTTGAAGAATGATGTGGAAGAAGAAAGAATAATGGCAAAGAAATGGATTTATTGAAGTGAAAATCTGTAACTACCTTTGGAGAACTTTGGAAGAGTACTAAGAAGTACTGTGTCGGGAAAAAATAAAAGATATGTGTCATAGATGATCAGTGCTTGCAAGTCGCTAACTTTCTGGTCAAAGTAAGGGCCACTAAAAAAGCTGTTGTCCATGTGAAGAACTGTAGTGCAGCAGATCCCAACGATTCAAAGGGATCCTTCAGCAACTACCTGTAGTCCAAAACCATGGGGGGATCAGCGCTAGGGGTGAGCGACCTTGAAAGAGACCTGGGAGTGATGGTAGACACAACATTGAAGGCGTCGGCACAGTGTGCAATAGCCTCAAGGAAAGCAAACAAAATGTTGGGTATCATTAAGAAGGGTATCACGACCAGAAAGAAGGAAGTCATCCTGCCACTGTATCGTGCTATGGTGCGCCGCACCTGGAGTACTGTGTTCAATTCTGGTCGCCTTACCTCAAGAAGGACATGGAGGTACTTGAGAGAGTTCAAAGAAGAGCAACTAAGCTAATAAAGGGTATGGAGGACCTCTCATATACTGACAGACTGAAAAGGCTAGGGCTTTTCTTCCTGGAAAAGCGGAGACTTAGAGGAGACATGATAGAAACCTTCAAGATCATGAAGGGCATAGAAAAAATAGACAGGGACAGATTTTTCAAATTAAGGGGATCAACAAGTACAAGGGGGCACTCAGAGAAATTGAAAGGGGAGAAGTTTAGAACAAACGCTAGGAAGTTCTTTTTCACACAGAGGGTGGTGGATACATTGAACGCGCTACCGGAGGATGTGATAAACAGGAGCACGCTACAGGGGTTCAAAGAAGCTTTGGATAGGTACTTGGAAGACAAAGGGATTGAGGGGTACAGATAAGAGTAGAGGTATATTATAGGGATGGGATTAGAGGTAAATTAATCAGGGATCACTGTTCAGGCACTAGGCCTGATGGGCCGCCGCGGGAGTGGACCACTGGGCAGGATGGACCTCTGGTCTGACTCAGCGGGGGCAACTTCTTATGTTCTTATGTTGACATCCCAGGTTGAAGGTGGAGTACGAAATGGAGGTCGAAGATTTTGAAGACCTCGCAAAATCTGAGAAACCCCGAGGATGTTATGAAAGTGATTTTCCATTCACAACAATAGTGATAGGTCGATTTAGCTGAAAAATGAAGGCGTACAGAGTTGGTCTGAAGACCTGAATTTGATAAGTGTAGTGAGTAAGTTAAGATTTGATCCTCATGGTAGCAGAATGAGTCTTGATCTTGTGAGCCTGCCCAGATGGAAAAAACCTTTCCATTTCAACTGATAAAGACTACCTGATAGATGGCTTTCTAGCTGCAAGAAGTATCATTTGTACTGCTGACGAGACTGAAACATCAGTGAGGATGGGTTGTTCAATTCCCATGCTGTGAGATGGAGGCTGCAAAGATTGGAATGGAACAGATGACTGTTCCATTGGGAGAGATTTGGGAAGCATCCAGAAGGTCCAAAAGAATGGGAGACAAGCTTTTGTCTGGCCAGCAGGGCGCTAAGAGAAACAGTTGAGCTCCATCTCTGATGGTCTTCTGAAGAACTTTGGAGATTATTGAAAACTGCGGGAGCGTGTACAACCTATTGGAAGTACATGGCATTTGAGAAAACATATCTTGCACCTGCATGAGGGGCAGGTCAGAAGGAGCAATAATGCACAACTTGAACCTAGTTTGCGGAAATAAATAGATTCATCACAGGAGTGCCCCATTGTTGAAAAATTGCATTGTCGAATGAATATTGCTTGCACTTCTATGGAGAGGGGGATAGAGCAAAAACCCCTAGACAATGGGCCCGTCTGCAAAGACAAAGAGGGGGTAATGACCCTGAACTGCCTTATTCGTGTAGATAGAACAGCGCTACTTGGTTGTCTGTTTGAATAAGAAGCTGTGTGTTGCGAACCCACTGGTTAAATGTTCAAAGTATAGAATAAATTGCTCAAAGCCAAACTGCTCAAAGCTCCTGTAGAGTGATGTGAAAATGGAGTTCTCTTGTTGACCACTGACCTTGAATCTGGAGGTGGGTGAGATGTGCTCACCAGCCTTTATTTGATGGATCTGTGGTAATGGTGTGAAGAGGAGGTGGAGACTAGCACAGACTCCCTTGTTTGAGGCCAGAACAGTGAATCCCCCAAGACAGGGAAGCATTGATTCTAGCTGATAGAAGAACCAAGATGGCTAGAGATTGAGTATGGTAATATCCATTATCCCAGGACAAGCAGGCAGCATATTCTCACTGATGGATGATGTCACCGACGGAGCCCTGGTACGGGTCACTTTAAAAGTGCATCGCCACTTTAAGAATTCAAAAAGTTAGCGATAGCCCGAAACGCACATGCTTGAGTGCCTTCCCGCCCAATGAGGGCGCGCGGTCCTTCAGTTTCTTGGTTTCTGTGGAGCTAAGAAGTCACATTTCAACGGCTGTTGAAAAATTTTCTTTTCACTGCCTTCCCGCTCTTGTGGTTTTCTGACTTTTTAGTCAGTTTTTTATTTTCTTTCATTTTTAATTTAAAAAAAACCCAACTAAACATTTCTAGCTTCTTTATTTTTTCTTTTACCATCGTCGGTTAGGCTTGGTGGGGCCTCCAGGAAACCAGCCACTCAACAATGTTTCCATCACAAGTGATCTAGGTTTTTGTTATTGATGTCTTCTTTATCTTCATGTTCCATATTCCTACATAGTGGAATTGCTCACCGATTATTTTCTTCTTTTATTTGATTTTAGTCTTGAGTCTATATCTCTCAGACTTATTTTCAGTGCTATTGCAGTTTTGGTTTGTCAGTCGAGGGTCAACCTCTTACTGCTTATCCTCTGGTTTCCAGATTCATGACAGGGGTTTTTCACGTGTAACCACAACTCCTGTTTTTTCCTGTCGTTTGGGCCCTATTGTGGTCCTTTCCACTTGGTTTTCAGGTTTCTGGTAGGCTTTTTTCCCCTGTGAAACCACCTCTGCAGTCTCCTCATGTCCTCTGGGACTTTTATGTAGTTCTTTCCAGTTTGTTTGAGGCCATGGATCCTCTTCAGTTTCTTGCCTGGAAAGTAGTTTTTTCTTACTGTTCTCCCTCTACCAGGAGGGTCGGTGAGTTCCAAACATTAGTAGCAGATTCATCCTTCACAGTTTTCCTCATGATAAGGTGGTTCTGCGTCCACATCCACAATTTCTTCTACAAGTTGTCACTTTTCACCTCATTCTCCTACTGGAGAACCTGTTTTGTATACTTTGGATTGTACATGGGCTTTCATCTGCTACTTTGACCGGCCAAAGCCACAACAACCTTCTCCTTACTTTTCTTTTGATCCACACCAGTTAAGGTATCCTGTATTCAAGGGAACAATATCCGCCTGGCTGGCTGCCTACATCTCGTTCTGCTATGCTCAGACTGGCTTGACACGAGAAAGTCATGTCCCAGCCTACAGAGTTACAGTTCTGGCAGCTTTTGTTGCTTTCCTTAGATCTACATCATTGAGGAACTCGGTAAAGCTGCCACCTGGTCCTCAGTTCATACCTTCACTTCTCACTACTGTCTGGATTTTTTCTCCAGACGGGATGGGCACTTCGGCCAATCTGTATTTCAATATATATTTTCTTTGGCCAACTCTCCCACCATCCCATGTCTGTTAGCTTGGAGGTCACCCATCAGTGAGAATATGCTGCCTGCTTGTCCTGGGATAAAGCAGAGTTACTTACCGTAACAGGTGTTATCCAGCAGGAAGATATTCTCACAACCCACCCACCTCCCCTGGTTGGCTTCTTAGCTGGCATATCTTAAGTGAAGGACCACGTGCCCTCATTGGGCGGGAAGGCACTCGTGCATGCGCAGTTCAGGCTATCGCTAACTTTTGAATTCTTAAAGTAGCGATGCACTTTTAAAGTGGTCTGTACCAGGGCTCCATTGGTGACGACATCCATCAGTGAGAATATCTGCCTGCTGTCCCTGGATAACACCTATTACAGTAAGTAACTGTGCTTTTAGGTCGACGTCATTGCAGAGGACACATGTATAGACTGGCATGTGGCACTTTAGGAAGGATGCCGCCATGTGACTTAAGACACCTCGCATGCTGGGAGAGAGGAAGGCTGGTTCATCTGATTTTCGAGTAATGACTGCTAGATGACGCTTCTCTAGTAGATAAGCCCTTGCAGAGACAGTGTCGAGTTGTGCGCCAATATATATAAGGGAACGCACAGGCTGGAGATTTGATTTGTTAAAAATGAAGAGAAACAACCAGTGCTTGGAGAGAGTGCACCATGGCTTGAATAATAAGCAATAACTGCTTCCTGGAGTGTGCCACTAGGAACCAGTCATCCCGGTAAGGAAATATGTGACATCATTTCTTGAGGTCAGCTGCTTCCACCACCAAACCCTTTATGACTACCCATGGAGCTGATGAGAGACTGAAAAACCGAACTTTTTCTGGTGCGAGATGGATGGAGGTTGAGGGTAGGTCAAAGACCTTGTGTCCTCAGGAATGAGAGAGAACCTGGAATAGAATCCCTGGAACTGTTGTTGTTTGGGAACTTCCTTGATTGTGTTGTTCTGTAGTGAGATGGATAACCTGGACATACAGATGGATAAACTGGACATACTGGCCTCACTTGTGTATGCTGGACACTATAGACATTTTTAACCTATATTTTCCCGTAGCCTAAACCAGCTTTCCTTTCAGATGGAACAGCCTGTCTGTGAACACATGTATCCTTTGAAATGCTAACCCAGCTGGCCTTTGCTGCAAAGTTCCTGTCTCCATTCCCTGCTGGGAGGATACTTCTCTAAGGTTCTGCTGAGCTGTTATCAGTGCTGTATGACTTCACATATGCCAGGCACCCTGGAAAGCCATAAAACATTTATAACAAGCAACATTCCCTGCAGGATGAAAGAGGAGTAAGAGATGTAGGAGCCTGATACCAAGACAGAACTCTTACCCAGGCTGGCCTGTCTCTGAAGCAAGTTATGGGAACCAAGCACAGCTGGGGTGCTGGAGGTCACCCTTGCAAACTTTCTGCATAAGACTATCTACAAGGACACCATCCTAAAGATGCACAGCATTGTAAAACCACAAATTAGCATCTCCAAGGTGATAAGGATCTCAGAGCTGGAGGAAGAAAGTTCACGAAGAATTTCTCTCTTTCTGCTCGGGCCCCCCTCCTGGGGGGGGGGAGAAGTGAGAGAGGCGTGGACTGGGGGGAGGAATAGTTAGGTATACATTTTTGTACCAATAGGGAAGTACATGACCAGAGTTCGGGGATGTGCTTTTTTGGAATGAAGAAAGAATTTCTCTGTATAAAACAAAACGTGCATCACAGGTAGAGCCAGAGAGAGATTCACTTGCTTATGCTGCGGGGATGTGCTAGCCCCCTGCTAAGCATATGAGTGTAAGTTCTACTCTCCATTGCATATTCTAAACTGACAATATATTTCTTTCTACTATGCCTTTGCTGCTGTAATTTTGTAAATCTTTATACTAACAATAGAAAATATTGTCTGTTTTGGAAAATACAATGCCGTCTCGTAGTCATTCCACTGAGATAAAATAAGTGGCATTACTTCAGTAGTAATAGTGAAAATTTCTCCTTCAGCTGAAGAATGTAATGATGCAGAATCTTGGATGGCGGGGGAATATCAGAGTGGGGATAGTGAGGAAGGAAAGTTGCGGGAGTAGTCCTGAGCCATAATGGTGAGGACCTAATTGTCTGTGGTGATTTCCTGCCATATTGAGAAAAAATGGATTGGCTGGATGTTGTTTATGATCCCGTGAGCCTTGTTTTTGAGGCGATAAAAGAGACTGAAATCTCAAACTAGAAGCTGTAGCCTAAGGAGCGACGCTTCTAAAGGTAGTATTGTTGAAAAGAATTGTTGGTGGTGTGATGTATAATATGGGAAAACAAAAGAAGACCTGTGCAAGAGTTGAACTTGGTTCTGAGGATGTGCTGAGAGCTCTTGCATGTCTATAGAATCCTCTTTGAGCTGCGAGACCGTATCTTTTTCCCTTTCACTAAGAAGAGTATCTCCCAAACATGGGGAATCTGGTAATCCGTCATGAAGATCTGTTCTAAGGATTATTATAATTTATTTATTTATTCATTTTTTTAGATAAGTGCACTCTTGTAATGCCAGGTAGAGATCTTGAATTTCTACAGGCGAGGCAGTGTCCAATTGCTGTAAAATGGAGTGTTGAAATTGTAAAAACTGCAATTGATGCTAAGATTTTTGATGTGAGCATGGATCCTTGATAAACTTTACATCTAATCAAATCCAGGAAACCAAAATTCTTCTCCGGAGGTGATTTAAATTGGATCTTTGAGGATTTGGACTTATGAATGACTGACTCAGATACCATGGAGTGATAGGTCAGTTGTTGAAGATCAGGTCCAGGTGCCTTTACTACTCTGTGATTCAGATCAAGACATCTGGAAGAAGTGGACACGGATTGGGGCTTTTGCCAATTAGCCAATTGAAGATCTTGAAGGATTTAATGCACTGGAAGTGTAACAAATCTTTCCAAGAGAGTTTGCAAGATTTGAGGATTGCCTGAAAATCCTTCCTATTTGCCAGCCTGACAGCCTGAAAAACGTGCAGGAAGTTGGAATTTTTTATTTTTTTTAAGACCCGTAGGATAGGAAAATTCTTCGTCTGGTGTGTGAGAAGAAGGATCTGTGTCTAAAAGTGTAGTAACAGGAGAATCACACCAATCATGTGTGGGATATGTCTGATAGAGAGTTCGGACACAACATACATGAGGAAGCACACTGGTCAACATAAGAGGTCATTGGTGAACTGCTCCTGAAAAAGAAGGGTACGGAGATTTTGCTGCAGAAGCACACTGGTCAACATTGGTGAACTACAGAAATGTAGAACTGCCTGTCATAATAATTTTTTTTTTTTAAAAGAGAAAAAATAAAGGTCCAAAATAGTATCCATAGGAGGATGTAGGGTTGCTACTGGCAGTAGCTGAAGTATAAAAGCCTGGCAGGAGGTGGCAAGTTCTGAGAAATATTAGAAGGAGACACTGACTTCTTTGTGGCAGAGGCATCTTTAGAGATAACACAAAGACTTACCTGGAGCATCCAACGTTTTGTTCTGGGAGGTCTGCGAGGCAGGAACAGTGCCCGCAGGAGGTCTCACAGATTTTGTCCTTCTGTAGTGAAGCAGTCGCGGTCTGTTTCTGTGAGCTGTGAACTGCTTTTACTGGAGCCAGGAGAGTGCTGGATACATCCTCCACTGGCTGCTTGTATGCATCACTCACCGCCTGAGCCAGTGACTGTATGTCCTACGGCTGCAGTGAAGAGGAGTTGCCAACCCCTGGCAGAACCTCTCCTGGGCCTTGAGGGAGAAGAGGAATCAAGGACAAAAGCAGCCTTGGCAAGCTCGCAGCGCCGTTGGCACGGAGTATCGCCGGAATTGAGCCACTGTCATCGGTCTTGATGTTTCTTTTCTTTTGTTTTCAAGAGGCATGGAGAAGGGGAGAGCTGTAACTGGCTTCAGTTGGTTTGGGAAAAAACTGACAGGCTCCAGAGGCAAGGTGGTCGCACATGCTCAGTAGTAAAAATAACCCCCAGCAAACTACTGTAGCTAGGGGAGAGTTCTGTCAGGCATGCTCAGTTCAGGGATTTCACCAGCAAGTGTGGCTGCATTACCCTGCTTGTCTCTTGGAGAATTTTAGCTAATCCTGTGCTCATCCAATTATTTCACATAAAATTGAAATCACAACATCTGATGTAGATTTCAGCCAGGCTCTTCGATCTGTGTTTTGGTAGAGCCACTCTTGGGGAATGTTGTCTTTTTGAGATACTGTCCACTCATGGCTTGTTTACCACTATCTGCTTTTCAGCCAGTGATCACTCACCCTCAGACTTGTGCTAACCAATTGTCTCTCATGTGACTGCAGGTTCCTATCTCCAGTTCTCGTAATACCATCCTGGAGTTATCTGTGTTTGATAAGCATCGGCGCAAGTTTGATAACTTCACCTCACTGTTATTGATATGGAAACTCTCCAATGACACCCTAGCACAGTTCTCTACAGCCATGTCCATGCAGATGGTGGCAAAGGATGATGGCACAGGACAGACACGTCTGCATGGCAAGTGTAATGTGCTGCTGACAGGAGAGCATGGATTTCAGGGAATTTTATTTTGCAAATTTTGAAGCACCATTTTGCTAACCACTGAAAGCTGCAGAAATTTCTGGAAGGAGTGGGACACAAGACAACACAGACTCCGCTGCCTCCTCAGTGTGTACATTTAGAGACATAAGAACCAATGCCTCCTGCCCTCATGTTAGGGAGACATGAAATCTTGTACTATATTCAGCAGAGTGCGGTGGGGAACTAAATCATCCAAAAAGGTGCTCCACTGCCCCCCCCCCCCAAGTTAGGAGAATATGAAACACTGTGGTCTTCCTGCTTCCTGATGTCACTTCCAGAAGGAGGAATATATCGATCACTTCAATTTCTCATTGTTTTCTGTCCTTACCTTGCAGGACAGCATAAGTTGGAGGTGAAACAGATGAAAGGGTCCCTGCTAGTCACAGTGAGCTGCATGGGATATGAGGAAGGAATCTTCCCCACGGTGAGTGATACTTTCAGCAGTTCACTTGCAGTGCTGCAGTTCATAAGGCACTTGGGGCGTGGGTATTAGAGTGAGTGTATGCTTGTGTACAGGGAGCTCTGAACACATCAGAGATCATATTAGTAATCGAAAACTCTATAGACTGATAGTTAGTACCACTTGTACCAACCACACAAATTGGTTGTTTCAAATTGCCTCTCAAGGAATACATAAAGGCAGAGGAGGGGTCAGGATCAGAGTAGTGAAATTCAGCTGCTCTATGTATAAATTATGCAGTTAGAACATGTCAAATTTTATGCAGATAAATCCATACAATGCTAAATGTGTGGCGCAGTGGTTAGAGCCACAGCCTCAGCACCCTAAGTTTCTGGGTTCAAATACAACCTTCTTGTGACCCTGGGAAAGTCACTTAATCCCCAAAAATACCTTCTCAAGTGTCATTTCAATTTTCTTAGACCAAGTTATCCATAGGTGTAAATCCACTATGAATAGCTCATAAACTTAATTCCTTTTAGTTACTATCTAAGGGGCTGAGCCTCAGATCCCCGTGTGTTGTATATGAGACACTGCTTCTGGCTCACCACACAATTGTTTCCCACGTACTCACCTTTATAGGACCCCCAGGGACCCCTGAAGAAGACTTTTTGTCGAAACACGGACCATGTTGGGTCCTGTATCCCTAGCGGACTAGGTCCTTTAAGGCTCTTATATGGATGATTTATTTTTATGTGGATGGAATTGTTTTATGTGGATGATTTCAGTGTACCTTTGGAACTTTGACACTTTCAAATAAAGTCCATTTGGGAACATCGTCACTCCACAGTTTTTTTTGGTTTTCTCTGGATTTTCTTCTTTGTGGATATTTTGGGGTCAAATCCTTTTGTTTTTTTGTGGTGTTGGAAATGCATATTCATGATTGACACCACTAATACATACCCCAAATTCAGAAAAAACTGAAAAAGTGGTTCTTTCAGAAATCGCTGAGGACCGAGCCTGACCCCATACTGTAGAGTTACTAAGCATAAACTCTGTATATTATATATGTATCTATAAGTATAATGAATGTAAATCCACCTTGAACTCCAATGTGGAGGATTCAGCGGGATATAAGACCAGATATAACATAACAAGACCTGAAAAACTACAAGCATGATGCCAGCCCAGAAGCCTAAAAGAACAACTTTTCATTAAGTTAGCCTTTATTAAGGAAGACTGTGCATGTATGGGGAAAATGTATGGCTTGTGTGTGTGTGTAAGGAGACTCCAAGAGAAACTGAATACATGTGTGTTTTACTTATGTGTCTGTAAATAGAATTTGATTTACGCTAATAAGAAGCTTAGTGTGACATTTGCTGTGGATGTTGTACAAAATCAATAATTTACCGAATGAAAATAGTGACGTTTTTGGTGCTATGAAGGAAATGTTTGTGTTGGCATCTCTGTGTATGACTTTGACTCCCTAGGTTCCTTTCCCGCCACTGGCCTCTGCAGCTGTGGAACTTGTGCTGGTGGATGATGTCACAGTGGTACCCAACAATGCTACGTTGTACAACCATCCTGATACCAAGGTAAGAGGGCAGTGGAGCCCTCCAGATTCCAGAGTATGAGAGAATGGGTTATACCAATGGTCCATCTAGCCCAATATCCTGTTTCCACAGTGGCCAATCCAGATCACACGTGTGATTGTATGTGATGATCTTAAGGTGGCCAAACAGGTTGAAAAGACGACAGCGAAAGCTAGAAGGATGCTAGGTTGCATAGGGAGAGGTTTGGCCAGTAGGAAAAAGTAGGTATTGATGCCTCTGTATAAGACTCTGGTGAGACCTCATTTGGAATATTGTGTACAATTCTGGAGGCTGCACCTTCAAAAAGATATAAAAGGATAGAGTCAGTCCAGAAGAAGGCTACTAAAATGGTATGTGGTCTTTGTGATAAGGCGTATGGGGACAGACTTAAAGATCTCAATCTGTATACTTTGGAGGAAAGCGGGAGAGGAGAGATATGATAGTCGTTTAAATATATACACAATATAAATGTGCATGAGTCGAGTCTCTTTCATTTTAAAGGAAACTCTGCAATGAGAGGGCATAGGATGAAGTTAAGAGGTGATAGGCTCCGGAGTAATCTGAGGAAATACTTTTTTACAGAAAGGGTGGTAAATGCGTGGAATAGTCTCCCGGAAGAGGTGGTAGAAACAGAGGCTGTGTCTGAATTCAAGAGGGCTGGGGATAGGCACGTGGGATCTCTCAGAGAGAGAAAGAGATAATGGTTACTGCAAATGGGCAGACTAGATGGTCCATTTGGCCTTTATCTGCCATAGTTAGATTGTGAGCCTTTGGGATAGTAAGGGAATTTCCAAGTACCTATCTTATTTATTTTTATTTATTGTATCTTTTAATGTATCATTTTTGTAAACCGCTTAGAAACCTCATGGTTATTAGCGGTATATAAGAATTAAATTAAATTAAATCTTGTTTCTATGTTTCTACAAGTACCTGATAGAATCCCAAATAGCAACATTTCATGCTACCAATCCAGGACAAGCAGTGGTTTCCCCCATGTCTGTCTCAATACAAGACTATGGACTTTTCCTCCAGGAACTTGTCCAAACCTTTTTTTAGACCCATCTTTGTTAATCGCTGTAACCACATCCTCTGGCAATGAGGTCCAGAGCTTAACTATTCTGAGTGATAAATTATTTTATTCTATTGGTTTTTAAAAGTATTTTCCTGTAACTTAACTGAGTGTCCCCTAGTAAAAAATTGATTCACTTGTCCTACATCACTCAGGATTTTGTAGACCTCAATCATATCTCCTCACAGCCATCTCTTTTCCAAGCTGAACAGCCCTAATCCTCTTCAGTCTTTCCTCACATAAGAGGAGTTTGATCCCCTTTATCATCTTGGTCACTCTTCTTTGAACCTTTTCTAGTTCCGCTATATCTTTTTTTGAGATACACTGACCAAAACTGAATACAATACTCAAGTTGAGATCACACCATGGAGCAATACAGAAGCATAATATCCTTAGTTTTGTTAACCATTAGAGAATGATATGGGGATAAATTTGTAATTGACAATTGTTATTAATTGGTATATGGGTGGGAGGGGGGGGCTTCTTATATAATAATTTATTTGAAGTAACATAAATTGGTATCTGGGAGGGTGGGATGGGTTTCTTTATATAATTATTTATTTGGAATAATATAAATAAGAATGTCAAGTGATGATTTAAGGTCTTTCTGAATGATTGTTGTACACTTGTTGTAATTTTTTGAAAATAAATAAAGACATTAAAAAAAAAAAGTCTTTATTCATTTTCAAAAATTACAAGTGTACAACAATCATTCATAAATATCTTAATTAATCACTTGACATTCTTATTTGTAACATTCCAAATAAATAATTATATAAGAAGCCCACCCCTCCCACCCTTATACTAATAAATAACAATTATCAATTATTATCCTTCATAATCCCACCCCCCCTTATCTTGTCCAATATTTAGGTGTTTAAGATGTCTGATCACCAGAATAAATCGTCAATGGCCCCCAAATCTTTTAAAACTTATTATAATTGCCTTGTTGTAGAGCAAATACCCTTTCCATTTTATAAATATGACACACTGAATTCCACCAAAAAGTATAATTCAGTTTAGTATAATCTTTCCAATTCCCTGTAATCTGCTGAATGGCAATCCCTGTTAATATTAATAAAAGTTTATTATTATTTGCTGAAATTTGGCTTTTAAATCTCATTGAAGTACCAAATAATATAGTATCATATGAAAGGGCAACATGATTTTCTAACAATGAATTAATTTGGGGCCAAATTAACTTCCAAAAGGCATTTATACAGGGACAAAAAAATATCAAATGATCTAATGTCCCAGCACAAGCCTTGAACACTTATGATTTTAAATTATTTGAAGTTTGTGCAGATGAGGAAGGAGCTGGTAGGAATGGGGCAGGGACAGGAAAAGAACTCACGGGGACAGGAAAATGAGTTCCCATGGGGACCGGGAAAAATCTGTCCCAGTGTCATTCTCTATTAACCATTCCTTTTCTAATAATTCCTAGCATCCTGTTTGCTTTTTTGGCCACTGTCGCACATTGGGCAGAAGGTTTCAGCATATTGTCTACAATGATACTTAGATCATTTTCTTGGGCGCTCATCCCTAAGGTGGACCCTAGCATCTGGTAACTATGATTTGGATTATTCTTCTCAATGTGCATCACATTGCATTTGTCCACATTAAATTTCATCTGCCATTTGGAAGCCCAGTCTTCCAATTTCCTAAGGTCTTCCTGCAATTTTTCATAGTCTGCATGTGTTTAACAACCTTTAATAGTTTAGAGTTATCTACAAATTTAATCACCTCACTTATTCTGATTTCCAGATCATTTATAAATATGTTAAATAGCACCGGTCCCAGTACATATCCCTTTGGCACTCCACTATTTACCCTCCTCCATTGAGAAGAATGGCCATTTAACCCTTCCCTTTAATTTTCTCAGGAGTCTCTCATGAAGAACTTTGTGAAAAGCTTTCAGAAAATCTAGATACACTAGGTCAACCAACTTACCTTTATCACACCTTCAAAGAAAGGCAGTAAATTGGTGAGGCAAGACCTCCTATGGCTGAAGTCATGTTGGCTCTGTCCCATTAAACCATGTTTTTCTATATGTTCCATAATTTTAATCTTTTAAATAGTTTTCACTATTTTGCCCAGCACTGAAGTCAGGCATACCAGTCTATAATTTCCCGGATCGCCCCTGGAATAGGATTAACAGACATCTGGGAAAACCTGCACATGTCCTCTTTTTAGAGAACTGTCCAGGTTTCCGGACGGACTTTCCAAAGCCTGTCAGTTTGTCCAGGTTTTGGAAAGCCTCCAAGCTCCGGCTGCATTTGGAGGGCCTTCAACAAGCATGCACAGATGATGTTGCCTGCTTCTGCGTATGCTGGAGGCCCTACAGATGCAGCCTGGAGGTCGGGTAAAAGAGAAGTGGCTTTATGGGGGTGGGGCTGGAGGCAGAACGGGGTGGGTTGAAAACAGAACAAGACAGGGCGGGACCTTGTGTCCAGGTTTTTCCTTCTTTAAATCTGGAAACCCTACCCTGGAACCTTTTTTAAAAATCAGCTTAGCATTGGCCAGTCTCCAGGTACTAAGGACAATTTTAGCAATAGGTTACAGATCACTAACAGGAAAATGGTGCCTTTACCTGAGTCCTAGTAAGGGGAGGGTGGGAGAGGCCGTGTCTGGTTTTTAAAATCAATGGAAGGCTGTACCTGGATCTCATTACTGCTATGTAAAGAGCAGACCCTGAATAAAGGAACTGATAAGGGAAAGTGGGCTGGACACTATCTGATGATGTGCCTGGGGAGGGATGCCTGAATCTCATGACTGATGCTGTGATATGAGTAGAGGGTCACATGGCAAGGGGGTAAGGCCATGCCTAAATCCCACAACTGGGGGGAGGGGAAGGAGAAACATACCTGGATTCTGCAACTAAAGGGGAGGGAGAGCCAGTGTTTGATTTATAAAACTGTCCTTTTTTGTCATAGGAGATCTTTTTGCTGGTGGAGGGGTCAGGCTACTTCCTGGTGAATGTTAGTGACAATGAAATTGTGAACATTTCTTACAAGGAAACTGACAGCTGGGTTCAGGTGAGATGGGCAGAGGATGGTTTGGAGTGAGCTCCGAGTTGCTGTTGTCTCAGTGAGGGTCAGTGATGATGCTCTTGATCTGGGAATCTAAATAGAGATGTTGCATTGTCTTGTCCTCTACAGGTCACGCCCGTGCATCCTGGAGCTCTCACCATGGCTGTCTATGACTTGTGTTTGGCCTTTGAGGGGCCAGCACTGGCATCACTGCGTGTCTCAGATATATTTGACCTGGATGTGGATGTAGTTGACAAGGTGAGGCATATTCAGCATAACTCTTGTAAGATTATGCAATGTATGTATTCATCCTTTCTCCTCTGAAATTTCTATAATTTGTGAGCAATTGTAATTTGCTCCTCTGCACTGTGTGATACCTGAACAGATCTTTTGCCCAGTATCATCATGTTGGTTTAGAGAAATCCAGCAAAATTTTTTTATTTATTTTCCAGATTGAAATTGGCAAGACTGCTATAGTCACCCTGAGAGTTCTTGACACATACAAACAACCTTTCCTGAATAAATATTTCAGGAACATGTACTTGAAGCTACAGGCTGCCTCCTCCATTGTTACACTGGCGTGAGTCGGATTTATTTGAACATCATTTGAGCAGAATAGTGAAAGAGATCCATAACTGCCTGCCACATTTTCTTGTCAGATATTTAGCCAAAGCTGATCTTCCAAAAAATGTGGCCATGTGTGGCAGGATAATTCTCAACCCATGTACCTGGGTAATATGGCTCAGTTGAAATTCCCTCCTGTGCCAAGCTCCATAGTGTGTGGATAGGTAGCCAGATTAAAGAGGTGATGTCAGGGCAGTGTACTAGAGAATGACACAGTGACAAAATTCATCACCGTTCCCGTCAAGTTTCAAGTTTATTTCAAATTTATTATACCGCCTACTCGAACCTTCTAGGCGGTGTTCAAAAATGCCTTAACTATATACCAATTAAAATATAATTTAGTCTAAAACAAACCAAGAGAAAAAACGATTTGAGGACACATACGAAAAGGGACAGAAGGGAAGAAGGGGTTAGAACTACAATTGATAGAAAGAAAAGAAAAGACTTAAAGAGAAGAACAAAAGGTTGGGGAAATTAAAATGGATAACTGTGGGAAACAATCCCGTGTCATTCTTCAGTTATCTCAACCTCAGTCCTTCTACATCAGCATTCTTTAATGCACGGCTTGAGGGTCAGTAGTTGTGCCCATTCATACTTTGATTCTTCCCTCCTTAAAGAATGACATGGAGATGGTTTCCCACGATTATTTGTGGGGACAGGAATGGTGCACATTGTATGGCCACTAATTTTTAGCGTATGACATAACAGAGTGGTTTCTGTTTGAAAACTGGCAAATGTGGGTCATTCTAAATTATCCCCTTGGTAACCATTCAAACTCCACCTCCGGCTTCTGTTCCTTTGCCAAGCTCTGGGTATGACACCATGTGGTGACACTGATTGTGAACTATCTCTGCCCCGTCCTTGGACTTAGAGCCCCCACTTCAGGATGTGGAATGGCATTTGCCTCTGGATCTGGCTGTGAACTGATATGTCATTCTGTCTTCCAGCTCTGTGTTTGGATTGATGACTCTCTCCCCCACTCCTTTCAAATTTGTGGCGTTTCCTACATGCTCTCAAGTCTTTCTTTTCCAGGGCAATGGATGATCAGGATAAAAGCTCATCTGCGTTCCTGCTTCGAGCAGTGTCTGTGGGACAGACAACTCTTCTACTCACAGCCCGAGATAAGATGGGAAGAAAACTCCATTCAGTTCCGCGACGAGTGGAGGTAACAGCAGTAGCACCAGCCACCTGATGCTGTCACCATAACCAATCTCCCTCATCCCCACTCTCATCCCATCCCATAGCCACTGAGGCCACACTTCAATACTAGGTTGAAGTCACCATCACCACACTGATTTCTCACCCCACTCCCATCCTGTAGTATCGCTGTGGCCACTCTTATATCCCAGGATGCAGTCATCATCACCACTCTCCAATTTTCCTCACCTCTGTACCCACCCCTACAGTCGCTGTGGCAAATCTCTGATCCCCAGGTGTACTCATTGTCACTATTCTCCAAGCTCTAATTCCCAGGTGCAGTCATCGTTTCCAATCTCCCTCATACCCACTCCGTACTGGCCACCATTCTCCAATCTCCCTTACATGTACAATCACTATGGCCACTCTCTGCTCTCCCTCACCCAATACAGCTATGGTGACTATTCTCTGATCTCATCCTTTCCCCATATTGCCACTGTTGCCACTCTCTGATCTCCCTCACCTTCGCCTCATACAGCCACTGTGGCCACTCTCCGATTGCCCCCGCCTCATACAGCCACTGTGGCCACTCTCCGATTGCCCTCACCTCATACAGCCACTGTGGCCACTCTGATGGCCCTCACCTCATGCAGCCACTCTCTGATTGACCTCACCTCATACAGCCACGGTGGCCACTCTCCGATTGCCCCCACCTCATACAGCCACTGTGGCCACTCTCCGATTGCCCTCACCTCATACAGTCACTGTGGCCATTCTCCGATTGCCCTCACCTCATACAGCCACTGTGGCCACTCTGATTGCCCTCACCTCATGCAGCCAAAGCAGCCACTCTCTGATTGCCCTCACCTCATACAGCCACGGTGGCCACTCTCTGATCGCCCTCGCCTCATACAGCTAATATGATCACTTTCCGATTGCCCTCACCTCATACAGCCACTGTGGCCACTCTGATTGCCTTCACCTCATACAGCTATGGTTGCCACTCTATTGCACTTGCCTCATGCAGCCAAAGTGGCCACTCTCTGATTGCCCTCGCCTCATGCAGCCACTGTGGCCACTGTCTGATTGCCCTCACCTCATACAGCCACGGGGACCACTCTCCAATTCCCACATGCAGTCAGAAGCACATGCTCTGATCTCCTGGTAAAGCAGGCAGCATAACTTCCCAGCCATAGATACTGGGTGCTGCACCTGGTGATTTGATATCTAGCACAATGGTAATGCTAAATTCCTTTGACCAATTCAGTTTATGCAACTTTCCTCTCTAGGTCTTTCCACCATTCAGGCTCATCCCTCAGAAAATGACTCTCATTCCCCAGAACATGATGCAGGTGAGGCTGAAAAAATGAATCACAAGACAGGGGCTCCGTCCTCTCCTTTATTTCCTTTCATCATTAATCCATTCATCCCGAGATGAATGGCTCTTATGCTATTGCAGTAGGGAGTTCTGAATTAAGTAAGTTTTGGATTAAAGACAGTGCTACAGAGGGGAGCTCTTGGTTATGGGACAGGCACTTCAACTTGGAAAAGAGATGGCTGTGGGGAGATATGATTGACGTCTACAAAATCCTGAGTAGAGTAGAACGGGTACAAGTGGATCAATTTTTTACTCCATCAAAAATTACAAAGACTAGGGGGCACTCGATGAAGTTACAGGGAAATACATTTAAAACCAATAGGAGGAAATTTTTTTTCACTCAGAGAATAGTTAAGCTCTGGAACGTGTTGCCAGAGGATGTGGTAAGAGCAGATAGCGTAGCTGGTTTTAAGAAAGGTTTGGACAAGTTCCTGGAGGAAAAGTCCATGGTCTTATTTTTTTATTATTTTTAATTCTTTATTCATTTTTACATCTTACAACAAATATATCAGAAAATATCATTTGAACTTATACAATAACATTTGATTAGCTTTCATGTACAACTTAAATTATAGAATTTAAACCCTCTCTCCCATCCCTACTAATTCATATATCATATAATATATTGTATAATATTTCTAATACTCTAAACATTTAATATTATACCAAATCAAAAAACCCTCCTTCCCCATCCCTCACTTTACAATTGTATCAATAAGGGAAAAATTATATTTACTCATCACAATATTCTATTAATGGACCCCAAACCTCCTGAAATTTATTGAAATTTCCTTTTTGCTTAGCTAATGTTCATTCCATCTTATATTTATAAATATATATATATATATATATATGACATAAAGAGTTCCACCAGAAACTGTAGTTAAGTCTACTCCAATTTTTCCAATTAAATGTAATTTGTTGAATGGCTATACCTGTCATAATAAGTAATAACTTATTATTTTTTGCAGAAATTTGACTTTTTTTCCTCATTGACATTCCAAATAAAATGGAAAGAACAATTGCCATACAAAGAGGGAATTATAACAATTTTAAAAAGATTTGGGGGCCATTGACAAATTATTGCAATGATTAGACACCATTTAGCCAATGAAAGTACTCTCATACATAGGGGAGAGGGGGGAGGGTATAAAGTTATATTAAAGATTTGATTTTTTTTTTATTTTTTTAAATTCTTTATTCATTTTTAAAATTTTCATCAAGTGTATAACAATCATAATAAACACAATTAATCAGAGCACTTGCATATCTTATCATTATAATCTAAACATACAAATGTAGCCCTCTCCCCACCCTCCCTCAAAGCCCTTCATTCATAATAAGAAACCTATATTTGTATCCCTCCCCCTCCCAATACTAAAATGGCATTTAATCATGACAAAAAGATTTGATTAATAGATAAGAATACAATATTTATATGACATTTTTGATTAAAATATTTGTGGGAAAGATGGGTAGGGAGGGTATGAATTTATGTTTTTAAGATTATGTTATAAGAAATACAAGTGATGTTTTTAAGGTTAAATGATGTAACATCGTGTTCTTGATGTAAGATGGAAAAATGAATAAAGAATTTGAAAAAAAAAAAATCAAATTTATGTTGTAACTGTGAAAAATCAAGCAGTCTATAGTCTGTTATTGAGAAAGACCACGGGGTTAGCCACTGCTTGCTAGCATGGAATATTGCTACACCTTGGGTTTTGGCCAGGTACTAGTGACCTGAATTGGCCACTGTGAGAACGGGCTACTGGGCTTGATGGACTATTGGTCTGACACATTAAGGCTTATGTTCACTGCAGAAGGGAGTTGATGAGTAAATGTTTTCATTTGTAGGACTGTACAGGAAGTCTGAGCTGTGGGATACAGAGCAACTCTGGAATAAAGGTTCTGTATGTTGCAGGTGATGTCAGAAGGAGGACCTCAGCCTCAGTCCATCATTCACTTTTCCATCAGTAACAAGACAGTTGCTGTGGTGAATCGTCTTGGGCAGGTCACAGCTCTAAAGATTGGCACAGCCACAGTGAATGGGACCATTCAGGCAGTAGATGAGGACACGGGCAGAGTTATCGTCTTCTCACAGGTAGCCATCAGTCATGATCTGCTCTTACCCCTCATTTCTCTTTTGAGATTCCTCTTTTACGTGGGAGGGTCACATTATATGACATACTCCCAATACTCCTTTTGTGAGATTATATGGTCCATTCTGAGACACCCACCATCCCCTTAATTCACTGCTTGATTCACACTCTCCTTTGTAGGATTCTATAGAAGTTGAAGTTGTTCAGCTGCGGGCAGTAAGAATTCATACACCAGCAACACGTCTGATAACAGGAACCAAGGTTAGTAAAGCCTTCAGCAATAATGTATGCCTCCCTGAAGCGACAGATTACCACAGAATGCTGTAAACGGGGACCAGTCATTCCCTCACCTTGCTCCATTAACAGGGATATATAGATAGACTCTTTAAAATACCAGAAACTAGCCTTATAAGGCTTTAAAAAAAACCCTCCTCTCCCTTAGTGTGTTTACCTTGAATGTTTCTTTACTTTTAAAATTGTAGTTCTCCCCCTTCTGTCCTTATGCTTCTTGTAAGTCAGTATTAACATTAGTATTGTTTTTATGTCTTCTTTGTAAATATTATTTTTAATGTAAATTGCTTAGAAATTATATTGCCTGTAGTTTGTTATCAGATGGGAATGTTGGGCAAAACTCCTAGAATTGCGGAGGGTGGGGTAAATTTTCCCAATTTCTTTTTTTTTTGTTTTAAATTTTGTATTTATTTTCATATATCAACAAGTGTAACAGAGAAATTTTAAAAGATCACATAAAACATACACTTGAATTCCTTTCATGTATCACTGTAAATACAATATATTATTCTGTATTTATAAACAATAATACCTAAAATATCTGTATTACCTAATATGTATAATAATTGTTGTTAAAATTTAAATCCTTCTTTTCCCTCCCCTCCCAATACACATAACAATTATAATAAAAATAATGACAAATATTCTATGAGATAAATTAAATAAAATTTTCTATAAATAAATAAATAAAATTTCTATAGGTATCATCAAGCCTATATTTTGCGACAGGGTATGTATTGGGTATGTACTGACTTACAGAGCTCATTGATAATACCCCAGATTGGTTGTGGTTGGAATGGTGACTCATGTTCCCTTTATGATTATGTCATGTACTTAGTATTAAAATGCCTAGATTATATAAAGAAAACAGAATTTTTATGGATACATGGAAAACTCTCCGATATGTTAGTAATTTAATGCCTATTCCAATCTATAAATCAACAAATCAAACTATATGGTTAAACTCCAAGATTCAAATTGGCGGATTTAAGGTCATCTGGAAGCATTGGATGATTGTAGGTATACGAATTTTGAGCAATGTTATTTCAAATGGTAAGCTGCTTGACTTTTCACAGTTGCAACATAAATATGGTCTTAATAAATCACAAAGCTTTAGATGGTTGCAACTGAAGCAAGCTAGATCATCTGATATTCTATTGTCCTTATATTATGGCATTTTGGAAATCAATCTGGTCTCAAGTTAATTGTTTGTTAGAAAACCATGTAGCATTGTCATACGATACAATAATGTTTGGGATGTCAATGGGAACAAAAAGTCAAATTTCTTCAAGTAATAATAAACTTTTATTGATCATGACAGGGTTCGCCATACAACATATTACCAGCAATTGGAAAGATTGCAATAGATTAAGTTATACATTCTGGTGGAATTCGCTATGCCATATTTATAAAATGGAAAGAGTTATTGCCACACAAAACGGTAGTTATAATAATTTTAAAAGGGTTTGGGGGCCATTAACAAATTTTTGCAATGACTAGACACCTTTATTCATAGAAAATACATTTATGCATAGGGGCGATTATGGATGATCAATTGTTAATATTGATATGAATCTTTTGATTATAATATTGGTGGGAAGGAGGGAGGGAGGGGAGGGTATAAATGTGTTTCTAGATGTGATTTAAAGAATTGCATGAGATGTGTATATGATATCAATGTTACTATATTGTGATCTTAATATTGGATGGAGTGATGAATAAAGATTTTCATAATTCTTGTTGGGTAGGGGGGTGGGAATAAATTTTTCTTGTTGAGATTTTAATTGAAAGTTGTTTAAGTGACATGTATAATTTTTTTAATGTTGTAATATTGAACACTTTTTATAAGATGAAAAATGAATTAAATTATTAATTATATTATGTGTGATTCAATTGTTGTAAGAATGAAAAATTAATAAATAAAATATTAAAAAAAAAAAAGATGAAAAATGAATAAAGATCTTGAAAAAAAAAAAAAGGAGGGGTTCCCTGAATGGAAAAATCTCAATAATCAGTATAGTCTGGAATTCTTATGCTTTCAGGTGGACTTCTTCGGTCACCAGGCCACACAGTGGTATAAATTGATAAACGGATTTATAAATAAAAAAAACAACCTAAAAATGGACTTAGGGACATCTGGAGCACTGAGATAAAGCATCAAATTACTGCGTCTCAATGGCCACGAATTTGGTCTTGGAGAATGAGATGTACGGTGTCCGCATCTATGAGACAAACTTGGTTTTTCCTTTTACCTAGAGCATTTTGGACCCCAGTTAGATTACAAAAGTTAGATAGCTCTAGGTCTAATAGATGCTGGCATTGTAATCTGGAAGCAGGGACTTTAGATCATTTAATATTCTATTGTCCCTGTATCATGGCATTTTGGAAATCAATTTGGACTCAAGTTAATTTTTTATTAGAAAACCATGTAGCATTATCAATGAGAACAAAAAGTCAAATTTCATCAAGTAATAATAAACTTTTATTGATCATGACAGGAGTCACCATACAACATATTACCAGTAATTGGAAAAATTACAGCAGACTTAACTATACCTTCTGGTGGAATTCGTTGTGCCACATTTACAAAATGGAAAGAACAATTGCCATACAAAGAGGGAATTATAACAATTTTTAAAAAGATATGGGGGCCATTGACAAATTATTGCAATGATTAGACACCATTATACACTGAAAGTACTCTTATACATAGGGGGGAGGGTATAAAGTTATATTAAAGGTATGATCAATAATTAAGAATATAATATATGATATTTTTGAATAAAATATTTGTGGGAAGGGTGGGTGGGGAGGGTATAAATTTATGTTTTTAAGATGATGTTAGAAGAAATGCAAGTAATATTTATAAGGTTTAAATGATGTAATATTGTGTTCTTGATGTAAGATGGAAAAATGAATAAAGAATTTGGAAAAAAAAGAAATTATATAAGCATTTAATCAAATAAAACTTGGATGGAATGTCAATGAGGAAAAGTCAAATTTCTGCAAAAAAAATAATGTTATTACAGGTGTAGCCATTCAACAAATTACGTTTAATTGGAAAAATTGGAGTAGACTTAACTACAGTTTCTGGTGGAACTCTTTATGTCATATATATAAGATGGAAAGAACATTAGCTATGCAAAAAGGAAATTTCAATAAATAGAATATTGTGATGAGTAAATATAATTTTTCCCTTATTAATACAATTGTAAAGTGAGGGATGGGGAGGGAGGATTTTTTGATTTGGTATAATATTAAATGTTTAGAGTATTATAAATATTATACAATATGATATATGAATTAGTAGGGATGGGAGAGAGGGTTTAAATTCTATAAGTTGTACATGAAAGCTAATCAAATGTTATTGTGTAAGTTCAAATGATATTTTCTGATACATTTGTTGTAAGATGTAAAAATGAATAAAAAATTAAAATAAAAATAAAACTTGGAAACTCTTCATGATGCCTCCCCTTGTAGATGCCTGTCTATGTCGTAGGGGTAACCAGCACCCAGACTCCATTTTCCTTCAGTAATTCAAGACCAAGGTTGAAGTTTCACTGGTCAATGAGCAAACGAGATGTCATGAACCTGGTGACAAGGCACAAAGAGGTAGGCCATCCCCCAGACGTCATGCTTGTTCCTCGAATAGGCACTCTCCAGATCCTGGGGTATAAGCATTGATTTTTTTCTCCACAGGTGTCTCTACAGCTTCTCGCAGAGAATAACTTTGCCATGATCGTGCAAACAGTGGCTGCTGGTAGAACTGGTCTTAAAGTGATGGTACAGACCCTGAATGTGTCCACAGGGCAGTTTGAAGGCAATATCACACAACTGTGTGATGAAGTGCAGATACTGGTAAGTGACTCTCACCAGTCTCGGGCTCTCCAGTTTATCCCAGGAAACAGTCCTCGCTCAAGCAAAGCTCAGGAGTAATGTCATTCTCATTTAAGATATAAGTATTTTTATGCACAGCATCCACTATCTCCTTCTCTCCCTATAGGCCAAGGCTCTTTACATCTGCATTGTGAGATCACAGAGCAGTGGTCTCAAACTTGCGGCCCAGGGGCCACATGCGGCCCACCAGGTACTATTTTGAGGCCCTCGGTATGTTTATCATAATCACAAAAATAAACTAAAACAGTTTCTTGATCATATGTCTCTTTAGCTATAAAAGACAATATTATTATTATTAAGACTTAGCCAAAACGAAAGATTTATAAACTATAAAGAGTTTTACCTCATGCAAAATTGTCATTTCTTTAGCACTCTCCAGACCAGTAGAGGTTAACTTTACGAATGGGTATATATCTAATCATGACCAGCAGGTGGAGACTGAAAACAAAACTTTGGGACAGTATATACTATCCTCCCTTCTCTATTTCCCTCAGTCTTCTTTCAGTCTCCAGCAGGTGTTGAGTGATCTGTACCCATCTCTCTTGGTAGGGCTGTTGGAATTTGTTTAGGGGTTTATTGTCCCTGTTTTTGGCCGGACGGAGCTTGGTCGGGCCCTGTTTGGGGGTCCGTCCGACCTCGGGGGTGTCAAACCCGGCGGGTCACGAGCGGGGTCCCTCCCCCCACTTCCTCCACCTCCCCACATTTTTTTAGAGGAGCCTCAGCAGTAAGCCTTGCCCCCTAAGTCAAGCAAGGCATATTGCTTCGAGAGCCTGTGGAGTCTGTTCTGTAAAAAAAAAAAAAAAATCCTGAGGTAGTGCTGGTCTGAAGGGTTGTTTCCCTTTAAGAAAACTGTATTTTACTGTATTTTTTCATGTAACCGGCACTTTTTTATAACTAGGTCGCGTATGGAGCAATTGTGCCCTTCTCCGGGGGAGTAGGACACAATTGAGTCCAGCCGCGAGGCACTCGCGGCCGGCCTGAACTCGGCGGTTTGGGTCGGTGAGGTGGTGGAGCTCCGTCGGCAGCGGCTGCAGGCGCCCAGAGCTCCCCGCCGATGGTGCCTCGCGAGTCGGCTTGGAGCAGTGGGGAAGCCCGGTCTTCCACAACCGCCCACGGAGGGATTCCCCGAAGGATTCCCTCTCAGCTGATTTTTTGACAGCTGATGCCGACTTGCCTGTCTTAGCGGCTGAGACTGTTCAGTCTTCTCAGCCGCTACAGGCCATGGAGGGAGCATTTTTGGCGGGAACTTCGCCATTTTCTTTGTCTGGCCCCTCCATTTTGTCTGCAACCTCAGGTGACCTTCCCCCTGTATGGCGAACACAGGGGCAGGTTTCAGCATGGACCCCTGCTGGGGCAGGGAGTCCCTGGGGACCCCCAGGGGTTTTTTGCCCCCAATTTATTTTCTTTCTTTGTGCGGACTTTTGGGGGTCCCACGTGCGCCTGGGGGGTTTCGGGGGGGTTTCCCTCCACGCCCCCTATGGCTTTGCCTCCCTCTTTTCGTTTGGCGTCCCCTCTTCCTCCTCCCTCATCCAAGCGCCCGCGGGGGGGCTTGGATTGCGAATTGGTGGGCGGAGGAGCGTGTTGGCCTGGTTGAGGACCTGGCTGCTTTGGCGGGCTTCCAGGATCCTCTAGAGGGGACGCCTGTTGGCAGCGGGGCGGCGGGTTTCCCGTCTTCCAGAGCAGATGCGTCCGTGGTGCGCTTTTTATTCAGAGGGATGAGCTTTTAGACCTGTGTAGCAGGTCTCCTTGGTGCTGCATTTTTGCAGTGGCGCCGCCGGAGACCCCGCGTATGGGGGCCCCTCTGCTTCAGGGGGTCTGTCCTGTTTCCCGCTCTTTTCCTGTGCGTCAGGATTTGCGGGATTTTGTGTTGGCGCAGTGGCCTATGGGCGCAGTTTCGTTTGGTGTGCGCCTTGGCTCTTGGGTATCCCGTCCCGGAGGGAGGTAGGGCTACCTTAATTTCGCCAATGGGGAACGCGGTGGTCTCGGCACTTCCTAAGCGGCATACCGTGCCTGTTATGGACGGTTCTGCTCTTAGGGTCTCGGAGGCGCGTGCGTTAGAGACACTTCTTAAGTATGATTTTGATGTCTCTGCCTTTGGGGTCCAGGCGGCTGTTTGTGGGGAGCTAGTCGCTCGCGCCGTGTTTCGGTGGGCTGAGCGTGTCCTGGATCGGGAGTCTGATGACTGGTCTCTAGTGGATCAGGAGGTAGCGAAGATTGCGATGGCTGCCTCGTTCCTCTCAGATGCTCTTTATGACTTGGTGCGGATTTCGGCTAAGTCTATGGCGTGGCCGCGCGGCGTATTTTGTGGCTGCGCGCTTGGGCGGCGGATTCTGCGTCCAAAGCTAAGTTTACTAAAGTTCCCTTTAGGGGGTCTTTTTGTTTGGAGAGGAATTAGATGAGTTGATTCAGACTCTGACGGACTCGAAGGTGCCCCGTCTGCCTGAGGACCGTGCCCGCCCTGCGTCTAGGTGTGGGGCTGCCCGGGGGCGTTTGCGGGAATTTCGCAAGTATCGCCCGGGGCGTGGGGCTGCTTCTTTCCCGGCTCAGGGTTTTTTTCCCGGGGTCGGTTCTTCCAGCGCATGCAGCCCTTTCGGGGGGCCCGTCGGGGGGCAGGGAATCCCTCCGCCGGTTCCCCCGCTTCCCGTCCTGCGCAATGACTCCTTGCCGGCGCCCCCTTTGGTTCCGGTGGGGGCCCGGCTGCGCAAATTTTTCCCCAAATGGGCCGAGATCGCGTCCGATCAGTGGGTCCTTGAGGTGGTGCGGGACGGTTACGCTCTGGAGTTTACCCGCTCTCTGCCGGACCTTTTCCTCGCTTCTCCATGTCAGACTCCATGGAAGACGCAGGCTTTTCGTCAGACCCTTCAGCGTTTGCTAGATCTCGAGGCAGTGGTGCCGGTGTCCCCTACGGAGTGGGGCACCGGCAGGTACTCCATTTACTTTGTGGTGGCCATAAAGGAGGGGACCTTTCGGCCCATCCTGGATTTGAAAGGGGTCAACAGAGCTCTCAAGATTCCGTCTTTCCGCATGGAAACGCTGCGGTCGGTCATTCTGGCGGTTCAGCCGGGGGAGTTTCTTACGTCTCTCGATCTGACGGAGGCCTACTTGCAGGTTCCAATTCGGGCCTCTCATCAGCGCTTCCTTCGCTTTGCGATCTTGGGGCGGCACTTTCAGTTCTGTGCGCTTCCCTTTGGTCTGGCCACGGCTCCTCGGACGTTCACCACGGTAATGGTGGTCGTCGCTTCAGTCTTGCGGTCGGTGGGCATCCTGGTTCACCCCTACCTGGACGACTGGTTGATTCGGGCAAAGTCGTTGCAGGAGAGCTCCCGGGTTACGGCTCGGGTGGTGGAGTTTCTCCGGTCGCTGGGCTGGGTGGTCAACCTTTCCAAGAGTCGGTTGGTCCCGGCTCAGCGTCTGGAGTGCCTTGGGGTTATGTTCGACACCTCCTTGGGGAAGGTCTTCCTTCCAGAGGCCCGGGTGAGCAAATTGCAATCTCAGATTCGCCTGCTTTTGGCGTCCCGGGGTCCTCGGGCGCGAGATTTCCTCCAAGTCCTGGGGTCAATGGCGGCGTCCCTGGACGTGGTGAGGTGGGCACGGGCCCACATGCGTCCTCTTCAGTATGCTCTGCTCCGGAGGTGGTCTCCCCGGAGGCAAGATTTGGATGTTCCGGTTCCCTTGCGAGGCTTGGCGCGCTGCAGTCTGCGCTGGTGGCTCCGGACCCCTCACCTGGTTCAGGGGGTGGGTCTGGATCTCCCGCAGTGGACGGTGCTCCTTACGGATGCGAGTCTCCTCGGTTGAGGGGCTCAGTTTATGGGCCACTCAGCTCGGGGCACCTGGTCCGCGGAGGAGGCCTCCTGGTCGATCAACGTGTTGGAGACCAGAGCGGTCAGGCTGGCGCTGTTAGCTTTCCACTCCCTTTTGCTGGGCAAGTCGGTCAGAGTCCTGTCGGACAATGCCACGGCGGTGGCTTATGTCATTCGTCAGGGGGGCACCAAGAGCACTCCTGTGGCGCAGGAGGCGGCTCGGCTCATGGTTTGGGCGGAGTCCCATCTTCTGGACCTCTCGGCTTCTCATATAGCCGGGGTAGAAAATGTTCAGGCAGACTTCCTCAGTCGTCACTTCCTGGATCCAGGAGAGTGGTTTCTCGGCGCCGGAGCGTTTCGGTTGATAGTGCAAGATTGGGGGCAGCCCCTGATGGACCTGATGGCCACGAGTGGCAACGCCAAAGTGCCCCGCTTCTTCAGTCGTCGCAGGGAAGGGCTGGCCGAGGGTCTGGATGCTCTGGTCCAGCCGTGGCCAACGGAGGGGCTGTTGTATGTGTTCCCTCCTTGGCCGCTGGTGGGCAGAGTGCTTCTTCGCATTGTTCACCATCCGGGTTTGGTGGTGCTGGTGGCTCCGGATTGGCCTCGACGTCCGTGGTATGCGAATCTGGTGAGGCACCTGGTGGCGGTTCCTCTTCCTCTGCCTCTCTCGGACGACCTTCTGATGCAGGGTCCCATTCCCATGTTCGACCCGTCTCCCTTCTGTCTTACGGCGTGGCTCTTGAAAGGGGTCGCCTTAGCAAGAAGGGATATTCAGACAAGGTGATCTCTACACTGTTGGGGTCCCGGAGGCTTTCTACCTCTCGGGCTTATGTGCGGGTTTGGCGTCTCTTTGAGGAATGGTGTCGGGCGCGGGGAGTGACCTCTTTTCGCGCTTCTCTGCCTAACATTCTAGAGTTCTTGCAGGATGGCCTGGATAGAGGCCTGGCTTGGTCTTCTCTCCGGGTTCATCTTGCGGTCCTGTCGGCCTTTCGAGGGTTGGTGTCAGGTCAGCGTTTATCGGCTCTTCCTGATGTGATTCGGTTTCTGCGGGCGGCCAAGTTGCTTAGGCCTCCCCTACGGCCCTCGGTTCCCTCTTGGGATCTTAATCTGGTTCTCTCTGTTTTGGTGCGCCCGCCTTTCGAGCCCTTGGACGACTGTTCTTTGAAGGACCTTACTTTGAAGGCGGTCTTTTTGGTGGCCATTACTTCTGCTAGGCGTGTTTCTGAGCTGCAGGCTTTCTCTTGTAGGGCTCCCTTCTTGGAGTTTTCTAGGGAGCGGGTCGTCTTGCGGCCTGTTCCTTCCTTTCTGCCGAAGGTTGTTTCTCCTTTTCATGTCAATCAATCGGTGGTTCTCCCGGTCTTGGGTGGTCGGGAGGGCTCTTCTGAGCAACGGCAGCTGCGCAAGTTGGATGTCGGTCGGGTCCTTCGCTCTTATGTGCAGCGGACCCAGGAATTCCGGAAGTCCGTTCATCTCTTTGTCCTCCTGGCTGGTCCTCGTCGGGGAGCTGGCGCTTCTAAGGCTACTATTGCACGCTGGATCAAGGAGACGATTGCTTCCGCTTATCTTCTGAAACAGCAGCCTGTTCCGGAGTTTCTCAAGGCTCATTCCACTCGGGGTCAGGCGGCTTCTTGGGCTGAGTCGTCGCTCGTGCCTCCGGTGGATATTTGTAAGGCTGCGGTTTGGTCCTCCTTGCATTCATTTGTTAGACATTATCGGGTAGATGTTCAGGCGCGTCGGGACGCGGTGTTCGGTGAGCGTGTTCTGGTATCGGCCCTTCGGGGGTCCCGCCCGTGAGAGGGACTGCTTTGGTACGTCCCATTCGTAAAGTTAACCTCTACTGGTCTGGAGAGTGCTAAAGAAGGAGAAATTAGGTTCTTACCTGCTAATTTACTTTCTTTTAGCTTCTCCAGACCAGTAGAGGTCCCCACCCTGTCTGTTGTTGTTGTTGTTGTTGGGGCTGTTTTCGCGGGCAGTTTTTGTTTTTTGCTGCGGGTTCTAGTATTTTTCTAGGGCCGGGGAGAATTAAAGAACAGCGGCTGTGGCTCGGCTGGCTTAGCTGGCGAGCTGTGGGGACATTTTCCTTCGGGTATTTCTCCTCTGCATTTTCCAACAGCATTTGGGTATGTTATTTGTTACTCCTGTTCGGAGTATTGTTTTCTTCCTGTTTTCCAGTTCTTGGTTCTGCTTGGCTATTCGGCAGACTGAGGGAAATAGAGAAGGGAGGATAGTATATACTGTCCCAAAGTTTTGTTTTCAGTCTCCACCTGCTGGTCATGATTAGATATATACCCATTCGTAAAGTTAACCTCTACTGGTCTGGAGAAGCTAAAAGAAAGTAAATTAGCAGGTAAGAACCTAATTTCTCCTTCTTTAATAAGACATTAACTATTTTTTATGAGGCCCTCCAAGTACCTACAAATCCAAAATGTGGCCCTGCAAAGGGTTTGAGTTTGAGACAACTGTCACAGAGCATTATTGTTATAAGATAAGTCTCTTAACACTTGCATTGTGAGGTCATAGAACTTTATGGTTATAGAAACATAGACACATGATGGCAGATAAAGGCCAAATGGTCCATCCAGTCTGCCCATCTGCAGCATCCTCCTCTCCCTAAGAGATTTCACATGTTTCTACCACCTCTACCACAGAGACTATTCCATGCATCTATCACCCTTTCTGTAAAAATGTATTTCCTTAGATTAACACCAGTTAACTTCATCCTATGCCTTCTCGTTATGGTGCTTCCTTTTAAATGAGACTCACCTTATGCGCATTTATGCCACATAGATATTTAAACGTCTCCTTTCTCCCACCTTTCGTCCAAAGTATACATATTGAGAAGGTGCAGTCTCCAGAATTGTACACAATATTCTAAATGGGGGGGGGGGTCACAGCAGAGTCTTATACAGGGGCATCAATACCTCCTTTCTCCTACTGGTCATTCCTCTCCCTATGTATCCCCTAGCATCTTTCTAGCTTTTTCAATCTATTTGGCCACCTTAAGATCATCATGTACTATCATACCCAAGTCCAGTTCCTCTTTTGTGTACAAAAGTTCTTCACTCCCTAAACTATACCGTTCCCTCAGGATTTTGCATCCTTTGACATCTTTTATGGATTCATTGTACTTGTTTTTTCCTTTATTCCTGTTGGTATATTGCACACACACCCAGGGGGAGGGAGGGTAGGAGGGGGGTATTTCTTTGTATGGTTCTATTCCCTTATGAAATGTTGGGTAGGTTTTTTTTTTTTATTGTTGTATGCATTTTGATTGATTATAAATGCATATATATATACAGCGCTCCCGTATCCAGGCAACAAACGGAACAAAATTAAAACTTCTACTTTTTCAAATCGCTAAATAAAATACATTAAACAACGTCGGAGATGGCGAATATAAAGCAGGGGAAAGCTGAAAAACCTTCAACATCGGGAATATCAGCAAAAAGAACAAAAGTTACTCCCCTGTCACCATCGAGTGTGCCGTTCCCGATGGAGACTGAAGAAATCACTGAAAAGGCTGATATAATGACTGAACTGTTTAAAATAAAACTTATGCTGACTGAAAACTCCAACAAAATATCTGAAGTAAAAGAAGAGCTTCTTAACATGAAACAAGAAATCCAGACTGAGAGACTGAGAATGACAGTGCTGGAAGAAAAAGTGGAGAGGTTTGAATCTTTCACACAGGAATATGACAAAGATAAAAAAGAAATAGCAGCTTTAAAAAATCAAATGGTGGACATGGAAAACCGAGGAAAAAGAAAGAACATAAGAATTTTGGGGCTGGCTGAAAATATTGAAGGAGGAGATCCTGTACAATTCCTAGAAAATCTGTTACCTAAACTGCTTCAGCTCAACTCAAAATGGCCGTTAGAAATTGAAAGAGCCCACAGAATCCCCACAAGAAAGCCAGTAAATCAGGCTGCTCCAAGACCTTTGATATTCAAGGTATTACGGTATCAACAAGCTCAAGAAATATTAAAAATGGCAAAAGCAAATAAAAACTTGAACTATAAAGGATCAAAACTGATTTTAGTACCGGATTTTGCTAAATATACTGCTAACATAAGAAAACAATTCCTCACATACAGACAGCAGCTGAAAGAAAAAGGATACATATATGGATTATATTATCCATCCACTATGAGAGTATCCAGTGGAAATAAATCCATATACTTTCAAGACCCGGAAAAACTGAAAGAATTTCTGACACAAAAAGATCCTAAGTTTATATAAAAAACAGAACAATTCAGCTGAAGAAAGAAGAAAGAAGAAAGAAGAAAGAAGGGAAAATAAAGAAGATTATTAAAAGAATGTTATAAACTGGAAATATAATTTATTGAAATAATGGATGCAATAATATAACAATATTTAAAAATTAGCATCCACAATCATTAATATCATTAATTATTATTAATATTATTAAAAAAAAAAAATATATATTAATATTATCAAAATATAAATAAATTAATTATTTTAAAAAAAAAAAAATATATATATAAAATATAAGTTTTAATCAAAATAGATAATATATTCAATTATATAGCATATTAAATTATTATGATAAAGGATTAATGAAATGATTTACAATGAAATTATCATTAAAATATTGAAAGGAAAAATTTATAATTGTTATATTGAGAATAAGATTTAAAAATGAAATATATTATATTATATTAATTATTATAAAACAATATTTTAACACTGTATAAGAAAATTATAATTTTATGAAATATATACAAGAAAATAATTGATTATTGACAGAAATAATTAATAAAATAGATGTCTAATATAAAATTTTTATTTGATTTAATTATTCAGTCATATTAACTTATTATGAAAAATAAGAAAATAATGTATTTGAATGATAGATAATTAATAAAAGATGAATTTATTATAAAACTTATTTACTGACATAAAATGTATATTTTAATCAATTATTCATTCAAATTAATTCAGTATGAAGATGATCTATGAAAACGATTGAAATGCATTATAATTAAGATTAATATTATATATTATATAATACTGGATATATTTAAGTTATATGACGATATAGATATAGATATATATAGAGAATAAGAGCTATATTTGAAATATGTTTATTTATTAGAAATATTATATTACAAGTATGCATGATATTGAATTTAATTTTATAATTCAAATATATTTAATTCTCAGTAAATTTATAAAATTTTATAGATTAAATGAATATAATTTTTAATAATATAAGGGTGGAAGTATATAGAATGTATTGAATTCAGAAATATATTTTAAATAATATAATGTATTATTAGTTGCCTGGAGATGGAGATGTAGATTTTGCATGACCAATGCGTGTTCCAAATCAGAATAAGATAATGGGTGGGAGGGGAGGGAAAATAATGGGTGGGTTAAGGGATAAATTTTCAATGAATGTGCTAGGAGCTAATCATGTAAACAATCATAGAATATTGATTAAGTATAATTATTAATTAGATGGATCTAAAAATGTATTCGCTGAATGTCAATGGTTTAAATCATCCTATTAAGAAGAAGAAATTATTATCGTTCCTTAAAAATCAAAATGCGGATATTTATTTTATTCAAGAAACTCATCTTTCGGAAATTGAATCAAAAAAATTATCTGGAGGTTTTATTTCTAAATGTTTATTTGCACCGGCTTTAAAGAAAAAAGCTGGAGTGGCTGTTCTAATAAATAAAAAATGTAATGCAGATTTTAAACTAATTAATTATGATCCCTTAGGAAGATGGGTGCATGTCGAAATGGTTCTGGGAAATACTACCCTGAATTTATTCAATTTATATGCTCCTAATACGAATCAAATGGAGTTTTTTAAACAAATTCAACAATTGCTCTTACCACTGGCTACATCTAATTTAATAGTAGCAGGGGATTTCAATGCTGTAATGGATCCGATATTGGATAAAAAACCAAGTAAAGTTATGAAATCATTAGGCTTAGATAATTTGATACTATCTTGTGATTTAGTAGATATATGGCGAATTCTTCATTTTAATGATCAGGAATTTTCTTTTTGTTCTCAGGTCCATAAATCCTTTTCACGAATTGATTATATATTTGTTTCTAATAATATAGCGCAGCGTGTCTTAAAAGCAGTAATTGATCCCATTATAATTTCAGATCATGCTGGTGTGTGGATTAATCTTCAAAATTATGATGCTGAAAACTCTGATTTAATTTGGAGATTTAATAATGATTTATTAGCGGATTCAAAATTTCTTGAAGATTTCAAAATAAAAATGCAAGAATTCTTTCAATTTAATGAATCAGATGATATTAATGCTGAGATCTTATGGGATGCTTTTAAAGCAACTATGAGAGGAAATATTATTTCATATTCAACATTTATTAACAAACAAAAAAAAAAACAATTTATTGAGATGGGAAAGCAAATTAAATTATTAGAAAATAAATTAATTGAGAAATGGGAAAATAATACATTACAAGAATTATTAAAATTAAAAGTTAAATACAATGAAATTTCTTCTCAAATTGTGAGGAAAGACATTTTCAATAAACAAGTACAATATTATGGAAATTCAAATAAAGCTGGTAAATTATTAGCAAACTTTCTAAAAGCAAAGAAAAGAAAATCTAAGATTATTGCAATTAAAGATATAAAAGGTAACACACATACCAACACAAAAGATATTATAACACAATTTCTTGATTTTTATAAAGAATTATATACTTCCAATTCTTATAAAAATAAAGAACAAGATGGATTAACTTTTTTAAATTCATATATTGGACCAAATATTCCAGATCATATAAAAGGAAGTTTAGAAGAACCTATATCTTTAAAAGAATTAGAAACAGCATTGAAGTCTCTTAGAGTTGGATCCGCTCCAGGTGGAGATGGGTATACTGTTGAATTTTATAAATTTTTTCAAAATATCATATTACCACATCTGTTAAATTTATATCAATATCAAATAAAGAATGGAAAAATTTCTGGTACTATGGCAGAATCGATAATTATAGTCTTACCAAAACCAAACAAAGATCCTACTCTGGTTTCAAATTACAGGCCTATTTCATTATTGAATGTGGATAACAAATTAATGGCTAAAGTATTAGCATTAAGATTGGCAAAAGCTCTTCCTTTCATTATTGATGTACATCAAACAGGATTTATTGCTAAAAGACATTCATCAAATAATACTAGATTAGCATTCCACTCATTAAATTTAGCAAAAAATATAAATGATCCAGCTTTTTTAATATCTTTAGATGCAGAAAAAGCTTTTGACAGAGTGGAATGGAATTTTATATATCAAGCTTTACAATGGTTTGGTATAGGATCCGGTTTTATTGAAATGATTCAGACATTGTATAGCTCTCCTGGAGCAAGATTATATATTAATAATAATTTATCAAATAAATTTAACTTGCACAGGGGAGTTAGACAAGGATGCCCTCTGTCTCCTTTACTTTTTGATATTGTCCTAGAACCTTTATTAATTGCAATAAACAAAACTAAGGAGATAGAGGGAATATCATTTAACAATTTTGAATTTAAAATATCTGCATATGCAGATGATATATTATTATATTTAAGAAAACCGGAAACTACTATTCCATGTATACTTAATTTAATAGAAACATATGGTACTTTTTCTGGATATAAAATTAATTGGAATAAATCTGAAATTCTCCCAATAAATGTTCATTGTACCAAAGGATTATTTGACCCATATTCATTTATTTGGAAAGATGATGGTATAAAATACTTAGGAATTATGATCAAAAATACAATTGAAGACACAGTCAAAGAGAACGAAAAACTTTTATTGAAAAAAATAACAGAAATGTGTGAGCAATGGAATCCATTACATCTTTCTTGGTGGGGAAGAATTCAAACAATTAAAATGATGATATTGCCTGTGGTTTGTTACCAAATGAGTATGATTCCAATATTTTTTCAGGGGTCATTTTATAAAAAACTTAACAATATTCTTACAAAATTTGTTTGGTGTGGGAAAAGATCAAGAATCGCTTTAGTATCATTACAAAGACCAATTATGGAAGGGGGGGTAAATTTTCCAAATTTTTATAGGTATCATCAAGCCTATATCTTAAGACAGGGTATGTATTGGATCCTCCCAGAGCTTCTTGAAAATGTACCAGATTGGCTATATTTAGAATGGCGGCTCCTGTTCCCTTTATATCCAGAACAGTTAATAACTATAACAATGCCTAAAAGATACAAAGACCACAGAATTTTATTTGACACTTGGAAAACATTGAGATATATTAGTAATCTATCACCTGAACCTATTGCTAAATCTCTAAATCAATCAATATGGATAAACTCCAGGATCAGAATTGGCGGATTTAAAATCGTCTGGAAACAATGGATAAATGCAGGAATAAGAACATTGAATGATATCATATCAGAAGGTTCACTGCTTAGTTTTTCACAATTGCAAAATAAATTTGGATTAAATAAATCACAATATTTTAAATGGATGCAATTGAAGCAGGCCATTCAGGTAGGGTTCCCTGAATGGAAAAATCTAAATAATCAATATAGTCTACAGGTTCTATGTTTCCAGACGGATTTGTTGGGTCACCAAGCCGCAAAATGGTACAAATTGATATATGGATTTTTAAATAAAAAAAAGAAAACAGGTCTTAGGGATATTTGGAGTATTGAGATAGGTCAGACAATTTCTGAATCTCAATGGCCACGATTTTGGTCCTGGAGATTAAGATCTACAAGGTCAGCATCTATGAATCAAACATGGTTATTTTTATTACATAGAGTATTCTGGACCCCAACGCGCCTGCAAAAAATAGATAGTACTAGATCTAATAGATGCTGGCATTGTAAATTGGAAATAGGGACGTTAGATCATTTAATCTTTTTTTGTCCCTTTGTAAACGCATTTTGGAATTTAATTTGGCCCCAAATTAATAAGTTACTAGAGAATCACGTAGGACTCTCGTATGACACCATATTATTTGGTACTGCAATGAGAACTAAGAGTCCGATTTCAGCAAATAATAATAAGCTATTACTAATACTAACAGGAGTCGCCATGCAACAAATTACTCAAAATTGGAAAGATTACACCAAATTAAATTATACGTTCTGGTGGAATTCTGTTTGTCATATTTATAAAATGGAAAAAATAATAGCGTTACAACAGGGAAATCATCTTAATTTTAACAAAATTTGGCAACCATTGACAAAATATTCTAATGATTAGTTCTTAGCACAATGATAAATAATTATATATGAATGGGGTGGGATTTGACTAATTAATGGAAATATACTATATAAAAAGGGGATGGGAATTATATTTTATATACTAATGTATAATCTTTATCATATTATATTTTAAATATGATGTATTATTAATGATAATATTTTAAATATGTAAAAAAACTTTATTGTATATTATATTACTCAAATATTGTAAGAATGGAAAATTTATAAATAAAAATTTAAAAAAAAAAAAAAAAAAAAAAAAAAAAAATCTTTATTCATTTTCCTATCTTACAACAAGTATATAATATTCAATCAGAGAATTCTTACAAATCACTTGACAGTCAAACTGAGTTCCACCAAAAATTATAGTTCAATCTGTCATAATTTTTCCAATTATGTGTAATTTGCTGTACTGCTACTCCAGTCATTATAAATAAAAGTTTATTGTTATTTGATGAAATTTGACTTCGAGCTCTCATTGCCCTATATATAAGATGGAGCGTACATTTGCAACACAAAAAGGATATATGGATAAGTTCAAGAAGATTTGGGGACCATTAACAGATTTTTGCAATGACTGATTTTAATTTTTTCCCATAATAAGATAATGGTTAAAGAAGGGAGGGAGGGAAGGGGTAAAGAATTTATTCTCTTTATTATACATTATAAAAAATATATCATAATGAATGAATGATAGTCCTATGAGAAATTAATGTGATAAAGGGAGGGAAAAGGGTTCATAATTAAATAATAATTGATAAAATCATTACAATATATATGTTATATAAATTCATAAGAAAAATAATATAAAATATGGTTTATATAAAATACATTATAGAGATATCAAGTGTATTGTTAAGATAAATGTATGGAAAATTTATAACACTTGTTGATATGTGAAAAAATCAATAAAAAACTTAAAAAAAAAAAAATAAGGGGAGGGAAAGGGTTTCATAGTTGAATAATAGTTGATAAAATTATTATATTTTATATGATGTCTAAAATTATAGTAAGGATTATATAAGATATATTGTATGTACAATATGTTATGAAGATATCAAGTGTATACTTAAGGTAATTGTATGAATCTTTATGACACACTTGTTGTAAAATGAAAAAATTAATAAAAATGTTAAACAAGTAAAAAAAAAAATCACTTGACAGTCTTATCTATTATTATCAAAAGCATATAAAAGAACCCCTCCCTCACCCATCCCATCCATTAAGAATAAACCAATTCATGAATCATTTTCAAACATACAATTTCAGTAGGGTGGGGGGTGGGGATATATACTTTTGTTCTTGATGATATGATTTAAGATTTTCAAGTGTTAAATTGAAATTTAATGGATATATTATTGTACACTTGTTTATGATTTAAAATGAATAAAGAATAAAAAAAAAAAGAATAAACCAATTAAAACACATATCATACATCCCTAATCCCACACTAATTATACTCTTATATAATAAAAAGGTGTCCAAGGTGTCTAATCATTAGAACATGCAATCAATGGCCCCCAAATCTTTTTGAAACTATTATAATTTCCTTGCTGTATAGCAAGCACTCTCTCCATTTTATAAATATGAATGACTGAATTCCATCAAAAGGTATAATTAAGTTTAGTATAATCTTTCCAATTTCCAGTAATATGTTGAATGGCAACCCCCCGTCAGTATTAACAAAAGTTTATTGTTATTTGATGAAATTTGACTCTTTAATCTCATAGATGTTCCAAATAAAATAGTATCATAGGATAGGGCAACATGATTTTCTAACATTGAATTAATTTGGGACCAAATTAACTTCCAAAAGGCATTGACAATGGGACAGAAAAAAAGTAAATGATCTAGAGTCCCAGCATCTAAATTACAATGCCAGCATCTATTAGACCTAGAGCTGTCCAACTTCTGTAATATTATTTGTATAGCTACTGTATTGCATTTTTGTTAACTTTAGAAACTCAATAAAGATTTTTTTTTTATTGAGTTTCTAAAGCTAACAAAAATGCAATACAGTAGCTATAAAAAGAGCATTGAGATTAAGCATCAAATTAATGCATCTCAGAGGCCACGTATTTGGTCCTGGAGGTTGAAGTGTACAATGTCTGCTTCTATGAGGCAAACATGGTTTTTCCTGTTGCATAGAGTACTCTGGACCACTGTTCGTTTACAAAAATTGGATTGCTCTAGGTCTAATAGGTGTTGGCATTGTAACCTTGATGCTGGAACTTTAGATCACTTGTTGTTTTATTGTCCATTCATTAAAAATTTTTGGATTTCTATTTGGGATCAAATAAATAATTTAATGGAAAATTATGTAGCATTATCATACGACACAATTTTATTTGGCATGCTGATGAGAGCTAAGCCTCAAATATCTGCTAATAATAATAAGCTTTTGATGATATGGACAGGAGTTGCCATTCAACAAATAACGTATAACTGGAAAGATTGTACAAGTCTTCCCCAAGGACTAGGTTGAGAACCAATGGGCTACTTTGTCCCCAAGAACTCCCAGTCTGTCTAGCTTTCAGGCTATCCACAATGCAAATGCATGAGATATATTTGCAAGCACTGGGAAGGGACTGTTTTCTAGCCCCTCCTTTGATAAAGGCAGAGAAAGGGTAGCAAAGGGTGGCAAATACCACCACCCTTTGGCTTATCTAGTCTGTCTATTCATATTGACTATTAATTTCTACGATACCTTCTCCTCCCTTAGCTTCTCCCATGCTTTCTTGAATTCAGATAGTCTTTGCCTCCACCATCTCTTGAGAGGCCTTTCTCTGCATCCATCACCTTTTCTGTACAGACGTGTTTTCTTAGATTGCTGGTGGTCTGTGTCCTTTCATCTTCATTCTATACTCCCCTATTCTAGAGCTTCCTTTTAATCCCAAGAGATTTGAGTCCTGTGCATTAATCTTTTCCAGAGAAGGGAAAATGGTCACACTCTATAGAACTTGAGGTTGCAGGGAGGAAGACTTAGGAGTAATGTAAGGAAATTCATTTTCACGGAGAGATTGGCAGATGCCTGGAATTCCCCCTCCCCTACCCTCCCCAGACGGAAGTGGTGGAGAGGAATTATTGAATTATTGTTTCTGGTGGAATTCAGTATGTCATGTGTTTAAAATGGAAATAGCGTTGGCAGTTCAAAAAGGTTACTATAAGAAATTTAAGGATGTGTGGGGGCCATTTTTAAATTATTATAATGAATAATTTACACTTTCCCAATTTTAATTCTTACATGTGGATTGGGGGGGTTGGATTTCTATTAATAATATATATGAATGATAAGATATTATATTCATGTGGTATATTTTTTGTTGTATATGGAAGTGGGAGGGGGTGGGGGTTATATCTTTTTGGTGTATGATATGGTAGATTTTCAAGTGATATTGTATTCTAATTGTTTGATATTTACTGTACACTTGTTTGTGAATTATAAAATGAATAAAGAATTAAAAAAAAAAAAAAAGAGATTTTTTTTTAAAGGATTTTGCAGCCCATAATGCGTGACTCTGCATTTTTTGGCATTAAATCTTAGTTGCCAAATTCTAGACCATTCTTCAAGCTTTGCCAGGTCATTCCTCATCCTTTTGCAGATTTTGGTATCATCCCCAGAGAAGCAAACCTTGCAGACAGCCCTTCAGCAACATAACCTACAAAAGTGTTGAAGGGGGCCGGTGAAATCAGCACAACAGTAACTGGCACTTCTGTCCTTGGAGTAGGTAGATGCCAGTTACCATTGCTCTTTGTTTCTTCCCTCTTAACCAGTTTATGCACACGTTGACAATGCGGCATTGTGCGAAGGGTTTTGTTAAGTCACAATACCCCCATGACTAGTGCTCTCCTCCAATCAAACTCTCTGGTCATCTAGTCAACAAAAAGAATCAGATTACCAGTAGCTGTAAAATAAAAATACCTTGAAATAAGGTCCCTTCCCTATTCAAGCTTGCTACCAGTGCTCTCAATACAACCTGCTGCCAAGATGCTACATAATGACTACCTGAGCTGACTGCCTGCACTACATATACTGTCTCTCTTGCCTGAACTTGCTGCCCGCCCTTTTTGATACTACGCTCAGTACTTGGACTGCTCTCTGCTCTGTTGCCCTGTCCTGTTAACTGTTCCTTTTGTTTTCCTCCAGGTATTTGATAAGCGTCGTCTCCTCACTCCCAAGTGTCCTGCTGAGCAGATTCTGATGTCGACCAACTCACAACTGAAACTGTACACAAACAGGTAACAGCTGAGTGGGCTCCACTCTGGAGCCATTTCCTTCTACTGCTGTGAGGATCTTCTCAGGCTGATAGTAGATGTACTACTGAGAATAACTTCAGTGGCAGAGAGAAGTCCTGCCTCTCCATTCTACATTACAAATGCTAAGATTCTCTCTTCTTAAGCATCTCTCCAGACCGGCACAACTTCACTGATGGGTAATAGTTCACTATGACCAGAATATTATTTGCAGTATTCTGAAAATATATGGGAATATTTTAATACTTAGCTTGCCAGTCCAGTATCTTCCTGTTGGCCATGTAAACAGTGTTATCCCAGGACAAGCAGGCAGCATATTCTCACATGTGGTGACATCATCCATGAAGCCCCGGTACAGACAGCTTTAAAAGTGCATCACTACTTTATTTTTTTTGATACACTTGTTGTAAGATGTAAAATGAATAAAGAATTTAAAAAAGAACTTAAGAGAGTTCACAAACTGCCCTCATCGCACATGCGCGAGTGCCTTTCCGCCCGACACAGGCTCGCAGTACCTCAGTTAGTTTTCCATGGAGCTAAAAAGTCGTGTTTTCTAACGCTGTTCAAATTTTGTGTATTTTACCTTCCCGCTCACACGTTATTCTTCTTTTCTTTTAATGTTACTTAAAAAAAAAGGTGGGGAAATTTTTTTCCTCTGTTTTTGTCTTGCAGGCTTTGCCCGACGAAGCCTTTTCTTTTCCTCAGCCATTGAGTTCGATTTGGCTGAGGCGCTCTTTTCTTCGATGTCCTGGTCGTTAACGGATTTTAAAAAGTGCTGCAGGTGCTAAAGGCAAATTTCCATCACTGAGCCCCTCGGTTGGTGCTTGCAGTGCCTTGGCCTGGAGTACCATGTAGAATCTTGTGCTCAGTGTTCTACCCTGCAGAAATGTTCCATCAAGAGCCGGAAACTTCTTTTAAAAAAACAACAACAAATCTTTATTCATTTTTTTCATGTTACAACAAGTGTATCAAGAAATAACATTTGAACTTAAAAACATCACTTCATATTCTATTACAATCAACTTAAATTAATGAAATTATAACCCCCTCCCTCCTATCCCTCCCATATCATATGCATTCACATATATTATACAATATAATCTTTCCTATTAATCCAAACATTTAATAAAGAATCAGAACCCCCCCATCCCTATCCCATCATTTCAATTGTATTATTAAGAGAAAATGTTCACTACTCATTACAATAATCTGTTAATGGTCCCCAAATATCTCGAAATTTACTAAAATATCCTTTCTGTGTGGCTAATGTTCTTTCCATTTTATATAGATGACATAAAGAATTCCACCAAAAACTGTACCGTATTTTCACGTAGATAACGCGCACCCGTGTAAAACGCGCACACGGGTATAGCGCGCGAAAAACACAAATTTATGTACAGAAATTTTTATATACCGCGCATGCTGCCCGACTCTCCCGTCACCGCCCGACTCTCCTTTCGCCCGCCCCGACTCTCCTCTGGCCACCCCGACTCTCCTCTCCCCCGCCCCGACTCTCCTCTCCCCCTTGAAGTCCTGTCCCCACCCTGAAAGCCTGATGCCCCCCCCCGACGTCTGATTCACCCCTCCCACCGCAGGACCGCTCGCACCCCCACCCTGAAGGGCTGCTCGCACGCACCCGCACCCCAACCCCGAAGGACCGCTCGCACGCACTCCTACCCGCACCCCCACCCTGAAGGACCGCTCGCACCCCCACAGCCTCCCGATCCCCCTCCCCATCATGTAGAAGCTCCTACCGGTGTCCTGCTGCTTCCTCTTGGCGGTCCCGACTCCCCGACACGATCGGGGCAAGAGGGAGCTCAAGCCCTCTTGCCCCAGCCAACCGCGGCACCCCCGACACGATCGGGGCAAGAGGGAGCTCAAGCCCTCTTGCCCCCCCGACTCCCCGACACGATCTTGGCAAAAGGGAGCCCAAGCCCTCTTGCCCCACCGACTCCCCAACTCCCCGACAATATCGGGCCAAGAGGGAGCCCAAGTCCTCCTGGCCCTGGCGACCATCCCCCCCCCCCTCCCGCTAGTTGTTCGGGCCAGGAGGGAGCCCAAACCCTCCTGGCCACGGCGACCCCCTACCCCCACCCCGCACTACATTACGGGCAGGAGGGATCCCAGGCCCTCCTGCCCTCGACGCAAACCCCCCTCCCCCCAACAACCGCCCCCCCCAAGAACCTCCGACCGCCCCCCAGCCGACCCGCAACCCCCCCTGGCCGACCCCCACGACACCCCCACCCCCCTTCCCCGTACCTTTGTGTAGTTGGCCGGACAGACGGGAGCCAAACCCGCCTGTCCGGTAGGCAGCCAACGACGGAATGAGGCCGGATTGGCCCATCCGTCCCAAAGCTCTGCCTACTGGTGGGGCCTAAGGCGCCTGGGTCAATCAGAATAGGCCCAGGAGCCTTAGGTCCCTCCTGGGGGCGGGGCCTTGGGCACATGGTCGGGTTGGGCCCATGTGCCTCAGGCCCCGCCCCCAGGTGGGACCTAAGGCTCCCGGGCCTATTCTGATTGGCCCAGGCTCATTAGGCCCCACCAGTAGACGGAGCTTTGGGACGGATGGGCCAATCCTGCCTCATTCCGTCGTTGGCTGCCTGCTGGACAGGCGAGTTTGACTCCCGTCTGTCTGGCCAACTACACAAAGGTACGGGGAAGGGGGTGGGGGTGTCGTGGGGGTCGGCCAGGGGGGTCGCGGGTAGGCTGGGGGGGCGGTCGGAGGTTCTTGGGGGGGGCGGTCCTTGGGGGGAGGGGGGTTTGCGTCGAGGGCAGGAGGGCCTGGGATCCCTCCTGCCCGTAATGTAGTTTGGGGTGGGGGTAGGGGGTCGCCGTGGCCAGGATGGATTGGGCTCCCTCCTGGCCCGATATTGTTGGGGAGTCGGCGGGGCAAGAGGGCTTGGGCTCCCTTTTGCCCCGATCGTGTCGAGGAGTCGGGGGGGCAAGAGGGCTTGAGCTCCCTCTTGCCCCGATCGTGTCGGGTGTCGGGACCGCCAAGAGGAAGCAGCAGGACACCGGTAGGAGCTTCTACATGATGAGGGGGGGGGGTCGGGCGGCTGTGGGGGTGCGAGCGGTCCTTCAGGATGGGGGTGCGGGTGGGAGTGCGTGCGAGCGGTCCGTGGGGGTGGGGGTGCATGCGAGCGGTCCTTCGGGGTGGGGGTGCGGTCCTGCGGGGGGGGTGAATCGGACGTCGGGGGGGGGACTATGTAAAAAAAATTTTGTACAACGCGCTCACGTGTATACCGCGCAAGGGTATGCGCGGTACGTAAAAACCACGTATAACGCGCGCGTTATATGCGAGAAAATATGGTAATTTAATCTGCTCCAATTTTCCCAATTAAATGTAATCTGTTGAATGGCAACTCATGTCATAATAAGTAAAAGCTTATTGTTTTTTTGAAGAAATCTGACTCTTCACTCTCATTGACATGCCAAATAAAATAGTATCAAACGTTAAAGCCACCGGATTTTCTAATAACCTATTTATTTGGGCCCATATTGATTTCCAAAAAGCCAAAATAAATGGGCAGTAGAATAATAGATGATCTAAAGTCCCAGCTTCGAGATGACATCTCTTAGACTTAGAGAGATCTAATTTTTGTAAACGAACAGGGGTCCAAAATGCTCTGTGTAACAGAAAAAGACAAGTTTGTCTCATAGATGCAGATACTATACATCTCATCCTCCAAGACCAAAATCATGGCCATTGAGATGCAGTAATTTGATGCTTAATCTCAATACTCCAAATGTCCCAAAGACTAGTTTTTGTTTTTTTATTCATAAATCCAGATATCAATTTATACCACTGTCAAGTGATGTGTAAAAGTTTTAAATTATGTAATATTGTGTACTTGATGTAAGACGAAAAACAAATAAAGAATTTGAAAAAAAAAAAATCAGTGTTTATCCAGGGGAAGGGGAGGGTGGGAATATAGGTTTCTAAAATGAATTCTTATCTTTCTTGAGGGTATGGGAGGGGGGAGGGTATTTTTCGGGTTCTGATAACAGTTTCTAAATGTTTAATATATGGATAACCTCATTCACATCCCAAGCTTCTTCCTCCGTATACAGTATTATTCAACTTTTATTTCAGATATATAAGCATTTCTAATGATTTTCTAATGGACCTCAGAACCATCCACCTCCAACCGTTATAATATGCTTTTTAAACGGGGAGTACTGAGTGTATATCTCCTCACCGGTCCAACTTTGAAATTTTTCTAAATAAATTTTCAATCTTTCAATCTTAATACTTAACTCATTGAGATTGTACTTATCTCTAAAATGCAGCGGTAGGACTCGACATGTTTTGCTTCCGCTTCGTCAGGGATCCATACTACAAATAAATGATAGATCATATCAGTACAATACCAGCAATATCTTACTTTAAAGCCTACTTTTGCCCCATTTTTACATTTACTCACCATAAGCCGCTCATTCATCCCGCTCTAAAGTTTTTCAGCCTATCTTTGTGTTTCAACTGTAATATATGGATAAGACATATTTGTTATAGGGTACTTATGAGAACCAATGAATAATTTGATTGATAATGTGGGGTGGGGGGAGGGATTTTACTCTTTAAGTCATGTAAGGATGCTAAGTGTTGTTTAACATGTAAAATGTTTTATTTACTGTTTTCACTTATTGAAGGTGTTAAAAATGAATAAAGAATATTAAAAAAAAAAGTATGACAAAATTATTTAACATATCTATTTATACTTTTATAAATTCCTCCCAGTTTACTTTTTCAAATGTATGCCAATGTAGATCTGCCAAAACATTATTTGGATTCCCTGTTATAGATATTCCCCAATCCTTGGGAACAGGTAAAAAGTGATATTTAATTCCCTGTAATTTTTCTATGAAACAATTAGCCAATTGTTGGGCTGTTTGTAATTTGTCTATCGGAACATTAACCTTTTTCATTGACATTAGTGTAATGTCACTGTATATTATTGGTTTGTATTCAAAGCCTTGTTTTGACTTGTGTTTTGGGTCTTCAGAGAAGGGGTTGCGTCTGTAACCTATCAGATTCTCCAGTGTACCTCCAACTCCTCTGTGGTGGAAGAGGACGGGCAAGGTCTCCTAACTGCTGGAGCTATAACTGGTTCTGCTGTGCTGGAAGTGACTTCGCTGGAGCCATTTGGAGTCAATCAGAGCATCATAACTGGAGTCCGGGTAAGTCTGGGCTCTAATTGGAGAGTGGGTCAAGTCAAAATGAGGCAGGGGAAGTCTGGGTTCTGAACAGAGAGTGGGCCAAGACAGAAGGAGACAGGAGAAGTCTGGGCCATGAGCAAGTTATTTAGGATAGGTTTTTCTGGAGAAAAATAAGTTCCTGGATAGCTCATCTCATCTATTCATTCTCTATCAATATGATAAGAGTGTGGTGTAGTGGTTAGAGCTCATCTCATCTATTCATTTTCTATCAATATGATAAGAGAGTGGTGTGGTTAGAGCTACAGCCTCAGAACCCTGAGGTTCAAACCCTGTGCTGCTCCTTGTGACCCTGGGTAAGTCACTTAATCTTCCACTGCCTCAGGTTTTGTAGACTGTGAGCCTGCCGGGACAGATAGGAAAAATGCTTGAGTACCTGATTTGTAACCCTTTCTGAGCTCCCTTGGGAGGATGGGCTAAAAAATAATAATGGAAGAATAAGTTAATTGCATTAAATGTATCTAAAGTATATCCTACATGTTTCCATGATCTACTGGCTCTGTCTTAGCTCTGCTCTCCTCCAGTTCTGCAGTTAAAGTGCTCTCTCTGCGTCTCCTAACTCTCCATAAGTTTTGCCTCTGATAGGTGGCCCCGGTGCTGTACCTGAGAATTAGCACTGCACCTCGGCTCTACACTTCACGTGGGACCACCCTATCATCCTTTCCTCTAGGAATCACATTAACCTTCACTGTTCACTTCTATGACAGCATCGGAGAGAGATTCCATGCACAAAACACACAGCTTCAGCTTGCTCTGAACAGGTTAGCAGAGTGTTTTGGGATGTCCCTTCTCTCTCCTCTTTGCATCATACAGCTCCCAATGATCCCCTTTCTTCCTCCTCTTCCCCATAGTCTGCAAGAAACCTTTCTCCCCTTATGGAACCTCCAGCAGTTCCCTCTCACTGCTTCCCCTCATACAGCCTCTAGGGATCCATTCTCTTCATACTGCCTCCTTAATCCCTTTTCTCCGATAGACAAGCAGGGTAATGCAGCCCCACTTGTTGGTGAAGTCCCTGGACTGAGCCTGTGCCGTGGAAACTCTCCCCTAGTTCTCTTCCCCTACTGAACATGTGCAGCCACCTTGTTTGTGTAGCTCCACCCCTGAGTTTGACAGTTTTATTTTCCCTTCCAGCCTAAGCAGATCATTCTCTCCCCTTTACCTTGCCTGCCCGACTAAAAACTAAACAGAATAGAACTCACTGTCAACTGACTACATCGATCTCAAAATTACATTCAACAACTAAGCAGTTCATCCGCTAGGATCAATGCTAAAAAAATACAATCAGATTTTCCTCACAGAAAGGTAATCCTTCAAATCAATTTATAATCTACATTATGATAAGATATTATATTTATGTGGTATATCTATTTTGTTGGAAAAGTGATATGGGAGGGGGGAGGGTTAAATTTTCTTGTTGAAAGATTGCTGATTTTCAAGTGATGCTGTATCTTGCGTGTTTGTTATTTATTGTACACTTGTTGTAAATTATAAATGAATAAAGAACTTAAAAAAAAAACAAAAACAAGCGCCAAAGTACTGCGATCATAAATAGTTCAATCGTGGCAACTGTCCCTCAATACCGTGAAGTCGGACTGATGGACAGTGCTTTATTCCGGCTCCGCTTCTCACCTCTGGCGCTGGAAGCTCACCGAGGCTGCTTACATCTGTCACTCCTCCTCCCCCTCAGGGCTCACAAATAGCACCTTCAGAGGCAGGCATGTCTTCCTTGCTGCAGCTGTCAGACAAAAAGAAGGTGGCTGCAGCGGAAAATTTAAAAAAGAAGACAGGGAAGGCTGAAAAAACTGCCTCCTCACTACTTTCTACAGCAAGTCACAGCTCCAAATCTCAGCCTGTGTCTTTGCCTCTCAAGAGTAAAGCTCAACAGACAATGAATTTTGTACTTGAACTGCAGTCAGCCCAGGCTACAGATAAGCAGTTTTCAGGTATGTCTTCAAAGTCCTAACCATCTTCAACTGCAAGAAAGAGGGCTATTCCTCCTCCCACTGTGGTTGAGGGAATTTCCTCACCTAAACAGGCAGTTCTGCCCCAAATCATGTCAGCAGCTGTTTCTCAACCCCGTATGGGGACTCTTCAAGATTTCTTCTCACTGCTACAGGATTTCATAAGAGACAGATCCTCTCTTCCTCAGATCAGCACTTCTTCTCCAGCACTTTCACTGATGGTCCAACAGTCTCCTCTTCAGCCAGACAAGTCTGTATTTTCAAACGTCTGTTGTCCAGACCCTCTTGGTGACCCACCGAATCTTCTCTGGTCCCCTTGTATGTCGCTCTGTCCTTCTCCTCAGCAGCAGTCTTCTCCTTCACATGATTGGGTCGATTCTCCTGATGTCACCACTGCGGCTGCAGATACTCCCTCTCCTGTTCAGCCTGCTCTGCAACCAGACCAAGGAACTATTCATATCCTAAATTTCTTCAAAAGGTCTCCAACCTTATTCGCCTTTCTCAAGTACCGACTCCAGCTGATAAGGATTTCCAAGCGATCCTGCAGTCTTGTATAACTCCTTCAAAGAACTAGGTGTCACTCCCAGTGCATCATTCTTCAAGACCTACAATTAGCTAATTGGAAAAAACCCCAATCCATCTCTACTTTCTCCAGATGCCTGGAGGTGAAATACAAGGTTGAACAAGCACCTGGTCACGATATCCAACAACTTCCACACCACTCCATTGTAGCAGAGTCAGCCATTCATAAAATCAAATCTTCAAGAAGCCAGTTCAACTCAACTCCAGGGAAGGATCACCGCCTCCTCAACTCAGTTGGGCGTAAGGTTTACCAAGGGTCAATGCTCAACTCGAAGATCTTAGCACATCAATTGCAAGTTCTGCATTTCCAACATTCCATTTTGCAACAAATGGACACAGCTTCACCTGCAGAAGTGCAGAATCTACACTTCGCACTGCAGGAATCTACTTATCTCTTCAAAACCAATTATGATGCCTATGATATGAGTTCCAGAACAGCAGTGATAACACTTGTGATTTGTTGCTCAGCATGGCTCAAAGCCTCGGACCTCAGATTGGATCTTCATGATAGACTGGTAGATGCTCCATGTGTGGGAGATAGTCTGTTTGGTGAGCAAGTTAAAGCTACGGTCTCGCAACTTAAAGAGGATTCTACAGCTATGCGAGAACTGTCTGCACATGCTCAAGATAATCTGCAACCTTACTTTAAACCTTCCTCTTCTTTAGCATTCCGGAAATCATACCATCAACAATTTTTCCAGCAATATTACCCTAGGAGGTGTTGTACTCCCTGCTCTGACCCTCTTGCATTATGAAATCAATCTTTTACAGTGTCACAGAAACAACACCCTCGAGACCGTAAGCAACAGCCAGTGATTCAGCTTCCTCCACTCAAAACTCCTAGTTTTTGACCACCTTTCAGTGGGGGGGGGGCAGCTAACACATTTTTTCTCCACATGGCAGAACATCACCACAGACCAGTGGGTCCTGACTATCATCTCTCAAAGCTATTCACTCAATTTCCAGCTTTGTCACATCAATTCCCATCTTCCTCCGCCATCCAACATCCCACATCATCACATTCCGCAGCTGATCAGCTGCATCACTGCTACAGAACAACGCAATAGAGGAAGTACCTCAGCACGAACAGTTGCAAGGGTTCTATTCCAAATTCTTCTCATTCCCAAGAAGACATAAGGTCTCCGACCTATCCTACACCTCCTTCCATTGAATTTTTTTCTCATATCAGAGAAGTTCTCTGTCAACAATCCTTCCTCTGATCAGCCAAAACGATTGGTTAGCTGCCCTGGATCTCAAAGATGCATATAAACATATCCCGATTCATCCTGCCCACTGGAAATTCCTCAGATTCATGTGTCTCAACAAATACTACCAGTATAAAGTTTTGCCTTTGGGCCTATCATCAGTAATACGCTTATTCACAAAATGTCTAGCAGTGGTAGCAGCCAACGTCCGGAAATAACATCACATGGTGTTTCCTTATCTCGACGACTGGCTCCTAATAGCTCACTCCAAGGAGCATCTCTTGCTGACTATTCAAGACACAGTGCATTCTCTCCAAGCACTGGGTTTTCTCATCAATTTTGAGAAATCATACCTACAACCTATGCGTTGCCTCAAGTATATAGACGCACGACTCGACACTGCCACTGCACGAGCTTATCTGCCAGAAGAACGTCATCAAGCAATCATCACTCTGGCACATCACATGCAACAAACTTCCACTCTTTCAGCACGCGACGTATTACGTCTTTAGGGTCACATGGCGGCATCTCTTCCTCTAGTGCCACATGCCAGACTGCACATGCATCCTCTACAATGGCATCTCAAACTCAACTGGAATCAACATTCCCAGTATCTGAACACCTTGATTCCACTTTCAAACAAGGTAAAAGAATCTCTATCCTGGTGGATTTGGTCTTCGGCCCTCAAACAGGGATGCCCATTCCAGCCTCCACCTCCTCTTTTCATCATGACTACAAATGCCTCCAACAAGGGATGGGGAGCGTATCTCAACCACCTTCAGACTCAAGGGGTCTGGTCAGAAAGAGAATTTCACTTCCACATCAACCTACTAGAATGTCGGGCAATTTATTATGCCCTCAGAGCGTTCAGCGAGTATGTAGAAACATAGAACATGCCGGCAGAAAAGGGCCACGGCCCATCCAGTCTGCCCACACTAATGGCCCACCCCCTAACTATCTCCATGAAGAGATCCCACATGCCAATCCCATCTTTTCTTAAAATCTGGCACGCTGCTGGCCTCAATTACCTGTTGTGGAAGATTATTCCAGCGATCAACCACCCTTTCGGTGAAGAAATATTTTCTGGTGTCGCCATGAAATTTCCCACCCCTGATTTTCAACGGATGCCCTCTTGTTGCTGTGGGACCTTTAAGGAAAAAGAGATCCTCTTCCACCTCGATACGGCTTGTGACATATTTGAATGTCTCGATCATGTCTCCCCTCTCTCTGCATTCCTCGAGTGAGTACAGCTGCAACTTACCCAGTCGTTCCTCATATAGGAGATCCTTGAGTCCTGAGACCATCCTGGTGGCCATTTGCTGAACCGACTCAACTCTTCGCACATCTTTTTGATAATGCGGCCTCCAGAATTGTACACAGTATTCCAGATGGGGTCTCGCCATGGATCTGTACAACGGCATTATGACCTCGGGCTTACGGCTGATGAAACTTCTACGGATACAGCCCATGATTTGTCTAGCCCTGGATGAAGCTTTCTCCACTTGATTGGCAGTCTTCATGTCTTTGCTAATGATCACCCCCAAGTCACGTTCTGCTACAGTCCTTGCTAAACTGTAGCAGAACGTGACTTGGGGGTGATCATTAGTGAAGACATAAAGACTGCCACAACACACGACTGCTAGTTCAAACAGACAACCAGATAGCAATGTTCTATCTGAACAAACAAGGGGGTTCAGGATCCTTACCCCTTTGCAGAGAGGCTCATTGTCTATGGACATTTGCTCTCTCCCTCTCTACAGAGATACAAGCAGTATACATTCCAGGGAAAATGAATATCATTGCAGATTCCCTGAGTTGAAAGCTTGACCCTCACAAGTGGACCTCAAACAGGGAGGTTGAGAAGGAAAAAGACCCTTAGGAGGGTATTTATGCTACTGAATCAAACCTACCATAAGGTCTATGAACTGTGCAAAAAGTGCATATTTTCCTGTCAGCACAAATAATACTTTTGCAAGAGGACTTCATCTTTGCCCTAGAAGATGGCAAACATCTGCTGTCTGTGACAAATTGTGAATGTTCTATTCTGGGACATTCCAAGAAATGCTTGGGCCACAAGAAAGCCACAATGTCAGGTCAAGATGACATGGTCAAAATGACATGATCTGTAAATAAAGCTGTTGACAATCTACAAGCAAGATTAGGAGGGAGGGTGAGGGTGCCCACCCTCAGGGATCATTGACCTTAGTATTAAGAATGCATTGTCAGGGAAAATAGAGAAGTCATATTTGACAGTTGGTGGCACCAAGCTTCATTATGACTCAACTGCAATTATATATATCATCCAATCATTAAACATGATAAAGTGTGAAAATCCAATGGAAATTAAGTATGCAATTAGTAGCTATGCAAGACTCCGAACCTCAGGCTACTAAGCTTGGTTATAAAAGGTCCAGCTTAGTTCCTTAAAAGGCAGGATGGAATGATATCAACAGACTGCCGGCACTGTGTTATTCTTCCGTTGGCCTAACTGCTGCTGTTATATCCTGCTTGGATACAATTTATTCCATGTAAGCTGACTTTTGTTTATTACTAATAAACATATATTATATACAGCAATTGGGTTGTCGGTGTGAGGTCATTAAAGTACATTGAAGGGACTAGCAGCGGCCTCTTCAAGGTACTACAATCCATTTTTCACCAGTGGAGCACTCCCGTGATGGATCTCTTTGCTACCGCAAACAATTCTCAGTGTGCCCATATTGCTCCCTACGACCAGCTCCTCATGCAGTAGCCAGTGACGCTTTCTCAATTCCATGGACTTCCAATCTGTTGTACGCATTTCCACCAATACTTCTCATCTCCAAGGCTCTCCAAAAGACCATCAGAGACGGAGTTCAACTGATTCTCATAGTGCCTCGGTGGCCCAGACAGATCTGGTATCCCATCCTTCTGGACCTACTGGATGCTCACCCAATTCCATTAGGGGATCATCTGTCTCATTTGTTCCAACAGGACACTCAACTAACTACTCCATCCCAATCTTTACAGCCTACATCTCACAGCTTGGAGATTGAGCAGGCAATCCTCATGGATGTTGCAGCTTCATCAGCAGTAAAAACCATACTTCTTGCAACTAGAAAACCATCTACCAGGAAGTTTCAAGTTTATTTAAAATTTGATATACCACCTTATCATTTATTTCAAGGTGGTTATACATTTTAAAATAGGATAAAACTAAATAAAACAATTTAACATAACTTTAGGTTCAAACAATTTTTATTGAGGCAAACAACAGCGAAAGCAATACAAAGGCACACAAAGGGTGCATAGTACAGACAATGATGCATCATAGACAACATGATATCAAACATGTATAGGATAAGTGTAACAACAGCCAACCCCCCCCCCTCTTCTACTCAACTCAGGGCAAGCGAGGCCAGAGGAGATGGAAGAGCACTCAGGGACCCTGGACTCTGTTGAGCCCCGAAGAAGCCACACACACACACACCCACTAATGAACAGGCCTGTAGCTAAATGCCAGAACCTTTCAAAACTTAACATAACTTTAACAAAATTAACATACACGATTAGACAAAAAAATAACATACACAACTGGACAAACGGGTACGAATGGAAAAAAAGGGGAGAACTACAATAGTTAAAGAAAAATAAGATATAAAGGTATAAACAAAAGGGCAGGGTTAAAAACAAGTAAGTCCAATACAAGCAGACTCAAAAGATTAAAAAAAAATTTTAATCCTTAAAAGGACACTCACACTTGAAAGGCATCTTTGAAAAGGAATGTCTTAAGAAGAGATTTAAATTTCTCAAGATTAGGGATTGGGTTAAAATTATAATGTGTTAATGCTGAATATGATAAAGTTACAAGTGTTGTATTCAATTTTAACTGTTATTTATTGTTACACTTGTTATATGATGCAAAATGAATAAAGATTTGTAAAAAAAAAAAGATTAGTTATCTCTCTTAGTGCATTTGGTGCCAAGTTCTAGAGGGTTGGGGCAACTACTGAAAAGATAGTGTTTCTTCTAGTATTAATATGGTTCAGGGTTGGGATTGCTAATAAATTTTGCTCCGAGGAACGTAGAAAATGCGATGTAGCGTATGGTATCAAAAGTTTATTAATGATTAAATGTCATGATTAAATGTCATTTTCCTATTAGTCAGACATCATATAATAATAGGAGGGGGGAGGAATACAAAGATAGGTTTCGTTATATGAATGAAGGGTTTTGAGGGAGGGTGGGGAGAGGGTTACATTTATATGTTTAGATTATAATGTAAGATATGCAAGTGCCTTGTTTCATTGTGTTGATTATGAATATTGTACACATGATGAAAGATTTTTAAAATGAATAAAGAATTTAAAAAAAACAAAACAAAAGTTTATTAATGGATTCTGGCTGTCCAGTGTTTCTTGTTTTAAAAGTAAATAAAAGAGTTTTATAAATGACACGGTGATGGATAGGAAGTCATATCAGTTGAAAAGGAAACGGTTTTCCAGCTGGGCAGAATCGCAGGATCAAGATCCATTCCGCTGCCCTGTGGATCATATTCTGACTTACGACTGCATTTATCAAATTCAGGTCTTAAGACCAACTCTGTACATCTTCACCTTTCAGCTATATCAGCCTACCACCATTTTTTTGGAAGGGAAACCTCTTTCTTAAAATCCTCTAGTTTCCCGATTTTTGAGAGGTCTTAACAATCTCCGGCCTCCTCTTCGTATGCCACCTTCAGCCTGGGATCTCAACCTTGTTTTGGACCAACTGATGAAGGATCACTTTGAGCCCTTGGGATCCGCTACACTACAGTTCCTAACTTGGAAAACGGCTTTTTTGGTAACCCTTATTTCGGCTAGAAGAGTTAGTGAATTGCAGGCTCTGGTGATCTATGAGCCATATCTTCCATTTTTCCCCAATAAGGTGCTTCTTCGTACACATCCAAAGTTTCTTCCAGTAGTAGTCACGAATTTTCACATCAATCAATCCATTTTTTTGCCATCATTCTTTCCTCCTCCGCATGGGATCCCATTGGAGCAAACTCTTCATACATTACCTGGACAGGACTGCTGCTATCCGTAACACCAATCAATTATTTGTTTCCTTTAACGCAGCTACTCAAGGACATGCAGTTTCTAAACAAACTATATCATCTTGGATTGCTAATTGCATCTCTCTTACTACAAAATCTTAGAGTTACATTTTTCATCTATGCTGATGATATTACTATACTCATTCCAATGATGTCATTCACGGCAGATATAAAAAATCAGATTTCAGTAATTCTGGCACAATTAGAGAAATGGCCCATTAATTTTAAACTTAAACTTAACCCTGAAAAAAAAGAAAATTTTTCTAGCCTGTCCAAATGATAATATCAAGGTAAAGGTACTTCAACTTAATGGACACAATTTCCCGATATCTAAAACTATTAAAATATTAAGTGTTGTGTTAGATCGTCATCTTACTTTAGACAATCAGACAGATCTAATGATAAAAAAATGCTTAACTGCGCATGATTAAGAAATATTTTGATCCAGTGTCAGTCAGACTTTTGGTTCAATCATCAATTCTGTCTATCGTGGATTATTGTAATATAATTTATTTAGGATCCCACAAGAAAGTCTTTAATAGACTAAGAATAATACAAAACTCAGCGGTTCGTTTGATCTTCGGTCTGAAAAAATATGACCATGTTAGTTCTTATTATTGACAGCTTCACTGGTTGCCGTTTGATGCAAGAGTTTTATTTAAATTTGGCTGTACTTGCTCTAAAGTACTATTTGGTTTAGCTCCAGCTTATCTTGTCCCTCATTTTGAATTTCATAGAACAAACATGAATACACGCAAATCTTATTGGTTTGCGTTTCCATCACCTAAAGTTGTCGATACACAAGATTTTTGGATCAATCTTTAGCATGCCAGGCTAGTAAAATGAATACCTGGTGGAGTACCTTAATTCCTCAAGCTCAATCTTATCTTCTTTTTAGAAAAGCATTAAAACCTACCTGTTTGATAAATTTATGTCTTAATTATTTTAACATTGTATTTATGAGATCTTTTATGTGATGTATAATGTGATTCACTGATTGCCCAGGTTTTCTTGATGTAAACCGCCTAGAACTCATGGTGTGGCAGTATACAAAAATAAAGTTTATTATTACTTATTATTATAAGAAAGCTTCCATGTCTCCTTCGGGTCACATTGGGGCTCATCAATTATGAGCGATGGCTTCCTCAGTTGTGAGCATAAGAGCAGTTCCCATACAAGATATCTGCAAAGCAGCAACTTGGTCTTCAGTTTATATGTTTACCAAGCATTATTGTTTAGATAACAGTTCCACACAAGACATTCAATTTGGACAATCTGTTCTTTGCAATTTGTTTCCACTGTCAAATTAAAAAACAAAACTTTTGACTTGCCTCCTCCCATTTTCTTGTTCAGGCTAGTTACTCACCATCAAGTGGGGCTGCATTTACCCTGCTTGTCTATCGGAGAAAGCAAAGTTGCTTACCTGTATCAGGTGTTCTCCGTAGACAGCAGGGGAATGCAGCCATACTTGCCCATCCTCCATCCCCGCATGTCAACTTATTAATGAGCTAGAGACAAACTGTCAAACTCGGGGGTGGAGCTACACAGGCAAGGTTGCTGCACATGCTCAGTAGGTATAAAAAAAAATGGGAGAGTTGCCACGGCACAGGCTCAGTCCAGGGACTTCACCATCAAGTGTGGCTGCATTCCCCCTGCTGTCTACGGAGAACATCTGTTACAGGTAAGCAACTTTGCTTTCTGGTTGCTGGTGTTTCAGGGAATAAGGTTTGTTTTGGTGCATCAGGTGAGGCAGTTGAGGGATGGATAGGGCTCTTGAGACTTTCTCAGCTAACAGATTTAAAATCTTGTTTGATTTTAGAGATGACCTGCTCTTAATTGGACCGGGCCATCAGAACTACACCTATGTTGCCCAGGCTGTGAATCAGGGTGTTACACTGCTGGGCATTTCAGATCAGAAGCATCCAGGCATGGCAGATTACATTCCTGTTGTGGTGGAGCATGCCATTGCCCCAAACCTCTCCGATCCAGTGACTGTTGGGGACGTCATCTGTTTCAGCACTCACCTGGTCAACCAAGAAGGTCGGTGTGGTGAGCACAGGGTGAGCGTGGGTGCCAAGCTTTAGAAACACCAGCAATAACACGGCTGTACCTTTATTCCTCTGCAGGTGAAATGGGAACATGGCAGGTCTCCTCTGGTGACATCCTTCACACGCATGTGGCAACGGGGGTGGCAGTAGTGAGAAGCACAGGGACAGTTTCAGTCTTCCATGATATCCCTGGAATAGTTAAGACATTCAAAGAGGTAATGCTGCTCTCTGCTCTGAGCTGATGTCTCTGCCTGTGACACTCCCAGTGCCAATGCCTGTGTTTCATTTTTTAGGTAGTGGTTCATGGTTCTTCTGGATTACATCTCAAATTTGGCCCCAAAAGTTACTTAACCAACACCCCAAATTTCACTGAATCATATCTCCTCATTTCTACAAATAGAAAACAAAGCCTAAAAGGTGAGTATCCATGTGTAGTGCCAGCGCGCAGGTCCCCTCATGATACAGGAAGCCTGTACCTGAATAACTGCAAACTTTTTCCTTCCCTGTTACAGGAGTCTGCAGTGCTGCCCAGGTGAACATAATTTTGACTGTGCTAACCCCAGCAGCGCATCTTGGCTGTACTGTACGCTTCAGTAATAGCAGTCTGGAAGTTCCTGCCAGCAAAATCTTTCACCTCAGGTCTCAGTTCAGTATTGAGAAGGGTAAGCCTTTTTCTCGTTGAATGCCTGTAGCAGGGTTAGCATAGATTGGGTCATACACTTAATTATAATTATGATCACCACTAGCATGTTCTTCCAGTTGCCACAGAACCCCCCCCCCCCCCCCGAGGATCTGGAATAGTTACATCACTACATACATTCAGGGCTGCATTTCCACTTTGTTCAATAAGTTTGTTTATTGGAGCATACTACTGCCAAACTGAGGGCAAGTAATGGTGTTTTGCTGCTAGTAAACATCTTCACAATCGCTGCAAGGCCAAAGTAGTCACAGCTCACAAAATTTTAAAAATCCCGAGCTGCATGTCAACTTCGATTCCCACATCTCCACTGGTGAGGTTCCACAGAAGACCTTTACAATGTCCACTGGAATCAACACATCCAGCTACTTTCATCAAACATCAAAGTAACTTGGTTGGTTGAGATGTTGCCATTAGAGAAGGGAGCAACACATAAATCTGCAGAGACTGCAGCTTTCAGAATCATCCCCATTGTTCTCATCACAACTGATTTCAAAACAGTTTCTTTAAGCGTCTCTCCAGACCGGCACAGTTCACTGATGGGTAATAGCTCACCATGACCAGCAGGTGGAGACTGAGACACAAACTTTTGGCTTTAGTACAAATGGGCTGTGCAGTCCCAAGTACAATCAGTTTGCTCTCAGTCTCCAGCATTTGGAGGTGGTAAGCCTGTGCAGTCTTCCCTGAGTTAGTGTAGGGCTGTTAGATTTTGTTTTGAGGGCCTTCTGGTCCCTGTCTGTGGTGGCAGATTGAGCTTTGGGGGACCCTTTCTGGGGTCCATCTGACCTCAGGAGTGCCACATTCGATGGGTCGAATCCCTCCCTCTATTTCCCCCACCTCCCCAAAATTTTTCAGTAGAGGTGTTTCAGCTATAAACCTTGCCACCGATACCGGCAAGGTACATGGCATAGAGCAGTGGTTCCCAACCCTGTCCTGGAGGAACACCAGGCCAATTGGGTTTTCAGGCTAGCCCTAATGAATATGCATGAAGCAAATTTGCATGCCTATCACTTCCATCATATGCAAATCTCTCTCATGCATATTCATTAGGGCTAGCCTGAAAACCCGATTGGCCTGGTGTTCCTCCAGGACAGGGTTGGGAATCATTGGCATAGAGAACCAGTGGGGTCTGTTATATTATAAAGTAAAGTTACTTTGAAAAAAAAAAAGTCCTGAGGCAGTGCCGGTCTGAACGGAAATCTTCAATTGACCTTTTTTTAAATTTAATAATCTTTATTCATTTTTAAAAACACTTTCAACAAGTGAGACTAGAGTAATTAAACATTGTACACTTTAGACATCACTTAATATATTATAGGATTAATACAGATCAATACCCTCCCCCCACCTACCCTATTCTCTATCATTAAGATATCTATAAATTTTATCTTAGTTTCCAAAATACACTATACATTTTTAAAACATAAATTACACATTTATAACCATTCAGACATTTATCAATCCTCAAAAATACCACCCTTCCCCCCCAATTACCATCCTTAAAAATAATCAATTAAAAAAATTATATTCCTCCCCCCCAGATGTGCATCTTGTTGTATGATTTTGTAGATTTTCAAGTGATGTTGTATTATAATTGTTTGATATTTACTGTACACTTGATGTAAGTTATAAAATGAATAAAGAAATTTAAAAAAAAAATTTTTTTAATATTCCCTAGAAAATCAGCTCTCATTTTCTCATATATATAGATTAGACATAAACTTGCCCACCAGAATGTAAAGTTGAGACGATCCCAGTTTTTCCAGTTCCTTGTAATCAATTGTATAGCTGTACTTGTCATGATTAAAAAAAGACATCTTTTATATTTGTCTAGGGGATCTTTGATATGCAAAATTGTACCACAAATTACTACTTCATAAATTAAAGGAATCTCAGATTCTAAATTATTATTAATATGTCCCCAAATTGATTTCCAAAAAATCAGTATCTTAGGGCAATAAAACAGCAAATGATCTAATGTTCCTATGTCTAGGTGACAGTGCCAGCATCTATTAGATCTAGAATTATCTAACTTATTCAGTCTAACTGGGGTCCAAAAAGAACGATGTAACAAAAAAAAAAACAACCAAGTTTGTTTCATAGATGCTGATGCTGTACACCTCATCCTCCTAGACCAAATACGTGGCCATCGAGATGCAGAAATATATTGCTTAATCTCGATGCTCCAAATATCTCTAAGAGCGTTTTGGGGTTTTTTATTCATAAGTTCAGATATTAATTTATACCACTTAGCGGCTTGATGTCCTAGTATGTCTGCCTGAAAGCAGAGGAATTGCAGGCTGTAAAAAATTTTTAAATTACGCTACTCAGGAAATCCTTTCTGAATAGCCTGCTTCAGTTGCAACCATTTATAAAATTGAAATTTTGAAATACCAAAAGATTGTTGCAACCGTGAAAATTCAAGCAATTTCCCATTTGAAATAACATCCTCTAATGTTCTTATGCTTACTTGCATCCAATCCTTCCAGGCAATTTTAGCCCCGCCTATTTGTATCTTGGATTTCAACCATAAGGATTGACACAAAAACTGTTCTATAGGAATTTCAGTTAATTTTTTTTTTCAAATTCTTTATTCATTTTTTCCAATTCTTTATGCACAAATATTATTTCAATTGAACTTATACACATCACTTGAAATTCTTAATATTATCATCTTACATACATAAATTTATTTTCTTCACCCCTACCCTTTCCACAGATATTGTAGTCAAAATATCATATAAATATTACATTCATAATTATTAATTAAATCTTTAATACAACTAAAAACCGCCTCCCTTCCCCTAATTATAAATATACTTTCAGAGTAAAAAGGCGTCTAATCATCACAATAGTTTAACAATGGCCCCCAAATCTTTTAAAAATTATTATAATTCCCTTTTTGCATGGCAATTGTTCTTTCCATTTTGTATATATGACACAACGAATTCCACCAGAAAGTGTAATTAAGTCTAGAATAATTTTTCCAATTCATGGTAATATGTTGAATGGCAACTCCTGTCATTATCAATAAAAGTTTGTTATTATTTGATGAAATTTGACTTTTTATTCTCATTAAAATAGAATAGTGTCATAAGAACCTAAGCAATGCCTCTGCTGGGTCAGACCTGAGGTCCATCATGCCCAGCAGTCCACTCACGCGGCAGCCCAACAGGTCCAGGACCTGTGCAGTAATCCTCTATCTATACCCCTCTATCCCCTTTTCCAGCAGGAAATTGTCCAATTCTTTCTTGAACCCCAGTACCATATTCTGCCCTATTACGCTCTCTGGAAGCGCATTCCAGGTGTCCACCACACGTTGGGTAAAGAAGAACTTCCTAGCATTTGTTTTGAATCTTTCCCCTTTCAACTTTTCTGAATGCCCTCTTGTTCTTTTATTATTCGAAAGTTTGAAGAATCTGTCCCTCTCTACTCTCTCTATGCCCTTCATGATCTTTTAAGTCTCTATCATATCCCCTCTAACTCTCCTCCTTTCCAGGGAAGAGAGACCCAGTTTCTCCAATCTCTCAGCGTATGAAAAGTTTTCCATCCCCTTTATCAGACGCGTCGCTCTTCTCTGAACCCTCTCGAGTAACGCCATGTCCTTCTTAAGGTTCGGCGACCAATATTGGACACAGTACTCCAGATGCTTTCGCACCATCGCCCAATACAATGGCAGGATAACTTCTTTTGTTCTGGTTGTAATACCTTTCTTGATTATGCCTAGCATTCTGTTTGCCTTCTTAGCGGCCGCTGCGCACTGTGCCGTCGGCTTCATTGTCATGTCCACCATTACCTCCAAGTCCCTTTCTTGGGTACTCTCATTTAATAACATCCCTCCCATCGTATAGTTGTACCTCGGGTTTCTGTTTCCCACATGTAATACTTTACATTTCTCAACATTGAACTTCATCTGCCATCTCGTCGCCCATTCCCCTAGTTTGTTCAAGTCCCTTTGCAATTCTTCGCAGTCCTCTTTAGTCCGAGCTAAACTAAATAGTTTGGTGTCATCTGCAAATTTTATTATTTCGCACTTCGTCTCTGTTTCTAGATCATTTATGAATATATTAAAGAGCAGCGGTCCGAGCACCGAGCCCTGCGGGATCCCACTTGTGACCTTCCTCCAGTCCGAGTAGTGGCCCTTTACTCCTACCCTCTGTTTCCTACCCGCCAACTAGTTTCTGATCCATCTATATACGTCTCCTTCCACCCCATGGTTCTTCAGTTTCCGGAGTAGGCGTTCATGGGGCACCTTGTCAAAGACTTTTTGGAAATCTAGATATATGTTGTCTATGGGGTCTCCTTTGTCCATCCATTTGTTAATTCCTTTGAAGAAGTGCAATAAGTTTGTTAGGCATGATCTCCCATTGCAGAAACCATGTTGGCTGATTATCAGAAGTTTGTTTCTTTCAAAATGTTCATCGATGTTTTCTTTTATCAGTGCTTCCCCCATTTTCCCCGGAACCGAGGTCAGACTCACCGGTCTGTAGTTTCCCGGGTCACCTCTTGATCCCATTTTAAAGATGGGCGTAACGTTGCCTATCTTACAGTCCTCTGGGATTATGCATGTATTCAAGGATAGATTGCAAATTTGCTGCAGTAGTTCCGCTATTTCCTCCTTTAATTCCTTAAGAACCTTTGGATGGATTCCGTCCGGACCCGGGGATTTGACAGTTTTTAGTTTTTCTATCTGCCTGCGAACATCTTCAAGGCAGATAGAAAAACTAAAAACTGACAAATCCCCGGGTCCGGACAGAATCTATCCAAGAGCTACATGGTTTTCTAATAAAGAATTAATTTGAGACCAAATTGATTTTAAAAAGACCATGATACAGGGACAATAAAATATTAAATGATCCAAAGTCCCTGCTTCTAGGCAATTTTAGTCCCACCTATTTGTATCTTGGAGTTCAGCCATAAGGATTGACATAAAGACTGTTCTATAGGAATTTCAGTTAATTTATTTATACATCTTGGGGTCTTCCAGGTATCCAAAATAATGTTATTATCCTTAGCATAACTAGGTAATTTAATGTCCAATACATGGGATAGGCGCATTGGGAACATAATTTTCCATTCCAAAATTAAGCACTCTGGATAATGCTCCATGAGGTCAGGCAGGATCCAGTACATACCCTGACGCAGAATATAGGCCTGATGATACCTATAGAAATTTGGGAAATTTACCCCTCCCTCCACAATTGGTTTTTGTAGAGATACTAAAGCAATTCTAGCAGTTTTGCCCATCCAAATAAATTTGATAAGAATACTATTCAGTTTTTTATAAAAAGAATCTTGAAAATAAATTGGTAACATTCCCATTTGGTAACATACGACAGGCAGAATCATCATTTTCACTGTTTGAACTCTCCCCCACCAAGATAAATGTAATGGATTCCATTGCTCACAAATTTCTGTAACCTTTAACAATAAAGATTTTTCATTTATTTTCATTGTTTCTTCCAGTGTTTTATAAATCCATATTCCTAAATATTTTATACCCTCTTCTTTCCAAAGAAAAGGGAACTGATCAAAAAGTTATTTTTGAGAATGTATATTAAGCGGAAGAATTTCTGATTTATTCCAATTTATTTTATATTCTGAAAATTTTCCAAATCTTTCAATCAAGTCCAATAAATGTGGAATAGTAGATTCAGGATTCCTCAAATGAAGCAAAATATCATCTGCATATGCAGAAACTTTGTATTCCCAACCAGCATAAGGAATACCTTGAATCTCTTCTGCTTGTTGAATAGCCAATAGTAAAGGTTCCAATACAATATCAAACAACAGAGGAGATAAGGGATATCCCTGCCTAACTCCCCTTTTCAAACGAAAACCGTCTGAAAAAGAATTATTTATATACAATCTGGCCAACAGGGAGCTATACAAAGCTTTGATCATTTGTATAAATCCAGAACCCACCCCAAACCAATCCATTGCTTGGTACATAAAAGTCCATTCTACACGATCAAATGCCTTCTCTGCATCCAAAGATACAGAGAAGGCTGGATCCTCCATGGATTTTGTTAAGGTCAACATATGAAGAGCCAATCTAGTGTTATGTGAGGAATGTCTATGAGTAACTAATCCGGTTTGGTGCATACCTATAATAACGTAGCTAACAGTTTTCCATCAACATTTATCAAAGATATTGGCCTGTAATTTGAAACCAATAAAGGATCTTTGTTTGGCTTAGGCAAAACTATGGTCAAAGATTCTGCCATAGTACCTGAAATGCAGCCTTTATTCAGTTGAGCCTGATATAAATTTAATAAATAAGGCAGTAATGTATTTTGAAATGATTTATAAAACTCCACAGTGTATCCATCCCCTTCTGGAGCGGATCCAACTCTTATGGGACTTAAATGCTGTCTGGATCTTCTTTAATGTAATAGGTGCATCAAGAGATCCTTTTATATGCTCGGGAATTTTAGGACTCTCGATTAAATTCAAAAACTCTAAACCATCAGGTTCTTTATTTGAATAAAGCTCAGAAGAATACAAGGTCTTATAATATTTCAAAAACTGTTTTAATATATTAGCAATTTGAGAATGAGTAACCCCATTTTTATCTGCAATAGCCACAATCTTTACTTTACTTTTTTTTGCTTTTAAATAATTAGCTAGTAACCTTCCCGCTTTATTCGAGTTTCCATAATACAAAGCTTGTTGAGTAAATAATTCTTTCTTAGCCCATTTAGAGGAGATCTTATTGTATTTATATTTAGCTTTTAAAAGGGACTGAATGTATCATGTTCCCATTTTACTACTAATTTTGCTTCTAATTCTTTAATCTTTTTCTCCAATTCAAAGAAATCCTTTTTAGATTGAGTATTAACATGTGCCGAATATCAGTGTTCACTAATACTTCTTTGGAACTTATTTGTTTTCGCTCCACTCATTTTAGTGCCTATCTTCATTCTCTTTCCTCTCTTAAACCTGAATTTCTCTCTGCGAAAGTGCTTCACCGTCCCTTGCAGAAAGTTTGGCGCTGGGTCTGTAAATTTCATGCTATTTCTGCTTCTGCCTATCCGCTTTAATAGCTACTTTTTACCTGGAATAGATGGGCCGAGCTTTGCTCGGTGGGAAACAAGGGGAATTCATTATGTGTTTCATTTGGTCGATGATGATGATGGCAAAATTAAGCCTTTTGCACAGTTGCAAGAGGAGTTTGGTATCCCCTCCACAGATTATTTTGCTTATATGCAAATTCACCATTATGTTTCTTCCTTACCCTCCAGCTCTTTGAAAGCCTCATGTTATGAGTTACTTTCTACGGCTTTTACCATTGGTTCTCAACTACCAGTTCCTCTCACATTTCATCATCGCCATTTGAAGGATGAGTCCCCCATGTTTGATCACTCTTCTGTAAGGGAGGCTTGGGTACGTGATCTTGCAGTGTCTTTGCCGGAGGATGTGCTTTTGTAGGGTGTTCGTAGATTGCCGGCCTTTCGAAAATACACCACTTTTTGGGAACAACATTATAAGTTGATTTTCCGATTGTACATCTCTCCTAAGAGGGCATATTTATCCCATTTTCAAGAAACTGCTGCCTGTCTCCGATGCCAAGCTCCGGAAGCGGGTTTGGGTCACATGTTTTGGACTTGCCCTGCTGTTCAAACCTTTTGGAATGCTATTTTTGTTTTTGTGGAGCGTATTTGGAAAATTAACATTCGCCGCTCCCCTTTGTTATTGTTTGGAACTGTTACTCACTATTTCCCTAGTGTGCGGGAAGCAGCAGCTTTTCTAAAATGGACTGTCTTGGTGGCCCTGAAATGTATTTTGCTGAACTGGCTTGAAGATACTGCTCCCGACTACTCTCTTTGGCGATGTCGGATGATTACCTTATTGATGTGGGAACGGAGGGATGTATTGGACTTTGCTTCTCTTCAAGGCAGAGTTTTTAAAAAAAACTGGGAACCCTTTTGGACAACAATGACCCCGCTGGCACGGAGCCGCTTGCTGAACAGTTGAACCTTGAAGTTATGAAGAAGTTGTGAAGAATCTTTATATTTTGTTTTTTTTGCTATACCTAGTTTGCTTAATTCATGTATGATTTTCTGGTTGAGATGTGCTAGGAAGGAGGACACTGGGGGGGTTTTCTTACTTTGGGATGGGTTGTGTTGAGGTGGGGTTTTATGTAGGGATGAGTTTTGTTTCTTAAAATGTTGAGCTTATGTATTCTTGCTTTATGTTATGTTTGATGCTTTTGTTGAGCTCAATAAAATATATTTGAATATGAAATTATATTCCCTCTCATGGTAGATTTAAAAGCATCCCATAAAGTTTCCAATGAGATCTCATCTGAGGAATTTATTTGGAAATATTCCTCTACTTTTATATTGAATTCTTCTATAAATTTTGTATCCTCAAGCAATGCATTATTAAACCTCCAAACAGGTCTCTTTCCATCTTGTTCCTCCAATTCAAATTCTATCCATATTCCACCATGATCTGATAAAATAATTGGATTTATGATAGCTTTTCTGACCTGTTGTACTAGATTATCTGAAACAAAAATATAATCAATCCTAGAAAATGATTTATGAACATGTGAACAAAAAGAAAATTCCCGAGCATTAAAGTGTAAAATTCTCCAGATATCTTTCAACCCACAAACTTGAATCAAATTGTCCAGTCCTAATGATTTTATCATTCTACTAGGTTTTTTTAAATCCAATATAGGGTCCACAACAGCATTAAAATCTCCTGCCACTACTAAATTAGTCGTAGCCAGAGGTAGAAGAATATGTTGGAGCGTTTTGAAAAATTCAATTTGATTCGAATTAGGACCATAAATATTGAAAAGCGTCAAGAGTATCCTTTTCACATGTACCCATCTACCCATAGATCAGCCAAAATCAAGTTAAATTTTGCATTACATTTTTTATTTACTAATATAGCAACCTCCCCCTTTCTTCTCTACAGCAGGAGCATAAAAACATTGTTTGACCCAACCTCCTTCTAGCTTTTTAGATTCTATATTAGACAAATGGGTCTCTTGAATATAATAAATATCCACATTTTGTTTTTTAAGAAAATGAAGTGTTTTTTTTTCTTTTTATGGGGTGATTAAGGCCATTGACATTTAATGTAAATAATTTCATATACATGTTAAATTTATAATTAGTTTCCTATTCATGCTACAATTTATATTATAAACCATACACATCCAGGGCCCACCCTCCCTACATCCCTCCCTTCCCCCAACCCATTAAATAATACAAATACTTGAAAGCACTTATCAAGACTAGCAATTAACAAGTTCCCCAGGCATATAAAAATAATCATATTAGAAAAATTGAAAGATTTTCACCATAATATCTTACATATTATTTATATTAAATTAAAATAACGTATCAGTTTTAATAAATTAAATTGAAAAAGATTTTAAACTATTACATCCTTATATTTAAACAGATCAAAATAGAAGATAAAATCATTCTATAAAGAATTATTAAAATTGTTATCTTTGAATATTAGTAATTCATTAATTCATTCAACAAACTTTCAAATTAATTATGAATAATAAATTATAATTAATAATTTAGTCATTAAAATATTGAATTATATTGATCAATTAAAGTTATATTTCAAGATAAAAATACCCCATATTATATGACTTAATATCATATCCTATTAAAACGACCTCAATTTTTTAACTTTAAATGAATGTCTGAGATAAATCAATTTCCCATTTCATAGTAAGAAGGTTACCATATATATTTATTATGTATCCTACTTCATACATCTTTACATTCTTACTATTTTATATTTCATTGAAAGTTATGTTACATTTGCTATAAATTTTAAAATTCGGATTCTTCTCACAAACATAAATTATTAATTAATTGAGAAGTGATAATTTTATATAGATATTTTCTAGGAATTGGGAACCTTAAACAGCGTTATCCACTTTGCTTTAACTATTTTTTTATAAATGGAACTTCCTTTCTTTATGTGTAACTCAATAAAATGATGTTAGATAGTATATCATAAGTAGTATTTAATAATGTTGATAAATGTGTGACCATCTTCATTCTTGGATCCCAAGTCGAGAAGCATATGAATGCCAATCATCATGATCAGATAACAGATGACATCTATTACTTTATGACCAAGATGCTATTTTTGTAGTGCATTGTGCAATAAGTGGATGGCATAAAACTCAAGCCGCTGCATTTCTTGATATTCCAGTATCTCACAATCTATTTTGTATCTCTCTGGAATCCCCGATTTCATTCCTACTATGCTATAAATTATACCATCCTCAGAACATTTAATCACAAAAAGGAATCACAGTCACAGCTGCTGATCACTCACGGCTCCAGCGCTCGCTGCGGTGTGGCGGAGGCGTGGTTCTGGCCAGCTCTCACTGGCTCTCGGTGTCCCTTCTTGTCTCCTTCTCCGGGCCCGGCGCCTGGGGGTAAACTTCCGTAGTAGCGATCAGTGTAAAGCAAATTGGTGCAGAACTGATTTAATTCCATCGAAACTATTATAATTTGTCTCACATATATTTGGATCATACTTTAACTATCCAATGTATTTCTTGTAATCAAACTCTTATAAACAGTTGATATAAATAAGAGACTACAAGTTCCGTCAGAGTAGTTTCTCTCGCTGCCCGACGTCAATTCTAAAGTCGGAAAGGATGTTCCGGGCAGCCAGGCAGCGATTGGCTAGCCAGAACGTCCTCTCGACGTCAGAATTGACGTCGGGCCGCGAGAGTTGGTCGGCCCCGCAGGGAAGAGAAGCAGGGAGATCAAAGAAAAATGGTGCCGGCCTGATCCCCGATGGCAGCAGTGAGAAGGGAAGGGAAACAGGTTGGGCACCACTGCTCTAGACGAGCCGCGAGCTGCACTCTAGGGAGAACGGTGGACCGCCCCCCCTTGGTACGCCACTGGAGCAGCAGCGTGTCTGGCCGGCTGGTTCGTTCAAAGCCGCAGGTGGCGGCTCCTTGCGAGATCCGTGCCTGCGTCTGAAGCCTCTCTGATGTTGTGACATCAGAGAGGCTTCCGATGCAGGAGTGGATAGCGCAAGGAGCCGCCAACCCGCGACTTTGAACGAATGAGCCGGTTGCTGCTCCAAAAGGAAGAGAATGATCGCCTCCAGACCGCGGGCCGCAAATAAAATCTGGAGAGCCACATGTGGCCCGCGGGCCGCGTGTTTGAGACTGCTGGTTTAGAGGCAGCCATATTCAGCAAAGTTTTGTTGCCTTTTAAAAAAGTTTTAAAAGTTTTATCCGCAATCGAAAATCAATAAAAGTAACCTGTGTAGATGGAGCTACTTAATTATGCATCCATTAACCAGCACTCTCAAGCCACACCCCCACCTTCAATTGACCTTAATTGCTAACTGGCACTTTGTTTTTCATTTTAGGGAAAAAGTGCTCATTGTGTGTTCGCAGTGTGCTGGCCACCAAAGGGGAATCCTTGTCGGCTTCAAATGCCGGCTAGCAGGGTTCTCCTTCGTGTGTCGGTGACAGGCAGGAGGGAAGCCCAGGCTTCTCCGAAGACAGGCAGGGGATATGCAGCCCCACTTGATGGTGAAGTCTCTGACTGAGCCTAATGCATCGGTGCTCTCCCTAGCTATAGTAAGCTTTTAAACTTACTGAGCATGTGCAGGATTGCCCTATCCCTCGATCCCCCTCCCCTCTTCCTGCCAGTTTTTTTCGTGGCTCTCCCTTTCTCTTCAGGAAAACTAGATTCTAAATAATAGTTATAATACTTTTTTAGAATAGAAACCCTTTGCTTTCTTGTCTTTAGGCCATTAAAAATAAATTAATTAATTAATAATAATAACAACAACAACGGTTTATATATCGCAGGACCCTGAAGTTCTATGCGGTTTACAATGATTAAAAATGCTACAGATTGAGTAGAACTAACAAAGTTAGAGATTAGTGACTGGAGATCATTTGTTGTGGGAGATTGTACAGTTCAGCTACCTAAGTACTTCAGGAACAGATATGTTTTTAGGTGCTTCCTAAATTACCCATAGTTATTAGCATGCATAAGTAATTGTTCCAGATCTTTTCCCCATAATGCAGCTTGATAAGAGAAAAGATGTTGATGATGTTTCTTAAATTTACATCCTCTAACCAGTGGTGAGACAAACTTTAGGTGTGAGCTTTTCTTATGTCTATTGGTTGAGAAAGAGAAAAGGTCAGTTATATATTTGGGTGCTAAACCGAATAGTACCTTGCAGCAAAAACAGCCAAATTTAAACTTTGCACGTGCTTCCGTCAGCAACCAGTGCAGGAGTCTGTAGGAAGAGGTTACGTGATCAGACTTCTTCAACCCAAAAATCAGTCTGACCACCTTATTTTGCACCAGTTGTAATCTCTACATATTCTTCTGGGAAATTGCCAGATGGGCGATATTACAGTAATCGAGATGGCTCAGTATAAGGGATTGTATCAGAATTCTGAATGAAGAAGCCTTAAAATATGCTCTAATGGACCAAAGCTTCCAGAGAGTAAAAAAAACCCTTTCTGACCAAGGAGTCCACTTGGTCTTTCATGGTTAGGCCCTGATCCAGTCTTACCCCCAGTACCTTCATTGTAGGTTGAATATTGTAACTGAGTTTATTGATGCATAGTGATGCTTTAGTGTCAAGTTGGTGTGGCGAGGTTACAAAGAATTTTGTTTTTTTCTGAGTTAAGCTTCAGTCTATTATACAAGCTCACTAACATCAGAGGTTTGTAACAGCAGAGTTCTTACTCTTCTACAACTAAAATAAATTATTGAAGAACAACTCTTTAGACTCCAAGTATTAAAAATTAATACAAAACAAGAAAAATAGATCAAAGCAGAACTCGGCTGTCAGTTTCCCTACCAAGTTCTGTAGAGCACCAAATCGGCTTTTTCCACAGTGGCAGTTGAGACTGCGAAGACACCCGCTAAGTCTCACAACTTACCCACAATGCTGCTTCAAGCCGGTACAAAAGGAAGAGTTAGAAAAGCAGGGCTCTGTTTCGGCACCGGCAGGAGAGGGTAGTGTCAAACAGCAACAGGTGACAGACTAAAAAGTTTTCAACTCCGGTGGCGCCTTACTAAAAACAACAGGATTTCTGACAGGCAGAGGCTAACGCCACTGCTGATGGACATTTTTTCTTCACAGTGGCTACTTGAACTGCGAGAACTCCCACCGACTGCAAGGTAACACATCAGACCTGTGAAACAGCCACCGAAGCAACAACATATCTCTTCAGCTCCCCTCAGGGCCCTGTTTTGATCCGGCGGGGGAGGGTAGTGACTAGCCTGTCTGACAAAAAAAAAAACAGCTTCCAGTTTCTGCAGCTATCTGAGAAGGAAACCAGAAGACCAGCAAAGCTGCATAATTATCTATGGCTCCCTCCCCTCAGGATGCTGTTTTGGTCCACACAGGGATTTCCCTTACCACTGCTGCCAGCTTGCCTGCTTTAGTGGCTGGGGCGGTTCAGGCCTCTTTGTCGCTGCAGGCCTCGGGGGAGGTTTTTGGTGGGTTTTGCACTGGTTATGGCGGGAAGCTCCTCCATTTTGTCTGCAGCCTCAGGTAACCTTCCCCTTCTATTAGAAAGACAGGGGCAGGTTTCTACTGGGTTTCCAGCTTGGTAGTGCCGCCAGGGGGAGGTTTTCCCTAGATTTTGTGTTAGCCTTGTGCAAGGCTTATCTTCAGTGGCTGGGGGTCCTGTTTCATCCCTGGGGATCTCAGATTTTTGGGGAGTCTTTTGCCCTCCATGTCCACTCCCGGTCGCCCCCCACTCCCAGTGCCGGTTCCCACCCAGTCACCCCCAGATTTGTCCAAGCGGCCGAAGGTCTTGGATAATTTTTTGTTGGGGAGGGTTCTGTTATTTTGGGTCTGGTAATTTGGGCAGTATGGGGGGGGGCAATAGGCCTGGGAGGTTGTTGGCCAGATTGACCAAAAACTAGATGGGCCCTTCGACTATCTCTTCATTGCAAAATTCATCAGGAGTGGTGGTTACCCAGCAGGCCCACTTGGAGAACCTCTTTGACCAGTATTATCAATATCTCTATACAGCTGAGGTGGTGAATCAGGAGACATTGATAGTTTTCTTGATTCCTTGGGTGTGCCTAAGTTATCTGTCCCTGATGTTGCATCCTTGAATTCACCTATCTCACGGGAGGAGGTTCATGGGGTCATAAAACAGTTACCCTTGTGTATATCACCCAACGGATTCAGTGGTGAGCTCTTTCGGCTCCTTCAGGGACATATCACTGACCCGCTTTATCGGTTTTATCAACAGGCTATTGAGAGGGGTCAGTTTCCTGCAGTATCTAACCAGGCCTTAATTACAGTTTTGCCTAAGCCAGGTAAAGATCATAGTCTAGTCCAGGGGTAGGCAATTCTGGTCCTCGAGAGCCACAGGCAGGTCAGGTTTTTAGGAAATCCACAATGAATATGTATGAGATGGATTTACATGCACAGCCTCCTTGTGATGCAAAATCTATCTCATGCATATTTAATGTGGATATCCTGCAAACCTGACCTGCCTGTGGCTCTTGAGGACTGGAATTGCCTACCCCTGGTCTAGTCAAATCCTATCGACCTATCTCATTAATAAATGTTGATTTAAAAATCTTGGCGGATCGCTTGGCCCCTCTTATTCCACAGCTAGTGGGTGAGGATCAAGTTGGTTTTGTGAAGGGCCGTCAGGTGGGGCATAATGTCCGTAAGTTGTTATTGACTATGGCCCATTGTGACAGGGTTGTCCGCTCTCCCCTTTATTGCTTATTTTATTTCTAGAACCATTATTGATACAAATTCGACAACATCCCGACTTGCCGGGGGTAGAGGTGGGCGAGTCTTTGATACTCTGCTTGGCCTTTGCAGACGATATAATGATGCTTCTCACTCGACCGGAGGGTGCTCTGTCTGTCATATTGGATCTGTTCCATAGGTTTGGTGAGGTCTCTGGTTTAAAGCTCAATGTTTCTAAATCAGAAGCTCTGTCTCTTCATCTTACTCTATCCTCGGTTTGGCCCAATTTCCCTTTGAAAGAGGCGCCCATTCAGGATAAATATTTGGGTTCTTACATCCCTTTGGATCTGGGGAAGGTATGTGACTTTAATGTGGGCCCGTTACTCAAAAAATCTATTGAGAGTTTGGGGCTCCCTCACTATATCGCTGACAGGTCGTATTTATCTATATAATATGATGCTGGTTCCCCGCTGGTTATATCTTATGCAGACCCTGATCTTATGGCTCAAACGGCGTGATCCGGATGCCTTATATAAAGAACTTCATGTATTTCTAGGGGGGGGGAGTAAACGGCTTTGGTTGTCGTTCCAAGTGCTGATGATTCCTGTGGCTAGGGGAGATTCAGTCTTTTGGACCTTATGATCTATAATTTAGCTTGTGGACTGCGGGTATTGCGCGATTGGTGCCTTGAAATGTCTGTTTCACTTAATTTCTCGCTCGAATGGGATCTGTTGGCACCCCTTTCAGAGTTATATCTTCTACATTCTCCCTCTTCACACTTGACTGCTCCGAAAGAACATGTTGTTTGGTCCATTATGCGTAGGAGCTAGAAATTGCTGTGTAAGGCCTTGTAGGTGAATTTTATTGTGTCCCCTTTTCTGCCCTTTGTGGGGAATCCAGATTTTGTCCCGGGTAATGGGACTCATACTTTTCATGCTTGGCAAGCTAAGAGAATTAAGCAGGTTGGGGATGTTCTGCATGAACGTGGTTGTATTCTCACTCCCTCAGAGCTTATGTCTCTTTATGATTTGGATTCTTTGGATATGTTTGGATATCTACAGCTTCAAAATTATGCATCCAGCTTGGCCAGCTCTGCTATGACGGTCACTATTTCTGAACGGTTGGGACAGTACTTGGCAATGTAGGAACCGGCTGCACCTCAGTTATGTTATTTTACTTCTCTTCTTTTGACTCTTCGCCCTGATACACTATCCCATAGGTTGGCGTGGGCTTGGAGTGTGGATTTAACTGTTGATATAGACCCACTACTCTCTTTCATGTTGCAGTGGTCTCCTGTAATATGACCCATAGGGAGCAGGAGTATAAGTTTTTCCATAGAGCTTTTATCTCACCTTGGCGGGCGTTTAGGGCTGGGTTTGCTGAGCAGGATGAATGTCTCAAGTGTGGTCAAAGCTGCACCACGTTGGGGCATCTGTTTTGGACTTGCCCTAATATACGTTTTGGGCTCGGGTGTGGGCTTTTCTTGTGTCCTTGTTGCCCTCTCTGCCTGTCTGTTTGCCCCAGTTTGCACTTTTTTATGTTGGGAGTGATCTGAGGGATTTATCTAGTGGTCACTGACTCTTGGTGTCTAAGGCCTTACTGCTGGCTAAGAAGGTGATCTTGGTGTACTGGCGAGTGGCAGCTACTCCTTCTGTGGGTCAGTGGAAACAGTTTGTCCTCGAACTAGCTCTGCTTGAGCATAGAGCAGTCTCGGGTAGGATGCTGGGTGGATAGGAAAAATTTCAGGATATTTGGGAGGTGTACTGGGCCTCATTACCCCATAGGGCACAGAGTCTCCTCCTTAATTTGTAAATGTTGTCCGGGGGAGGTTCTGGAATTGCTTTCCCTCTATTTTGTTTTCTTTTTTTTTCTGTCTCTTTTGTTGATAGGTTAGGCCTCACACTGTTCTTTGTGAATCAGCTCACTTCTAGTGTCACACACTGGGGGGATATGGGTTAGGTTGGGGAGTTTGGTGGGAGCTGGGTTGAAATATGGAAAAAATTTATATTGGGCAATGGGTGTTGGATATTTCTTTTTTGTTTTGCACTCAATTCTATTCGCGCAGTTGCGAGTAATGAACTGTGTTAATCATACTTGTTCTGTTTTGTTGTATAATTCTTATGTATTTCCTTTAGAGCCTTTTGTGCTTGTTCTGAGTGCTGTTATTGTCTATTGTTTGTTGTTTCCCTGTTGCTCAATAAAGAGATTATTTTAAAAAACCCAAAAACTATAAGCCTGCAAAAGCAAAGGGTCTGCTGACAAGCCCTGTAATAATTTAAATACCATCATCATCCCTTTAAATTTAATATGAAAGTCAAGTTCACATACAAAGTAACATGCTCTAACCAATATTTATTCAAAATTACATGTCTAAATACGTTTTACATAGATGCACCACTTGCCATACTGGGTCAGACTGATGGTCCATCTAGCCCAGTATCCTGAATTGCAGAGCCTTCAAAATCAATGCAGGCAACTCTACTAAAATGATGATACAATAATCAAGACAAGGGAAAATCATAGGCTGAAATGCAGTATAAAGATGAAACTGATCCAAAAAGAGGAAGTAACCGCTGTAATGTTTTCATTAAAAAGAAAAAAAAGCAAATAAACCAGAGCATATAACTGAGTTCACGATTTCATGATCAACCACGAGTTCAGTTTTAAAGCCAAATAAGTAATTGAGCTGTGATTTAATAGGAACTGAGAGATTGTCTAACTGAACAGTTTCTGGCCATTGCCTCTCATATCCACAGGAAAAAAATCAAAGCCTTTGCTTTGTGCACATTAGTCACTAAAGCACGTCAGAACATGATGCATGATGCCTATCCCATAACCCAACCAACCTACTAATGTTGTCGGGATAAAAGCCATGAAGGAGGCACCAGATTCCTTGTATTTTGCCTCAGACCCCAAAGGAAAATGTTTTAATCTAAACACGGACTGTGTTAGGTCCTTGTTTCTCGTGAACAAAGGTGGATTCTTTATCATCCCTCAAGACCGGCACAGAAATGGATGGGTTTACGATTCTCTGCCAACAGGTGGAGACTAAGACACTGACTTTGGCATCAAGGCAAGTGGGCTGTGCTGTCCCGCTTACAATCAGTCTTTTCTCAATCTCCAGCAAGTGGAGTGGTCTGTGTGCAGTCTGTGCTGAGGTTTGTTAAGGCTTGTTGGATCTGGTTAGTGAATCTTTCTTGTCCCTTTGTCTGTTCGGACTGAGCTTGGGGGACCCTCTCAGGAGTCCTACCAACCTCAAGGGTTGAGTCCCTCCCCCCATTTCCCCCACCTCCCCAGGGTTTTCTGAATCTAAAGGAACCTCAATTGTACGCCTTGCCACCAATACCGGCACTGACTACAGTTTAGAGTGCCTGTGGGGTCTGCTTGTTTTCTGCCAGACCACGTCCTGGTTGACATGAAAAGGCGAAACCACCTTCGGCAGAAATAAAGAGAAAATAAAATACACAAAAAAATAAAAGAAGCTTTATATTGGGGAAAAAAAGGCCTGAGGCTGCTGTTTTTACATGGTATTGTTGTGAGTGGGGTTTTGACACTTTCATTATGAGCACTTCAAAAAACTGAAAAATTGCGTTTTTTGTGGGTGCCATTTGGTGAATGCGGCTAATGGCTGCATGAAATGTTTCAACCACCTCGAGGGAGACCCGGCTTCAGGTGTCGGCGTTCTGGGTTCTCCTTCACACGTGCATCGCTCGTGGGCTTCCCCTGTCACCCACGCCGAGTTTTCCTCACCTGCCGCCGGTCTATTGGATTTGGTGTTGCAGTCCACCAGGGAGGCTGGGGATTCTATTTCAGCTGCAGCTGGGTCTGGTAGTTTTTCTTTAGCAGCGGGGTCAGCTTTGGTGCCACGCATGTTTTCTGGTGACAGTTTAGCAACAGCCCTTCCCTCAGTTTTAGCGGGAAGGGCATCTAATTTGCTCATGGCCTCAGCCGACTTTCCTCCTGTTTTGGAAAGGCAGGAACAGGTCTTACATGTGTCTTCTGCTCCTAACATAAATGCTGTGTTGGCCCTGTGCAAGGCTTATTTACAGGTGACTATGGGCTCTTTGGTGCTGGGGTTCTTGGGGTCATCTGAGGAGTTTGTCCCTTCCATGGCTGCCCCCATTCAGTCTCCTCTGTCCAATCCCTTAAGCTTTCGTCCAAGTGGCCACGGGCATCTTGGGATGAGGATTCTTATATGGCTGATCAGTTTTCTCCGGATGAGGAATGGGATCTTGGAGAGAACCTTACAGATCTGTCAGGGGGGGGCCTGATTTTTTTTGGCTGGAGAATTTAGAGGCGCTGATTGGCAAGGACACATCTGTTGTGCACATATTTCAGTGGGAAGAGTTGCAGGAGCTCATTCTTCAGGTGTCTTTGGTTTTATACTTTGAAGAGGAAGCTGTAGACCTGCTCTTGAGAGGGATCCATTCAGCATCGTACTCTTTCCCTATGCATCAGGATATTCGGGATGTAATGCACGCTCAGTGGAAAGTTCCAGATGCACCTTTTCACATGGCACAGTCTATGGCAAGGCTCTACTCCATCCCTGATGGTGATAGAGATACTTTTAAGTCTCTTGTGGTTGATGCAATGGTCTTGGCTATCACATGCAGATATACCATGCCAGTGGAAAGCGGTTCAGCCTTGAGACCCTCAGGACCGTAAAATGGAGGCTCTGTTTTAACAGTTTTAATGTTGCTGCCCTGGCTGTCCAGATGGCGATTTGTGGTGGTCTGGTGGCCTGGGCTTGTTTCCGGTGGTCTGAGAGAGTTCTTGACAGCGAGTCCGCTGACTGGTCCTTAGTGGATCAGGAAGTGGCTAAGACTGAGTTAGGCACTTCTTATCTCTCTGATGCCATGTATGATCTTCGCTTTATAATCTTGGGAGAGTATTACAGTTTTGTGTGCTTCCCTTTGGTCTGAAACTCAAAAACAAACTAGTGCACAAATTATCGTGTCCATTAACAAAACTTTAACTAGCCACCAAAATAATGGGCTTTAGGCAAGCCGTAACGCATAAATTCCTCAGAGTGCCACACGATTTTAACGTATGGTAGCAGTCCTCATAGGAATCTTTATATTATGCGATTTTTTCATATTATATTTACTTATGTGTGTGTTTGGCGTCTCTTTGAGGAGTGGTGCTCCACGCAGGGGGTTCAGCCCCTCCGCGCTGCTTTGCCTCACATCTTGGAGTTTTTGCAGTATGGCCTTGCCTGGTCCTCTCTTAGGGTGCAGATTGCCGCATTGTCATCTTTTTGTGGGCTCTTACATGGTCAGCAGTTGTCCTCTTCCCTGGATGACCGTAGAGTCCTTCGCTGTTATGTTCAGAGGATCCAGGAGTTCCAGAAATCGGATCATCTTTTTAGCGGGTCCTTAAAAGGGAGATGGTGCTTCGATTGCGCACTGGATCAAGGAGACTATCGCTTCAACGTACTTTCTTCAAAAGAAGCCTGTTCCAGAATTTCTCAAAGCTCAATTCACTCAGGGTCAGGCAGCTTCTTGGACAGAGTTTTCTCTTGTACCTCTAGTTGATATCTGTAAAGCTGCGGTTTGGTTTTCTCTCCATTCCTTTGTGGGGCAGTACAGTTTGGACGTTTAGGCGCGTCAAGAAGCAGTGTTCGGTAAGCACATTCTAGTGGCAGCCCTTCGAGGGTCCCACCCATGATGGGTATTACTTTGGTACAACTCATCAGTTTCTGTGCTGGTTTAGAGGGACGATAATGAAGAAGAAATTAGGTTCTTACCTGCTAATTTTCTTTCTTTTAGTCCTTCCAGACCGGCACAGAACTCTGCCCTGTCATGGTGTTCTGTGTTTTTCACGAAGTGTATGGTTTTTTTCTGCGGGTGTTGATTGTTGGTTGTTCTGGGAGTTACAAAAGCAGCGGCATTTGGTTCAGCTGGTTTAGCTGGCAAACTGGGGGATGTTTGGGGAAGGTTCTTGTTCTAATCCAACAGTGTTTTCTTGGTCTGCTTGGGCTGGGCTTATGTTTTTATCTCCATGTGAGTGTGGAGTCATATGTTCTGAATCAATCTAGTTGATTTCTGCTTGGCTATTCATAAAGACTGATTGTAAGAGAGACTGCACAGCCCACTTGTACTGATGCCAAAAGTCAGTGTCTCAGTCTCCACCTGCTGGCAGAGGAGCATAAACCCATCCGTTTTAGTGTCAGTCTGGAGGGACTAAAAGAAAGAAAATTAGCAGGTAAGGACCTAATTTCTCCTTCTCTTCCCCAACCCCTCTTCTCTAAAATAAGAGGACCTGTAGCTACGTTCTGACCCAGCATAGAGCTGACATTGCAGGTACACAGGAATGCAGGACTTAGTCCAGAGAGCCACCTTCACCTGTTTCTGTGGATGCATCATCTGCTGTCTACAGAGAACTCATTACAAGTAAGCATCTCAAGTCACTTCCTTTCCTTATTACTGCAGCTGCCCTCATGTCCTAACTCTTTACTGCTTTTGGATTTCTGTAAGAGCAGCAAATTACTATATGCTTTTCTTCTTGCTCCAGGCCTCTACATGTGTGTGATCAAATCCCGGCCTCAGTCTCAAGCTGTACTGCAGGCTCTCAGTACTGCCAGAACGTCGGTCATCCTGAGTGCCACCATACTGGGTGATCACCACAAAAGGGGACCCCAGAAACATATTATCCCATTTCTCCCTGCATTCTTCGTCAACCAGACACAGCTGATCTTCAGCAGCCAACAAGAAACAGATCATATCCGAGTGCTGGGGAGAGAAAAAGTACTCCAGGCATTAGAGGTAAAGGACACAACTCCTTCCATTAGTAACTTACCTCCCGTATGCAGGTAGCACCCCCTTCCACTAGAAACAAATCTATACCTACCGTGTTATAGGCATGACACGCGGTCCAGTGAATAACTAAAGCTCCTACTGGTAACTACAGTTACCATATTTTTCTCTAGGAAACCCCAGACACATGACCCCGCCCTGTTCTACCTCCAACCCATCTGTTCTGCCCCAGCCCCCCCTCCTCTATTCTTCTGGATGAGCTCCAGCCACATCTGGAGGGCCTGGAGCACAGGCGGATGTGTGCAACATCATCCACGCATGCTAAGAGGTCTTCCAGATGTGGCTGGCGCTCGCCGGGTTTTGGAAAGTCTGTCCGGGAGCACAGACAGTCCTCTAAAAAGAAGACATGTCTGGGTTTTCCTGGACATCTGGTAACCCTACTTGTAACCCTCAGTGTGTTAAAGTACCTGTGTCAGAATGAGCTGGACTGTAGGGGGTAACCAGGTTTGATCTAGATCACCCTCAATTTCATTCTAAGGCAAAGGTAATGTATTTTTGCTGTGATTTGTTTGTTTCTTAAGGTGGTTTCAGATTGCCCTGCCATTCTGGTGGGCCGCCCTCATTCTTTCGACACCCTGGGCATGTATGCCTACCCGGTGCAGGTACTGAACCTCGGCTCCCTGCAGCAGACAATGCCAGTCTTTGTTAACATTTCCTGCTCCTTTACCGGTCAGAGGGTGGCTGTGGTGGTGACAGCTGTAACAGAGGAACACAGCAAGCTTGGTAAGTGGAACAATTCTCTCAGTGAGCAGTACTGCCATGTACAATAACAAATCTGCCAATCTTACCTTTCTCACATTTAGAGATGTTACCTGCTAAAAATGTTTTGAGAATGTATATTTAATCCCAGATTCAGAAACTGCTCTTTTTACTCCTAAGATTCAGCAATGTCCTACAGCTATTAAGAATGTGATGACTTCCCTGGGTGTAATCTGGGATCCCCAATTAACATTGTCCCCTTATATTTCAAAGAGAAAAGTTCATTTTTTATCACAGGACAAGCAGGCAGCATATTATCACATGTGGGTGACGTCATCCACAGAGCCCCAATACGAACAGCTTTGAGTGTATTGCCACTTTAAGTTTTTAGAAACTTTGCAACTGCCTACACCGTGCATGTGCAAATACCTTCCCACCAGACGTAGGCTTGCGGTACCACAGTTCTTCGTTTTCTGCGGAACAAAGTCATGTTTCTGAATTTTGCTCAGTTTTTTGTGCCTTGCCTTCACAAAAAATTTTTCTATTTTTTCTTAGTCTTTTTTCTTTCCCTTTTTTTGTCAGTAAAAAAAATAAAATGAGAAGAGACTCTCTCTTCTTCCTTGAAGGCTTCACACTTACACTGGGTGGAAACCTGTGCACGGTGTTCCACCTTGCAGAAGTGCTCCATTAAAAGTTGTAAACTTCAGCAGGAGATATTGTTCAGGGCTTCCAAGGACATCGATAAGACCTTGCAACCATTGACATAGAAATCAACATCAGCACCGTCAGGTAAGCCAGCTAAGATGCCGCCAGCTTCCCAACCAGCATCACAGGTCGCAACAGCATCAAGTCCATTGATGCAGACAAGCAGTGATGCTTACTATTGCGGCTTGTCTCTCCTTCAAGGTGTGCATCCTCGTCGAGGTCACCCTGTCTGAGGCAAGCTGTTGCACCATTTGTACTGGCAGACAAGCCACAGGTACCGGTGCTTTCATTTCAGGAAAAGCTCGATAAGCTGAGTGATCTTTTCAAACTCCATGCACCAGCATCGACTCCCTCGGTACAGGCCCAGTCAGAGCATACTGCCACCAGGCCCTGTGGTACAGGAGCCAGCTCTCCTGTAGAACATCAGCATGGACACTCATCCATGCACCATCCCTCCTCTCAACGTTCTACGCCTCGACATCAATCATCACATTGGAAGTCAAATTCTCCATCGGTGCATTGATCCACTTCATTGAGACATCAACATTACTCTTCTTCCTCTAGACGTTCAAAGTCAGGAAAACACTGTTCTTCATCACAAACTTCTAAATGAAAGAGAGCTTCCCATCGGACCTCCTCCTCCTACAGACCGGTACTGGAGTCTTTGTAAGCGTCAATCCCGTCGTTGCACACCATCACCAAAGCTTTTTTATGACTGATTTACAGACTGATACAGATGCTGATCTCTCTGCTTCTGCAAATGAGGCTTATGATACTCCTTCAGATCCTTATTCTCAGAAATTTCCACCAAAGACGAGATCTCCTACAGAGAGACTATCTTTCACTAAATTTATAAGGCATTTAGGCAAAGATCTACCTGTTAAACTGAAAGCTGATTCTGCTTTCAGTGCTAAATATCTAGAGGCTTTGGACTATGATGAGCCTCCCAAGGTGCTTCTCAAATTGCCATTGCATGGTATTCTCAGAGACTCTTCATAAGAATTGGGAGACGTCCTTGACTATTACAGTGGCTCCCAGGAAGTTGGATTCTCTGTATAGAATCATTTCTTCTCTAGGTTTTGATAAACCACAGCTTCAGCATCAATCATTGGTGGTAGAATCAACTTTAAAGTCCTTTGCTTCTATGGTCTATGCTTCAACACAACCAGGGCGTGAGGGACATACTATGGACAAATTTGGATGTTGCCTCTATCAAAATTCCATGTTGGCGAACAGGGTCCTTAATTATAATTTCTAAATATCATGCTACATAAAACATCTTGTACGAAAGTTACTTTCGTTTGATAAATATATTCCTGCACATCTACAGGAATTTCACAACATCTTTCGTACTCTTCTCAAGCTAGAAAGTATTTGGCAAGATCTTCCTATGATGCCTTTGAGTTATCATCTAGAGCACACGTCAAACACAAGGCCCGTAGGCCAAATCCAGCCCGCCTGCCGTTTATGCAGCCCACGATGTGCCTCACATTACACTCTCCAGAAACCCCCTTGATTCCCAACTCCCCCATCTACCACCTCTCTGCTGCTGAAATTTAAAATCTTCGGGTAGCCAATGCAAAGCAAGCCTCCTGCCACTAGCCTGCCCTGGAAGTGTTCTTTCTGCAGTGTCTTGCCTATGCGGCAAGAGGAAGTGATGAAGAAAACACTTCCAGGGCAGGCTGACGGTAGGAGGCTGGTTTCGCATTGGTTGCTCAAAGATTTTAAATTTCAGTGGCAGGAAGATGGTGGGTGGGGGAATCAGGAACTGGGGATTGTCATATGGTAGGAATCAATTGAGAGGGGAGGGCTAGGGTTGGGAATGGTGAAGGACATGTACAGGCTGGGAGGGGTTGAGAAAGCAAGAACAGATTCTGCATGGGCTGGGAGGGGATTGGGAAGGACAGAGGTTGCATAGCTGGGGGTTAGGCAGGGAAGGAAAGAGATGCTGGCAGTGGGTGAGGGAAGAGAAAATTATTGGACATAGGTAAGTGGAGTGGGAGGGAGAAAACATTGATCATCCAAGACGCCTCTTCTGGAGACCAGCTGCCCTGAGCTGAGTGACTGAGACACTAAGCTCCCCAGCTGAGGAGATTGGAGTCCATGAGAAGCACTGTCCACTGGGGCTGATCCAGATTCACCAATGGAGATTGCAACAAACCGACCCCCAAAGAGGAATGGGAGAGTCCATATTCTGCAACTGGGGCAACCACCACTGCAGCAAAGCATACTGAAGCAGGTGCATGTGAGCCTGGGCCCACCAAACCACATCCAGGGAAGCTACAATCGAACCCAAGACCTGGAGAAAATCCTGCTTCCGAAGCCATCAGAAGGCAAATCTGCAACTGCAACTTGACCACATGGGCCCCTGGCAGGAAGACCTTCCCCAAGCTGGTGTCAAAGAGAACCCCAAGGTACTCCAGGCACTGAGACAGAGCCAACCGACTCTTGGACAGGTTGACTCCCATCCCAGCGACTGCAGGAACTCCACAACCCGAGCCGTAACTCAGGAGCTCTCCTGAAATTTCGTCTGCTTAGCCTTAGATGACACATCCACCGACCAAGCCCGAAGCCACAGCGTACAATGAGTGGCCACCCCGAGAGCCATGGACTTGGCCGACACCTGCAACAGATCATACATGGCATCAGAAAGATAAGAAGCACCCATCTCAATTTTGGCTACTTCTGTTCTACCAAGGCCCAGTCATCAGACTCACAGTCAAGAACACACTCGGTCCAACTAAAACAAGCCTGAGCCACCAGACTGCCACACATCACCACCTGGACCGCTAGGGCAGTGACATAAAAATTCTGCTTAAGAAGAGAATCCAACCTATGCTCCTCAGAGACTCTCAAAGCAGAGCCACCCTCAACCGGCACCATATGCCATTTTGCGATGGCCGTAACCACTGTGTCTACCACCATCAGCTACTTCAAGGTATTCCTATCCCCCTCCAGGATGGGATACAGGTGGGCCATAGAGCACGCAAAACAAAAGGGTGGCATCTTCCACTGTGCAAGCACAGTATCCTGATGCATAGAAAAAGAGCTGGAAGCTAAGCGGATCCCCAGAAGCAGGGGGTCCACCACACACGGGGGCTCCTTCGCATCTTCCTCAAAGCACAACAACGAGGGAACCTGACGAATAAGCTCCTGGAGCTCTTCCCGCTGAAAGATGTGCACCACCGACATCCTCGCCAGCTGGCGGGACCCAAAAACTTCCGCCAGTGGCATCCATCCCACCGAGAGGATCCTGGAGGACCACAAAGGGGTCCAGGTCCTCATCAAGTAAAAATTACTTTCCATACAAAAAATCATCGTCCTAAGAGACCCTCAGCCACTTGGACGAAAGAGGAGATGGGGACGAAATTGGCACTGAGGGGGGCTGAACCAGAGTGGATGCAGAGGGAACCCCTCCCCCTCCCATGACCCCTGGGGCGGCTGCAGGACCCCCAGCAGCTTGACGATAAAGATTGCACAAGATTAAAACAAAATTAGGGGAAAACCCCTTGGTGGCCCAATGGCACTCACTGCCAAAGCAGAAGACCTAGCAAAAACCTGCCCATCTCTCAAATACAGGGGGGAAGGTCACCTGAGGCTACAGTCAAAATGGAGGCGCTTCCCACCAAAATCAGAGCAAAGCCCACTGAGAATAACGCCACTGAGACCTGTAGTGGCTGAGAGGCTTGAACCACCCCAGCCGCTAAAGCAGGCAAGCTGGCATCAGCTGTAAGGGAGTTCCCAGCACCATCAGCAGTTAGGGAAACCTTATTTCCCTGACTGTCGGCAGCTGGGGGAACTCTGTGCGGGCAGCAAGGGAAGCCTGGGCTTCCCCTCCATCAGCTGTCGGCATGCAAGGCACTCGTGAAGGGGTTCCATGGATGCCGGCACCCAAAGCCAATGAGGATTCTCCTTTGTGGCGGCCAGCACAACCCGAACTAAAACTCCTAGGAATTACGATAGACAGATGTTGCACAATGCAGCCCCAGATCAACAAAACAACCCAGAAAGCTTTTCTAACCATGAGAAATCTCCGTAAAATCAGAAAATTCTTTGACCAAGCACAATTTAGACTAATCGTCCAATCCCTAGTCTTAGGTCTGCTGGATTATTGCAACTCCCTATATCTTCCTTGTCCAGCCACTATGATAAAACAACTCCAGACCATACAAAACACCGCCCTCAGATTGATCTACTCACTCAAAAAATATGATCACATAACAACTGCCTTCTTAGACTCTCACTGGTTACCCATACAAGCACGAATCCAATTCAAATTCCACTGCCTGATATTCAAAGCATTACACGGCTCTTCCCCCTCCTATCTAAACAACCGCTTAAACCAAATCTCCACCTCAAGACACAGAAGAACCTCGAACCCTTTCGCCTTCCCCCCACTCAAAGGCACACAACGCAAGAAAATGTTTGACAACCTTCTGGCAACACAAGCAGCAAAAATCAACCATTCCATCTCCAATCTTATGACAATATCAGACAACTTCAAAACATTCAGAAAAGAAATCAAAACCCTGCTTTTCAAAAAATTCATCCAAATATCTTAACCCCTCCTCTTTTACCTCCAGAAGATTCACCTACCTTCAGATAACCTTCCCCCAAATTACCCACCTTAACACCTTCCAATTAAACAAATACCATCAATAGATTGTAACCTACCCTCTCTAACTGCATTCATATGTATTTTTCATACAGTTCTTCACTGTCAGTTTAATTTCCATCCTATAAGTTCACATAGAATTTTTCTTTTTTCAACCATCTTTATTTTCTCTTCTTTATTAATTTCCAGGTACTTTAGTTAGATTGTGAGCCTTCGGGACAGTAAGGGAATTTTTTAAGTACCTTCTTACTTCTCATTTATAATCTTAATGTATATTTTCTTCAAACCGCTTAGAACCTAACGGATGTAGCGGTATATAAGAAATAAATTACATTACATTACAGGCCAGCCGCATTGACCTAATGTCTGGAGAACTTTTTCTCTTTTAAAAGTGCTCATTGCGCAATACGCGACCTAGCTAAAAGAAAAAGTGCCTTTTAACAATAAAAATCAATAACAATGAACTGAAGGCTCCCTTCAAACCAGTACTGCCTCAGGATTTTTTTTTTCTGTCAGAACCAACTCCACTGGCTCTCTAAGCCATATGCCTTGCCAGTATCGGTGGCTTACAGCTGAGGCACCTCTATAAGTTTTGGGGATGTGGAGGAAATGGGGGGAGGGCTAAACTAGTGACCTGTCAAGTGCAACAGTCCTCAAGGTCGAATAGACCCCTGAAAGGGTCCCCCCAAGCTCAGTACGGCACCAGACAGGGACAAGAAGGCCTCTAAACAAATTCCAACAGCCCTACACTAACCAAGGGAAGACTGAAAACAGTTTACCTCACCTACTGAGAGACTGAGAACAGACTTTATTTTGGAGGGAAGCACAGCTATTGTATTACAGACAAATGTTTTGTCTCAGTCTCCACCTGCCAGTCATGGTGAGCTATTACCTATCAGTGAACTGTACCGGTCTGGAGAGATGCTAAAGAAAAGATAATTTAACTACAAATGTATAATGAATGTGACTTTTGGGCAGACTGGAAGGACCGTTCAGCTCTTTATCTGCTGTCATTTACTATGTTCTTATCCTAACCATAGACTGTTCATTGCTGGGGTGGAAAATATACACAAACTTGAGTGTACAGATAGTCAGCAAGCATCATTTCTCCCATTTTAGATCAGTGTGAGGATCCAGGCATTGTGCAGCAGCTCATAAATTCCTACCAGGTCCTGCTTTTTACGCTCTTTGCAGTGCTGGCTTCCACTGCTGTCATCTTTCTAGGTAAGGGCTCAGCAACAGCTTCAGTTATTTGCAATGAAGTGACCGGTTCAGGAAACTTTTTAGCTAATTTACAGAGTGTGAAATTGGGTTCCAAGAAAGCTTTGGTTATGGTTTGCAAACTCATCAGAGGTGCAATCTCCAGCTCCTTGAAGTGACTGCATAATGGAAACGATGAATCTTAGACATTCTGCTAAGTGGTATAAATGAATATCTGAACTTATGAATAAAAAAACCAAAAACGCTCTAGAGATATTTGGAGCATTGAGATTAAGCAATATATTTCTGCATCTCAATGGCCACGTATTTGGTCTTGGAGGATGAGGTGTACAGCATCAGCATCTATGAAACAAACTTTGTTCTTTTTGCTACATCGTTCTTTCTGGACCCCAGTTAGATTGAATAAGTTAGATAATTCTATATCTAATAGGTGCTGGCACTGTCACCTTGACATAGGAACATTGAATCATCTTCTGTTTTATTGCCCGAAAATTCTGATATTTTGGAGATCAATTTGGGGACATATTAATAATATTTTAGAATCAGAGATTCCTTTAACGTTTGAAGTTGTAATTTGTGGTACCATCTTGCATATCAAAGATCCCCTAGACAAATATAAAAGACATCTTATGATAAATACAGCTATACAATTGATTATAAGGAACTGGGATCGTCTCAACTTTACATTCTGGTGGGCTAGTTTATGTCTAAGCTATAAATATGAGAAAATGAACGCTGATTTGTTAGGGAATATTATAAACTTTTAATTTTATATTTTTTTTCAAGCTGAAAATAATGCTTTAATGGCAACCATGTAAACCGGACCCCAGTGCTAACAAACTGGGTAATACAATAACCCAATTACATTTATCCATTGAATATATTGGGGCATGCTAGGGAGGTAAAATTCTTTTTTAAAAAAAATTCTTTATTAATTTTATCTCTTACATCAAGTGCATAAATAATTGACATATTGTATACATCACTTGAATTTCTTATCATTTCAACTTTAATACATAAGATTTAATCCCTTCCTTCCCACCCTGTATCCATTCAAATATAGCATATAAAAATTCTTGTCCAATGAACTAAAATTTAATCAAATTCAGACATCCTTCCCCTCACCCTCCAACCACACTTGTACTTATAATGGAAAAATGGTATCTATTCATTGCAATTGGCCCCCAGATCTCTTTAAATTTATCATAATTTCCTTTTTATATCACAATTGTTCTTTCCATTTTATAAATTTAACACGAGTTCCACCAGAAACAATAGCTGAGTCTACTTCAATTCTTCCAATTAGATGTGATATGTTGAATGGCGACCCCTGTCATAATCAATAAAAGCTTGTTATTTTTTGATGAAATTTGGCTCTATGTCCTCATTGACGTACAAAATAGAATTGTATCATAAGATAGAGCCACAGGATTCTCCAATAAACAATTTATTTGGCTCCAAATAGATTTTCAAAAGGCTAAAATAAAGGGACAATAGAATAATAAATACCAGCATCTATTAGACTTAGAGCTATTCAACTTTTGTAATCTAACTGGGGTCCAAAAAGCTCTATGTAAGAGAAAAAACCAAGTTTGTCTCATAGACACTGTAGATCTCATCCTCCAAGACCAAGTTCGTGGCCATTGAGACGCAGTAATTTGATGCTTAATTTCAATCCTCCAAATGTCTCTAAGACCATTTTTAGGCTTCTTTTTTACTAATCCATTTATCGATTTATACCACTGTGTGGCCTGGTGCCCCAGGAAGTCTACCTGAAAGCATAAGAACTCCAAACTATATTGATTATTAAGAGTTTTCCATTCAGGGAATCCAGCCTGAATGGCTTGCTTCAGTTGCATCCATCTAAAACTTTGCGATTTATTAAGGCTATATTTACAGACCTTTTTAAATTTATTATAATACCCTTTTTGAGTAGTAATTATGCTTTCCATTTTATAAATGTGACACAACGAATTCCACCAGAAGGTATAATTTAATCTCCTGCAGTTTTTCCAATTACTTGTGATATTTTGAATGGTGACCCCTGTCATAATCAATAAGTTTATTGTTGTTTGATGAAATCTGACTCCTTGTTCTCATTGATGTATCAAATAGAATCGTATCATATGATAATGCTACATGATTCTCTAATAAACAATTAATTTGGGACCAAATTGATTTCCAAAAGGCCATGATAAAGGGACAATAGAATAATAAATGATCTAGGGGCCATTGACAACTTATTGTAATGAATAGACACCATTTTCCAGTGAAAGTATATTTGCAAATGGGGGGAGGAGGGTGGTTTATAGTTTACTGTGGGTTTAATCAAAAGAAAAATATTTATATTGTATATTTTTGATTAAATGTTAAAGGAAAGGGGGGGGTGGAAAGGGAAAAAATTTATATATTTGATGTTATATTAGAAAGAAATTCAAGGGATGTATTTAATATGAAATGTTTTATTATTTGTACACTTGATGTAAGATTAAAAATGAATAAAGAATTTTTTTTAAAAAAAGGCCATATTTACATTGCAACTGTGAAAAGTCAAGCAGTTTATCATTAGAAATAACATCATCCAAAATGTGTATCCCTGCAATCATCCAATGCTTCCAGATGACCTTATATCTGCCAATTTGTTGGGGTTTGGTTTTTTTTTTCCAATTCTTTATTCATTTTTTCATCTTACACGAAGTGGACAATATTACATCAGTTAATTCCTATGCATCACTTAGAAATTATTTCTTATGAGGGGCGTGGCTTGGCGCGCGCAAAACATGGACGTGTGATCGCGTCGCTCCATTTATCCAGGCAGCGGTTTTTGAAGATAAAAATACCTTTTTGCCATAAATATAAGTTTTGGTGGGTTCGTGTGCCGTGCAGAGATGGCCAGTACACGGCAAGGGAAAATTGATGTGGCTTTTGCGACATCTGGCACGGCGAAGCATCTCAAACAGGATCGTGTTACAGCTTCTAATGCCCCACTTCCGGACGACGAGGAAATTGAAAAAAAAGATATAATGGCTGAGCTTAAAAAGATTTCACGGCTGATACAGAAAAATGCGGAAAGCATACAAGAGGTGAAGGAAGAAGTTTTAAACACAAATAGACAGCTGGAGATAGTTAAGTCAAAGAATGACCGTTTTAGAATCCAGAGTAGAGCAGTTACAAATAACTGCAGTTCAGTCTAAAGAGGATACTAAAATCATCAAGGAACTACAAAAACAGCTGGTGGACTATGAAAACCGTGGGAGGAGGAAAAATGTAAAAATCATTGGGCTAGCAGAAAATTTGGAGGGGGGAAATCCAATTCAGTTCTTGGAGAATTTGCTGCCAAAGTTATTGCAACTGAATTCTAAGTACCCCCTAGAGATTGAACGAGCACATAGGATTCCTTTTCAACGGTCTGCTAACAACTCTAAGCCCAGACCTCTTATTTTCAAGCTCTTGCGGTTTCAACAAGCCTTTGAAATATTAAGCTTAGCAAAGGCGGATAAAAACTTAAATTATAAAGGCTGTAAGCTTTTATTCTTGCCGGATTTTGCAAAGAGCACTGTGGCTTTAAGGCAGCAATTTCTTCAACTTAGACCTCAGTTAAAGGAAAAAGGATACAAATATGGTTTATACTATCCTGCAAAAATGAGAATATCCACTGGGAATAAATCTCTTTATTTCGAGGATCCGGAAAAGCTGAGGGATTTCTTGGCCACTTCAGAACCAATGTCTATATAAAGGTTTTTCAAGAAAAGAAGAGGAAGGACAGGATTAATGCTGCATCATTATTGTATTTTTGTTATGTCCAAGGGAGTTATTATTTGTTTTCAAAGATGTTATAGGAATTGATTTTGTTTATTTATTATTCTTTCTTTGTTCTTTCCTTTGAGTATGTGATATGTTATGTTGGTGTTGGTGGTGTCATGAATGTTGTATGTTATTTGGTTTATGAGCTATGTTTAGGTATTATTAATTGGAGATACAAGATTACAATGAAATATAGATAAATATGATTTTGAATTTTAATTATTTTCTATATGATAATCTAGACATATGAGATTTAATTATATTGATTTTGATTCCGGTTATATGTATGATATATCAGTTGTGCTTGGAATTGGGAGGTATCATTGATAATTTCCTTAGTAATTATAAGTCTAAGGTTAATTGTTGCTGTTCTAAATAATTGATTTTGGAGTATGGAAGTTATGAAATTTTAATTTGACTTTGCAATTAAAATATTGTTTCTGTATTGCTTGAAAGTATGAGAAGTATTTGGATATGAGAGTTGATATGAAATATATATATAATTTTTCATTTTAATGGATTTGCTGAGGGTTTTTAAGGATTTATTTAGAATTAAATATGGCAGGGATGGTGAGTATTAGATTTAAAAAAAAAGGCTTTTAAGCAAATTATATAGAATATATATTATAAGGATATTTAAAATTTTGCTGTTAAAAGATAAATATAACTTGAATTGGGACAAATATTAGTATTTGGGGGTATTAACTTATTCTATGAGTTTATAGTTTGATTTATATAGGTACATGAATTTGATTTATATTATGGTTATTTATCTCATGAATTATATGATTTGAGGTATGGATATTTATGGCATTAATGAAATGATTTATATTTTCATTTATATTAAAAGATGAAGTGGTTTATACGTTGCCTGGGGGGAGTGTATGGGTTACTTATCCTATGCGTGTTACAAGTTCTTCCATTTGTAGGGTGGGTTTGGGAGGGCTGGGGGATGGGGGGTTTCTATAATATGGATAAAGATGGTTTTAGGGAATAAAGGGATTGGATATTTAACTTATTTATTATTAGATTTCATGAAGGTGTTGGTGTCTAGTCATTTCAAATTGATCAAATATGCATATTATTATTGGTATATACATATATTTAGATGTTAATTAAGTTTTTTTCATTAAACGTCAATGGCCTTAATCATATGATTAAGAAAAAGAAAATGTTAGATTTCCTTAAAAAGCAAAATGCTGATGTTTATTTCATTCAAGAGACGCACTTGTCAATTATAGAATCTAGGAAGCAGGAAGGGGGCTGGATTTCTGAAAGTTTTTTTGCTCCAGCAATTGGAAAAAAAGCAGGGGTTGCTATTTTAATAAGTAAAAAATGTTCAGGATTTTCAAATGATTGCTTCGGACTCCTTAGGAAGATGGGTACATGTCAAAATGAGCATGGGAAATAATACCCTTGATTTGTTCAATGTTTACGCTCCAAATACGAATCAAATGGAGTTTTTTAAAAATTTACAACAATTATTACTCCCACTGGCTGCTTCTAATTTAGTAGTGGCTGGAGATTTCAATGCTGTAATGGACCCAATAGTAGATAAGAGTCCAAGTAGGATTAAGAAATCATTAGGTTTAGATAATTTGGTTCAATCTTGTGATTTGATAGATATTTGACGTATTCTTCATTTTAATGATCGGGAATTTTCTTTTTGTTCACAGGTTCATAACTCTTTTTCAAGAATTGATTATATTTTTGTTTCCAATAAAATAGCTCAGAAGGTGATAAAAGCCATCATAGATCCTATTATTTTATCTGATCATGGTGGTGTTTGGATTGAATTATAAGTGGATGAGTGTGATAATGCTAAGCCGATTTGGAGGTTTGATAATACTTTGATTGCAGACTCAAAATTCCTTGAAGATTTTTAATTAAAAATAACTGCATTTTTTCAAATCAATACCTCTGATGATATTAATATTGAAGTGTTATGGGATGCATTTAAAGCAACCATGAGAGGACATATTTCTTATTCGGCATATATTAGAAAACAACTTAAAAAGCAATTTTATGATTTGGAAAAAGAAATTAAGATTTTGGAAAATAAATTAATTAGCAGATGGGATCAGAGTACATTACAAATTTTATTAAAAGCTAAAGGCAAATATAATGAATTATCTTCAAAATTTGTAAGAAATGATTTGTTTTATCAGCAAGCTCAGTATTATGGAAATTCAAATAAGGCAGGGAAGTTATTAGCAAATTATCTGAAAGAAAAAAAAATTATTGTAATAAAAGATAATAAAGGTGAAGTACATACTAAAAATGAGAATATTTTACAACATTTTCTTAATTATTATAAAGACCTATATTCTTCTGAGACTTATAGAAACAAAGAACATGATAGTTTGGAATTTCTAAATTTAATTATTGGACCAAAAATTCCTGAGCATATAAAAGGAAGTTTAGAAGAACCTATAAATCTAAAAGAATTAGAAATAGCATTGAATCTCTTAGAGCTGGATCCGTTCCAGGTGGTGATGGTTATACTGTAGAATTCTATAAGTCATTTCAAATTACCCTTTTACCATATTTGTTAAATTTATATCAATATCAGCTGACTAAAGGTTGTATTTCAGGTACTATGGCAGATTCCTTAATTATTGTTTTGCCAAAACCAAACAGAGATCCCACTTTGGTTTCAAACTAAAGGCCTATTTCATTAATAGATGGGAAAATTATTGCCAAAATATTGGCTTTAAGATTGGCAAAAGCTCTCCCTTTTATTATTGATACTCACCAAACAGGATTTGTTGCAAGGAGACATTCTTCTCACAATACTAGATTGGCTTTTCATACTTTAAATTTAACAAAGAAGGTTAATGATCCGACTTTCTTGGTTTCTCTAGATGCAGAAAAGGCCTTTGATAGGGTTGAGTGGAATTTTATATATCAAGCATTGGAGTGGTTTGGGATGGGTTCTGGATTCATTCAAATGATTCAGACGCTGTATAACTCTCCTGGTGCAAGATTATACATTAATAATAGTTTATCGGATCGGTTTCACTTGCAGAGGGGGGTTAGACAGGGTTGTCCCTTGTCTCCTTTGCTTTTTGATTTGTTTTACAACCCTTGTTAATTGCTATTAATCAAGCGAAGGGGATACATGGCATTCCTTATTCGAATTGGGAATATAAACTCTCTGCTTATGCAGATGATATTCTGCTTTATTTGAGGAATCCGGAAACCACCATTCCATGCTTACTTGAATTGATTGAGAAATTTGGAAAGTTTTCAGGATATAAGATTAATTGGAGTAAATCTGAAGTCCTTCCGCTTAATGTTCACAGTGCCAAAAGTTTATTTGATTCATTTTCTTTTGTTTGGAAAGATGATGGTTTAAAATATTTAGGCATTATTATTAAAAATAATGTTGAGGATACGGTGAGGGAGAATGAGAAGCTTTTGTTAAAAAAAGTAACAGAAATGTGTGAGAAGTGGAATCTATTGCATTTATCATGGTGGGGGAGAGTTCAAACTGTTAAAATGATGATTCTACCTGTGTTTTGTTATCAAATGAGTATGATACCAGTTTTTTTTCAGGGGTCCTTTTATAAAAAGTTAAATGGTATTCTTACGAAATTTGTTTGGTTGGGTAAAAGGCCAAGAATTGCTTTAGTATCACTACAAAAATCAATTGTGGAGGGAGGGGTAAATTTTCCAAATTTTTATAGGTATCATCAAGCCTATATTCTACGTCAGGGTATGTATTGGATCCTCCCAGAGCTCATGGAGAATGTCCTAAAATGGTTATATTTAGAATGGCGACTCCTGTTTCCTTTACATCTGGTTCACTTGATTAGCATAAAGATACCTAGGAAATATAAAGAGAATAGGATTTTAATTGATACTTGGAAAACTTTACGGTATGTTAGTAACTTATCACCTATTCCAATTTCTAAATCATTACATCAATCTATTTGGGTAAACTCCAAGATCAAAATTGGCGGATTTCAAATTGTCTGGAAGCATTGGATAATTGGTGGTATTCGAACTTTGTATGATGTTATTTCAAATGGTTCACTGCTTAGTTTTTCACAATTGCAACATAAATATGGTTTAGATAAGACACAAAGATTTAAGTGGTTGCAATTGAAGCAGGCTATTCAGGAGGGGTTCCCTGAATGGAAAAATCTTAATAATCAGTTTAGTTTGGAATCCCTATGCTTTCAGGCGGATTTCTTGGGACACCAAGCCGCACAGTGGTACAAATTGTTATATGGGTATTTGAATAAAAAACAGAAAACTGGGCTTAGGGGCATTTGGAACATTGAGATTAAGCATCAAATTTCTGCATCTCAATGGCCACGAATTTGGTCTTGGAGAATTAGATCTACAATGTCGGCATCTATGAGACAAACTTGGTTTTTCTTGCTGCATAGAGCTTTTTGGACCCCAGTACGTTTACAAAAATTTGATAGTTCAAAGTCTAATAGATGTTGGCATTGTAATAAGGAAGCAAGCAAGGACTTTAGATCATTTAATTTATTTGTTCCTGTATTAATGTATTCTGAAAGTTAATTTGGCCCCAAATTAATTCTTTATTAGAGAATTTTGTTGCTTTATCATATGATACAATTTTATTCGGAACTTCAATGAGATATAAAAGTCAAATTTCAGCATCTAATAGTAAATTGTTATTAATATTGACAGGAGTTGCCATTCAGCATATTACTAGAAACTGGAAGGATTATTATACAAGACTCAATTATACCTTCTGGTGGAATTCTGTATGTCATATATACAAGATGGAAAGAGTCATTGCTATACAAAAGGGAAATTATAATAATTTTAAAAAGATTTGGGGGCCATTGATTGTATATTCAAATGATTAGACACCTTTATGGTTTAGAAGTATTATAAGAAAAGGGGGGTATATATATATGTTTTGTTTGAGTACATTATTGATTTGGGAAGGGATGGGAGGAGGGAGGGGGATTTTAATGTACTTAAGACAGTATTGGTCAGGATTTTAAGTGAGTTATGTGAATTATATGTTATAACATTGTACACTTGTTGAAAGAATGGAAAATGAATAAAGATTTAAAAAAAAAAAATTATTTCTTATTATTTCAATACATATTTTAAATCCCTCCCTTTCCACAAATAATGTAAACCAAACATATACATGTAATAAGTTCAAAATAATAATAAACTAATAATGTAGCAATATATCCCCCCTTCCCCATTATTCTAATTATACTTTTATCTGCCAATTTGAATCTTGGAGTTTAGCCAGATAGTCTGATTTGTTGATTTATGTATTGGAACAGGTGTTAAATTACTAATATATCTTAATGTTTTCCATGTATCCATTAATATTAATAAAAACTTTAAATTAATATGGGCCCCATTGACGTCTTTTGTAGAATTATTATAACTAAGATTTTTGTTGTTAGAAAATGCACATCCAGGGAGGGGGGATGGGAGGAATATAAGGTCATTCAGAAAATATAAGGGCATTCAGAAAAGTTGAAAGGAGACAATTTCAAAACGAATACTAGGAAGTTCTTCTTCACTCAGAGGGTGGTGGACACCTGGAATGCGCTCCCAGAGGAGGTGATAGGACAGAGTACAATATTGGGTTTCAAAAAGGGATTGGATGACTTCCTGAAGGTGCAGGGGATTGAAGGATACAGATAGAGGGTAACTATACAGGACACTAAATGAATAGGGAATACACGATTTAGGTAAAGGACATGGGGGCCGCCGCGGGAGCGGACTGCTGGGCACGATGGACCCCTGGTCTGACCCAGCAGAGGCAATGCTTATGTTCTTATAATTATTTATACAGATGGTAATAGGGGGGAAGGGGGATATTTTTGAGGTTGATAAATAAGTCTGATTGATTATATATGTGTAATTTAGGTTTAAATATATATAATGTATTTCTGAAACTATAAAATTTTACTTACTTTGGTGATAAAATTAGGTTGTGTGGGGGAGGGTAATGATCTGTATGAATCTTTTAAATTTTAATGGATGTCTAGTGTTAAATGTTTAATCTATTCTGTTTCCACTTATTGAAAATGTTTTAAAATGAATAAAGATTATATATAAAAAAAAGAAATTCAGCTCCAGTATGTCTTGCACTTTCTGCTTCTCACTATCCCCCCCTCTTTTTTTTTTAAAGGGAAAACTTTTCCAGCACACACCTCTGATACTCACACATTAGGCAGAATTTTACAGAGTCTATGGAAGAGCTGTTTTGTTCTAAACCAAACCCTTTATGTTGCTTCTTTCCACAGCCTACTCTGCACTTCAGAATCGGCTGCAAACTGCCCCTGTGGTTTATATTCCAACAGCACCAGCAGGTGGGTGACAAGATCATGTATAGAGATGCTTAATTTACTTTACCAAAGCTAGATATTGCTAATATTTTCAGAATCTCTTTGTATTTAGCTCATGCCTTTTCAGCAGTAAAACAATCATCCTGCCTGACCAGTTCAGAGGTAAGAGTTGTCTTCCTACCAGCAGATGGAGACAAAGGACCACTTTTCCAGTAGCTATAGCCACTCCAATCATTGTGTTTTGCATCTTCAAAATAGGCATGTAACTTATTGGATCTAAAGGCAGTGGTCTGAGGAGAGAGGGAAGGGTTGGTGGAATTCCATTTACTGTTGCTCCCTAATAAGGTGAATAGGACAGAAGGGTATTTTAAATCAGGGGTGTCAAAGTCCCTCCTCGAGGGCCGCAATCCAGTCGGGTTTTCAGGATTTCCCCAATGAATATGCATGAGATCTATTAGAATACAATGAAAGCAGTGCATGCAAATAGATCTCATGCATATTCATTGGGGAAATCCTGTAAACCCGACTGGATTGCAGCCCTCGAGGAGGGACTTTGACATCCCCTGTTTTAAATCAAACATCTATGGCTTTCATTTCTGAATGGAGACGTGATCCTTCAGTGTGCCTTAAGAGGCTCAAAGATGACTTCTCTTTCTGTTTAATAGGTACTATCAGTTCAAGCCCTACAACTTTCAAAGGTTATGATAGTGGTGGTAATTGTGTCACACAAGACCACCTGTACCTAGGTGACAGGCTCAGTGAGGCTAACTTGTAGCAGCATGGGGGTGGAAATGTTATCAGATCAAGCATACTGAGGTTCCAGGCTGGATGATAAATGCCTTCACAATGCTTGGACGAACTTACTTTGATATCAGTTTGGATTTGGCTACACCTTTTCAGCTGTAACTCATGGTGACTTAAATTTACTTATACAGGGTGCCCACAAAAACACTCCTTGATTTTAAATGGTTACAAAATCAAAACTTAGTAGAATGTTTATAAATAAGATGACAAGTCCCAAAAAGAACAGTTAGCAAGATCTTACACAATCGCTTGCACTTTCACCCTTATAAGCTGCAATTGGTGCAGAAGTTATAACCTTCAGCCAATACAATGCGACAAAATGACCAGATGTTCCTCAAGTACCCCCCCCCCTCCACCCCGAGATCACCGGACATTACTGTTTGTGACTTTTTCCTTTGGGGGGGTATGTGAAAGACAGAGTGTACGTACCTCCACTACCCGCTATGGCTGATCTGCAGGAATGCATCACTGAATCTATAAATGTGATCACGCCAGATATGCTTTGGAGAGTCTTGTCCAAGCTCGAGTAACAAGTGGGGTGCACATCAAGTGTATGTAATCAACAGATACCATATGAAACCTTGAGTTGATGAAACTGTAGCCTCAAAGGTGAAAGAACATTCCAATAAATTTTGGTTTTGTAACCATTTAAACTCAAGGAATGTTTTGGTGGGCACCCTATATTATGTATTTACCTGTTCCTAGAAACTCACAATCTAAATTTGTGGTCACAAGAGGCTGCAGTGGGATTTGAACCGGGCTCCCTGGTGCTTATCTTATAGCACTAACCATTAGGCTACTTTTCCACAATGAGTTAAGTTTTTATGACAGCAGAGCAGGTGTGCAGATTAATACACAAGTCCAGCTACTTCTCTCCCACAGGATCTGAAGGCAGCAACAAAGCGGTGCCTAAGGTGAGGACAGACAAGACTATTGTAAAGGCCCTGTTAATGTTGTCCCCACCTCTCAAGACTTAAGGAAGTACCTTCTAGTCCCATGAGAGGTAAGGGAGGTAAGTGTGCATCAATTCCAAATGTGCAAATTTTTTAAGAGAAGTTAGCTTATAGACTTCTGATCTGAACAATCTATTTCTGATAGCTGATTTGATCTCTCTCTTCACTATTCTCCATTTCCAGACCAGTGTGGCAACTCCCCCCAACCAGCTCTAGCTCCCCCTTCTCTCACCCCTAACATCAGCAGCTCCCCCTTCATCATCCTCCATTTCCACTCCAGTGTGGTACCTCTCTCTTTTTTTTTTTTTTTTTTAAACATATCTTTATTAGTGCAACAGTATAATCACAAGAACCACTAAAAGGTACAGATATAGTAACAATATAGGAAAGCAGTCAACTATACAGGTTTCCACTCAGATGCCAGACCAAAAAGAAATAAAACAGGACTAGCAAATAAGCAAAAATATAATCATTAAAAACCAATTCATTATGTCACATTTATAAAATATAAAGCATAATTGCTATACAAAGAGATAATTATAATAAATTTATAAAGATCTGGGGGCCATTGACAGCTTACTGTAATGAATGGATGCCGTTATATAAATGTTTTTTTTGTTTGTTTATATATTTTTTTAATTTGAATTTAATACATTTACAATATCATGAAGATATCAAGGAAAAAAAGGTTTCCATACAAATTTTCAATACAACAAACAATGCAAAAAACAATCCTTTACAAGCCCACTAAGAGGGGAAACATGTTGCTTATTTATCAACTAAATTTTAAAAGGAAAACAAAGAAATGGGTTGAATTCCAATGAACCCAAATCATTCCCTACTATATTTGAAAAACAGACAGGCATCCTTGAGGATGGACCCCTGACGTCATCGGGTCCGTCTTCTGTGCCTCGGGCTTTTGCCTTAAATTGCGGTCTGCTGCCACAGAGCCCCTTGGAGCAGGATACCAGGTCGTATAAGCTAATTGATTATGGGGAAAAGGAAAGTTAAATCTAAGAGTTCGACACCTGTTGTCTCAGGTCTTATGGATAAACATTTGACTTTTTCCTTAGATTCTCCAGCACAAAATGTATCTGATTTGAATTCTCCCATAGCCGGAGCATCGATGAGTCCTCTACAAAGGACATCCCCCTTCATCCAATATCAGGTATAAGTGGGAATATAACCCCCACTAGTTCCACAGGTCTTGTGGTATCATCCACTTCAACAAGTAAATCACTTGAGTTTACTAGTGTAGTGGATGACCAACCACTAGCTGTGGAAAAACAGGATATCACTTTAAAGGAACTTTGGTTAGGTATTTCTAGAGTTGAGGGGTTTCTCAGAGAATCAACGAAACAAACATCTGATTTCTCACAGTCTGTGGTTCAAAAGTTTGAGAATGTGGACGCAAATTTAAATTGTTTGGAAATTAGATTAGGTGTGATTGAAACGCAAAGTAACACATTGCAAGCTGTTTCACTATCTGCTGTAAAAGATTCTACGTCATTGCATTTAAAAATGGAAATGTTAGAAAATATGCACAGGGGAAAGAATCTCCGCTTGGTTAATTTCCCTGTGACTCATTTGTTATTACCAGAAATATTGTTAAGTATTTTAAGGAAATACTGGGATTACCCAATGCGGATAGTTTTCCAATAAATAATTGTTATTATATTCCCCAGAAGAAAAAGGAAACTGTATAGGATGTGAACCATCTGGTAACAGATGATGTTAACTTGACAGTTTTTTGAAGATTCTCAAGATGTTATTCAGACTCGGTCCACAATGATTCTAACATGTTTGAGTGAGACAGATAAAATGCTGTTAATGAAACTTTATTTTTTAAAAATAGACTGACCAAGTTCTGTGGGGATTTGGTTAGTATATTTCCAGATGTTTCAAGAGCTACTCAGTTTAGAAGAAAAGAATTTCTGAAATTGAAAAATAGAATACTAGCACTTGAAGCATCATTCTATTTAAAGTTTCCTTGTAAATGCTTGGTTAAGATACAAGATACTGAATTCGTTTTTTGGGATCCCATTCAACTGCAACAATTTTTAAATATATGCCACTTGTTATGACTGGGCCAAAGTAAAAAGGGGATAATACTCGAATCTGGATTAGTCTGGCAGGATTCAAAGTAAAGAATGAACAGGAAGAATAAATTTCAACTTGAATTCCACCGTCAACCTTTACATCACAAAGTCAAATCAAGCAATCTTTGCAAGACACTAAGCCCTCTAGGAAAAGCAAAGTTGCTTACCTGTAGACATCAGGGGAATGCAGCCACACTTGCCCGCCATTCCCTCATCTCCGCTGCTTCTATTGCTAGAGACATAACTGACAGGAGAAGGGGAGGGGTCTCGAGGACTTAAAGCTTATTATAGCTAGGGCGAGCAGACACAAGTCAAGAGATTTCCCCAACAAGTGTGGCTACATTCCCCTGCTGTCTACAGCTAATAGCTGAAACTTGTTACACCATTTACAATGAACAGGCATGAACTAAAGCTGAATAAGCCATCTATAAAATGATCTGAATGCTCAGTGAGAAATTAACCTAGGCCAGGGGTAGGCAATTCCGGTCCTCGAGACCACAATAAATATGCATGAGATAATTTGCATCTCAAGGAGGTAGTGCATGCAAATCCATCTCATACATAATTCATTGTGGATATCCTGAAAACCTGATCTGGCTCTCGAGGACCATAATTGCCTACCCCTGACCTAGGCTGCTGCAATTCTGATGTTAGTAAGTGATCTGAATTAAAGAATCTGACCTAAGCACACACTATCCCCTCCCTTTCAGGTTACAGCTCCTATTCAACTCCAGTGTGCTTCAACTCACGTGGACGCCTGCAGAACTGGCTATAGAGTTGAAGGTAACTGCTGGCAAAAGAGGATACATATGAAAGCTTCAATAAAAGTTCTGCCGGTGGGGTGGAAGGGAGGGTTCTTTGTAGGGGTATTTTTCTTATCGTTGAGTCTGGGTCATAAGAGCCAAGTTCTGGACTCTCTATTATCCTTTTGTACAGCAATAGGCGAAGACTGTTTCAGCTGTACATCAAAATGGAAAATTTTGTACCTGTTCTGTATATTTTCCGATTGATACTTTGAATAAACAGTTACAAAGAATAAAGAAAAGTCCTGCTGGTTCTTAGACAATGGAGGGTAACTCAACTTCCCGTGTACCTGCTTTTCTACAAGCTCAACCCAACTGTATTCCCCAACCAACCCATATTAGTAACAGAAAACTGCAACTGCCTAGCTCTACAAGATACAACCTTCCTTTGTATTATGCAGAAATATGTACAGGCTGCAGTCCTTCCCTTACTAAGGCATTTCACACTCAAATACTAAATAGTGTCTCCACAGCAGTGCTACAGATAAAAAAAAAAGTATGACATAGGCTTGTGAGCTTTTGTATCCAAAATTTATTAGATAGGTAAGACTACAGGAACAGTATGTGAAAAGCAAAAGTCCTTGTCAGCATGGGATACTGAAAACATTAAACTTCAGGACCACCATCATCACATGCTCTGGGGCAAACTGTGCAGTAGTCCTACCCATCCCTCCACAGTACACACACAGGCTGGGCTTAGTGCTGCTTCCGTCTGAAGGAACATCCTATAACAGAAAGATGATATTCATTTAGCACAACTAAAGAAGCCACCAGTACACCAATTATCACTTAAGAGCCACATCCAACCTGAAAGTGAATGGAGAAACTAGGGACTATATACCCCTCTGTTTTACAAAATCTTGTTTATGCTTACAGGATTGCATTATGGGGAAAATTCTGTATGACGCCAGTTTCTGCAACTGCCTTAAGAAATGGCTGAGAATTGCATCTGCCCTAACCCCACCGATTCTCTAACCAGTGCCCATGTCACAGGCACCAATTAGAGAACCGCGTTGCCGCTGAGTTGATCGCAGCAAGGGAATCCCTGCAGCAATCAATTGAGCAGCAGACATCCCCCCCCAACACTGTCCGTGGCAGGAGGGATGACTAATTCCTCCTGCTGCCATCTCCAAACCCCCCACCCAACACTGGCCGCTGCAGGAGAGATGCCCGATTTCTCCTGCCGCCACCCCTGGCCCCATCGAAGTCTGCTGCACATTTTTGTGGATATCTTTTGTTTCATGAGTAAATCAAGGAAATTTTTATTTTGTTGACTTGCAATTACATCACTTTCTTTTCCAGAGATAAAAAAAAAGATGCGACATCAATATGTGAACATTTCTTAAGAAAGAACTAAATATTTCATGGGGTGTCCTAATTTTTTCACATGACTGTAGTTCACCTCGACAAGCAGGAAGTGACTGAGACAAACTTTTGGCTGTAGTATAAGTGGGCTGTGCAGTCCCCAGTACAGTCTGCTCTCAGTCTCCAGTAAGTGGAGATGGTAAGCCTGTGCAGTCTTTCCTTGGTGCAAGGCTGTTGGATGTTGTTTAAATTGGCCTTCTTGTCCCTGGCTGTGGTGCCAGATTGAGTTTGGGGGACCCTTTCGGGGGTTTATCTGACTCTGGGGGTACCACACTCGACTGGTCGAGTCCCAACCCCCATTTCCCCCACCAACTACCAGCAAGGTATATAGCTTTGAAGCTAGTGGTGGTTTGTTCAAATTAAATTAAAGTTGTGTTGAACAAAAAAAAGTCCTGAGGCAGTGCCGGTCTGAAGAGAAGCCTTCAATTAAGGTTAATTTAGCCTTCAATTGATTTATTGCTAACCGGCACTTTATTTTCCCTTGTAGCAGTTTTTGCAATAAACACGCAAGAAATTTAAAAAGTGCTCACTGTGCTCTAGGCTCGCAGTTGATGCAGCCAGCTTGTGCAAAGTGCACCAGCCGCTGTAAAGGGGAATCCTCTTCGCCTTCGTGTGCCGGTGAGCAGAGTTCCCCTTCACACATGTACCGCTCATCAGCAGTGGGCTTCCCCTACCACCCAGACGGATTTCCACAGCCGCTGAGAATGCTGGGAACTCCCTTTTCGCGACTGCCAGCTTGCCTGTTTAGCAGCTGTGTCTATTCAGACCTCTTTGCCACTGCAGGCCCTGGGAGTTTTTTTGGTGGGTTTTTTGCCGGGAAGCTTATCCATCTTGTCTGCAGCCTCATCTGACCTTTCCCCTGTCTTAGAGAGACAAGAACAGGTTTCTGGTGGGTTTCCTGCCTTGGCAGCGAGTTCTGCTTTGCCGCCATAGGGGTTTGCCCCAGATTTTGTTTTGGCCATGTACAAGGCATACTTGCAGGCAGCTGGGGGTCGTTTCTTCCCCACGGGTCTCTGGTTTTTCAGGGGGGAGGGGAGACTTTTGACTTCCACGTCTACTCTCATTCAGTCCCCCTCAGCGTCGGCGAGGATTTTTTGTTTGGGGATGCGTTTTCTCTTACTGAAGACTTGGACCCCTTTTGGGACCTCCAATATCTTCTCGGGGGAGGACGGGACAGAAGACGCCGTGTGTTTGTTGGAGACACTGGCTGGCAAGGATGTGTTGATAGTTCACATTTTTTAACATGAAGAGCTTCAAGAACTTATTCTTCAGGTTTCATCAGCTTTGTGCTTCGAGGATGACGCTAAATAACCCCTGCGTGACGTAGACCCCCTGCTTCGGGGGATCTGGGCAGCTTCCTGTTCTTTTCCTATGCATCAGGATATTCGGTATGTGGTACACACGCAGTGGAAGTCACCAGACACACCCTTTCGTTTGGCGCAGTCCATGGCTCGGCTTTATCCCATTCCTGATGGGGAAAGGGATATCTTTAAATCTCCTGTGGTGGTTTCTGCTATCACATACAGGCATAAGGTGCTTCATTAATCGACTCTTCATACTAAGCTGCTCTGAGCCAAATGGTTAGAATATCATATATGCATTTTGGAAAGCTATTAAAAACCCATCTGTTCTCAAAATTCTTGTAATCGCTTCAAAGCAGCATACTGATGTGAAACTATTGTTAACTTGTTGATGCCAATATTCTATCTATTGTAGCTCACTGTCAATAGTCAGCCCATCTCTTTTGTAAACCGCATAGAACCGAAAGACTTTTGCGGTATATAAAGAAACATTTATGTTATGTTATTTATGTTTAAGGTGGTTCAGCCTTGAAAGTTTGAGTCTCTTCTTAAGCAAAGTTTTAACGTAGCTGTCTTGGTAGTCTAGGCAGTGATTTGTGACAGTCTGGTGGCCCAGGCTCGTTTCGGTGGTCCAATCGAGTTCTTGACCACGAGTCTGATGACTGGTACTTAGTGGATGAGGAGATGGCTAAGATTGAGCTTGGCACTTCTTATCATCTAGATGCCATGTATGATCTGTTGTGGACTTAGGCCAAGTCTATGACTCTCAAAGTGGCTTCTTGCTGTACGCTGTGGCTCCGAGATTGGTAAGCAGATGCGGCATCTAAGGCTAAGCTTAGTAAATTTCCTTTTTGAGGCTCTCTGGCAAGGATTTGAACATGCTGGTTCAGGCCTTGACTGACTAAGGTGCCCCGTCTTTGCCTGGGGATGTTTGCATGATTTTCCCACCAGGTGCCGTTTTATTTCAGCGCATGCAGTCCTTTCAGGGTGCCCACTGGGGAGGGGTTGTGAATCCTCCAGAGGCCCCTCCGCTGCCCACCCAATGACTTCTTGCGGGCCCTTCCCCTTGTTTGAGCCATTGTGCGAGAGTTTTACCAGGGGTGGGCTGAGATCACAACGGATCAGTGGGTCCTAGTTATATAACTCTGAAGTTTTCCTGGCCCTTGCCAGATTGTTTCATCTCTTCTCATCAGGCAGCTTGGAAGAAGCAGGCTTTTTGTCAGACACTGCAAAGGTTGCTTGACCTTAAAGCGGTGGTCTCAGTACCCCCGCAGGTATTCCGTTTACTTCATGGTGCCCAAGAAAGAGGGGTATTTTTGGATCATTTTGGATCTGAAAGGTGTGAACAGGGCACTCCGGATTCTGTCTTTTCACATGGAGACCCTGAGATCTGTCATTCTGGCGGTCCAGCCCAGGGAGTTTTGACTTCTCTCGATCTAACAAAGGCCTACCTGCATGTTCTGATTCGGGCCTTCCATCAGCATTTCCTTTGCTTTGTGATTTTGGGAAAGCCCTATCAGTTTGGTGCGCTTCCTTTTGGTCTGGCCAAGGCTCCACGGACTTTCACCAAGATTATGGTGGTGGTGGCAGCAGCAGCTTTACACAAGGAGGGCATTCTGGTTCATCCCTATCTGGACTAGTTCATTCGAGCAAAGACCTTTCAGGAGAGCTCCCGGGTTATGACTCAGGTTATGGAGTTCCTGCAATCTCTGGGATGTGTGGTCAACTTGTCCAAAAGCCAGTTGGCTCCATCTCAGCGCTTAGAGTACCTCAGAGTTTTCTTCGATACCTGCCTAGGAAGAGTCTTCCTTCCAGATGCCCAAGTGTGCAAGTTGCAGTCCGAGATTCGCTTCCTGATGGACTTTCGGTGTCCTCGGGTACAGGATTTTCTACATATCTTGGGGTTGATGGCGGCCTCCCTAGACATGGTAAAGGGGGCTCGGGTTCACATGCGCCCACTTCAGTATGCTCTTCGGCAGTGGTTGCCTTAAATGCACGATCTGGCCTCTTTCGTTCCTCTTCAGGGGTTAGTTAGTCACAGTTTTCGCTGGTGGCTAGTCTTAGTCTGGTCTGGTGCAGGGAGTGATTCAGAATCAGCTTCAGTGGCGTCAGTCTCCTTAGTTGGGGAGCTCAATGTCTCAGTTGCTTGGGTCAGGACAGCTGGTCTCTGGAGGCGGCATCCTGGTTGATCAATGTTGTAGAGACCAGAGCCATCCCATTGGCATTGCTAGCGTTCCAGATGTTGCTGAAGGGCAAATTGGTTTGGTTCTCTGAGGTAGCTTATGTCAATCGTCAGGGGGGAACCAAGAGTCGTCTAGTAGCGCAGGAGGCTTCTCTGCTCATGGCTTGGGAAGAAACTCATCTTCTGGACCTCTTGGCTTCCCACATAGCGGGAGTGGAGCATGTCCAGGCGGACATCCATAGTCATCACGTGTTGGATCCCAACGAGTGGTGTCTCAGTTCTGCAGCAGAGTTGATTGTGCAGGCTTGGGCCCAACCAGCCATGGACCTGATGGCCACAAATGTCAATGCCAAAGCGCTGAGGTTCTTCAGTCGGTGCAGAGATTACCAAGCTGAGGGGCTGGATGCTCTGGTGCAGCCTTGGCCGAAGGATGCCGACTATATTTTTCCCCTATGGCCAATGGGCAGAGTCCTCCTTCACACTGCTCATCACATGGGCCATGTGATCCTGGTAGCTCCAGATTGGCCCAGGCACCCGTGGTACACATCTGGTTCATCTCGTGGCAGATCCTTTTCTGCTGCCCCTCTCGCTCAATCTTCTGATGTAGAGTCCCTCCCATTACAATGTTTGATCCGAGTCCCTTTTGTCTTAAGGCTTGGCTCTTGAAAGGGAACATCTAACTAAAAAAGCTTATTCAAATAAGGTGATCTCCACCCTCTTGAGTTCCTGGAGACTTTCCACTCTCGGGCTTACATGCAAGTTTGGCGTTTCTTTGAGTAGTGGTGTTCCATATGTGGTGTGGTTCTCCTTCGTACTTGCCTTACATCTTGGAGTTCTTGCAGGATGGTCTGAACGGGGGACTTGCCTGGTCCTCCCTGTGTTAAGCTTGCGGCTTTGTTTACGTTTCACGGTTTGTTCCATGGTTCGGGTTTGGCCTCTTCTCCAGATGCGATTCAGTTTTTAAGAGCAGCATAATTGTTCCATTCTCCAGTGCAGCCTTCGGTTCCAGCATGGAATCTCATTCTAGTTCTTTCCATGCTCGTGCACCCTCTTTTGAGCCTGTTGGCTCCTGCACATTGAAAGACCTTACTCTTAAGGCTGTCTTCCTTGTTGCCATTACTTCTGCGAGACACATTTCCCAACTGCAGGCCTTTTCGTGTTGTCCTCCCTTCCTGGAGTTCTTTAGGGAGCGATCATATTGCAGCTGGTTCCCTCTTTTCTGCCGAAGGTGGCTTTGTCTTTTTATGTCAACCAGTCCGCGGTCCTCTCCGTCTTGGGTAGTCTGGAGGGCTCTTTGAAGCAGAGACAGTTACACAGTTCAGTGGACCCAGGAGTTCCGGAAATCTGATCTTTTTGTCCTCTTAGCGGGTCCTCAAAAAGGGGGACAGTGCTTCCAAGGTGGCTATCTTGTCGACGTACCTTCTTCAAAAAAAGCCTGTGTTGGAATTTCTCAAAGCTCATTCCACTCGGGGTCAGGCAGCTTCTTGGGCTGAGTCTTCTCGTATCTCCAGCGGATATCTGTAAAGCTGCGGTTTGGTCTTCTCTCCATTCTTTTTTGCGATACTATCTTGTATTCAGACGCATCTGCACACGGTGTTCAGTGAGCGTGTTGTTATGGCTGCCCTTCGGGGGTCCCACCTATGATGGGCACTTCCCAGTTTCTGTGCCAGTCTGGAGGGACAGTAAAGGAGAAATTAGGTTCTTACCTGCTAATTTTTTTTAGTCCCTCCAGACCGGCACAGACCTGCCTGTCGTTTTTATTTGGAGTTTTGCCTAAAGAGTACTTTTTTCCTGTGATGTCTGTCTGGGTTGTTAGGGGAGATTAAAAGAACAGCAGCGTTTGGTTTGTCTAGCGTAGCTGGTGAGCTGTGTGGATGTTTTTGAAGATTCTTATTCTAATCAATATCCAACACTATTTCTCTCTGTTCGCTGCTATTCTCCTGAGAGTGAAATTGCTGTTGCTGTCAAATCTGTTTTTGATAGACAAAACATATTAATGCATAGAAAGGAATCCAAATAAATACAAACAATAATACTACATGGTTTGTACAGCCCATCCACCTTATACATCATTACAACTCCCATAACAAAACCCACAATCCCCATCAAAACCTCAAAAATCCCTTAGTCCCAAAACAAAATAAAGAACCCTTACCAGAAACAATCCCTGGATTCGAGCTGACTCGTACAAAAAACAAACTCCGAAGCACTGGTAGCCCATCTTTTATGACTTACCCAGCTAAGGAAATATAGCTCCAGAATCCCAGCCCCCTGATGAAGTTAATGTTATAGTTCAGTTAATTAGTTTAAATTCTGCTTGGCTATTCGTCAGATTGATTGTATTTGGGACTGCACAGCCTACTTATACGACAGCCAAAAGTTTGTGTCTGTCTCCACCTGCTAGTTGAGGTGAGCAATAACCCATCAGTTTCTATGGCAGTCTGGAGGGACTAAAAAAGAAAATTAGCAGGTTAAGAACCTAATTTCTCCTTAGTAAAGTATTGTAATCCCCCTCCCTCTTTTGTTTATCTCTCTTCACACAATAAGACTTTCAAAAGCAATTTCTCCAGGACAAGTTTCAATTCTTTCAGAACGTTTTATATATGGAAGTTTGTGAGTTTCAAGTAGAAGAACCATACCTTCAGTGAGCCTTGCTTTTCCACCAGTGGGCTGACAAAGCACAGTTGAGCAGCCCACACAAAGAACCACAGTTTGGGCATGGCTAAATACAGTGGTGATTTTATAGCAACCTGAAAAGCAACCAAGAACAAATTAGCAGCTTCTGCACAGCTAACACTGTGCTATTGTGTCCAGTGCCTAAGTTCAAGCAAGGTTAAAACTAGTTTAATGCACCAAAGTAAAAGAGGTGAAAGTTCAGTGGTGAGTACAACTACCCTGCGCCATGCCTTCTCCAAGAGAAGCAAATTAATTACCTAAAAATGTTTGCTGGTATAGGGACACTGTGGATCTTAGATGTTGAGAGATGAAGTACAGTTGAACAGTGATTCTTAAACATGTCCTTGGGAACCCCCAGCTAATTGGGTTTTCTAAACTAATCTTCCATTTTTGAGTCGCACATACCTATGCAGGCTCAAGGCGACGGATCTAAGAGAAGGGAAAGTAGAGGGGGAAGGGGGTATGGAGAAGCTAGAGGAGTGAATATGGAAGTAGGGGGAGCTGTTCAGAAACTAAGACAGTTAATGATCAGAGGTGAAATCTTCGGGTTTTTTCTGAATGTGGTGTATTTTGTCTCTTTCCTGATAGCTTCAGGTAGGTCATTCCAGCTTTTACCCCCAGATAAGTTAAGAGTGGAAAATTTGCTTGTAGTGAAGGTATTTTGTGGACGGCAGGTTTAGTTGGATTCTGTTAAGGATTCTTTATGATATCGACCAAACAGTAGAGAATAATTGGATGAGAGGGGCTGCTGAGTTTCTTTATAGAATCTGGTGTAGGATACATGACGATTTGAAAATTATTCAGGCTGATATTGGAAGCCATTGTAGTTGCCTGATGAAGGTTGTGATTGAATCAAATTTCTTTAATTTGTAGATTAGTATAACGGCTGTGCTCTGGATTAGTTGCAGTTTGTGGATTAAAGTAGTGTTGATGCCAAGGTAGGCGGAGTTGCAATAGTCTAGTTGAGGCAGAATCATCATCTGGACAATCAGAGCAAAGTGGTGTGGGTAGAAGTATGATCTTGTGAATCACAGTTGACGCATTGTGTAGATGGTCTTTTTCCGAAGGCTAGATGTGGTTCCATTATGAGAGTGTCGTCTAAGATATCCTTAATGATATCTATACCTGTCGCCTCTATTGTATGCAAATCTGCCTTATGCATAGTTTAGGGATATCTGGAAAAACCAACTAGCTGGGGGTCAGGACAGGTTTAAGGACCAGTGCAGTGGAAGGACAGGTATCTTGGGTAAAGGCATTGTGTCTGACCTGATCATGAACAGTAATAGTGAAAGCGCAGAGGGTATTTGCCCCCTTTACTCTGATGCTAAAGAGTAAAAAAGGAAGGGCTTCTTTTTAATTTCACAAAAGCAGTCCACAAGAAGGACCAGGAGGCCCCTACCAGCTACGGTGTACTGTACACAAGGTACTAGGTGGGGGGACCTGTCTTCTCACCTGGGCACTTGACGTCCATGAAGTAGGAGTTGGGGCTCTGGACCAGCCGCTTCTTCTTGTGCTTCCTCTTCTCCTCCTCGGGGGACGGATGCAGGAGATCCTTGGCCAGCTGCAAGAGGAGGAGAGAGTAAGAGGGGGGAGGAACACCCCCATTTCCTAGCCCACTGTCTCAAAGAATGGGGGGTGCTAAACTCTGATATGCAATACAGTCAATAGCTGCGCTCGAGCTGGCTCCTTAACCCCTCCCCCCCAGCGGTAGTCCCGGTTCCCCCAACGTCGCTCAGGCCGAGGCCCCGGCGCCATCTTGCTTCTCAGACCAACACCAGTAGCTCCCCCAACGGCTGTGGCTCACCGTGTCGGACAGACGCATCACCCCCCCCACCCAGGCAGCCCCCCCCTGCTCCCGCTTCGCACTCACCGGCATCTTCACTCACGCAAGGCCGCCGCTGAAAAGGAGAGAGACCGGAAGCGGCCGCCCCTATATAGCACGCGCCGCGCCGCCGGAAGCTACGTCGTGCAGCAGCGGTGCCGCCATCTTGCGAAGGGCAGCCTCGCTCCCGAGACGCTGCGTTCGAGGCGCAAGAAGCGCGTCGCGTCGCTTGCCCCGCCCCCTCTCCTTTCCCATGGGAACGCGCGCGCGACAATGCAAGCACGCGTTCCCTCCCTGCCGTTCTCGCCGTAGAAAGGCGCGCGCTAATGGCAGCAGCTTCTGAACACCGTTCCCCAGTCTGCGGATCGTTGTGCTCTCTTTTCGTGCAATGCTACTCGCACTGGGGCGACGAGACTGCCTGACGGTGCAGGTAGGGCCCCCCCCCCCACCGTTTCCTCCTTAGGAGTGCAAAGGCTGCCTCAGCCACGAAGGATTTGGGGGAGCCTCTCTTCTGTCACGATGAAGATTGGACTAGCGAAGAGGAAAAAGGAGGAACATCGTTTCTCCTTTTCCTTAGGGTGAGGAGCAGAGATAATTTCGGTCACCCCAAAGGCAGCAAGATACCTCGTTAACCTACTTTCCCAGGTCTGTCTTAATAATGGTTTATGGACTTTTCCTCCAGGAACTTGTCCAAACCAATTTTTTTAAACCCCGCTGCACATCATTTCACAATGAGTTCCAGAGCTCAAATATATATTGAGTTAATATTTTATGGCATTGGCGTTTAAATGTGGCACAGGGGTTAGAGCTGTGGGTTCAAATCCCTCGCTTCTCCTTGTGACCCTGGGCAAGTCACTTAATCCCCTTATTGCCCCTGGTACACTAGATGGAGTTTGAACCCACTGGGGCAGATAGGGAAATATGATAAAGTACCTAAATGTAAAACCACTATATATATATAAACAGACAAACAAAAACTACTGGGTCAGACCAACAGTCATCAATCCATGGCACATTCCATAGCACTTAATCCCAAGGACAAACGGCTGCTTTTTCCTCACAGACTTCTCGAGAAGTTGATCCAAACCTTTTTAAACCCATCTAGGTGCATTGCTTTTTACCACTTGCTCTGGCACACAGTCCCAGAGCTTGACTATTTCCTACAGTTTCCTTGCAAATGTATTGTGAAATACCAGAGCAATACGGTAGTTATGTGTTGATCCAATATGTCCGCAACATTTTCCAGATACTAGGACTGTTCCAAATCCCTTTGGCTTGCCTCTCCTATTGGCGCTGCTTACATTTTTTTTCTCTCTTTTTTTTTTCTCTTAGTTTCATAATAAAAAAGGAAATTAGTCTCATCTTTATTTATTTTGTTTTCCCCCAACAAGCTCAGGTTAAACATGCATACAGTCAAGACGGTTTACAGGTTAAACGTAGATACATAAAATACAGTCTGAATGGTTACAATATGTCATGTTTATGATACAATGTGAATGTCTTAGTATACCATATACAGAGAGACCGGTTCCAGTATACTGTACCTTTATTTTTTATAAAGATACAGTAGTAGGCAAGGAATTAAGTGAAGACATGTGTTTTTATTGCTTTTCTAAAGTTCAGGAGCCCTTTGAGGGATCTGATCTGTCTGTGTGTGTGTGGGGGGGGGGGTAGTTGGTTCCAGTAGTTTGGTAGGAAATGGGAGTTGGATCGTCATCTGGCATTCTGTAGTTGAAGGGCATGGCCTGGGGGTGTCTGATTGCTGTGTTTTGAACATGTTGGAGACGGTGTATATTCTTTGCTGTGAGACAGTTGAACAGTGCATTGCAGTAATCTGCGTGGGAGAGGACGAAGACGTACAGAAGTTTAGTGAACTCAAATTCTTTTTGGAATTTCTCGCATTGATATCAGGATAATTACTGCAAACATTTTGTCCTGTTTAAATATTTTGCTTCATGGCTTCTCGGCCCTTTGGCTAAGATTAAGTGCAAATATTTTGCTTCTTGTTAATAATATAAATTGTGATCCTTTTCCTAATCAAATGATTTACCCCTTCCCTTTTCACAAAGACACACTAGTAGCTATTGTGCAATTACCGTGGGCTGCCACAGTAATTAAGTTTGTAAAAGATGGCCTTATTTTCTTGTAAAATTCCCGAAAAAAATATAAAGTGCTGTTTTAACATTGCCCATGAGATACATGATGTGTAAAGCCACAAGACTGCCCCTCCTTCTACACTGCTCCTTGTGACCCTGGGCAAGTCACTTAATCCCCCCTATTGCCCCAGGTACATTAGATAGAGTGGGAGCCTGCCAGGACAGTTAGGGAAAACTGCTTGAGTCCCTGAATACATTCATATAAACCATTCTGAGTTCCTCTGGGAAAACAGTATAGTATAGAAAATTAAATACAGTGACAAGTTTCAGCCTCTGATAACCACAGCTGGTATTGTGACATCATAATGCCTCATTCCACCAATGCCTAAGAGCCAACTTCATCAGTGATGTCACAATGGTTTCAGTGACCTTTACTTGGCTCACTTATACTACATTTTGATTACTAGAGTGGTGCAGTGGTTAAAGCTATAGCCTCAGCACCCTGAGGTTGTAGGTTCAAATCCCGCACTGCTCCTTGTGACCCTGGGCAAGTCACTTAATCTCCCCTATTGCCCCAGGTACATTAGATAGAGTGGGAGCCTGCCAGGACAGTTAGGGAAAACTGCTTGAGTCCCTGAATACATTCATATAAACCATTCTGCGTTCCTCTGGGAAAACAGTACAGTATAGAAAATTAAATAGTGTGACAAGTTCAGCCTCTGATAACCAGAGTTAGTACTGTGACATCATAATGCCTCATTCCACCAATGCCTAAGAGCCAACTTCATCAGTGATGTCACAATGGTTTCAGTGACCTTTACTTGGCTCACTTATACTACATTTTGATTACTAGAGTGGTGCAGTGGTTAAAGCTATAGCCTCAGCACCCTGAGGTTGTAGGTTCAAATCCCGCACTGCTCCTTGTGACCCTGGGCAAGTCACTTAATCTCCCCTATTGCCCCAGGTACATTAGATAGAGTGGGAGCCTGCCAGGACAGTTAGGGAAAACTGCTTGAGTCCCTGAATACATTCATATAAACCATTCTGCGTTCCTCTGGGAAAACAGTACAGTATAGAAAATTAAATAGTGTGACAAGTTCAGCCTCTGATAACCAGAGTTAGTACTGTGACATCATAATGCCTCATTCCACCAATGCCTAAGAGCCAACTTCATCAGTGATGTCACAATGGTTTCAGTGACCTTTACTTGGCTCACTTATACTACATTTTGATTACTAGAGTGGTGCAGTGGTTAAAGCTATAGCCTCAGCACCCTGAGGTTGTAGGTTCAAATCCCGCACTGCTCCTTGTGACCCTGGGCAAGTCACTTAATCTCCCCTATTGCCCCAGGTACATTAGATAGAGTGGGAGCCTGCCAGGACAGTTAGGGAAAACTGCTTGAGTCCCTGAATACATTCATATAAACCATTCTGCGTTCCTCTGGGAAAACAGTACAGTATAGAAAATTAAATAGTGTGACAAGTTCAGCCTCTGATAACCAGAGTTAGTACTGTGACATCATAATGCCTCATTCCACCAATGCCTAAGAGCCAACTTCATCAGTGATGTCACAATGGCTTCAGTGACCTTTACTTGGCTCACTTATACTACATTTTGATTTCTAGAGTGGTGCAGTGGTTAAAGCTACAGCCTCAGCACCCTGAGGTTGTGGGTTCAAATCCCGCACTGCTCCTTGTGACCCTGGGCAAGTCACCTTTAATCCCCAGGTACATTAGATAGAGTGAAAGCCTGCCAGGACAGAGAGGGAAAAATGCTTGAATACCTGAATGTAAACCACTTAGACTATAGGCCTGTTTTACAAAGCCACGCTGTATGGCAACAGCCCCAAAGCACTTTAAATCTCTATGGGCTTCGGGGCCGTTACCGCGCTGCAGCCGCTAGCGCAGCTTTGTAAAACAGGCCCTATAAGTGGTATATAAATGCTTAAATAAATAAGATGTTGACAGGCATTCTTAGGGGTGTCATTTGGAGGGGGGGGAGCTGTGATACAGTAGTGTTATTCATGCCGATTTCTAAATTACATTCATACATGCACAAAGTTATGCTTTTTAAACACTACTGGGAATAGTTTGGAGAGTCTGTTTTATAGACTTGAACTCGCACAACCCCTGCAATCAAATTCTCTGAATCTTTGGGCTGGGGAAGAGTCCCAGCACAGGGTCCCCCTATGTTTCTAATTTTATTTTTACATGTACAAGTTGAAATTATCTGAATTTACACCAGTTTATAAACAGAAGGCACCACTAACCCCAAATAATTACAGAGGGACGTGTGTCATTGGTAACATTAGCAAACCGTTCTGTGCTGTACTCACAAACAAATACAATTCCTAACGGAACAAATGAAGGCAGATCAAGACAATATTATTCATTCTGTCTATCCAGGCCATCCATCTACTCCCGCTTGTCCCAAGCTTTCTTCAATCCAGATAATCTTCATGTCGGCTGGGTCAACATTCCATGAGTTCACCACCCTTTTTGTGAAGAAGTATTATGTAAATATAATCCTGAGGGGGAAGGAGAAACAGAAATGCATTTCCTCCAGTTAAACAGTTATTTATTATTATTTTTTTACAGTTACTGTATTTTATTTTATATACAGCCAGCCATTTTTAGCAAAACGTCAAATCAAAGTAGTGTTAATAATTAATTTAAAAAAACAGTGGGCAATGCTAAAATAAAAAAAGAGGAAGAGTACACAAACAAATTAACCAAACTAGACACAAAGGGGCAGGAAAGGTTTATAATATCTTAAGGGAAAAAAACCCCAAACGGTATAGAAACAAGAGGGTAGGATACAGAAAGAATATGGAAAAGTAAAGATGGCGTAAGATAGTGACTACCTGATCACAAGTAATATGAAACAGTTACAAGGAAATTAAGTACCTAGTCTGAATTATGGGAAAATATTGCAGAGATAATGACAGAGACCAGAGATGCATATTTCCCAAATCAGAGACAGAAATTCAAAGAATGAGCAGGTAAACTCTGTATAACCATGGAGCTTTTGTGGTTAGGTCTGAGATTGGACTGTCTTCCTCCTACTGTAGCTCTGGTATCTGGGTCTTCCTTACCAACTGAGTTCTCCGCCAAGATATTGGGAGTCCTTTTTTGATTCCTCTCTTTCCATTAAGGACCAAATAAATTCCTTGGTCAAGAAATGCTTCTTTAGTTTGCGAATGCTAAGGAAGGTTAAACATCTTTTTCATCACTGTCATTTTTCTATCTTACTTCACTCAATTATATTATCTCGTCTTGATTACTGTAACGCTATCTACCTTGGCATTACAAAAATTTGTCTTCATAGATTACAATTAATTCAGAATACTGCTGCAAAGCTGATCTTTGGAAAACGTAAATTTGACCATGTGACCCCTTTGCTTCAGCGTTTTCATTGGCTCCCGGTTTATTTTAGAATTCAATTAAAATTCTACATGGTATCTTTAATCCTCTTATTCCTTTATTTTGGAACGTTTACCGATTCTCCTTTGCAAGAGGTATCCAACAATTTAAACTTTCCCTTCCTTCTAAAAAAGGGATTAAAGAAGTCAAGATCTTCAGTCAATTTTTGGTGTTTAAATTCTCTCAACTCTGGAATGATCTCCTCTTTTTTTTAAGGAGTTCCAGTTTGTTTCAATTGTTCCATAAATCTTTAAAAACTACTCTATTTGCCAAACATTTTTAAAATTAATTCTTTTGAAATTTTGCTATCATCTTCTATTTATCATTTGTAAATCATTCCCTGTAATCGCTGTAAACCAAGTCGAGCCTTCTCCGAATGATGACTCGGTATGCAAAGTTAAGCTTTAGTTTAGCTTTAGTTTAGTTTTAGTTTAGAGAAACGTAAATAGACGTGCGATTCTTCCTGTACTTGGCAAAATATAAAGAGATTAGAGAGGTACGTTTCCTAAAATTGAGAGAGGAAAAACTCTGTGTATAATCCTTGGGGGAGGGGGGAGAGAAGACAATTCAGCTCTAGCTGCAACACTTCATTGTATCCTGCCACTAGCCAAGAAATGTGACCTGACCAATGTGACCAGAACAATGAAGACCAAAACCTGGGAATTGTTAGCCTCACTGTTCATTTTCCAGTCAATAAAGATACCCGAGTCTGAATGTAAAATTGAGCCTCCCACTTCTCTCTGGCTGGTAGACTGTCTCTCTGCAGAAGCTCAGCCTCTCTCTCTGACTGGGGGGACGATCTCTCTGCACAGGGTCAGCCCCTCTCCCTGGCTGGGGAATGATTTCTCTGCACAGGGTCAGCCCCTCTCCCTGCTAGGGAGGGCTTCCTCTGCTCCTAGGGAGGAGTTCGTGATCAGCGGGGAATGGTCTCTCTCCACAGGGTCAGCCCCTCTCCCTGCTAGGGAGGGCTTCCTCTGCTCCTAGGGAGGAGTTCGTGATCAGGGAGGAATGGCCTCTCTCCACAGGGTCAGCCACTCTCCCTGGCTTGTGGACTCCCTCTCTCTCTCTGCATAGGGTCAGCCCCTCTCCCTGGCTGGGGAATGATTTCTCTGCAGAGGATCAGCCCCTCTCCCTGCTAGGGAGGGCTTCCTCTGCTCCTAGGGAGGAGTTCCTCATTCCAGCAGCTCAGGGAGTGGGAGGTAGGGGAGGAGCCGCTGAAAGTTTTTCATTTTCTGAAAAGGGAAAAAAAGGATCCCGGAGCAAAATGGCGAAAGCTTATGATCACCTATTCAAAGTTCTTTTAATCGGAGACAGCGGAGTTGGGAAGACTTGTCTTATCATCCGCTTCGCAGAGGATAACTTTAACAGCACCTACATCTCCACCATCGGTGAGTGAGACTGAGATCTGCCTTCCCAAACTCTGAGTCAGTCTCCCCTCCCCCAGCAATGCTGGCTGGAGTACAGGAGTCGCCTAATGACCAGAGGGCTACCAACTAGGGGAGCCAGCTTTGAATCTCACTGCAGCTCCTTGGCAACTGGGGCAAGTCGCTTAACCCTTTCACTGGTTTCAGAACAAATTTAGAGGCTGAAATTCAGGCCACGGCAGCCAGCGATCGTAAAAGTGGCAGGCACTGCGGGTATAAAGCTGCAGGGTCCAAAAACTGAACAGTTTTGAAGATCCCAGAGTCAGGCCGCCCGAGGTACTGGTCACAAAAGGTGACAAAGTCCCAGTCCAGTCCTCGAGGGCTGCAATCCAGTCGGGTTTTCAGGATTTCCTCAGTGAATTTGCATGAGATCTAGTTGCATGTGTTGCTTCCATTGTTTGCAAATCTCATGCCTCTTCATTGGGGAAATCCTGAAAACCTGACCGGGCGAGGGTCGAAGTTGGACACCTATCCTGGAAGATATAGATGCTGGGCTGGGATTTTGGCACCCTTTGTCACCAGTGCCTTACCCCTAGTCCAGTAGGAGGGGGGAGACTTGAGAGAGAGGGGGAGACATTGGATCGCAGGTGGAGAGGGTGGGGGAGCGCCAATAGAAAAGTTGGCTCAGGATGCCATAGTCCCTTCAGCTGGCCCTTCCCGTGAACGGCATTGTTTAAACTGCCTACCAGCCAGAGTTAGCATTACCTTTTTTGCTGTCCTAATTTGATGGTTGGCTATCTGAATCTCCTCTGGCTCCATCCATGGACCACCTTAGCAGCACCCACTAACTGGATGTGTACTTTTGATTATCATCTGGTGAGATGGTGAGGCCTCTGGAGAGAGAGGAATTCTTGTAGCGACTAATGAAAAAGACACAAGCTAAATTCCAAATTCCTTTTCTTTCCACCAGCAGTACCTAAATATAGAAACATAGAAGATGACGGCAGAAAAGGGCTACAGCCCATCAAGTCTGCCCACTCTGCTTACCCACCCCCTAATGACCCAATTTTCTTATCTTGACCCTCGTAGGGATCCCACATGGGTATCCCATGTATTCTTAAAGTCTGGCACGCTGTCTGCCTCGATCACCTGCACTGGAAGCTTGTTCCAATGATCAACCACTCTCTCTGTGAAGAAATACTTTCTGGTGTCGCCATGAAATTTAACGCCCCTGAGTTTGAGCGGGTGCCCTCTTGTGGCCGAGGGTCCCTTGAGAAAGAAAATATCATCTTCCACTGTTGTGCAAGTAAGACCGAGTCCAACCCAGATCTACCGAAATCCCCCTCTCCAAAACCCGATACCCCACATCCAGTTATATTTCAGTATTACGCACAGTTGTGCTATCAGTGAGGCCTAGATTCTAAAAAAAACCAAAAAAACACATTAAAAAAAAAAATGATGGGCTGCTATCGCAGCTGTTCTGGTAACGAATTTGAAAAAAGCGAGTCATTCTCACAAAAAAACGCTCATGTCAATGAGTTTGGCGGAGAGTAGCGAAGACTCGCTAAATTTGCATGTGCAGAAAAAAAACGCAAAAAGAAAAAAAAAAACCCCAGCGGGAGAGATGTTCAACCTCTCCCGCTGCCAACCAACACTCTCCCCCCCCCCAGGAGCGGGAGAGATGCCCATTCTCTCCTGCTGCCAAGCAAACTCCCCCCCCCCCCTCCGCAGCAGGAGAGATGCCCATTCTCTCCCATGCCACACAACACCCCACCCTGCAGCGAGAGATATGCCTACTCTCTCCCGATGCCAGTGACCCCCCCCCCCCCAGCATCAGGAGAGATGCTCACTATTCCCTCTGCTGAGGGGGATGGGTGGCTTGGCAGCGGAAGAGAATGAGCATCTCTCATCCCGGTACCAAGCAACCCCCCCCCCCCTGCAGCAGAAGAGATGCCCACTTCCGATGCTGGGGAGGTCGCTTAGCAGCGGAATGAGAGATGCTCATTCTCTTCCGCTGCCAAGCAACCCATCCCCCTCAGCAGAGGGAATAGTGAGCATCTCTCCTGATGCTGGGGGGGGGGGGGTCACTGGCATTGGGAGAGAGTAGGCATATCTCTCGCTGCAGGGTGGGGTGTTGTGTGGCATGGGAGAGAATGGCCATCTCTCCTGCTGCGGAGGGGGGAGTTTGCTTGGCCCCCTCAGCAGAGGGAGAGATGGCCATTCTCTCCTGCTGCCACACAACACCTCCCTGAAGCGGAAGATATACCCAATCCCACTGCCAAGCTAACCCCCCCCCCTCCCGTAGCAGACATAAGGACTTTTTTTTAACTTGAGGAGGGGGTTCCAGGAGGGGTTTGGGATGGATTTACTGGCCTACCAGAGGGGTTGTAAGCAATGAGAGAACGGGCTAGGAGGAGGTTGGGTGGGGGGCTGTTGGACTACCAGGGATTTTTTTTTTTTTAGTTGGGGGGGAGTCAGGGTCTCTGGATATGCACACAAGAGTTGTGCCTAGAGAATGACACTGGGAAAAATTTGTCCCTATCGCCACAGGAACTTAATTTCTCCATCCCATCCCCATGAGTTTTGTTGCTGTCCCTCCCCCATTCCTGTAAGCTCTACCTTAACTACACAATCCTCGAACACTTATGATTTTAAAGAGTTTGAGGCTTGTGCAGATGAGGACGGAGCTTGCAGGAATGGGGGCAAGGACAGGAAAAGAACTGACGGGGGACGAGACAGGAAAATTAGTTCCCGCAGGGATGGGGAAAAATTTGTCCCAGTGTCACCTAGTTGTGCCTCCTGCACAACTCTTATGGACATGCCCCAGGAAGTTCCGACCCCTTTATTGACCAATGCTGAAAACCAAAAATATGCATATAATTTACATGCTGTTAGTGTTGGCTAAAATCAGACCCGTTTCTCCGGTGCACCGAGGTTTTGTGTATCTGCTCCTGGACGTTTAAACGGAAGAGACAATATTCTTGGAGGTTATTTTGGGGTTGTAACTTTTTGGAAGGATTCAGTCAGAATTTTGATGCGTTTGTCTCTGTCTGTTGGGCCGTCAGAGCAGATACGATGGTATCATGTGGCTTAGCAGTATATAATGAATTTTTTTTTTTTGTCTGCAAGGGGTGGAAGCTGAATGATAGGGACCTATCCGAGTCTATAAAAGATATGCACCTATTGCAACGCGCTTAGCGGCACCTAAAGTGAATAACGATGTTTCTTGGTCTATTAAAAGGATTTGACAAAATAGAGCAAGAAACATCGTTATTCACTTTCTCAAATGTGACACGGACAAGAGGTCATGGACTGAAACTGAGGGGCAGCAGGCCCAGGACAAATGTCAGGAAGTTCTGTTTCGCACAGAGAGTGGTGGACGCTTGGAATGCTCTCCCGGAGGAGGTTGTGACGGAAACTTCCATTTTGGGATTCAAGCGCAAGTTGGATGCACACCTTCTTGCAAATCACATTGAGGGATACGGGAAATCAAGGTCTCCATCAGGGAGCACCTAGCTTGGCCTCCGCGTGTGCGGGTCGCCGGACTAGATGGACCTAGGGTCTGATCCGGTGAAGGCGTTTCTTATGTTCTTAATGCCTAAGTGAGCATTTCTAAGGGTGGAGCGTGACTAAGCATGATTCTCCAAAAACTTAGGCGCCTGAAATATACGCCTTTAAAACCCTCACCTACCTTTCAGACACCTAAGTTTTTATATAGGCGCCACCAGCATCGTAGCGAGGCTGAATTGCGCCCTTCCCTGCCCCCACCCGCCCGCTCCTTCCTTGTATCTTTTGAACTTCGGTACGAGCAGCCACCAACTCGCGGCCCGCATTGGCTTCTACGCTCTCTCTGATGTCACTTCCTTCCCGGAAGCGACATCCGTAGAAGTTGACGCGGGCCGCAAGTTGGTGGCAGCTCGTACCGAAATTAAAGAGGTACAGGGGAGGGGAAGGGGAGGCAGAGAGGGGAAGGGGTGTCGACCGCCCTCCCTTACTACGCCAGTGGGCGGAACTTGCCACAATTCCGTAAATGGCGCCTAAGCGTGATTCATCTGCAGCCAGACACCTTTTTTTTTTAGGCGCTGGCCAATTTAGGTACCATTTATAGGATCAGCCCCTGAGGGAATTCCGAGTGATACATCGGGCTTATTTTTACTAGAGACCGTCTTTTTAAGGCGGGTCTCGCGGAGTCACCTGATTGTGAAAAATGCGGGCAAGGGGGTGAAGTCCTTTTTTTCACGCTTTTTTGGAGCTGCAATGTGGTGCGTGGTTTTTGGAGGAGAGCGGTTCGTTATTGGGAGGGTCTTTTGGCTTTCCCTTTGGTGTTTTCTCCGGCTGGTTTTGTGTTAGATAAATATGAGACTTTCCGACTCTAATCGTTTTCACTGGCTTTTGGTACAGAAGGCCCGGGGTAGGTGTCAGGTCAAAGGCGCGCCCAGACAATTGAGTGCAGCGCGGGGGTGCGCGCCTCACAAAATTACTGTTTTTAGGGCTCCGACGGGGGGGTGTGGGGGGGAACCCCCCCACTTTACTTAATAGAGATCGCGCCGCATTGTGGGGGCGTTGTGGGGGGTTTGGGGGGTTGTAACCCCCCACATTTTACTGAAAACTTCACTTTTTCCCTGTTTTTAGGGAAAAAGTTAAGTTTACAGTAAAATGTGGATGGTTACAACCCCCCAAACCCCCCATAATGCCGGCGCCATCTCTATTAAGTAAACTGGGGGGGGCTCCCCAACAAACCCCCCGTCGGATCCCCTAAAAACTGTAATTTTCTTCGGCGCGCGCCTTTGTCTTTCGCGGGGTAGTCTATGAACCCCCGGGGTATTGGCTAAGAAGGTGATCCTTCAGGTATGGACTGTTGCTGAACCCCCCTTCCTTTTGGGCTTGGCGGAATCGCCTTTATGCTCTCATGTTGATGGAAAGGGAACAGAGGCATACTTCCTTTAAACAGAAAAATATATATATATTTTTTTGAAAATCTGGGTCCCTACCTTGATTCTTTGCCACACAGAGCTAGAAGTTTAAGGGCAAATTCTATAAGAAGCGCCCAAACGTTAGGCGCCTACTTAGGCGCTGTTCAGCGCGATTCAAGTAAAATCGGGCGCCGTTTAGCGAATCACGCTGAGCGGAACCTATTTTGGAGGCGCCCAAGAACTAGGCCAGCTCTAGGCACAACTCAAAGTTAGGCGCCCGTGCGAACGCTTAAGCACGCTTAAGAGCGGCGATTCTGCAACAAGGCGCCTAACATGTAGCCACGCCCACACCTACCATGCACAGCGCCTTTTTTTTTTTTTTTTTTTTGAAGGCCGCCTCGGTGTTTAGAGGCGCCTTGTTACAGAATCGCGCTTTCTTGATAGGCGCCTAGGTTTCAATCAGTGCTAATTAAAAAGCTTAATTGAGCTTGTTACATAAGAACATAAGCAGTGTCTCCGCCGGGTCAGACCATAGGTCCATCCTGCCCAGCAGTCCGCTCCCGCGGCGGCTCAAACAGGTCACGACCTGTCTGAATCACCAGAAGGGGCTCCCTTGCCACCTTGGTTTCCCATTGAGTCCTATCTTCCCATCGAAGTCCTAACCCTCTGGTCTTGCACATGCACGACCTGGTTGGGTTTCTATTCTATACTTATTACCTGGTTAGCTTTCTATACTTGTGTTACATCCCAGCTCCTCCCTCAGTATCCCACGATCCCTTTATCCCTCAGGAATCCGTGCAATCCCTGTTTGAATCCCTGTACCGTACTCTGCCTGATCACTTCCTCCGGTAGCGCATTCCAAGTGTCCACGACCCTCTGGGTGAAAAAAACTTCCTTGCATTTGTTTTGAACCTATCTCCCTTCAGTTTCTCCGAATGCCCCCTCGTACTTGTTGTCCCCTTCAGTCTGAAGAATCTGTCCCTATCCACCCTCTCTATGCCCCTCATGATCTTGAAGGTCTCTAACATATCTCCCCTGAGCCTCCTTTTCTCCAGATAGAAGAGCCCCAGCCTATCCAATCTCTCGGCGTATGGGCAGTGTTCCAGCCCTCTTACCAGTTTCGTTGTTCTCCTTTGGACTCTCTCAAGTACCGCCATGTCCTTCTTGAGGTGCGGCGACCAATACTGAACGCAGTATTCCAGATGTGGACGCGCCATCGCTCGATACAATGGCATGATGACTTCCCGCGTCATCATGCCATTGTATCGAGCGATGGTGCGTTCTTCAATTTAGATAGGCGCCTTGGAAATTGGTGTCTAACTTTAGGCGCTGGTTACAGAATTTGGGCCTGAGTGCTTAATTCGTTTGGATTCTTACTAGTATGATTGCTGGTCTGTGTCCCTTCACTCCGGAGGTGAGCACTCTCCCCACCCGTCATGGGTTGGGGGGCGGTTGCTGCGGAAGAGGCGGACCACCTCCCCCCCCCCCCTTTTTTTTTTTTTTTATTTTCTTTTTCCTTGTTTTTGGGATTTGTTTATGTTTTGGGACTTCTGTGACCCTTTGTTTTTCCTTTCTTCCTGGGCCGGGGTCTTTAAGGAACCAGGACCCTGGCTACTTCTCATTTGCTGTAACCTGCTGGCCTGTTGTCATGGGGGAGAGGGGATTTTCTTTTTGTTCAAGGGGGGGTGGGAATTATTGTGGTGGATGTGGGGTTCAAAATTTGATGATATTCCTATAGTTATTTGCAGTTCTTGTCAACGTTCTTGTTTTGATATGTACTTTTCAACTGTTTTCATGGTTGTATTTTTGTATCGTCAATAAAAATTGTTTGAGTCTAGAACAGGGGTGTCCAACCTGCGGCCCAGTGAAGTATTTTGTGCGGCCCTGGTCGAGGGCGATGCAGTGTTTTCCTCTGCTGCCCCCGGGTGTTTACCGTCTTGCCGGCTCCTTCCTCTGTCTTGCTGCAGCGTTTGCATGTTTGTGCGGCCCCCAGAAACATTTTTTTTCGGCCAATGCGGCCCAGCGAAACCAAAAGGTTGGACACCCCTGAATTCTAGAAGAATCTCTGAAGGACAGGGTACGTTATAAGTTATTGGTTACCGTTTGCATGTGCCTACACAACTTGGCCCCCAAACTTCTCCTCCAGAGTATCCTGCCACGTGCTGCGGCCAGCAGAACATTTTGATCTGCAAATTAAGAGACTGAGGTTAACATTCTCCAGAAATAGTATTCTCCATTGTATTGGGCCCAGGGAATGGAATAACCTCCCTGAGTACATTCGCCAATAGGAGAATATACAGAATTTCAAGAGATTGCTCAAAAGGCATTTGTTTTGTTAGATGAAATACAGGGTCTGAGATTGAATGAATGAGGAAGAGTAGAGATTGATGGTCACTGATGTATTTTACTGTCCAGATTGTTTTTTTCCCCGTTTGTAGGTATGTTTGTCGTTGATTCGACTTTTCTGTTATATGTAATTTTACATTTTTGTATGTAAGTGTGTAACTCAGCCGGGATAAGGGCTTGGATAAATAAATACAGCAAACAAAAAAAAACAAATCCCCTCTATAAGTCCAGATAGTTTCTGTGTGAGTGTACCAGTGGCAGATATGATAGGTCCGTGGATGTCCTCTGGAGGTGGGTCGGAACAGGGCAGGAAAGAGGCGAAACTGGGCAGTCTTGGGGGCGTGGCCATGGGTCTGGATTTTCCCAAAGGAAAATCTGGTAACCCTAACGTATGGGAGCTGAAGGAAATCCCTGGTTGGGCAGACTGGATGGACCATTCGGGTCTTTATCTGCCGTCATCTACTATGTTACTATGTATACTTACATTAAGACATTCTTAACAATAACACATCAATATCTTATCCTCCCTTACCCAAACCCCCACCCTTTGTCTGGCAGGTCATTCATACAGCTTAATAAAACCCTCTAAAGGGCTCCATACATCCTTAAATGAGGCCATATTCCCAGACTTTTCAGCTAAGTTAGCTTCATATCTATAAAAGAGACATACTATCTGCCGCACTCCCCTTGTTCCCCCTCTTCTCACCTATCTCTCTACAAATTCTCTACAAATTTTGTCCTGCATCTTACTGTGTGAATGTCAATTGCAACCCGTTCTGTGCTCCCGGGAGAACAGGATAGAAATCCAAATAAATAAAAATGTGAAGTCTTTGCAAGAAAAGATGGGATTGGCATGTGGGATCTCTTCATGGAGGTAGTTAGGGGGTGGGCCATTAGTGTGGGCAGACTAGATGGGCCGTGGCCCTTTTCTGCCGTCATGTTCTATGTTTCTATGTATTGCCACTCCAGATAGTATCAAGAACAGTTTAAGTATAACGTGCTCCACATCACCAAGCCATATGAAAAAGGTATACAAACATCCAATAGCCAAAATATTTGAACCAGTGGGCAGGAAAACAAAAGATGGCCAAGTGTACCCACTTCCTTCTTACAGCTGCAACATGCATTAGATTTCTTAGCATTCAATTTTTGTGTTTATTAAGGACACCCTAAGCATCAGCTAGGAAACAGTGGGGGTGGCAGCTTTAATTTCCTGATTGCACTCTTATCTCCGTATGTCTGAAGCCTGTATCATTTGCCACATGGCTGCTTTCTGTTTGCTCATGGCAGCTTGGCAAATGGTGGCTTGCACTAAACAAGATGGTGGGGAAGGGGGGGGGGAGCTGCTCCTTTTCCACATCCAGCCACAGCTGACGTGTGCCCACTGCAAACCACATGACACGAAACTGGAAGAGTTCCTGAAGATGTTGCAACTGGAAGCCAACACATTTCCCATATGCTGACAAACAGACAGTGAGTCTCACAAAGCGAGGAAATGTCCAGAAGTCATTTTGGGTGAGAGATGTAGATGTGCAGGAAGTAATGTCACATGTCTGATATTTAAAGAAAGAATGCATTTGTAGAAAATAAAGAGCAAAAGGGACCAAACCAAAGCCCCAGGAGTCCTTGTGTGGACGAGAAGGCAGAACTGACCGTAAGCACAGGAGGAGGCCTTCAGTCCTGCAGGATCCAGATTGCCACACTGCAGTGTAGAGCCAGTGTGAGGTCCAGCATTTCACAGCCCACCTCGGGCTGCAGACAACAAGCAGATTAGTGTTAGCTGCAGAGGTAGCTGTTAGAGAATGACATGGGGACAAAATTTTCCCCATCCTCATGGGAAGTCATTTTTCCATCCCATTCCAGCAAATTCTTTTCCAGCCCCCGCCCCATACCTACAAGTTCCGTCCTCATTGCACAAGCCTCAAGCCCTTTAAAATCATAAGTAGCAACATTCTAGAGCTCAGATTGTGATGTCATAACGCCTCATTCCACCAATGCCTAAGCTCCGTCCTCAGCTGCGCAAGCCTCAAATGCTTTAAAGTCATAAGTAGCAACATTCTAGAGCTCAGATTGTGATGTCATAATGCCTCATTCCACCAATGCCTAAGCTCCGTCCTCAGCTGCGCAAGCCTCAAATGCTTTAAAGTCATAAGTAGCAACATTCTAGAGCTCAGATTGTGATGTCATAATGCCTCATTCCACCAATGCCTAAGCTCCGTCCTCATCTGCGCAAGCCTCAAACCCTTTAAAATCATAAGTAGCAACATTCCAGCGGTCAGATTGTGATGTCATAAGGCCTCATTCCACCAATGCCTAAGCTCTGTCATCTACGCAAGCCTCAAACCCTTTAAAATTATAAGTGTCCGAGGTTTGTGCGGTTAGGGCAGAGCTTACAGAAATGGGACAGGGACAAAATGCACAGGGATGGGATGGGGGAAATTTAGTTCTCTAGTTGCTGTGATGAAGTTTGCTTTTAGACAAAGTATGGGGATCTATCTTTGCTCCTGGAACAGAATTTTTAAATCTACACGCATCCCCTTCAAAAGTTTTATCAGTTCAGAGGGAAAAAAAAAGTGTTATGAATCATTGGCTGTCTGATCAGCCTCCTATCTGGTACAGGAGGAATAAACTGCATACCTTGCTGTAGTAGCCAGCTGCTCCCAGAAGCGACGTAAGGCCTTCCTACAAGTGTGGACTCCCTATTTGAGTGTTCTGACTCCGAGAGGTCGCACTTTGATTTTCAATACTCTGTGATTTGATGATGATACTGCTGTAACGGATGTTTTGTGCTTTTTTTTCTGGACTGTTTGCTTGGGTTGCCTATTGTATCTTATTGGGATGGGAGGGTAAGTATTTAGGGGGGGGAGAAGGTTGGTGAAGTAGAGGGGTTCGGTGGGGATGGAGTTTGGGGAGGGGATGGGATTGGGTTTTGCTGTTCTGGTTGGATATTGTACTTTTCTATGAAGTAACGAAAAGATTTTCAAATCGAATAAAAAAGTTAGGGCTCTTCAGCTTGGAAAAGAGACGGCTGATAGGAGGAAGAAGTGGCCTAGTGGACTTAGAACTACAGCTCTTCTTATGTTCTTAGGGTGAAATTCAGTCCTTTGGAGTCTGGATGCAGGGATAGCAGGTACAACTTTTCTTTGAACCTCTTCCGAGCCTGTCCTGGTTTTTCCTGAATGTTCTCTCAGTTTCTGCCTCCACCATCACCCTCGAGTCTTGCCCCTTCAGCCCTCGTTCTAAAATCTTTAACTATTTAAGGTTTTTATCAAATCCCTCTTTAAGTCCCATTTCACCAGGCTTATGGTGTAAACTATGCGCCAGTCTGATAGCCATTTTATGATGAAGACCACAGAACATTTTAGTAGCCTTCCTCTGGACTGACTCCGTCCTGTTTATATCTTTTTGAATGTGTGGTCTCCAGAATTTGTACACAATATTCTAAATGAGGTCACACTAGAGTCTTATATAGGGGCATCAATACCTCCTTTTACCAGACATTTGGATTTCCCCGGACATGTCGTTCTTTTGAGGACACGTCCAGAGGTCTGGACAGCTTTTCAAAACCCGGCACTTTGTCCGAGTTTTGAAAAGCCTCCTCAAATCGCGTCAGGCAGCACAGTCTTCCCCCCCCCCTGCCCGACAAGAGCAGTCAGCATGGGGCGGGGCTAGGATGAGACTGGGGGCAAGATTAGGGCGTGGATGGGCGGGGCTAGGAGGCCGGATTACCGATCGGAAAATCTGGCAACCCTAGATGTGATCACTCACACGTCATAGAAACATAGAAGATGACGGCAGAAAAGAGCTACAGCCCATCAAGTCTGCCCACTCTGCTTACCCACCCCCTGTCTATGCCCTAATGACCCAATTTCCTTATCTTGACCCTCGTAGGGATCCCACATGGGTATCCCATTTATTCTTAAAGTCTGGCACGCTGTCTGTCTCGATCACCTGCACTGGAAGCTTGTTCCAATGATCAACCACTCTCTCTGTGAAGAAATACTTTCTGGTGTCGCCACTTAAATGTGGGTGCCCCTGAGTTTGAGTGGGTGCCCTCTTGTGGCCGAGGGTCCCTTGAGAAAGAAAATATCATCTTCCACTTCGACACGTCCCGTGAGGTACTTAAATGTTTCGATCATGTCTCCCCTCTCCCTACGTTCCTCAAGAGTGTAGAGCTGCAATTTGTTCAGTCTCTCTTCGTACGAGAGACCCTTGAGCCCCAAGATCATCCTGGCCGTCCGTTGAACCGATTCAATTCTGCGCACATCTTTACTGTAATGTGGCCTCCAGAATTGCACACAGTACTCCAGATGAGGTCTCACCATGGCCCTGTACAACGGCATTACGACTTCAGGCTTTCGGCTGACGAAACTTCTTTTGATACAACCCAATATCAGCCTTGCCTTAGATGAAGCCTTCTCCACTTGATTGGCAGTTTTCATGTCTGCACTGATGATTACTCCTAAATCTCGTTCTGCTGAAGTCCTAGTTAAAGTTTCTCCGTTCAAGAAGTACGTCCTGCATGGATTTCCGCTTCCGAGGTGCATGACCTTACATTTCTTAGCATTGAAGCCTAGCTGCCAGGTTGAGGACCAACTTTCCAATGTAAGCAGGTCCTGCGCCATATAATTCTGTAAATTGCATTCACTTACTATATTACATAGTTTGGCGTCATCGGCGAATAGTGTTATTTTACCTTGAAGCCCTTGAGTCAGATCCCCTATGAATATGTTGAAAAGGAGTGGACCCAGGACCGAGCCCTGCGGCACTCCACTGGTCACCTCCGATGTTTTAGAGAGGGTACCATTAACCCCCACCCTCTGAAGTCTGCCACTCAGCCAATCATTGACCCATGCAGTTAGTGTCTCTCCTAACCCCATCGATTCCATCTTGCTTAGCAGCCTGCGGTGTGGGACACTGTCAAAAGCTTTACTGAAGTCCAGGTAAACGACGTCCAAAGACTCTCCCAAGTCCAACTTTCTTGTTACCCAGTCAAAGAAGCTGATGAGATTGGATTGGCAGGACCTACCCTTGGTGAATCCATGCTGACTGGGATCCCGAAGATTCCCTTCATTCAAGATCGTGTCCAATTTGCTTTTAATTTGTGTTTCCATGAGTTTGCACACTATTGATGTGAGACTCACCGGTCTATAATTCGCAGCCTCTGCCCTGCAACCCTTTTTATGCAGAGGAACGACATTAGCTAATTTCCAGTCCAGGGGAACTTTCCCCTTACTTAGGGAGAGATTGAATAGCTCAGCCAACGGTTTCGCCAGGACATCGCTCAATTCTCTGAGCACTCTTGGGTGCAAATTGTCTGGTCCCATGGCTTTGTTCACCTTGAGTCTTGCCAGTTCACTGTAAACTTCACCTGGTGTGAACTCAAAATTCTGAAACGGGTCTTCTGTGCTTTGTGTTGCCTTCAACTGCGGACCGTGTCCCGGTGCCTCACAGGTGAAGACTGAGCAAAAGTATTCATTCAGTAGTTCGGCTTTATCGGAATCTGCTTCCACGTAACTTCCGTCCGGTCTTCTAAGGCGTACTATCCTGCCTGTGTTCCTTTTTCTGTCACTAATATACCTGAAGAAGGATTTATCCCCCTTTTTAATGTTTTTTGCCAGAATTTCTTCCACTCGAAGTTTTGCCTCCCTAACTGCCATTTTGACCGCTGTAGACCTGGTCCTATATTCTACTTTTGCCTCTCTTTTCTCCGTGCGCTTGTAGGAGAGAAACGTCCTGTTCTGTTGTTTGTAAGAGGAATGGTCAAAAGCACCTATGCTCACAATTTGGAAGACACCGATTGGAGGGGAATTGCATATCCACAGAAACTGCTTCCTTGGACAAACTCCTTTGAAACTTCTCCTCACATTGGCTGCTCTCTGTGTGTACACCAAAGAAAGACAAATATCTTTCATTTTCAAAGCACTCAATACACTTTGTGAAAAATCTCACACTTTTGGCGCTGAATCTTATCCTATCGGATGGTCACCCCTTGGTGACTCGGAAATATTACCTGACAGCAAGAATCATTTTAGTATGAATATTAGGCCTGTGCCAAATATTCATATTTGATTCGATATGGCCCCAATACATAATTCATATTTGGTCAAATAGTGATTTACATTTGAATGCAAATCTGGGGCTCTACAGTGCTAAATCTTCCTGAAATAAAGGGGTGATCTCTGTTTTCGTTCTGTTTCATGTATTGTTTGTTATGTTTAAAACTCAGTGATCAGCATCATGGGATGTTTGTGTGGAACTTTTTAGCCCAGACTCAGTTTTGCTTCTTGTACGTTACAGGAATCGATTTCAAGATCCGAACAGTTGACATTGAGGGTAAAAAAATAAAACTGCAGGTCTGGTAAGTGGAAGAGTCGGAAGACAAGTTTCAGGTTTTCCTTATTTTTGATCAGACGGTTTACAATAAAATGAGGTTTAAAAAATAAAATGTCATAAAATAAAAGAAATATATCATGAGTTAAAATGTACAGGGGCATAATCACACTGACGTACATGAGACGAGGGGGGAAATGGGGGAAGGTAAGATTGTAAATACGTTGAGATAAAAAAAGGGAAATACACTAACGTAGGGCTCGCTTCAAATGACATAAAACTCATCGCTCAAAGAGCTGTCTGCTGCCAGCTCTGAGAACGTGGGTACATAAGAAGAACATAAGCAATGCCTCTGCTGGGTCAGACCTGAGGTCCATCATGCCCAGCAGTCCGCTCATGCGGCGGCCCAACAGGTCCAGGACCTGTGCAGTCATCCTCTATCTATACCCCTCTATCCCCTTTTTCAGCAGGAAATTGTCCAATCCTTTCTTGAACCCCAGTACCGTACTCTGCCCTATTACACTCTCAGGAAGCGCATTCCAGGTGTCCACCACACGTTGAGTAAAGAAGAACTTCCTAGCATTTGTTTTGAATCTGTCCCCTTTCAACTTTTCCGAATGGCCTCTTGTTCTTTTATTATTCGAAAGTTTGAAGAATCTGTCCCTCTCTACCCTCTCTATGCCCTTCATGATCTTGTAAGTCTCTATCATATCCCCTCTAAGTCTCCTCTTCTCCAAGGAAAAGAGACCCAGTTTCTCCAATCTCTCAGCATAGAAAAGGTTTTCCATACCTTTTATCAGATGTGTCACTCTCCTCTGAACCCTCTCGAGTAACGCCATATCCTTCTTAAGGTACGGCGACCAATATTGGACGCACTACTCCAGATGCGGACGCACCATCGCCCAATACAACGGCAGGATAACTTCTTTCGTTCTGGTAGTAATACCCTTCTTGATTATACCTAGCATTCTATTCGCTCTTTTAGCGTCCGCGTCGGCTTCATTGTCATAAGAACATAAGAAGTTGCCTCCACTGGGTCAGACCGAGGTCCATCTCGCCCAGCGGTCCGCTCCCGCGGCGGCCCATCAGGTCTGCGACCTATGAAGTGGTTTCTGACCACTTCTATAACCTACCTCAAGTTCTATCCCTTTATCCTCCAGGAACCTATCCAAACCCTTCTTGAATCCCTGTACAGAGTTCTGGCCTATCACTTCCTCCGGAAGCGCGTTCCATGTGTCTACCACCCTCTGCGTAAAAAAAGAATTTTCTAGCATTTGTTCTAAACCTGTCCCCTTTCAATTTCTCCGAGTGACCCCTAGTGCTTGTGGCTCCTCTCAGTTTGAAGAATCTGTCCTTATTTACTCTCTCTATGCCCTTAAGGATTTTGAAGGTTTCTATCATGTCCCCTCTAAGTCTCCTCTTCTCCAGGGAGAACAGCCCCAGCATTTTTAACCTGTCAGCGTATGGAAAATTTTCCATACCTTTTATCAGCTTAGTCGCCCTTCTCTGCACTCCCTCGAGTACCGCCATGTCCTTCTTGAGGTACGGCGACCAGTATTGAACACAGTACTCCAGGTGCGGGCGCACCATTGCGCGATACAGCGGCATGATGACTTCCTTCGTCCGGGTTGTGATACCCTTTTTGATGATGCCCAGCATTCTGTTTGCTTTCTTTGAGGCTGTCGCACATTGCACCGATGGTTTCAGTGATGAGTCGACCATCACCCCCAGGTCCCTTTCCAGGTTACTCACCCCTAGCAGTGTTCCCCCCATTTTGTAGTTGAACATCGGGTTCTTTTTCCCTACATGCATGACCTTGCATTTCTCTACGTTAAAACTTTGTGGAGCGTGAAAATAAAGGGTTCATAGTCAAAAGCGCGCGCCGACAAAGGCGCTCCAAGACCACTGAGCGCAAGGCGGAAGCCCGCGCCGAAGAAAAACAGTGCTTTAAGGGGCTCCGACGGGGGGTGTTGGTGGGGAACCCCCCCACTTTACTGAATACAGATCGCGCCGGTGTTGTGGGGGGGTTTGGGGGGTTGTAACTCCCCTCATTATACTGGAAACTTAACTTTTTCCCTGTTTTTTAGGGAAAAAGTGAAGTTTTCAGTTTAATGTGGGGGTTAAAACCCCCCAAGCCCCCCACAACGCCGGCGCAATCTGTATTCAGTAAAGTGTGTGTGGGGGGGTTCCCCCCCACCCTCGTCGGAGCCCCTTAAAACACTGTTTTTTTTCGGCGCGGGCTTCCGCCTTGCGCTCAGGGTCTTGGCGCGCCTTTGTCGGTGCGTGCTTTTGATCTGTCACCAAATAAAGATACACAGCCCCAGAGAGCTCTGTAGATCCCAGGATTGCAAGATTCCTGCTTATCCAAAAAGGAGGAAATACTAATTACTTCTTGATATGGGAAGATTGAATGTAATTGAATGCAAAGGGAACTTACTTCCCAAGGGCACACCTAGTGCTCGTCGCTTTCACATTGATATGTTTTCAGTAATGGCTCCACAACTGTGGAATGCTCTCCCTCACTTTATCAGAGAAGAAAAAGACCTCAATCAGTTTAAGAAACTTCCTAAAACTTGTCATTTTAAAGACGCGTTCAATCTTTAGCCATCATCTTTAGATACAAACATGAGGGCTCAGATCTTTTACCCCTTCCCATTGTTTCATCCCTTATTTTCTCTCTTCTCTCAAGCTATAAAGATGTAACTTTACCCCTTTATCCTTACGTTTCATGTTCGTCTTAAAAATTGTTAGTTCTAAGACTATTGTTTGTTGCTTACTCATTGTAACCCATTTTATGAAGCTGTAAATCGCTTAATCATTTTGAATAAGCGATCCATCAAATTTAAATAAAAATCTGAAACCTAAGAGAGGAAAATGATTTGAGTTGTTTTAAAAGTAACCATTCTGCATTACCAGAACGAATACAATTAAGAACTGCCATTGTTTTGGAAGAACGAGCAACGATTGGGTGGTGAGGTTTTTGGGGGACGTCATTCCTCTTTTACCTTCATGTCTCTGACCATAATTCTTCCTAATTTAAAGTTCAATGTGAATGCCATGAGCACTATGTGAGCCCTTGGGAAAGTTGTATATCCTAAAGCAGCTGGCATTTAAGTGAATTCTTGAAGGTCACAGAATGAGTGATAGGTAGACCAGAGGCACTGGTGTTCCCCAGCTTACTGGCACTAGTTCTCTTCACTGGCCACTGACACTGGTATCCCACACTGCTAGTTCACCAGCAGCTCACTGGTACTGGTATCCCTCACTGCTAGCTCACTGAACTCAGCATGCTGACAAGGTAAATAACTATCGTACAGTCTTTCTGCGAACTTGTAACTCTTGCTTGTCTTTTTCAGGGACACAGCAGGACAGGAGAGATTTAAAACCATCACAACAGCTTATTACCGGGGAGCCATGGTACGTAGGTTACAGTGCACTTGTGGATAAGTCTAGCGGAGGCATTTCTAGCCTGCTTGATGCTGGCTGCCAAAGATTCCTGCCTCTGCTGGTGTTAGAAGTAATATGAGGTTGTGATAGGACAGAGTACACTACGGGGTTTTAAAGAAGGATTGGATAAATTCCTGAAGGATAGGGGGATTGAGGGATACAGATAGAGGTAGAGATGGGATATAGAGAGAGTATAGATAGAGACCAAGGGGGATATAAGGGTTCAGACAAAGATCACCATACAGGTCATGGGCCTGATGGGCGCGATGGACCTCTGGTCTGACCCAGCAGAGGCAACTTCTTATGTTCTAGTGCAAAACAGCTCAATGTCTTTCAAAGAAAGAAAGAAATTATTCTTGAACGAAGGCACTGTAGTAATATCCAAACACTGCAAAACTAGAAAGGTGAGCTATCAAATTATTTAGAGGGGCTTACTTGTACAGGACATGGGGAAGAACACTTAGTTGCATGTGGCAGTGTGCTAATGTTTCTCTCGCTTGCGGTTCCCCCGGAGATGCTGCTGGTTTCCCGTTGGGAATTTTTTTTTGCTGGATTGATTGGAGCCGAAATTATTTACGACTACAAGCAAGAATTGCTAATAAGACTAGATAGGCCCATATGATCTTTATCTGCCTTAATTTTTCTCTGTTTCTATGATCCGTCAGGGAGAGGAAGGGATTATAGAGGGAGAAAGAGATAATGGTTACTGCGGATGAGCAGACTAGATGGGCCATTTGGCCTTTATCTGCCATCATGTTTCTTTAGCCATAAAGTTCTATGACATCACAATGCAGGTGTAAAGAGCCTTAGCCTATAGGAAGAGGAGATGCAAATGTTAAGAGCCTTAGCCAATAGGGAGAAGAGGAGATAGTGGATGCTGTGGATGGGCCATTTGGCCTTTATCTGCCATCATGTTTCTATGTTTCTGTAGATCTTAGGAGCTGGTGTGAATGTACAGACTGGATGCCCCATGATCTTCATTTGCATGTTAGTATGTATAAAAGATCTCCGAGGGAAACAAAAGGATTGGAGAGATTAGTAGCTGGTGTGGATGGACAGGCTGGATAGGCTGTATGGTCTTTATCCATGTCATTTTCTGTTTCTATGTATGGAGGAGGTGACGGAGACAAAAAGTGTATCTGAATTCAAGCAAGCTTAGGACAAGTACATTGTCTCTAAGGGAGAGGAGGGGATAGTAGACGACATGGTTAGGCAGACTAGATAGGCCATATGATCTCTATCTGCCTTAATATTTCTCTGTTTCTATGATCTGTCAGGGAGAGGAAGGGATTGTAGAGATTAGTAGTTGGTGCGGATGGACAGGCCAGGTGGTATGTTATCCGACAGCAGTTTCTCTGTTTGTTTTAGGGAATTATCCTTGTGTATGACATCACAGATGAGAAATCTTACGAAAATATCCAGAACTGGATGAAAAGCATAAAAGAGGTGAGCGTACACAGTATTTGGTGCCACTGAGCATGAATAAACGTTACTCCGGCAAGGTGAGTTGGGAGGGAAGCATGTGGGAACAACCACCACCATTCATGGTGTCCCGTTGAGTCCAAAACAAACCAAACAGTGGAGTCTGATGTTACTGATGTCGGCGTTATTAAGATGAGAAGGAAGGTGTTCACCATCTTAGAATCAGTTAAGTACATCCACAACTTGAATCGGGACTCCACTGTTTGGTTTGGACTCTTACCCCTATGTGGATATAACGGGTCAATTCTTTTGTTGTCCTGTTGAGTCCAGCAGAACAGATGCACATAAATGTATGGAATATTAGCCCTTTTGCTGGGAACGGAGGGGGGGCATGCACATGGGACATATGGGTGAGGCTTCCATGTAACATGAGTAACTACTCTGTCACCCATGCTGCATTTACACCAGGTTTATGGCTGCTGTAACTGAGGAAGGAAACATGGCAGCGCCCCAAAACTGGATTAAGTACCCAGATCCTGTTATCAAATGGTTTTCACCATGCAGTGTCAGGGGCACCTAAAAAAGAACCCCCATGGTGCCTGGGGGCCCCCCCTGTGAAAGGCTGAGCTGACCCCCTTGCTGTACCCTTTATTCTCCACAGAATGCTTCAGCAGGAGTGGAAAGACTTCTGCTGGGAAACAAGTGCGATATTGAAAACAAACGGAAGGTTCCCATGGAAAGAGCAGAGAAGGTTGGTGTACGAGCAGAGGGCAGAGAATGGAAACCGAGAAAAGGACAAAGTTGGTGAGGATGTGGGGAAAGGAAGGGATAGGAGAGGTGCAGAGACAAGAGGATGGAAAGGATGGGGTAGGGGGAAAGAGAAGGGAAGGAGGGGAAGTGAGGCGGAGAGAAAAAGCAAAAGAGTGAGGTGGGGGAAAGGGGATGGGCAGAGAGTAGGGAAGAGAAGGAAATGAGGCCAGGAAGTATCTTCTTCCATGGGGTGGGTGGGGGGAACAGCTTAGAGAATGACACGGGGACAAATTTGTCCCCATCCCAGCAGGAACTCAATTTCTCCTTCCTGTCCCCATGAGTTTCTCTATTCCTGTAAGCTCTGCCTTAACTGCACAAGCCTCGAACACTTATGATTTTAAAGGGTTTGAGGCTTGTGCAGATGAGGATGGAGCTTAGGCATTGGTGGAATGAGGCATTATGACATCACAATCTGAGCTCTAGAATTTGCTACTTAGGATTTTAAAGGGTTTGAGGTAGAGAATGACATGGGGAAAAAATTTGTCCCCATCCCTGCGACCACCGTCTCTGTCAATGTCCTGTCCCCGCCCCGTCCTCGTGACCTCTGTCTCCGCCCCATCCCCACAACAACTAACCCTGCAGCATCCATACAAGCCTCAGTACTGCAATATTTAGCTTATTCCTTATAAATCAAAGTTCTAGCTGCTGAACTAGAGAAAGAGATGTTCAGCCGGCAGGGCTTTGTTTATAAATATTTTTATCAACACAACTAATATACTACTTAATCCTAAAGCAAAAAAAAAAATAAATATAAATTTCTTTTTCTACCTTTGTTGTCTGGTTTCTGCTTTCCTCCTCTTCTCCTTATTCATTTCCTTCCATCTACTATCTGCCTTCTCTGTCTCTTCCATATGCTCTATTACTATGCCTCTCCCTTCCATATTTCACTCCACCCCCACCCCAATTGGTCTGCCACCCTTCTTCTTCCCTCCTCGCCCCCCATAGTCTGGAATTTCTCTTCCCCATTTCCCTTCAGCGTCTGTTCCTCCCCACCCCACCTTCCCCAGTTCCCTTCAGCATCTGTTCCTCCATATCCCACCTTCCCCAGTTCCCTTCAGTGTCTGTTCCTCCGCACCCCACCTTCCCCAGTTCCTTTCAGCGTCTGTTCCTCCACATCCCACCTTCCCCAGTTCCCTTCAGCATCTGTTCCTCCACATCCCACCTTCCCCAGTTCCCTTCAGCATCTGTTCCTCCATATCCCACCTTCCCCAGTTCCCTTCAGTGTCTGTTCCTCTCCACCCCACCTTCCCCAGTTCCCTTCAGCGTCTGCTCCTCTCCACCCCACCTTCCCCAGTTCCCTTTAGTGTTTGCTTCTCTCCACCCCACCTTCCCCAGTTCCCTTTAGCATCTGTTCCTCTCCACCCCACCTTCCCCAGTTCCCTTCAGCGTCTGTTCCTCCCCACCCCACCTTCCCCAGTTCCCTTCAGTGTCTGTTCCTCTCCATCCCACCTTCCCCAGTTCCCTTCAGTATCTTCCAGTTGCGTCAGAGATGACCTTTACGGCAGCCACACGCGATTTCAACGCTCCAGTTGCTGGTAGGAACCACATTTAGAGAAATTGCCTGCTGCGAAGGTAAGGAGCAGGGATGGAGATGCTCAGACGGCAGTGTCAGCGATCGGGCGGCAGCGGCAATCAGGCAGCAGCGATCAGAAGGGATGGAGGGAGATGTTTTGGCAGCAGCAGCTATCAGTATGGAGGGAGGGAGCGCGATCGATGACCGCACGTGTTCCCACCCTTCACTGCGGAGACAAAGCCATTCACCACTCCACAGGGCAGTGAATGGCCTTACCCGCTGCGACCATGTCTTTTCTCTAGCCACGGGTAACAGCCACCGTGCCATTCTCTAGTTTGAGGCTTATGCAGAGGAGGACAGAGCTTGCAGGAGTGGGACAGGAACAGGAAAAGAACTTGCCAGGAAGGGACAGGAAAATGAGTTCCTGCGGGAATGGGAAAAAAATTTGTCCCTGTGTCATTTTCTAGAACAGCTCACTAATGACACAAGACCCTCAGCGCTCTCTTTCATTTCAGCTAGCAAAGGAGTACGGGATTCGATTTTTTGAAACCAGCGCCAAGTCCAGCGTGAACGTAGAAGAGGTGAGAGATCAAAAGACTTATATGTTGTCACTTTACCAGGCTGTCGGCGCTCTCGCTAAAAATAAATAACAGGCAGAATCAGTGGGAACAGAAGCGGCTTCTACAATCGTGCATATTCTCGTGTGTCCCTAGGGTTGGGAGTGCACCAGGCTTTCCCCAATTGCTCATTTTGTCCTCAGCTGAAGAAGTGGCTTTTAGCTCCCACGTTCTATTCAGTCCAAAAACAAGAAGAACATAAAAATAGCCGTACCGGGTCAGGTCAGTGGGTCGTCTAGCCCAGTTTTCTATCTCCACAGTGCCAATCCGGGTCACAAGCAACTGGCAGAAACCCAGATAATAATAATAATAACTTTATTTTTGTATACCGCCATACCCAGTGAGTTCTAGGCGGTTCACATTAATTAAACATAGTTACATACAGTTAGGTATTAATTGAACAGAGTTGCAGGCAACGAAGTAGATGAAATTGGGGAGCAGGATAGAGTGGATCAAGGGGGGGTGGGGGTGGGGCGTAATAAAGGGGGAGGGAGGAGGTTTAGGTTCTTTGAGGAGGGGGCAATTAAGTGTCCTGGCCTTGGAAGAGGTGTGTTTTTGAGTAATTTTCTAAAACTGAGGTAGGTGGGAGCCTCGAGGCCTTATATTTGGCCTAAACAAATGGGAGCATATCACCCCCTTACTACCATAAACTGCACTGGCTGCCATTCGAATCCAGAGTCCTGTTCAGGTTCGCATGCCTCAGCTACAAAACGGTGTTTGGTCTATCCCCAAGCTACCTCATCCCCCCACTTTAAATTAGATCACAACAATAAGAACTCTCGCAGAATTCATCTGTTCGCCTTCCCCTCCCTAAAACTATGTCAACTCAAACGATTCGTCGACAAAACCTTCTCCTTCCAGGCGGCCAAACTAAACTCATGGCTTGCCCAAATTATACTTGATGCCCCCACTTACCTGGACTTCAGAAAAAAACTCAAAACTCACTTATTCCATGACCCTAACCCTAACCCCTTCTACACATAAGTTCATGTCAGTGGCGTACCTAGGGGGGGGGCGGGGGGGGCGGGCCGCCCCGGGTACCAGCCCTAAGGGGGTGTTCCCGGCCTTGCCGTTCAGTCCCCCGCCACCCCCGAAGGACCGCTCGCCCCCCTGGCCTCCCCGCACCACCTATGAACAGCCGCAGCAGGATCGCGAAGTCAGCGTCAGCATCCCTGCGCTGCTTCCTACGACGCGATCCCGCCCCTCCTCTGACGTCAGAGGAGGGGCGGGACCGTGGCGCAGGAAGCAGCAGGGATCGCTGACGCTGACTTCGCGATCCTGCTGCGGCTGTTCATAGGTGGTGCGGGGAGGCCAGGGGGGCGAGCGGTCCTTCGGGGGTGGCGGGGGACTGAACGGCAAGGCCGGGAACACCCCCTTAGGGCTGGTACCCGACGCTGACTTCGCGATCCTGCTGCGGCTGTTCATAGGTGGTGCGGGGAGGCCAGGGGGGCGAGCGGTCCTTCGGGGTGGGTCGGGGCATCAGGCCTTCAGGGTGGGGCGGGCGGGCAGGCAAGCAGGCTTTCAAGGGGGAGGGGGTGACAGGCAGGCAGGCAGGCCTTCAAGGGGGGACAGGCCTTCGGGGGGGGTGCAGACATTCAAGGGGTGCAGGCCTTCAAGGGGGGCAGGCAGGCCTTCAGGGGGGTGCAGACCTTCGGGGGGGGGGGTGTAGGCCTTTGGGGGGGGTGCAGACCTTCAAGGGGGTGCAGGCCTTCAAGGGGGGAAAGGCAGGCAGGCCTTCAAGGGGGGGACAGGCCTACAAGGGGGGGGGACAGGCCTACAAGGGGGGGACAGGCCTACAAGGGGGGGGACAGGCCTTCAAGGGGGGGTGCAGGCCTTCAAGGGGGGGTGCAGGCCTTCAAGGGGGGTGCAGGCCTTCAAGGGGGGAAAGGCAGGCAGGCCTTCAAGGGGGGGGACAGGCCTACAAGGGGGGGGACAGGCCTACAAGGGGGGGGACAGGCCTACAAGGGGGGGGACAGGCCTTCAAGGGGGGGTGCAGGCCTTCAAGGGGGGGTGCAGGCCTTCAAGGGGGGTGCAGACCTTCGGGGGGGGGTGTAGGCCTTTGGGGGGGTGCAGACCTTCAAGGGGGTGCAGGCCTTCAAGGGGGGAAAGGCAGGCAGGCCTTCAAGGGGGGGTGCAGGCCTTCAAGGGGGGTGCAGGCCTTCAAGGGGGGAAAGGCAGGCAGGCCTTCAAGGGGGGGACAGGCCTACAAGGGGGGGGACAGGCCTACAAGGGGGGGGACAGGCCTTCAAGGGGGAGACAGGCCTTCAAGGGGGGGAAAGGCAGGCAGGCAGGCCTTAAAGGGGGGACAGGCCTACAAGGGGGTGGGACAGGCCTTCAAGGGGGGGACAGGCCTTCGGGGGGGTGCAGACCTTCAAGGGAGTGCAGGCCTTCGGGGGGGGGGTGCAGTCCTTCAGGGGTGGGGTTTAGGCCTTCAGAGGGGGACAGACCTTCGGGTGGGAGGTAAAGTCCTTCGGGGGGTGCAGGTCTTCAGGGGTGGGGTGTAGCCCTTCGGAGGGGGGACAGACCTTCGGGGGAGGGGGGTCCTGGTGTAAAAGTACACAGAGGGAGAGAGGGAAGGGGGGGTTCAAAGATACATGCATATGCCAGACTTTGGGGGTTAGAAATAATGGGTCTAAAAACAGAGGAGTGGGAGAGAGATGGTGCATAATGGGATTTAGGGAGGGAAGGAACAGAAAGGGAGAGAACTTGGAAACAGGGGATGGTGTGGAGGGGGGATAGAGATACTGGATAGGAGGATAGTTGGGAACAGAAAGGGAGAGATGGTGGATCCTGGGGTGGTGGGGAGTTGAGAAAAGGTGAATCTGTGGATGGAGACAAAAAAAAGGAAAGATGCCAGATCTCCGGGAGAGGGAAGGGAAACGGAAGGGGAGAACAGAGATGGCAGACGGATGGTTAGCACGGAGAAAGGAGACCCTGGCAAGCAAGACAACAAGAGCCTGGGACCAACAAGATTTGAATATTGATCAGAGAACAAAAGGTAGAAAAAATAATTTTATTTTCTGTTTTGTGATTACAATATGTTAGATTTGAAAAGTGTACATGAGACAGCTTGAAATGGGAACTTTTCTATTTTTGTGAATGGCAAGGCTGAGTTCAGTTAAAATATATGCTTTATAAGAAAATATAATAATGTGTTTTATAAAGTTTATAAGCATTGCTGGCATACTCGGTGAGGTGTTCCTAGTGTTGGTGGTGGTGGTAGCATGTCAGTGTGTTGAGAGGAAGAGGTAGTCTGGGAAATTCTGCTGAGCAAACTCTGGGCCCATTTCCACCCCCAGTTAGTCCACTCCACTCAACTGGTTCACACACTGAGTGGGTCTTTGGGTGTTATTTCTGGGTAGTTGTTTTAGAATCTCTTCCAGTGGTTTGTCAGTATCTCCTTCTGGTCCAAGGAAGGAAACTTTGTCAACCTTAGCATTGACCTTCAGAATATGTTTGTAACAGCGCTGCTTGTGTGGCATTAGGCTATGTAGTGATCGAAAGAAAAAAACAGACCTTTGCACATTTTTGCACTATATGGTGGGTGTATGAGGAGATTCATTTCCTGCACAGTTAAGTCCATTTTTTCTACTGAATAATAGTATAGGTACAATGAAAGTAAATAGCAAAAATGTTTGAGTAGATAATTAAGGAAATCTTTTTCATATTGCTTGCTTATGGACTGGGAAAAAAGACTGTTCAAGCAAATGTCTCCAGAACTGCTTTAATGGAAAAATGTGATTTTTTTTTTTTTAAGTACTTTGTGAAATTTATTGTTGTTGTGAAATTTATTGTTATACTTTGTTTAAACTTAAAAAGCGGTGTCATTAACAGTGAATCTAATCGAAAAATCGATTCAACAGGGTGAATCGGATCGAATGAAATATTTTTCTCTGAATCGGGCAGCACTATTGGCTACCATGAGAATGGGCTACTGGGCATGATGGACCATTGGTGTGACCCAGTTAGGCTATTCTTATGTTATGTTCTCATCTGTAGGGGCCTTTGTTTTCACTTCTTATTTTAATGTATTTTTTTCCTGGGAACTTATCAGTGTTTTTTTATAATGGGAACAAAAATGGAAGAGAATTAATGTGTGTGGAATGGGGGGGGGGTAACTAATTTCTTCAGCTAAATAATTCAATCCACTTCAAACAGACATAGGAGAACTCACGCACCATTCACACACCCTCCAACCAAAAACGTCAAAAGAAAAAAACTGTTCGACAACCTCCTAGCCATTCGAGCTGCAACACTTGACCCCCAACTCTACAACCTATTGACCTCGACCACAAACTACAAAACCTTAAAAAAAGAAATAAAAACCCTTCTATTAAAAAAACACATAAAACCAAACTAACATAATCAGAACTGTCCCAAGCATCACCTGCAACTACTCCATATGTACTTCTGATGTCATGACAATTCAGACATAATTTATGTTATGTTATGTTTGGAATAATGGTTACATAAATGAGGTTCAATAAAAGAAAATTTTCTGTGGGAGCATTTGTTGGAACTTCTGTTATCCTGATTTCTTCTATCTGTGGGCTTTCTTTAGCTAACCTACTTATCTGGGGCTTTCCACTTCTGCAGCTGCCCTTTTCACGGTCCACTTTGCGCTTGCACTCTCTGGGGAGGGGGGGTTGGGTCTGGGCTTGGTGGGGTAGGTGTGTCTGGTAGTTTTGTCTGGGTGGTGGCTGGGTGTTTCTTGGGTGCTTGTTGTGCGGATTGGTGTGTCTGGTGAGCGGTCTGGGTGTTGTTGCTTGTGGGGGTTTTTTTCATTATAAAATATGGCTGAGGGTCTAGTCCGGCTTATTATTCTTGTGGGTTCTGGGGTGGGATTTGTTTGCTTGCCCCAAGTTTTGGCCTTTTGTTGTGTATTGCTATGCCTCTCATTGGCAATTTTCTCTTGGGAGAGGCTTGTTCATGCTTGTTGTTGCTGTTACTCTCATTCTGTGTTCTTTTTGATAATGTATAAGTTTCTGTACAGACCATGGTTGCTTGTCTGGACCTTTTGCCATTCTCAATAAAAATACTTTGGAAAAAAAAAAAGAAAATTTTCACTGCCTGTTTCTATTCTGACCATTTATTCCATTTCATGGTTATTGCAAAAAAAAAAAAAAAAAAAAAAAATTTTACATGAGGGGGGGGGGGGGTGTCAAAAAATGATGGGCCCCGGGTGCCACATACCCTAGGTACGCCACTGGTTCATGTAATCCTTTTTCTTCTTCTCTACCCACTATTTTAAGTTCTTGTAAACCGTGTCGAGCTCCATTCTCATGGAGATGATGCGGTATATAAACTTAAGGTTTAGATTAGATTAGATTAGATTAGACAGAATCCCTAACACTCCCACTCGCTCCTTCTACTCCCTTCAATACACATGAACCTCCACCTTCCCCTCCTAATGTACCCTCCAAACCAACTAACTTCACGGACCGGTATTTTTCCCTCCTATTGTACACGCTTGTATATTCCAATTGTACTTCATTGTATATTCTGTCAACTTCATTGACCTGTACACCCCAAAAAATGTTAATTCTTGTCAACTTAAATGACATGTTCATTCCAAAAAATGTTTAATTCCCAATGTTATTTTCTTTTGTAATATTATTAATTGCTGTGAACCGCCTAGAACTCTCTGGGTATGGCGGTATACAAAATAAAGTTATTATTATTATTAATTGGGCTATCCATGGGTTTAGTTTGGCGGCCTGGAAGGCGAAGGTTTTGTCGAGGAATTTATTGGAGTGACAAGAGTTTTAGGGAGGGGAAGGCGAATAGCTGGATTCTGCGGGAGTTCTTGTTTCTGTGATTCAGGAAGAAGTGTGGGTCGATGTAGTTTGGGGCTAGACCGAATACTGTTTTGTAACAGAAACAGGCGAATTTAAATAGGACTCTGGATTCCAATGGCAGCCAATGAAGTTTGTGGTAAAAAGGGGTGACATGGTTCCCATTTTTTCAGGCCAAATATAAGGCGGACAGCGGTGTTCTGGATCATTCTGAGTCTTCTGATAGTTTTCTTCGTGGAGCTCAGATAGTAGCTACTGATCCCAGAGTAAGCAGTGGCTTCCCCCATGTCTGTCTCAATAGAGACTTTTCCTCCGGGAACTTGTCCAAACTTTTCTTAAACCTGCTACTAAGAGCTCCTTTTACTAAGGCGCCCTAGCCAATTTAGCGCGCGCAAAATGCCAACGCACCCACGGAATATAATGGGCGCATTGGCATTTAGCGCATGCAGATATTTAGCAAGCACTGAATCGGCTCGCGTGCCTCAGTAAAAGACCCCCCTAACAGCTGTAACCACATCCTCTGGCAAAAGGAAGAGGTGTCCAGGGAAACCCTAGCTATGGCAAAAACAGACCCAAAAAACTGCTCAAGATCTGAACTTAGAGATATCTTGTTTGCAGTTTTGCTTCCATTTAAGTTAAGTTATTTCAACTAAAACTATACCTTAAGTTTGTATACCGCATCATCTCCATTAAGATAGAGCTGGGCACGGTTTACAGGTAATTCAATAATTTTTAATATTTTAATTATTAGATGTAATCAAAAAACAGCAAGGGAATATTTTTATCCAAGGTGATACTTATAAATCACTGTTGTAATTTATTATTTTATTTTCTTCAAGTTTATGTGCTGTTATTTAGTCTTTGTTTGGTGGAGGAGACTGTGATCAACAATGATGGTCTCCTTAATAGCTGCTCCGTGAACTTGTTTCACCGGACCTCAGCTGTGGGTCTGAGTGTTCACTTAACCACATCAACTTGTGTTGTAATTTGTGCTTGAAGTAAAACAAAGGTGATTAGTACAACAGTAATTATTAGATGTACACAGCCTTGAAGGCTTCCCCTGTAAACCACTTTGAACTGTTTGTCGTATAGCAGCATACAAAAATAAAGTTGTTATTATTATTATTATTTGGCGGTATAACACATTTTTAATAAACTTGAACTTGAAACTTTTACAAGAACATTTTTTTAATGTTATGATTTGGAATCAAATCCACTAACATCATGTCCCAGAATATCTCGTTTAAAAAAAAAAAAAAAGTTTCCAGAAGTGATCCGGGAAATTATAGACCAGTTAGTTCGATGTCGGCGGCAGGCAAAATGGGTAGAGACTATTATAAATAACAAAATTACAGACCATAGATATAAGCATAGATTTAGTCAAGGAAAATCTTGCCTCACCAATCTATTACATTTCTTTGAAGGGGGTGAGTAAATATGTGGATAAAGGTGAGCCAGTCGATATTGTGTATATGGATTTTCGAAAGGCATGCGACAAATTACCTCATGAAATACGCTGAGGAAATTAAGTTACAAATAGTTATGCACAATTGGAAGAACTGGGATCGCCTTAACTTTAATTTTTGGTAGGCAAATATTTATGTTTAATTCATAGATTTGAAAAAATGAATGCGAATATGCTGGGCCATACTAAGAGATTTAAGTTAATCTGGGGCCCTTTGACATCTTTTATGGATTAATTATAATTGGTTTTCCCTTTGTTCCTGTTGGTATATTGCACACACATCCAGGGGGAAGGAGGGTGGGAGGGGGGTATTTCTTTGTATGGTTCTATTCCCTTATGAAATGTTGGTTGGGTGGGGTTTTTTATTGTTGTATAGATTTTGATTGATTATAAATGCATATATGATTAATATTGTTTGTATAGATACACTTCTCCCTCAGTATTCGGGGGGGATAGGGGCAGAGCCGGACCGCGAATTGAGAAAAAATGTGAATAACTTCTCGTCTGGTTCTGACCCACCCCCGCCTCCCTCCCACCTTCCTTCCGGCATCCCAGCCTTACCTGGCAGTCTATTGGGCTTTCGGGGCAGGAATGATCTTCCTACACTCTTGCCCCGTGGAGACCGCCAATAGGAAATGACTGCCATGAGTTCCCGTAGTCTCTCGAGACTATGACAGGAGCTCACGGCAGCCATTTCCTATTGGCGATTGACACGGGGCAGGAGCGTAGGAAGATCGCTCCTGCCCTGAAAGCCCAATAGACCACCAGGTAAGGCCGGGATGCCGGGAGGGAGGCAGGAACGTCATAAACTATGGTTTTTTTTTGGTTCCCCCCCCCCAAAAAAAATAAAATTGCGAATATGTGAATCCACAAGTGCCAAAACTGCAAATAGGGAGGGGGAAGTGTCTGTATTGTATTTTTGTTAGCTTTAGAAACTCAATAAAGATTTATTTTTTAAAAAAAAGTTATTTTGGTGTGGATTCTCTAAAGACGCCATTGGCGGTGGCCACAACAAAGCAGCGCTGACCACGTCAGTCACGTGACTGCACCGTTTCGAGAATCGCAGCCATGTCAAAAGTAGGCACCGGAAATGTAAGTCAGGGTTATACAGGCTTACATTTCTGGTGCCTACTTTTGATGAGAATTGTGACCATAGAGGCGGCTACTGATGCCTACTCCCATTTACCAGTGTAAAAAGATTTAGGTGCCTGTATGGACGGGAGTTGGATACTGTCGTTTGTAGGCGCTTGAAAGCACTTACATTTTCTTTTTTAAATTAGATTTTAATTGGTTATAAATGATGTCAATCACTACGCTATTTATCACCATTGTTAGGTGGTGGAAGGGTGTCTACTAGTGCTGCCCGATTCACGAGTCGAATCAATTCACCGATTCGGATCGGGTGAATCAATTCTAATCAATTCAATTAAAAAAAAAAAAATCAGCCTCCCGATTCGATGACCAACCCTTCCCCCGTGCCTTCCTAAAGCAGGAGTGGCAGCGCTGCCTCTTGCTAACCGTCCGCTGCCACTCCTGCTTGAGGGGGAAGGGTCAGTCAGAAAGGCCTACATGTTCCCCCAGCTTCCACACTCTTACCTTAAGCAGCTAATACAGCAGCCTACAGGATCGCTGGTGCTATAGCGATCCCTGCAGCTGCCCGTCGTCCTCAGCGGCATGTTCTCTCTGCTACGGTCCTGCCCCTACTCTGATGTCAGGAGCAGGATCGTGGCAGAGAAAATGTGCCGCTATAGCACAAAGCAGTTTAAAGTAAGAGCAGGGAAGCTGAGGGAACATGCAGGCTTGTGGGGGGGAGCAGGCCTTCGCGGCGGGGAGGAGGATGAAGAGTGCCTTTGTGACGGAGTGGGCAGGTCTTTGCTGGGGGAGCAGGCCTTTGTGGTGGGGAGGAAGAGGAAGAGTGCTTTCACGGCGGGAGTGGTGCCATTGAAGCAGGCAGACTGTAATATTTGCAGTTCTGACCTTTGGTACTGATTCTCTGACGAAGCAGTGGGCGAAATGGGCCCGTCAGAATCAGCATTTAGAACGAATGTTTCTTCAACCACAAGATAAGCTGTCTAGATACTTCCATTAATTTATAAATTTGAAGTGTATACCTAAAATTCTGCAAAGTTGATGAGTTATGGAGGTGGAGGGAGACCATATGGTTCAATCTAGATGAACAGCTATTTCGCTGGTTTGTAAAGACTAGCCAATCTGAGGTATTTTTTCCCTCCAGAACAGGGATCTCAAAGCCCCTCCTTGAGGGCCGCAATCCAGTCGGGTTTTCATGATTTTCCCAATGAATATGCATTGAAAGCAGTGCATGCACACAGATCTCATGCATATTCATTGGGGAAATCCTGAAAACCCAACTGGATTGCGGCCCTCAAGGAGGGACTTTGAGACCCCTGCTCCAGAACATTACAAGACATTTGGTTAATATAATAAATGACTATTTAAGATAACCTTTCTGGGCACATTAAATAACAATAAATATCACTTATTGAATTAGACAATTCCACTTCTGGTTCTAATTTTGAATTTTTGTACTGTGAAATTTCAAATCCAACTTTTTTGTAACTTCTACTGAGCACATTATAGGTAGAAATTCAGCACTGGCACAAGGATGACTAGCTAGGTTCCCGCAGAGCATCATGACCTCACCCTAACCCCTCGGCCTCTCTTCTTTTTCCAGGCTTTCAATGCACTGGCTCGTGATATTTTACAAAAGACATCGAAGAGGGTGAGTACTGTAGGAATGAGGCTTGTTTAGAGGACTGCAGTCAGATTTTGTGATGGAAGGGAATTGTGGAGATAGGATGACAGAGCAGTCGATGGCGGGCTGAGAGTGAAGAGATGTCACATTCCTATGTGGAAGGGGAAAAGCGATGATGAAGCAGCCACTGGCGTACTGGGAGTGAAGAGATTTTGGATGGATTTCTGGGTGTAAGGAAAGTGTCAACAGGGGATGACAAAGCAGTTGAAGAGAGGCCGGGAGTGATGTCAGATTGATTTTGAGGTGTAATGCAAGAGTTGACCATGGATATTGGAGCAGTCATTGAGGACGTGCGAGTGAAGAGATTTTAGATGGATTTCTGGGTATAAGGAAAGTGTTGACAGGGGATGACAAAGCAGTTGAAGAGAGGCCGGGAGTGATGTCAGATTGATTTTGAAGTATAATGCAAGAGTTGACCATGGATATTGGAGCAGTCACTGAGGAAGTGCAAGTGAAGAGATTTTAGATGGATTTCTGGGTATAAGGAAAGTGTTGACAGGGGATGACAAAGCAGTTGAAAAGAGGCCGGGAATGATGTCAGATTGATTTTGAGGTGTAATGCAAGAGTTGACCATGGATATTGGAGCAGTCATTGAGGAAGTGCGAGTGAAGAGATTTTAGATGGATTTCTGAGTATAAAAAAAGTGTTGACAGGGGATGACAAAGCAGTTGAAGAGAGGCTGGGAGTGATGAGAGTTTGATTTTGAGGTGTAATGCAAGAGTTGACCAGGGATATTGGAGCAGTCATTGAGGAAGTGCGAGTGAAGAGATTTTGGATGGATTTCAGGGTGTAAAGGAAATGTGGAGAAGGAATGATGGCACAGTCAATGAAGTGTTAAGAAGTTTTGAGAAGGGATGATGGAGTAGTCACTGAGAAATTGGGAGCAAAGAGGTGTGAGATGGATTTTGGGGTGTAGGAAATTGTTGAGAAGGGATCATGGAGTGACCACTAAGGAGCTAGAAGTTAATAGATTTTGGATGGGGTGGAAGGGATGATAGAGGATTTGAAAGGGGTCTTTGCATTTTGAGGAAAAGTTGATGATGGGAGCAGAGAGATGTTGGTTCTGGTTTGGGGCTAGTACACATCCTCTTGCTTTAATACACGCGTTCGTGTCATGTCTTTTCTCACTTTATTTTTCTTTGGTTCTCTCCAACAGGGTCCCAGCAGTAAGGCTCAGCTGGACATGAAGAGTCCTCAGAAGAGAAGCGGTAAATGTTTGTTGCTCTGAGGCAGTAGCCCACAGCCACTCATGAGAGCTGAAAGTCAAGGGACTGAATGAAGGAGAAAATCTTCCATGCCGAGTTTCTATTCCTATCACACAATGCTGCTGCAGATTCTTCCAAAACATTGACCTCCTCCGTCCCTGTGCAGGTCACAGGGTGAATATGTCGGTCTGTATCCTGCAGCTTGCCAAAAGAAATGAATCGTTCTTCTGAGGCATGGATGGGAGAAGAGACTGGACTGAATCTGTGGTTTGGATTCAATCCCTGGAACACCTTCCTGTTTATTCTGAGCACATATCCAGCTTCACTTCTCACACAGAACTAGAGCAGCTGCTGGCTGGGAGCCTTTTTTTCTTTTTGGTAGTTCTGAATTTCTTTTTTTTTTTTTTTTTTGTTATTGAAACTCGAGAGCACTGAACACTAAAGTGAGGGACCAACAGAAACCTGAGTATCAAATGCGTCAAAATGATAGCATTTCCTGCTATTTAGGAATGCGAAAGACACAATAAGCAGCACCTGGGGCACTGCCCACACTTGGTCAAGCCTTCCTTGAGGACTTCTACATTAGCAGCCAGAGCAACTGATCCCACTGTCTGCTGTTAGTGGAGCGTTCGGCATCCCTCCTACAGTTTAATATGCTGTGAGCAGACAGAGGAGAACTCCTGGGGGACAATTCGCAGGGTCTTGGAAACAAAGGGAAAGCCCTGGCTGCAACCAGAATGGAAGAGAGTAGGAGGGCTCTTTGGACCTGTGCTGGAGTGGGAAGTATGATGGCAACTTGGGATACGCCAGGACACTGGGGGGCTTCTGTTTTCTATAAGAATGAGGTCCTGGATGTAATAGGGTACAAGCCTGGTTTTGAGGGCCTGCAGTTGCTTTGAATAACTCAAGAAAGGGCATGGCGGAGGAGGGGCCCAGGTCAAATAGCAAGGTCCCTAATATGGGATACATTTGTCTCTGTTCCTACAATACGAGAAATGGCAGAATTGCTTCCTAGACTCTGCTGTCGGACTTGGGGAGTGAGAGGTTCTGCTGGAACCCATGGTGGAGCCTTGTTTAGTTTAAGAATTAGAATTCCTTAGCCCAACACGTTTGCTCTTCACAAGAATTCTTTCAATGGGGGGGTGGGAGCTTCACTGGTTCCTCAGCTTTATCCATGTCATTGACGTCACCTTATAGCTTGCATTCAGAAAGTGCTGAGATCAGAAACCGCTTCCTTCCCGGAGCAGTGGAAAGGCAGGCTACAGCCCAATACGTGAGTGCCAGGCTCCATCCTTACCCTCTCACATAGGAATAATGATTGCAGAGGGAATCAGTGACTGCAATAGTGAGAGAATAACCCCGATTCACAACACTAGACACACTTCTGGGAAGAGGGAAAGATTCAGACATTGTAACCAATGACTAAATAAATAGCTCGATGGCCTCCACTCCCTGAGAATGACTCCATAGATACAGTGACCCACCTAAACACCCCTGTCTGTGCTCCCTGGGTATTTCCCTAGATAGGGTTATCATATGACTCCAGAAAAAGGAGGATGGATTGAGACATCCGGGTTTTACTTCCATTGAAACAGTGACCCATGTAACACCCCTGCCTCTGTTTCCTGGATATTACCCTAAAGATACGGTGAGTGGCGGCGCCACCCCTTCCGCATATCTTTTTAACTTCACTGCGAGAAGCCAGCCTCGTTGGCTTCGGCGCTCTCTCTGACATCACTTCCTTGGCGCGGGTCCCGGGAATGGAGTCAGAGAGAGCGTCGAAGCCGACACAGTCAGCTTGCACCGAAGTAAACAAAGGTACGGGGGAAGGGGCATGCATGTGGCAGTGAGAGGAGGAAGGGTGCCGGTGCCCCAAGGAAGATGGTGCCCGGGGGCGGACTCCCCCCCTTTCTACGCCCATTGCAGTGACTCATGTAACACTCCTGTTTCTGCTCCCTTTGTATTAATCTATATATTAACAAATTATACGAGGACGCACAACATATAATATGTTCATGTAATGATTCGAAATGTTGTGTGATCGTGGCACCGAGGTACCCCCCTCTTCAAACCCAGCATGCACCCAAAAATAGGGAGAAAAAGCCTCAGATTAATGTAGCAGTATAGAACCAAAAGGTACAAATCAAAACTGCTTTTGATACTTTCCACTGGCAAAAAAAAAAAAACTCCCTCAAGGAACAGCTCAGGTTTAGAAAAGGGCAAAGTCACCCGGAGGCACGTTCAAGGACTTAGCTGACAAAAGAGCACTTGTCTGTTTCCTTTGTTCTGGGGCTGGTCTCAGCGTGGTGCACTTTTCAAGGCGGTATTGTTTGTTCCCCTGATGAGCCAAACATTGGTGAAACAAGGTCGCTTGTTGGGAAGATTGGAGAAGATGTGACAGCGTTGGAGCTCAAGTCGTCTTTTGTCCTTAAACCTGCCTCCGGGTGACTTTGCCCTTTTCTAAACCTGAGCTGTTCTGTGAGGGAGTTTTTTTTTTGCCACTGATAGTATCAAAAGCAGTTATGATTTGTACCTTTTGGTTTTATACTGCTACATTAGTCTGAGGCTTTTTCTCCCTCTTTTTGGGTGCATGCTGGGTTTGAAGAGGAGGGTACCTTGGTGCCACGATCACACAACATTTTGAATCATTATCTTAATCTATCTATACCAAAACTTCTGCCACACAACATAGCAAAAGGCTGCTTTTTAAGTCAGACTTTGTGAGGAAAACAGCTCTACCACATTCCCTCTTCTTTCTGTAGGGCTGTTTTTAGCTACTGGTATTTCCAGATTGCTGTATTTTCTAGGTCTTGTGACGAAGGACCAGCAATGTAGATCTACTGTCTTGCTAATTACTGATAGGAAACTTTTTAATGTTCAACAATTCATATCTGTTACAAGTTTATATCTCAGGCAGAAACTTGGAGATTTTCTTTCTTTTTTTTTTTAAGGAGTAGCAACAGTAAAAGTTTAGGTTTTATTTCCCCTGTGATAGTGACACTTTTCATTTTAATAGAAGGGATGTATGGTTCCAGGGGAGGCACCTGGGGCTTTTCAGCTCTTTAATGTCTGAGATTTTTAAGAAAAGCTGTAATTCCAGGTGAGATGGCCTTGCCCGGGATTCTCACTCTTACTCTCTGCTTCTCTTCAACTGTTGGGTCTAATAATGAACGTTTTCACCCAGCAGCCTCTTGTTTTATTCTCTTGAGGGGAGGATTTGGGACTTTTTTAAAAATAAATTTTCACAGCACAGTTCATTTTAAGGAACAGTAAAGAATTAATTTTTAAGAATAATAAAAGAAAACAAAATATTTCTTACTCAAATTTTTCATCTAGCCCACATTATGAGAGGATATACTTCCATTTCTATAGGAAACAAAAGGGAAATAGAGGAAACCTCTCTAATTGAAATGAAACAAGTAAAATAACAATACTATAGTAAATTTCACTTTCTTAGATCTGAATCCTCCAAATTCTTGGTAATTACTTTATTAACTCCTCAAATAACAGTCAAACTTCTATTCTTTATGCTGCTCATGTAAATTCAAGAAGGTCTCTAATTGAAGTGAATCCCAGAACATATATTTTTATCTTTAAACTGAAGAAGACATTTACATGGAAATTTTAAGAAATACGTGGCTCCCAGTGCCAACACTCTAGTGTTTAATAAAAGAAATGCTTTTCTTTTCAACTGTGTGGCCCTGTCCACGTCTGGAAATATTAACACGGTATCTCCACAAAATTTTGGTTCTCGTGATCAGTCCTTTATCAACCTCACTTGCACACGATATTATCAAGGTAGATCTAGGCTGAATTACATCCTGGGATTCCTCTAGAAACTCAGTTGGGACATGTTTAAGAATCAATTCAACGTTACTTAAATAAAAAAAAAATGGAGGCACTTGAAGAGGAGCCTTTACAGACATCATTCACAACCCAGTCTACCAGGGCTTAATCACCACCCTGACCCTAAAGTTGGGTAAATGGTCACGGGTTTGTTATACCACCTTTCTGTGGGTAAAACCAAAGGAGTTGACATTTACAGTATGCAAGCACTTCCTCTGTCTTTAGTGGGCTCACGATCTAAGTTCTCTACCTGGAGCAATGGAGGATTAAGTGACTGTAGTGGGAACTGAACCTGATTCTCCTGGAACACAATCAGCTACGCTATTAGGCTGCTAATCCATTAAATTGTCCCTTACTTTAACCACACAACAGAACAATTATGTCCCCTTTCTTTTCCCTGCTCCAAAACAGAAGCAGAAAAACTCTACAGCAGACTGGAGCAATGCATAGGGTTTTTAATTTTTATTATTTTTAAAGGCTTTCTGCTGTTAATTCTTTCCAAAGTGATTGTCAACCTCCCCCCCCCCCAAAAAAAAAAACCAAAAACCTTCTACTACTGCAGGATCGGGTCTGGAATTACAAGTCCAGCTGGCAGTGGCGTATCTAGCATATTTGATACCCAGGGCCAATCATTTTTAACACCTTTTCCTCTATATGAAATTTTTGTTTTGTAATAATCCACGAGCCACACCTAGGAAAATGCAGCATCTTAACCACTGCCGTGAGCACTAGAACCCATTGTAAAATTAAACACGCCAGATGAGTACAAATTGATCCTTCACAGTCAATTCCAACAGAAAAGCATGTATTTTTTCACACACACAGAACACAGATACTTATTCTATACTGGGTGAGAGTGTAACTGCAAACTAAAAATAGAATATGTAAACAACAATGAAACTGCACCCTAAGAAACCAGTGGTTAAGATGCCCGGACATCCAACGGAGCCCCCCAAAAGAGGACATGACCGGGGAAATCCGGACCTCTGGTAACCCTAGTTTTACTTGTCCCTGGAGGTGAGTACAGGCATCCCTAGGTGTTCTAATCATGCTGACTAGAAGGCTGGGGCTGAGGTGAGATGAGGCAACAGCTGGGAATGAGGTGCTAGGGTGGAAGGGGGGGTGACATGATTTCACTCATCTCTTGGGTTGTGTTCAAGCTGGGAGGTGCCAGATGGGAGACAGAGCTGTGTTTGCGTTTTCTTGAAAGGATTGACAGTGGCAGGCCCGGAATAGGGGGCTGAAAGACCGGACTTCAAAGTCTGACAGATCTTCTCACCTATAAGGGCTACAAAGCAGATAACTAAATGTAAGTGGCAGGAAGTGCATTAAACTTTTTACTTACCTACTTACTTGTGTGCTAATGTGAACAGTTTTTCCAATGAATTTTTATGCTTTATTCACAGCATGGCAGCTATATGCATATCATACCTAGCATTTCTTATTGTTACACCTGTTGTTCTGAACTGTAAACATATCAGAGTGGTTTACAAATAAAAACAGACCTAGTTTATATAAGAAATAACAGTTTACAATTACTGTGAAAGAATACCCCCCAACAAAAAAGAAGAGTACGTCTCCTGTGCTGTAACCTGGTCCTTGCATTTCTCTCCCCATCCTGCACAGAAGGGTGAGTCTACAAATCATTAAAGACTAAAGAAAAACAATAGCTCTTTAGCCCTTTCTTAGAAGTCCTGAAGTTCAACAGAAATATATTTCCTCTTGTACTGAACAAAATGCAAAAACATCTCTGATGCATGTTTCCTCAAAGCTAACATTCCAATTAATACATTTAAAAAATAAAAAATATTTTTTCAACCTTTATTGTCTGAGCATTCTATTTTTTCAATAATGTCAGTCCCTGTTTCTCTTTTCTGCTTTCCTGTCTGTCTTCTGCTGTTTCCCATGGCTGCTGTTCATGTGTCATTATTCCCTCCTGACCCATTCCATGAAGGGAAGAATCTAATCTTCATTTTATATACCGAATCTACTCCCTAAGAAGCTCGACTCGGTTTACAGTTCGTTAAAAAAATGAAACATAACAAGTAAAAACTGTGAGATAAAAACAGAAATTGGTTAGATTAGATGGATGGAAAAAGTTAGAAAAAAGTATGTTGAATTGCTTAAAATTACGACAGCTAGAATCAAATTAACTATTGTAAAATCTGGAGATCCAAACAGAAAAACTTTAATGTAGAATCCAAAACTGACCCGAGTTCCACAATAAAGTTTTTCTTATGGCATCTACAGCCGTCTCAGTTTTCCACTTTTGTGAGGTGCCATTGTGGTGTCTTCCATTCCCTCATCTCTGTGTCTGATGTGAGGAATCATTTTCAAAAAGGATGTTTAAGTCCGACTTGGACGTTTCCTGCTAAACATCCAAAGACAGAAGGCAGAAAAACCTTTCATTTTTGAAAGAGACATCCAAATGATTTTTTTTCTGCTGAAAATCACCTATTTGGATGCCTTGGCTGCCAAAATGTCTAGAACACCTGGGCGCCTAACTTTATTCGCCATTTTTGACCACAAAGCTATCCAAGTTAGAAATGTCCAAATTGGCATCATTTAGATGTGGGAGGGGCCACCATTCATGGTTACCATATGGCTCCAGAAAAAGGAGGACAGACTTCTGGGTTTTACTTCCACTGACAGCAATGGAAGTAAAGAAGACAGATTGAGACATCTGAGTTTTATTTCCACTGACAGCAAAGAAATGGAAGTAAAAGCCGGATGTCTGAATCCATCCTCCTTTTGCTGGAGCCATATGGTAACCCTAGGTAGGATTGTTGCAATGTGAGTCCAGGGAGCTGCATTATATTACAACAGGGGTGTCCAATGTCGGTCCTCGAGGGCCGCAGTCCAGTCGGATTTTCAGGATTTCCCCAATGAATATACATGAGGTCTATTTGCATGCACTGCTTTCATTGTATGCTAATAGATCTCATGCATATTCATTGGGGAAATCCTGAAAACCCGACTGGATTGCGGCCCTCGAGGACCGACATTGGACACCCCTGTATTACAACAACGTTCTGAGTATTTGTGAAGTAATTATAGTGTAGATTAGGACATGCTGTTTTCTGCTACGATGGGAATCCTGAGGTGGACAATAAGCCGAAGAGGAGTGAGGCTGGGAAAGGGAGGGTGCGGAGCAAGAAAGGAGCATGGGCGGGGAAAGGGGCGGGGCATGGAAGGGACATGTTAATAAATAAGAAGTAAAGATAAGAAAGTTGAAAGGTCACTTGGACACACAAAGTCAGAGGCGTGAAGAAAGTACAAGAAGATACCTTTTTTTGACTAAACTAACTTAAACTTTATAAAGTCACCATTCCTGTCTATTTAGTTGGCTTAAATTCTATACAAGGAGGGACTCAATTAAGTCCGCCTCCAAGTCTACGCATGCGTGTTAGTCCCCCCCCACCTCCTGAGTTTGGACCGCCACGCGTAGTAGACCAGACCGGCGCGCACGCGTCAGCCCAAGTCAGAGAGTTACTGCGACTGCGCAGACTAGATGACGGGACAAAAGAGGCGGCCCGTAGTTTTCTATTTCCGGCAGGGCGGGACGTCCGACTTGAGAGGTTGGGAGCCGGAGGGGGCCGTGCAGCGGAGAAGAGAAGCCGCGGGGTTGCCGGTAGGTGGGAAAGAGGAAGAAGCCGTTTGTTAAGTCCCCGACTTCCTTTTTTTTCCTTGAGCCGTGTGAGGTCACGTGGCCTCTGAGGAAAGACACCCGAGGGAGAGGGAGCCGCAGCCTGGCCTCTTCGACCCTCCAAACGAACGAAACGGTGGGAACTGAACGTTCTCGAACTTTGGAGATTGCCGCGCTCGCTTTTGTCGAGAAGATTTCGAATCAAATCGGCCCCAGAGTTCGAGAACGGTTGAGTTCCCACCGTTTCGTTCGTTTTGGCTTCGTTCTTTATTTCTATAGCGCCACCAGCGCTGTACAGAGACACAAAGCGCAAGCAAACAGTCCCTGCTCCAAAGAACTTACAGTCTAAACAGCCAAGACAGACAAACTGGAACGGTTAATCAGCTGACTGGCTTGGAACTTGTTTTGGCTGCTCCTCCCCCCCCCTCTAAGTTCTCTCTGCTTAAAGTTACCCCTATTGCAGGGGTGTCCAATGTAGGTCCTCGAGGGCCGCCGCAGTCCAGTCGGATTTTCAGGATTTCCCCAATGAATATACATGAGGTCTATTTGCATGCACTGCTTTCATTGTATGCTAATAGATCTCATGCATATTCATTGGGGAAATCCTGAAAACCCGACTGGATTGCAGCCCTCGAGGACTGACCTTGGACACCCCTGCCCTATTGCTACAACACAGCCTCACTGGCTAGGGTCCAAGAGTGTGTAGCTCAAGGCTGCCCAAGTCCGGTCCTCGAGGTCTACTGGCAGGCCAGGTTTTCTGGATATCCACAATGAATATGCATGAGAGAGATTGGCCTGCACTTCCTTCTTGGGATGCAAATCTCTCTCTCATGCATATTCATTGTGGATATCCAGAAAACCTAGCCTGCCAGTAGACCTTGAGGACCGGACTTAGGCAGCCCTGGTGTAGCTTATATTACGGTCTGTCTTCAAAATAAATAAAGACTGGATAACAACATATGTTTCATTTGTTGCTTTTTACCTCTAGCTAGTGGCACTGCATGTAATGATAAGTAAAAAATGAAACGTATGTTGTTATCCAGTCTTTATTTATTTTGAAGAAAGACAATAATATAAGCTACGCGCTAGTAGAATTGATGGCTTATATGCCATAAGAACTGCCATCTCCGGATCAGACCCATGGTCCATCGAGTCCGGCGATCCGCACATGCGGAGGCCCAGTCAGGTATACACCTGATGTAGTTTTAGTCACCCATATCCCTCTATGCCTCTCATAAGGAGATGTGCATCTAATTTGCCTTTGAATCCTAGCACAGTGGATTCCTTAATAACCTCCTTTGGGAGAGCATTCCAGGCGTCTACCACTCGCTGCGTAAAACAGAACTTCCTGACATTTGTCCTGGACTTGTCCCCCCTTAGCTTCAAACCATGTCCTCTTGTCCGTGTCGCGTTGGACAGTGTAAATAATTTATTTTCCTGCTCTATTTTATCGATGCCTTTCAGCATTTTGAACATCTCGATCATGTCCCCTCGCAGCCTCCTCTTCTCAAGGGAGAACAGTCCCAGTTTCTTGAGTCGTTCCTCATATTCCAAGTTCTCCATACCTCTTATTAACGTCGTTGCTCGTCTCTGCACCCTCTCCAACAGTTTTATATCCTTCTTTAGGTTGGGAGACCAATGTTGGACACAGTATTCCAAGTGTGGTCTGACCATTGCTCTATAAAGCGGCATTGCAATTGAACCCTGTGAGGCTCTGTGTTGTTGTGGGAGTTTTCCAAATTGCCTCACTGTTCATATTCAATACTTTTTTAGCTTTTACCCCTATTGCTCCAGAAAAAGGAGGACAGATTGAGGACATCCGAGTTTGCTTTCCACTGAAAGCAAAGGAAGTAAAACCCAGATGCCTCAATCCGTCGTCCTTTTCCTGGAGCTGTCAGGTAACCCTATCTCTGCTAGGGCTTAGAGATTTGGCGTTTCGATTTCACTCTTGTGACGTGCATCCTCGTCACTCCTCGTTATCTGGCGAAGTGACCGCTGCGGTTGCCTTCCTGAGGATGATGGTGTCGGAAGCGACCTTGGGAAGAGGCATATGATGGAAGTGATAGGCATGCAAATTTGCTTCATGCATATTCATTAGGGTTAGCCTGAAAACCCAATTGGCCTGGTGTTCCTCCAGGACAGGGTTGGGAACCACTGCTCCAACCTATGTCTGCTCCCTCACTGATTTTATTTAGTTGCAAACCTCTTAGTTGCTGTTTTGGATTGCTTGTGGTGCATAAAGTGCGTGGAATAAATAGTTTTAAATTACAGTATATCCCAAAGAATTTATCGCATATCTTTTTGAATTATCACAGTTTTGTCTAGCACCTTCGCCAGGACAGAGTTCCAGGCATCCACCATTCTTTTCTGTGAAAATATATGTCCTGTTTTTGCTTTTGAGCAGAAGGTTTTGATTGCCATGTTAATCCACTTGGTTATATAGAATAAAAGTCAAGGAACCAGAAATTTGGTTTAGTCCCACCTCACCTACCAACTTTTGTTCTGTTTCTAATTTAGCTTATTTGTACAAAATTACAAAAACCTTATCTTCTCCCAGTTGCTTCAGTATGTTGATTGGACACACATAGTTCACCTGCGTCCAATAGGATTCGATCCAGAGCACCATATGGAAACATTCCTTACTGCAGAACTAACCCCCCTCCTTTTTTTTTTTTTTTTTTTACAAAAGTGCGGAAGAGGTTCTAGTGCCGGCTGGCACACTGAATGCTCTGCTCGACAGTCATAGAGTGACGCGGCAGAGGGAAGGCACTGGTGGGGAAGGCCACGAAGCAGCTCGTTCAGAGCGCTGCCACCGCTGTTGCTTTAAGAGGCATCAGAGTGGAGGTATGTCAGGTCTCACCGGGTGGGGGGTCGCTGAATTGACAAATCTGATATTTTTTTTTGTTTGTTTTGGCAAATCGGGCAGCATGAGTGTTGGGAACATTTGGGGGGGGGGGTTTGGGGTTCGATCTTAACTAGGGCTTATATTAGGCACATCTTAAAAAAAATCATGCTAGGGCTTATTTTTGGGATACATTAGTTCTTATTTTCGGGAAACACTGTATTACTAACTGTAAATGCAGGTCTCCCACTTAGATCAAATGACTTTAGTGAATTCAAAATATGGCTGTTTGAAGCTTAAGGACTTACATATAAATTAAATCATGGCACCTTTTTGTACCATGAGCACTGACTGCTAGTTCATTCTCACTATTACCCAAAGAGCTTTAAACGGATTCACCATCCTATCATCTGATCATTCCTTCCTCCTTGACTGTATTCCCTGTGCAACTTGCTTGATTCCTTCTTGACAGTTCTGTGTCCTGCATTGGCCACTGTTGGAAACAAAACTGGGCTAGATGGACCATTGGTCTGACCCGGTATAGCTATTTTTATATTCTTTGTTGCTTCTGTTTTATAGAAAGGTATTTTTTTTTTCTGTTCTTCATTTGTGATCATCCTAGATCAGGGGTAGGCAATTCCAGTCCTCGAAAGCCAGGTCAGGTTTTCAAGATATCCACAATAAATATGCATGAGATAGATTTGCTTCTCAAGGAGGCAGTGCATGCAAATCCATCTCATACATATTCATTGTGGATATCCTGAAAACCTGACCTGGCTCCAGCTCTCGAGGACCGGAATTGCCTTCCCCTGACCTAGATGAACTTTAGGGTTCTGCTAAAAATTTTACTTTGTCAACGTGCATACAGTGTTGCTCCTGTTCTATGGAAACTTGATGGATTTCTGCTTGACAGTGCCATCTTTTACATCTTTCCTGTTTATGGAAAATACTTTTTTCTTCTGTTTTCCATTTGGAATCTTCCTAGGTAAGTTTAGGGATCTGCTAAACATGCTTCTTTGTCAGTACATATACAGTGGAACATAGTTCTACAATAAATGTGTTTTAAAGGAAGTGTCAGGAGCACATGGGAATGGTAAACTTACCACAGAAATTTACGTAGGGTCAGAGTGGGAAACCTATCAGTAACTTAAACACTGTAACACCACTCACTTCCAGAAAGGCTGAAGGACTGCTGCAACATGTAAATGTGGAGAAAAAGACCTCGGTACAGACTGCACTCTGATAATACCAGCATAAACTCCAAATTAGCCAGGCACAGCTTAAAATAGGTCATAAAACTCCACAAAAACACTTCCAAGAACACAGCTTAGTTATTAATACAACTTCTGGGAAGAAATTGCAGGAAGACTTTTCTCTCGCACGTCAGCAGAACAGGGACATAAAACAGTACTTAACTTGCAGAGAAATCTTCATCTGTCATCCTCATAGCACGAGTCTCAAATCACAGTTCAGCAAACCAGCCCCCAAAACTGACAGGAGTATACCCTGTTTTGCAAAAATGCATTGGGGGGAAATACGAGAGAATCCAAACTCGCAGCTATATCAAAATGGTGCTTCATCTGCTAAATGCTGAAATTTCATATATCCACCACCTCTATTGAGAAGCTATTCCTTGTATCTACCAACCTTTATTTATTTATTTTCATAAACTTTTATTGAGCCATTCAAAAGCAGTACAATTGCATGAACCAACCAACACAGAATAGTACAATAAACCATGATGCACCCATATTCTTTGCCACAAGCTAATGTTAACAAAATCTCTACCAACCTTTCTATAAAAAAGTAATTCTTTAGATTATTGCAAAAAGCTGGATCCTTTTTTGATGTGGTCTATGATAAAAAAAATTTAAAGACAAAGTAAGAACATCTCATCAGTAAAAAATATTACAATACAAACCAGTACAATAAAGACAAGGATTGTAACCTTACTTCTCCCCAGTCAACTTGTGCAACCTGACACATGGATAGGTGTTGGTCTCCCCAGTTCTGAATGTAAGCCTTAAAAACCATTTTCCATGACATATGACTGATCAGCATCGTGTCCCAGGAAAGTCAGTCATCAGTTTCTTCCAAAACATCAATAAATTACCATATGCTTTAGTTCAGCTGGAAACTCACTCTTTGGAGAGCTATGGAATCCTCCCTCAACCTCTGCTGCTTGGCTCATCTTTCGGCTCTACCCAGCTGATACCAACACAGCTTCTTTATCAGCAAAATCTTAAATGTCAATGTTAACAATTCAAACTGTATCTGTTCCTGAATTGAGAGCACACTCTCCTTTTCTGACACCACTCTGTCCACTGTGATCTTCTCCTTTGTACCAATGAGATGATACATAGTTCTGAGTCTGCCACACGTGGGCATTTCCAGGGACATGGAGTGGATTTCCATAAATGCATCTGTTTTTTTAATTCTGTGTGGGATTTGATGTAATAGTGTGTGTGGGGAGCCAGTTTTATAAAAGCTTGTAGATGTCATATTGCCTTTTTGGGTGTCTCACATAAGACATTCTGGCCTGTGATGGTTTCTTATTGTATCCTGCTTTAGGCTTTTTCTTCTCTTCTCTGCATAGTCTTTTCTCCCTGTGAGAAAACCAGTGATTGGTGCCCGTGGTTGAGAACGCATTTCCTGGCTCCAAAGGATGAAGCTGCTTTTGGCCATGTCCCCCTTGGTTCTGGAAAATATTCTGCAATACATAGTACTGTGTATGATGGTGCTTCATATGAGGTAGGTGGAAGTATAAGCAAGAAGTCTTGCTACTCAGGAATTAGTTTGGAAAGGTCTTTATATTGATCCTGCCATAAGGAAGAAATTTTTTACAGAAAGGGTGGTAGATGTGTGGAATAATCTGCTGGTAGAGGTGGTGGAGACAAAAGACTGTCTGAATTCAAGAAAGTCTGGGACAGGCACACGAGATCTGTTAGAGAAGGAGATAGTGGATGTGCAGACTGAATGATCCATTTGGCCTTTATCTGTCATTATGTTTCTATAAAACTGAATGGCAGTGAGGTAGCGAGTGGAGTGGGTCATCTGTGCTCTGCTCCCACTGCATCACATCCTCTTGTAATGATAGATAATAACAGGTAAAGATCAAAATGGCCTTTCTAGTCTGCCAGCAAGTGGTGTGGGCAATTTATGCTCTTCCCATGGCCCCACATCATCTTTTAGGTAGGTAACGACAGATAAAGACCAAAATGGCCCTTAAAGTCTACCCAGCAGCGATTTTACCACTGGAGAATTGGGTTCCTTATGGGAATTTGTATGCATAACACCAGAGATTTTTGCCATGGGCCCCTCACCCCTCCCCTGTTCAGGTGATAAAATTAACTTTAGGTGAAACACTGCCTTTATCCTACTCTTTCTAGGCTAACTGAATGCCTCATGGATTTCTCTCATCTGAAAGCAATAGATGGGGAAGTTGGCCCAGGATCTTTTTTGTTCTTACTCAGTAGTTTGTAGCAGTTGTTTCTTGCTTGGGTTCATCTTCAGTATTAAATTCAGTATTAATTCAGTATTAAATTTTTAAAATTCTTCTATGTTGAGTGTTATGTGATGGAATTTTAAATCAGGGGTGTCCATCCTCGGCCTTCGCCAGGTTGGGTTTTCAGGATTTTCCCCCCAATGAATTTGCATGAGATGTATTTGCATGCAGTGGAAGCAATTCATGCAAATTAATTGGGAAAATTCTGAAAATCCGACTGGATTGTGGCCCTTGAGAAACCGATGTTGAACAACCCTGATATAAATTTTGGAGCCTTCATGTTCTGCTAGATTATGTGGTCCAGGGAAATTCATGTCATGGGCCATGTTAACCTGGATGCAAGCAAGAGCAGAGACTAGTGAGGAAGAAATTAAAAAAATTAACTATAGACTAATAATTTCAGAGAAATCTAGGATATCAGCAGAAGTTGAAGACATGGGCACTGGGAATATCTTAAAAGAACTTTAAGCCGTAAAGTATCTTCTTGTCAAATTGTAATTGCCAGACACAAACACTTACCACATTTTCTTATCTCTAGGAACAGAGAAAGTACAGTAGAATCATATCTGAGTATTTTAAGTGCCAGGGACAAAGTATCCTTGTAAACCAATTATGATGTCATGATGATCACTATTAATGAATCTGCTTACCAGGACTGATTACCAGTGCAGGGGGGATGATTATTCCTTGTTACCAGGATGACATGACTCTCGAATTTTAATTTCTCTTATATGGGGTGGAGGTGGAGCGAGGGCTGATGGGTTGGAATTTTATTGAGGTTTTGCAATAAAGTTGGGGAACAATGTAAGGAAATTCTTCTTTACGGCGAGGGTGGTTGGTGCCTGGAATGCACTCCCAAGAGAGGTAGTGGAGAGGAAAACGGTGACTGAGTTCAAAAAGCGTGGGATGAACATAAAGGATCTAGAATCGGAAAATAATAGTAAATATTGAAGAATTAAGGCCAGTACTGGGCAGACTTGCACGGTCTGTGTCTGTATATGGCCGTTTGGAGGAGGATCGGCTGGGGAGAGGGCCTCAATGGCTGGGAGGATGTAGATCAGGGATCTCAAAGTCTCCTTGAGGGCTGCAATCCAGTCAGGTTTTCAGGATTTCCCCAGTGAATATGCATTGAAAGCAGTGCATACACATAGATCTCATGCATATTCATTGGGGAAATCCTGAAAATGTGACTGAATTGCGGCACTCAAGGAGGGACTTTGAGACCCCTGGTGTAGATGGACTGGAGTGAGCTTTGACGGAGACTTCGGTATGTGGAACTTAAGAACAGTACTGGGCAGAGCTTTGGATTCTTGCCCAGAAATAGCTAAGGAGATAGGCAGACTAGATTGACCATTCAGGTCTATCTGCTGTCATCTATTATGTTACTAAAGTTGGTGGAATAACTCGAAGGGGGTAGTTTGGGTTTTATTTTATCAAAGATGATAATGGTTGCTCAGTACTGTGCTGTGGTTTGTACTTTCTGACTCTCCTCAATAAAAATGTTTAAACATAAAATGCCAGGGTTTCCACAGTGGAGGGATGAGTGAGAAACAGGCCATGCTTTTAGCATTCACTTTGCATTAACCCACAAGTGAATTTGTGTGTTATTTCTTTACAGATTTGCCAAGGGTTCAGTATCAGATGACAAGATGCAGTCAGGTAAGAGAATGCAGTGACTGAATATTTTCAGACAGGTAGACTTATGATCTTTGAGGATCACTTAGATTGGGCTCAACCCTTATGCTCCTGGGGGTGGGGAGGACAGGCAGTTTGCAAGAATGGGATCATCCCCTTCTCCCGTACACATTTCTCATCTCATTCTGTTTTCAGTGTAGTCAGTAATAAAAGTTCCTTCCCAAAAACAAATGATTTCTACTACTATTTATCACTTACATAGCCCTGAAAGGCGTACACAGCGCTGTACGTTTTGACATTTATAGACAGTCCCTGCTTGAAAGAGCTTACAGTCTAACTTGGACAGACACACATGACATATAAGGCAGAGCCCAAGGTAAAAAGGAGTTAGGAGTTGAAAGCACTCTCAAAGAGGTGGGCTTTTAACTGGGCCTTGAACACTGTCAGAGATGGAGCCTGTCTTAGGAATTCAGACAGCTTGTTCCAAGCATAAGGCAGAAAGGACGGAGTCTGTAGTTGGCAGTTGAAGAGAAGGGCATAGATAGGAGACACATACCAGCTGAGCAGAGCTCATGGGAGGAGGGGATCATAGGGGGAGATAAATGAAGAGAGATAGTGAGGGGCAGCTGAGTAAGTGCATTTGTAGGTCAGTAAGAGGAGTTTGAACTGTATTCTGAAATGGATAGGAAGCTAATGAAGTGACTTTAGGAGAGGGGTAACATAAGTATAGCAGCTCTCTTGAAATATGAGTCGTGCAGCTGAATTCTGGGCAGATTGGAGGGGAGCGAGATCACTAAGCAGAAAGCTTGAGAGTAGCGAGTTGCAGTAATCTAGGCATAAGTTGATGTAGATTTTTCCTCAAAAAAGCATTTATTTAAAAAATCCAATTTAAATGTATTTTAAAAATGGGTAATGGTGTCTAGTCATATTAAATAAATCTAAATATTTATGTTGGATTACATTTTTGGAAATAAAAACTTATAATGGAGATTAAAATTTTCTCATTAAATGTTAATGGCTTTAACCATCAAATAAAAAGAAAAAAATGCTTGCCTTCTTGAAACAACAAAACGCTGATATATATTATATACAGGAGACACACCTTTCAATGCTAGAGTCAAAAAAGTTGGAAGGGGGTTGGGTTAAACAGTGTTTTTTTTGCCTCTGCAATTGGGAAAAAAGCTGGGGTTGCCATACCAATAAATAAAAAAAATGTTCAGGTAATTTTCAATTGATTGATTCTGATCCCTTGGGTAGGTGGGTACATATGAAAATGAGCATGGGAAATAATACCCTGGAATTGTTTAATGTGTATGCCCTAAATATGAATCAAAATGAATTTTTTAAGAAGTTACAACAATTATTACTCCCACTGGCTGCTTCTAATTTAGTAGTGGCTGGAGATATCAATGCTGTGGTAGATTCATTAATGGATAAAAAAACAAGTAAAATTATGAAGTCCTTAGGATTAGATAATCTGATACAATCTTGTGATTTGAGATATAAGGCGGGAATTTTCTTTTTGTTCACAAGTTCATAAATCCTTTTCAAGAATAAATTATATTTTTGTCTCAAATCAAATAGTACAACAAGTGACAAAAGCATCCATAGACCCTATCATTTTGTCTGATCATGGGGGTGTATGGATTGAATTTAAGTTTGAGCAGCAAGAGTATAGCAGGTCTATTTGGAGATTCGATAATACATTGATTGGGGATTCAAATTTCCTTGAAGAATTTAAATTAAAAATGATTGAAGTTTTTCAAATTAATACTTCAGAAGAAATTACCAATCCAACCATTATGGGATGCATTTAAGACTACCATGAGAGGAAATATTATTTTGTATTTGGCATATATTAGAAAAAATTCTTAAAAAACAATTTTCAGATTTGGAGAAAGAAATTAAACATTTGGAAGCTAAATTAGTTGATAAGTGGGAACAAAGTACCAACAGGATGGATTCATTATTTGTACATCACTTTGAATTATGATATTGCAATTTAATCAAAATTTTAATAAAACTTGAAACTTAAACTTGATTCTCACTTCAGCAGTCAAGAGCACACCAAACTAAATGTCTCAGGTTTAAGGAGGGCAAACCTCTTTCAAATGCTGAATATTGGTGTTCTAATCATGTGCACCTGATGTGATATACCTGTGTGTGATTTGAGCCACTTTAAGTGGGAGGATATGTGGAGGTGTCCTAATTTATTCCTCAGAATTAGAGAATGACACGGTGGAAAATTCATCACCGTTCCCGTCCCCACGGATAACTGCGGGAAATAATCCCATGTCATTTTTTAGTGTCTATTTCAATCTCAGTCCTTCTACACCAGCATTCTTCAAAGTAAAGCTTGAAGGTCAGTGTTGTGCCCATTCATACTCTGATTCTTCCCTCTCTCCTTAAAGAACGACATGAAGATGGTTTCCCGCGGTTATCCGCAGGGATGGGAACGGTGATGAATTTTGTCACCGTGTCATTCTCTACTCAGAATACACATTTTTGTGAATATCTTACTTCATGAGTAAATCAAGGAAAATTTTTGTTGTTTACCTGCAATTATATCACTTTCTTTTCCAGAGATAAAAAAAAAAAATTGACATTGATATGTGAACATTTCTTAAGAAAGAACTGAATATTTCATGGGGTGTCCTAATTTTTTCACATGACTGTATATATATGTGTGTGTGTGAGAGATCTGTTTGCATGCAGTGGAGGCATTGCATGCAAATAGATCTCATGCATATTCATTGTGGCCACCAAGTATCGAGGTTGCCCATTCATGGTCTAGGAATTGCTTGATTCATCTTTGTTCTATGCCCCAGATTTGTGCCATCATAAACAGTTTCTCAAGATTAGAATGATCTCTTGAGTTGCTTATCTATTGAGAAGTTTCATGTAGTGATACAAATTTGGAAATGCTATATGTGGACTGTTATAATGCTTTCTTCTGTGGATTGCCTCAATCTCCTTTGAGAATTTCTTAATTCTTTTTTTTTTTTAAATTATTATTCATTTTTAAAAACTTTACAATAAATGTAACAGCATATATAACATTTTAAACTTAGATACAATACTTAATATTTTGTTAAAATCCATATCAGAATTTATCCTCCCTAATCAGTAACATCTGCATATTTTTTTAAACACTTTCAATAAGTGATAATAGAGTAAATTAAACATTTTACATCTTAGACATCAGTGACGCGACAGAGGGACTCAACGGCAGGAGAAAGCCGCGAAGCAGCCTGTTTAGTGTGCTGCGGCTGCCAACGCTGGAGGGAGGTTTCTTGTTAAAGTCACTCACTGGGAGGGAGAGATAGGAGAGTCAGCGGGGGTTGGGCTGGGAGGGGAGAGAAGCGGTCTGCCTTGAGTGCTTCAAGGCCTGGCTTCTTCGGACAGCAGCAGCATCGTTTATAATTTTCTGCTGTTGCTGACTTCAGGCCTTCCTCTCTGGCGGGTCCTAACTACTTCCTGTTTTCATAAAGACAGGACCCGCCAGAGAGGAAGACCTGAAGCCAGCAACAGCAATGAATTGTGAATGCTGCTGCTACTGCCCGATGAAGTTCAAGGAGGAAAGGGAGCAGAGGGGGAGAGAATGGTTTGGAGGGAAGAAGACATGGAGGGAAGGAGGAAGGTATGCCAGACCAAGGGAAAAGGAAGGAGGAGATTCCATATAGAACAGAGAGAGAGAGCGGACACTGACACGGGAAGGGGGCACTGGGGGCACTAAGGACATGGGAATGAAGCACTGGGGGTACTATGGACACAGGAGGGAGGCACTGGGAGCACTAAGGCAATAGGAAGGAGGCACTGAGGCCACTAAGGACATAGAAGGCACTGAGGGCACTAAGTACGACGCTGAGGGCACTAAGGACATAGGATGGGACACTTTGGACATAGGAAGGAGGACCACGGAGAGACAGGCAGGCATTGCGCAACAGAGAAATGCAGGCAGGGAGACAGAAAGACAGACAGACAGGGGGCCAGGGAGAGACACAACCAGAAATAATGACAGACAGACAGCGTCCAAGAAGAGAGAGACAAAGAAAAAAAAAAACCCAGACAGACATCTACTCTAGCATCCGTTAATGGAACGGGCTTAAACACTAGTATTTATATATTGAACATAAACTTTGAAAATTTCTGCAAGTTCCCCAAAATGCTGCCACTTGTATGATTAATTATTGGTGGATCTAGGACAGGGGTGAGCAAACCTTTTGACTCGTGGGCCACAATTGATTCTTAAATTTGACAGAAGGGCTGGACCAAATTATCTTTCTATCTCTCCCATCCTCCTGTGCAGCAGAACCCGTGCCCAGCTTCCATGCTTCCTTCACTCCCTCCCATCCCTTGAGCAGCAGAACCCTTTAGCACCTGCCCCCGCTGCATAGTTGAACCCCTGCTGACCCTCCATCTTTCCCTCCCATCCGAACCCCGCCAACCACGATTCCTACTTACCTCCTTCCAGAGCAGCATCGGGCCAGCAGCACTCTAAACAGGCTGCTTCGCGGCCTTCTCTCGTTGGGGCCTTCCATGTGCCACATTACTGTTGACATCATCAGTGATGCAGCAGAGGGAATTCCCCAACGAGAGAAGGCAGCGAAGCAGCCTGTTTAGAATGCTGCCGTCCCAACACTGCTCTGGAGGGAGAAATGTAGGGCTTGCAGTTGACGGGGTTCGGATGGTCAGAAGGCCGGATATGGCCCACAGGCCGTAGTTTGCCCATGACTGGTCTAGGATGACCCATATTAGGTCTGTTTTAAAAATCTCATTGGTTGCCTATTTGATGAATACAGTTTAAAATTATGGTATCAGTTTTTTGAAATGTTGCATAATAAACATGAAAAACGTCTCTTTTTAATTATGACAAGTACAGCTATACAATTGATTACACGAAACTGGAAAAATTGGGATCGTCTCAACTTTACATTCTGGTGGGCAAGTTTATGTCTAATATATAAATATGAGAAAATGAACGCTGTTATATTAGGGAATAATGAAAATTTTAAATTAATTTGGGGCCCATTGATGTCCTTTGAAGAATCTCTATAATTATGGTCTGTTATTAGATAATATGCACATCCAGAGAGGGGGGAGGGGTGGGAGGTATACAAGGTCTTTAATTGACTATTTTTACGGATGGTAATGGGGAAGGATGATAAATTTTGTGGTTTGAAAAATAAGTCTGAATGTATATATAAATGTATTTTCTGTTTAAAATATGTATAATATAATACTAAACTTATGGGAAAATTTTATAGTTGTTCTAATGGAAAAGATTGGGTTAGGCGGGGGGAGGATATTAATATGTATGAATCTTGAAAAATTTAAGTGATGTCTATAGTTTAAAATGATTAATTTATTGTGTTTTCCACTTACTGAATGTGTTTTAAAAATGAATAAAAGAAATAAAAAATAAAAGAAATGTTGCATAATGATGCATCTTTGAGCATGACAGTATATTTCATTGCATGTTTATTGCATGTTCAACTTTGGAGTTCATGCAAAAAACCTTTACTTTCTTTGAGGAACCATCTTAAGACTTTTTTTTGGCAATATTGTACCATTAGGCTTAGTGAATGATAAAAGTTGCCAGTTTTGATATTTCAAAATATTTATAACATTTTGTAATTGTTTGGTTTTAATTATGTATGTGAGATTGTAACCCACTTAGACTATCTTGGTAATGTGGGTTAATTTATTAATTCAAGAAATATATATCCCACAAGGAAAACCTGTTAGAATTTCCTTGGATATTCTGAAAACCTAACTGGCTGGGTGTGTCCCAAGATGTGCCCTAGAGGAAAAGGAAGCTGAACAGAAAGCCGCAAGGGTGTTGTGCACATCTGTCATTTTGGGTTTTCAATATCCTGCAGAATAAAGTAGAAGCCCACTTTAAAGGTTAATACAGAAACGTAGAAAAGATATAGGATGCTGCCTTTTCATGGGCTTAACGATACCATTTTGAGGAAGGTTTTAACCTCTGGTAACAAGTTTGCTTTTGAATGGTCTCTCTTGTATTGTTACTGGGCTTTTCAGGCTTACAGGGTGACTAGGATTTCAGGTGCTTAGATTTGACCTTTTCTTTTACAGAAAGTATGGTGGTGGCACCAACACAGTGCTGGCGTGATGAGGAGTATGTGGTTTCCAAAGAGTGTGCTTTGTGTACCTCGTTTGAGTCTGTAAGTACTGCTCGCATTGCACCCAGAGAACCAGAGCTTTCGACCTACATTTCTGCTTCCAAATACTGTATGTAGAAACAAGAAGTAGGAGGCCGTTTTTTCTTTTGCATAGAGCTTTTTGGACCCCTGTTCGTTTACAAAAATTAGATAGCTCTAAGTCTAATAGATGTTGGCACTGTCATCTTGAGGCTGGGACATTAGACCATCTTTTATTCTATTGTCCATATATATTATTATTTTGGAAATCAATTTGGCCTCAAATCAATAGGATGATGGATAATCCAGTAACCTTGACTTATGATACTATTTTATTTGGTACAACAATGAGAGCAAAAAGTCAAATTTCGTCACATAATAATAAACTTTTATTCATATTAACTGGAGTAGCAATTCAACAAATAACATGTAACTGGAAAAATTATGACAGATTAAGTTATAACTTTTGGTGGAATTCGGTATGCCACATATATAAAATGGAGCGCACAATAGCAACACAAAAAGGTTATTTTGGTAAATTTCTGAAGATTTGGAGACCATTAGCAGATTTTTGTAATGATTAATAACATTTTCCCATAATAAGAGATTTGTTAAGTGGGGATCTAGGTGGGTATTATTGTATTTACCTCATAATATGTATGAATTAATTAATGCATTTTGAAGTATTAGGTTAGATTTTCTGAAATAGGAAGGGAGGGCTTGGGGGGGTATTTTATTTATATTTGTCATACATATTAAATGATTTACATATTATCTAAAACATTATAAAAATATGAATATGATATATTGTACTTAAAGTATTCATGAAGGAAAATCAAGTGTGTGTTTATAAGATTATATGTATTTTTCTGATACACTTGTAATATGAAAAAATGAATAAAGAAATTTAAAAAAGAAAAGGACGTCTAAGTTCGATTTGGAAGTTTCCCGCTAAACATCCAAAGTCGGAAGCACAAAAACATCCATTTTTATTTTTTAAATGAAAACCGTCTACTTGGGCATCTAGGCCGACAGGAAGTCCAACCGTTAGGACGCCTAACTTTATACCCCATTTTCGAGCAAATAAACATCAAAGATGAAAGTGTCCAAATCCAGACCGTTTTGATGTGGGAGTGGCCCTCATTGTGATGGACTGGTCATACAGATGTGCCAAAAGAGCAGTGGGACACCTTTTAGGACACTGCTCTGAACGTCACATAAAGAGTGCCAGAGGTACATAAGAACATAAGAATTGCTGCTGCTGGGTCAGACCAGTGGTCCATCATGCCCAGCAGTCCGCTCACGCAGCGGCCCTCTGGTCAAAGACCAGAGCCCTAACTGAGACTAGCCCTACCTGGTTATGTTCTGGTTCAGCGGGAACTTGTCTGTACTTTGTCTTGAATCCCTGGAGGGTGTTTTCCCCTATGACAGACTCAAGAAGAGCATTCCAGTTTTCTACCACTCTCTGGGTGAAGAAGAACTTCCTTATGTTCGTACAAAATCTTTCCCCTTTCAATTTTAGAGTGTGTCCTCAAGTTCTCCCTATCTTGGAGAGGATGAACAACCTGTCTGTATCTACTAAGTCTAATCCCTTCAGTACCTTGAATGTTTCGATCATGTCCCCTCTCAATCTCCTCTGTTCAAGGAAGAAGAGACCCAGTTTTTCTAATCTTTCACTGTACGGCAACCATCTTAGTCGCTCTTACTGGACCCTTTTGAGTAGTACTGTGTCCTTCTTCATGTACGGCGACCAGTGCTGGATGCAGTACTCCAGGTGAGGGCGTACCATGGCCCGGTACAGCAGCATGATAACCTTCTATGATCTGTTTGTGATACCCTTCTTTATCTTTCCTAGCATTCTGTTCGCCCTTTTCGCCGTGGCCGCACATTGCTTGGACGGCTTCATCGACTTGTCGATCAGAACTCCCAAGTCTCTTTCCTGGGAGGTCTCTCCAAGTACCGCCCCGGACATCCTGTATTTGTGCATGAGATTTTTGTTACCTAAATACATCACTTTACAGTTATCCACGTTGAACCTCATCTGCCATGTCAATGCCCATTCCTCAAGCCTGATTGTCACGTTGCATATCTTCGCAATCCCCCTGTGTCTTCACTACTCTGCATAACTTCGTATCATCCGCAAATTTAATTACCTCACTCGTCGTACCTATGTCCAGATCATTTATAAAGATATTGAAGAGCACGGGTCCAAGCATAGAGCCCTGCGGCACCCCACTGGTGAAGCTCTGCCAGTCCGAGTATTGTCCATTTGCCCCCCTCTGTTTCCTATGCTCCAGCCAGTTTTTAATCCACGTGAGTATTTCACCCTCGATTCCATGGCCCGCAATTTTCCGAAGTAGTCGTTCATGCGGAATCTTGTCAAACGCCTTCTGAAAATCCAGATATACAAATGTCGACCAGGTCGCCCTTGTCTAACTGCCTGTTTACTCCCTTGAAGAAGTGCAGCAAGTTTGTCAAACAAGATCTGCCTTTGCTGAAACCATATTGGCTGGTTCTCATCAGACCATGTCCGTCAAGGTGATCAATGATGAGGTCCTTTATCAGCGCCTCTACCATCTTTCCCAGTACCAAGGTCAAACTCACCGGTCTATAGTTTCCTGGGTCTCCCCTCAAACCTTTTTTGAAGATCGGCATAACATTCGCCACCTTCCAGTCCTCCGGAATCTTTCCCGATTTGATCGACAGATTGGCTATTAGTTGAAGCAGTTCAGCTATAGTCCCTTTCAGTTCCTTGATGACCCTCGGATGGATACCATCCGGTCCCGGGGATTTATCGCTCTTAAGCCTATCAATCTGCCTGCATACCTCTTCTAGCCTACCGTTAACTCTGTCTCGCCATATATCCCTTATAATTTATGGTGAGCCCTTTAAACCTCGCCCCCAAACCTACTAGATCTACCTGTCTACCACCCCAATAGCCCTCATGGCTACAGGTGGTACCTATATGGAGAGTAGAATAGGGTTTTGGTGAGCTTATATTGTCCCACCATAAATGTAGTGGTTAGAGTGACTTATAGGCCTGGCTCCTCCTCTCTATGGTTCACTAGCCCATCCACCAGGTTACTTAAGACATCGATGTGATGCTTTACTAGGCTTTCCCATAAGCTGCTGCTGGCCTACAGACAGGTTTGTACTCTTTTTCATTCAGATTTTTAGGGAGTGAGAGAGGATTAGTGAGCAGTGGGGGGGGGGGGAGGTGTCATACCTTAATATATCCAGTGGTCATCTGGTCAGTTTGGGTACCTTTGTGGCATTTAGGGGAGAGTGTGGCGCAGTGGTTAAAGCTACAGCCTCAGCACCCTGAGGTTGTGGGTTCAAACCCCCGCTGTTCCTTGTGACCCTGGGCAAGTCACTTAATCCCCCCATTGCCCCAGGTGCTTTAGATAGATTGTGAGCCCGCCGGGACAGACGAGGGAAAATGCTTGAGTACCTGAATAAATTAATGTAAACTGTTCTGAGCTTCCCTAGGAGGAACGGTATAGAAAATTGAATAAATAGTGTGAACAGTTTCAGCCTCTGATAACCAGAGCTGGCATTGTGATGTCATAATGCCTCATTCCACCAATGCCTAAGAGCCAACCTCATCAGTGATGTCACAATGGCTTCATTGTCCTTTACTTGGCTCACTTTTACTACATTTTGGTTTCTAGAGTGGCGCAGTGGCTAAAACTACAGCCTCAGCACCCTGAGGTTGTGGGTTCAAACCCACGCTGCTCCTTGTGACCCTGGGCAAGTCACTTAATCCCCTCATTGCCCCAGGTATGTTAGATAGATTGTGAGCTCGCTGGGACAGAGAGGGAAAACTGCTTGAGTACCTGACTAAATGCATGTAAACCGTTCTGAGCTCCCCTGGGAGAACGGTATAGAAAATTGAATGAATGAATGAATGAATGAATAAATAAATAAATAAAAATAGATGCTTCAACACTGGGAGGAGCTCCAAATATCTAAGTTCCGTCCAGGATGTCTTGGGAAAGGTTCAGTTATCGCCGCAAGACATCCAAGTTAAGCACACCCAAAGCTTGCCCAAAACACGTCTCCCAGCCCGCCCTCTGGAACTCTGGATGCACAGCAGGAGAAATGTCTCGCTAGTTGTCCAGAAAAGGGGCTTTGATTATTGGCACATGGATGTCCCAGCGCCAACTTAGGCTGTTTTTTAAAGTCTTTCATTTTTTTTGATTATAAGCCCCATAAAAATACAAATTCTGACACTGAATTTATTTTGCTTTTGTTAGTTACTGAGCTGTGTACTGGCTGATATCCTGGCTAATTAATACATGTGATTAATACCTGGCTAATTAATACATGTGGAAGCATCAGTAATAAATTGGGAAAGCAGGGAGAGAGTAAATTTTTAAGTTTTGCTTGTACTCTCAGAAGCCAGAAAAGTTGATACTTTAAGTTGTGGATGTCATAATTTACATCTTACCTTTTCTTGAATTGAGATGTAACATCTCCTTTCTCTGCTGTTGCTGATATTGTTATTGTAAACTGTTAAAACAGCACCTGCATGTCATATATGTAAACCGCTTTGCTTGTACCATAGAATGGAGGTTTATCAAATCTATGCTTGACAAAATGTGAAAGTTATTTCTGAAGAGAGAAGGTGGCTCCTGGGTTTGGGAAGGCCTCTTCTTGTCGGACAGTTGGATGTCAGCTCTTAATTTGATTCTTTTGTGTCTGCAGAAGACAATAGAGGAATGCCGAACCACAAACTTCATTGAGAAAATCAACTGTGTTCATTCAAAAAGAGAAGAAACCAGGAGGTAAGGCCTCAGTTAGTCTGGGATGGTGGCATAGCCCAGTAGTTCCCAAACCTGGTCCTGGGGGCACCCCAGTCGGTCAGTCATGAATGAATATTCATGAGAGAAATTTGTGTGCAATGGAGGCAGTGCATGCAGATCTCGTACACGAATATTCATTATAGATACCCTGGCTGGGGTGCCTCCAGGACCTGGTTTGAGAACCACCGGCATAGTCCAGTCCCTGAAGTGTATAAACATAATACATTTTCTGCCATTGCCGCCACCTTGCTCTGTGCAAGAATTGTTTGCAAAGGGTGGAATTGGAAGATGATGAGAGGGGGTGGTTTGGAGTTGATAAAGGATCTCGTGCTTTCTCTGGGGTGAGTGGAGTGGAGGAAATGTCTAGAACAGTGTTTCTCAAACCAGTCCTGGAGTACCCCCTTGCCAGTTCGGTTTTCCAGATAGACTTTATATGTAAGTTAGTAATTGGTACAGTGTGTTTGTTTGTTTGTTTTTATTGTATTTTGATCGATCTTTGGCTTATCAAGCAGGTAAAGTTCAAGTATGGTTAGGTGACCTGATTCAACAACCTGCATCTTATTGCACCTTTAAAAAACTGGTTAAGACCTATTCGTTCAAAAAATTTGTTACTTGATTGATGACTGTGTCTTAGGGGTTTAACGCGTTATTTTTTTAGCCGGCCGTGGAGGTTAGCGCATGATGAAATGTCCATGCTAACCCAGTTAACACAGCTTGATAAAAGGACCTCTTAGTTTCTTATTGTATTTTTCACTATTGAAATATTGTACTGTTTTTCTGTGTTTTATTTACATTTTCTTGTATCTGTTTTTAAATCACTATTTGGTATGGCACCTTCCTACCTGGTTTCACATTTTTCTTTGTACTGTTCTAACAGATCCACATGTCAAATTCATTTGTTCATTTTTCCAATAGTCCAGCAGCACCTCTTTCCTGCTCCCCCTGTCCAGCAGTACGCCTCCCTTCCTTTTTCTGCCCCCCCATGTCCATCAGCACTTCTTCCCCTGTCCAGCAGCACCCCTTACCTCCGTTCGGGTCTGTCCTCCACTGACAGCCGCCTCAAGCCGCTGCGGCCTGTAGGTGCCGACAGCCGCCTCTAACGATTCCGCCATCCCTGCCACCGCCGCTGCTTGAGAGGCCTGCGGGACCGAAGGCGATCAGCATGTCTGGGGCTCGGGAGGAGGAGTCCTGGTGTCGCGCATGCGCACTCTACCGACCACTGACCTACAGATCAGGGAACACGCGGTAAGAGTGCGCATGCGCGCTTAGCATTTTATTATTATAGATTGAAATGTAATTTTCGCTGTATTTTTTTTTTTTTAAATTGCTCGGCCTTCTCCTAACAGGCCCACTGGGGTCCTTTTATAAAAAGTTAAACAGTATTTGTTTGGCTGGGTAAAACTCCTAGAATCGCTTTAGTATCTTTACAAAAACCAATTACAAAGAGGGGGGTAAATTTTCCCAATTTTTATAGGTATCATCAAGTCTATATTCTTCGCCAAGGTATGTATTGGGTCCTCCCAGAGCTCATTGATAATATCCCAGATTAGTTGTGGTTGGAATGGCGACTCATGTTTCCTTTGCGTTTATGTCATGTTCTCAGTATCAAAATGCCTAGACGAGTTTTCTTCAACCTTTTTACACCCGTGGACCGGCAGAAAAAAAAGAATTATTTTGTGGACCGGCAAACTACTAGGATTAAAATTTAAAAAACCATTTCCGCCCCATCTCCGCGAGCTCGGTCCCCACAAATCATCTGATCCCATCCACACAAGCCTCAGTTATGATTTTATATTGAATGTATTTTATTAAAGTATAAAAAGAAACAATATTCTGTACAATTGTCATTTTATAAATACAAATAATTCAGAGCAGGATCAACAAAACCCCTGTCTCCCCTCCTCTTCACATATATCCCCTCTACTATCAAGAAAACTGAACAAGCCAAATTATTACAGAATGCTACACAGAAATATCATGCTAACAGAATACTGCAGTCACACATGACAGGAATAGTTTTAGGGGAGTGCAACTAGGGCAACTGCCCCCTGGTCAGAGAGTGCCCTAAGCCAGCTGATTTTGCAGTCCCCAGTTATGTCTAACACCAGCTCTAGCAGGATATATATTTCAAATCTGATATATTCTAATCACAAAATAGAAATACAATTATTTTTTTCTACCTTTTGTCGTCTCTGGTTTCTGCTTTCAATCTTCTTTTCACTCTCTTCCTTCCAGCATCTGCCCTCTCTGTCTCTTCAATCCAGCATCTGCCCCTTCCATCCACTGTCTGTCCTCTCCCCCTTCCATATGGTATCTGTCTTCTTTCTATGCCCCTCTCCCCTTTCCATCCAGCTTGTGCCCCCTCTCTCCTTTTTACATGATTCATTCCAGCTTCACTGCTCTTCATTTTTATCTCTTCTACACCAGATCTATCATCGTTGTCCCTCTCTGCTTATTTTTCTGCTGACCCCTTCCTATCACCAATCTCTCTACTTTCTCATGCCTGGGTCTCCCCTTCCCCTCCTCTAATCTCTCTGCCAGCTGTTTCCTTCCTTTTTTCATTCTCCCTTCCCTCCTCCTCCTGTCCAGCAGTAATTCTCTTCCCTCCCCTCCCAGCAGCATCTCTCCTTCTCCCTCTCCAGTAGCAGCTGTCCCTTTTTTTCCTTGCCCAGCAGCTTCCCAGATTCCTTTCCCTCCTCCCCTCCCAGAAGCATCTCTCCTCCCTCTCCAGTAGCAGCTGTCCCTTTTTCCCCCCCCCTGCCCAGCAGCTTCCCAGACTCTGATAGTGTTTTTCTCCCCTCCCAGCAGCTCTTCTTACTTCCCAGCGCAGCGATTCATGAAGGCAGCCTCGGGTCCTTTGTTGGGTCGCGCCACCTCTGAGGAAAGAGGAAGTTGCATCATCAGAGGCAGCCGCGACTCAGCAAAAGCCCCGAGGCTGCCTTTGTGAATCGCTGCACTGGGAAGTAAAGGAGAGCTGCAGAGAGGGGAGAAAGCCACTGTCGGAGGCTCCCCAAGATCTTTCCGTCCCAGCGCAGACTTCGGATGTTGATCTTGCCGGCCCTGCGCGGACCGGCATGAAGTTGAAGTCAGTCAGTCTTGCCGGCCCTGTGCGGACCGGCAAAAATTTCCTGTGGACCGGCACCGGTCCGCGGACCGGCGGTTGAAGAACTGTGGCCTAGACCACAGTTCTTCAACCGCCGGTCCGCGGACCGGTGCCGGTCCGCAAAAAAATCTTGCCGGTCCGCGAAGGACTCGGGTCCCCACCGCAACGAAAAGTGCCGATGTCAGCTGACTTGCAACTTCCTGTTGCCGTCGCTGTGCCGGGACTTCTGCCTTCGCCGGGACTCCTGCAGCGTATGCTTCCTGCCTTGTCTTCGCACCTCCCGACCAGCAGCGGCAGCTCTGTATGCTTTTAACTTCGGCACAGAGCTGCCTCTAAGCAGTAGTTTAGCGCAGTTTCATGAGGCAGCCTCGGGGCCTTTGCTAGGCCGGCCCGCTTCGATGATGCGATGTGGGCCGGCCTAGCAGAGGCCTCGAGGCTGCCTCATGAAACCGCGCTAAACTACTGCTTAGAGGCAGCTCTGTGCCGAAGTTAAAAGCACACAGAGCTGCCGCTTGCCTAAAGACTCTTGGGCTGCTGAAGGAGGGCAAAGAGCAGCTGTCCTGGAGGTTTCCCTTCCTCTCACCTTTGGAGGTCCCTTTTTTTTTTTTTCTTCAAACGGCAACGGGCCCCAGCATGACATCAAGTAAGTTCCACTGTTCCTTGCAAGCAGTTATGCTCGGCCAAAGCTTCCCCTCTGACATGAACCACCCTCAGGGGAAAGAAAGTGACCCGCAAAGGTGAGGGGAAGGGGGGCAGATGATGGAAGTTGGGGGGGGAAGAGAGAGAAGGGGCAGATGATGGAATGGAGGAGATGAGAGAGAGAAGGAGACAGATGATGGAAGTGAGAAGAAGGGAGAGAGAGCAGAAGGCAGATGGATGTCAGTTGAGAGGGGAGAGCAGATGTTGAATTGGAAGTGGGGAAAGAACACATACTGGATGGAAGGAGGAGATAAATAAAGGGGGAAGAAAATAGTAAGATAATGGAGGGGTGACAAGCTGTGGGTAGACACAGTGAAAAGAGGGAAACAGGACTAAATAGTAAGAAAGAATTTAATTTAGATGGAGGCAGAAAATAGAGAAGGAAGACCAGAGAAGAAAAGGGAAGAGAGAGCAGAGAACGATATCAGATCTGAGTGGAGGAAATGAGAAGAGAGAGATGCTAAAAACCACAGGGGGAAGGGAAGGACAGAGATGCCAGACCATGAGGGAAACAGAAGAAAGATGATGTATGCCAGACCAAATTGGGGGGGGGGGGGAAGAGAAATGGCAGGGAAAGACAGACAGTGAATGGAAGGGGCAGATGCTGGACTGAAGAGACAGAGAAGGTTATCATGACGCTGTACGCCCTCACCTGGAGTACTGCGTCCAGCACTGGTCACCGTACATGAAGGAGGACACGGTACTACTACTCGAAAGGGTCCAGAGAAGAGCGACTAAGATGGTTAAGGTGTTGGAGGAGCTGCCATACAGCGAAAGATTAGAGAAATTTGGCTTATTCAGTTTTCTTGATAGTAGAGGGGATATATGTGAAGGGGAGGGGAGACAGGGGGTTTGTTGATCCTTGCTCTGTATTATTTGTATTTATAAAATGACAATTGTATAGAATATTGTTTCTTTTTATACTTTAATAAAATATGTACAATATAAAATCATAACTATTTGAGACTTGTGCGGATGGGATCAGATGGTTTGTGGGACCGGGCTCGCGGGGACGGGGCGGCGATGGTTTTAAAAAAAAAATTTCAGTCTTAGTAGTTTGCCGGTCCACGAAATAATTATTTTATTTCCGCCGGTCCACAGGTGTAAAAAGGTTGAAGAACACTGGCCTAGACTATATAAAGAAAACAGAATATTCATGGATACATGGAAAACATTACTATATGTTAGTAACTTAACACCTATTCCAGTACATAAATCGACAAATCAGACTATATAGCTAAACTCCAAGATTCAAATTGGCGGTTTTAAGGTCATCTGGAAGCATTGGATGATTGCAGGGATACGGATGTTGGATGATATTATTTCTAATGGTAAACTGCTTGACTTTTCACAGTTGTAACATAAATATGGTCTTAATAAATCACAAAGTTTCAGATGGTTGCAACTGAAGCAGGCCATTCAGGCGGGGTTCCCTGAATGGAAAAATCTTAACAATCAATATAGTTTGGAGTTTTTATGCTTTCAGGTGGACTTTTTGGGACACCAGGCTGCACAGTGGTATAAATTGATAAATCCCGTGGCTTTATCGTACGATCCGATCCTATTTGGGATGTCAGTGAGAACAAAAAGCCAAATTTCATCAAATAATAATAAGCTTTTATTGATTATGACAGGAGTCGCCATACAACAGATCACAAATAATTGGAAAAATTGGAGCAGACTTAATTATAGTTTTTGGTGGAACTCGTTGTGTCATATCTGGGTCATTCCATGTCAAGTGATCAGATTCTTGGAAAGTGCCCTGCATGACCATCACGGATTTTGATGAAACTTCATATGCAGAGTCCACCATGTCTCAAATGAACTTTGGTAAAGTTTTATTATCCCAGGACAAGCAGGCAGCATATTCTTAACACATGGGTGACGTCACCGACGGAGCCCTCGGTACGGACCTTTTTAACTAGAAGTTTCTAGTTGGCCGCACCGCGCGTGCGCGAGTGCCTTCCCGCCCGACGGAGGAGTGCGTGGTCCCCAGTTTCTTCGTTTCCGCGGAGCGAAGAAGACGCGTGTGTTTTTTCAACGGCCGTTGAAACCACTTTTTTGCCTTCCCGCTCGCGCTTTTTTCCTTATTTTTTCTTTCTTTACCTTCGGGTTTATTTTTCTTTGATTTGCAAAAAAAAAAAAAAAACTTTGCTTTTTTCCCTTTTTTCTTTCGTTTTTGCCCCGGCGGGGCCTGTTGCCAGTATACAGGCCTCGGGCTTCGATTTTGCGGAGGCTATCTTCCCCTTCATGCCCCCGCAGGTCGGTTTTAAGAAGTGCCAGCGGTGTGCACGCCCGATCTCCATAACTGACCCACACAATTGGTGTTTGCAGTGTCTGGGTCCGGAGCATCGGGCGGACTCCTGCACCCGCTGTGCTACTCTTCAAAAACGAACCCTTAAAAACCGAAGAATTCAGCAAACTCTCCTCTTCGGCACCGAGTCGGCGATGGACTCCTCACCTTCAACAGCGGTACCTCAAAAATCGGCACCGTCGTCCTCGACACCGACCGACCCCGCATCGGCGTCACTGGCGCCAGGTAAGCCGGCTAAGAAGCCTTCCTCTTCCCTCGAGCGCCCTCCAGCTACGGTGGCGACACCGTCCCTACCGGCATCGCACCGGTCCCGCAAACGCTCCGCCCCGATCTCGGTGAGTGCCTCGTCATCGGCCTCCTCATCGCCGGGGCGTGGAGCGGCATCCAAGGAACCGAAGAAAAAGAAAGCGGTTCCGATGCCACCCTTAGATGACCGTATCTCGGCCATCTTAAAGGCTCAACTCCAAGAACAGTTGAAGAAACAACTTGAACAACTGTTGCCCACTATCCTGGCACCGCTCCTTCCGGTACCAGACCGGCCCGAGCCCCGTACCGAGCCCCCGGTGTCCACCCCTTCGGTACCAGTGAACACATCCATGCCGATCCTTTCGGCCCAACAACTTCAAGGCGATCCGGTGGTTCATTCTCAGGCCACATTGGATCCTCCTCGGCACCAGGCGGTACGGCATTCTTCTCGGGACCGAGATAGACGCCGGTCGTCCTCCCCTGGTACCGTTTCGGTGCGCTCTGGAAAGTCCTTGTCCAAAACTCGCCATACCGCGCCCTCCACCCCGGTGTCTCGACATGCACCAGAAGTCAGGGACCCTGACTTATGGGAGGAAACTCCTCTCGGTACCGAGGATGATCCCTCCTCATCTGATGAGGAACCATCGGCACCCGATGCCACCTCTAAACCAGAGCAGTCCTCATTTTCTAAATTTCTGAGAGAAATGTCTGCTGCCCTGTCCCTTCCTCTGGAATCGGACTCAAAAAAGTCTCAAGCCTTTCTAGAGGCTTTAGACTTTGAGCAACCTCCTAAGGAGTTCCTCAAGCTTCCCGTGCATGACATTCTACGGGAAACGTTCTACAAAAACTTGGAAAATCCCCTCACGGTACCGGGAGCCCCCCGTAAACTGGACAACCTTTACCGTGTCATTCCCATTCCTGGATTCGACAAATCTCAATTGCCCCATGAGTCCCTTCTGGTTGAATCCACCTTAAAAAAGACTCAGGGCTCCAGTGTCTATGCCTCTACCCCTCCTGGCAGAGAAGGTAAAACCATGGACAAGTTTGGCAAGAGGCTTTACCAGAATGCCATGCTTGCAAACAGGGCAAACAACTATTCCTTCCATTTTTCCTTCTATCTGAAGCATTTGGTCCAACAACTGTCTGCCCTCCAAAAGTACCTTCCTGAGCGCAAGGTCCCGCTATTCCAACAGCACATCTCTGGCCTTCTCCAAATGCGCAAGTATATGGTCCGCTCGATATACGACTCCTTCGAGCTCACCTCTCGGGCCTCTGCCATGGCCGTAGCCATGCGTCGCTTGGCCTGGCTCAGAGTCTCCGACCTGGACATCAACCACCAGGATCGTCTGGCCAACGCCCCCTGTCTCGGGGATGAGCTTTTTGGAGAGTCACTGGATTCCACCACCCAGAAACTCTCTGCCCATGAGACCAGGTGGGACACCCTGATCAAGCCGAAAAAGAAGGCACCGCCTGCCCGACCCTATCGGCCACAAACATCTTATCAACGGAGGTTCTCAGCCAGACCACTCAACCCGCCTCCCCAGCAATCTCGGCGACCCCGTCAACAGCAACATCATGCTCAGGCTCGATCTCAGGCCACTCAACCCTCTAAGCCTCCTCAGCCTGCTAAACAATCTCAGCCCTTTTGACTCTTCTCTCCAGGGCATAGCCAGTCATCCACCCTTGCTACCTCTTCCACAACCCATCGGAGGTCGTCTCACCATTTTCTCCAGCCGTTGGGAAGTCATCACGTCGGACCAGTGGGTCCTCAACATCATCCGCCACGGCTACTCTCTCAACTTCCAGACTCTGCCTCCGGACAACCTTCCCGTAGAGTCTGCTTCACACTCATCTCAAACCCCCCTCCTCCTGAGGGAGGTTCAATCCCTCCTCCTTCTCAATGCCATCGAAGAAGTACCTCCAGATCAAAGGGGTCAGGGATTCTACTCCCGCTACTTCCTGGTCCCCAAAAAGACGGGAGACCTCCGTCCCATTCTCGATCTAAGGGACCTCAACAAGTGTCTAGTCAAGGAGAAGTTCAGAATGCTCTCCCTTGCCACGCTTTACCCTCTTCTTTCTCAACACGACTGGCTATGTTCCCTGGACCTCAAAGAGGCCTACACTCACATCTCCATCAATCAGAATTCTCGCCGCTACCTACGATTCCAGGTACTGCACCACCACTATCAGTACAAGGTGCTACCGTTCGGCCTAGCTTCCTCACCCAGGGTCTTCACCAAGTGCCTTATAGTGGTAGCGGCCTTCCTCAGGTCTCACAACCTCCAGGTGTTCCCCTACTTGGACGATTGGTTGGTGAAAGCACCTTCATCTCAACTCGTGCTACAAGCCACTCATCATACCATCTCTCTCCTCCACCTCCTGGGGTTCGAGATCAACTACCCCAAGTCGCACTTGCTTCCCACCCAGCGACTTCAATTCATTGGAGCAGTTCTGGACACCACGCTAATGAGGGCCTTTCTCCCCTCAGATCGCCAGCGGACCCTGCTCCATCTCTGCCGTCAGGTACTCATGCACCCCTCCATCCCTGCCCGACAGATGATGGTCCTACTGGGTCACATGGCCTCGACGGTGCATGTCCTTCCTCTGGCACGCCTCCACCTTCGTACGCCTCAGTGGACTCTCGCCAACCAATGGTCACAGACTACGGACCTTCTTTCTCATCCCATCTCTGTGACATCATCTCTTCAGCAATCTCTCCAATGGTGGTTGAACTCCTCAAATCTTTCCAGGGGTCTGCTTTTTCATCTGCCCCCCCACTCTATGATCATCACCACAGATGCGTCCCCCTACGCGTGGGGAGCTCACCTAGGAGATCTACGCACCCAGGGACTTTGGACCCCACAGGAGCGTCGTCATCACATCAATTTCCTGGAACTCAGAGCCATGTTCTATGCCCTCAAGGCTTTCCAACATCTTCTCTGCCCTCAAGTCCTCCTCCTGTGCACGGACAATCAAGTCGCCATGTACTACATAAACAAGCAAGGCGGCACCGGATCTCGCCCCCTTTGTTTGGAGGCTCTGCGCATCTGGACCTGGGCCACGGACCGCAATCTTTTTCTCAGGGCGGTCTATATCCAGGGCGAACAGAACTCTCTGGCCGACAATCTCAGTCGCATCCTTCAACCCCACGAGTGGAAGTTGGACCCTCCGACTCTGCTCTCCATCTTTGCTCGATGGGGCACTCCGCAGGTGGACCTCTTTGCAGCACCTCACAATCATCAGCTGCCCCAATTCTGCTCCAGACTCTTCTCTCCTCATCGTCTGGCCCCGGATGCATTCCTGCTCGATTGGAGGGATCGGTTCCTGTATGCCTTCCCTCCACTTCCTCTGATGTTGCGGACCTTGTCCAAACTCCGCAAAGACCACGCCACCATGATTCTTATCGCACCTCGGTGGCCTCGCCAACACTGGTTCTCACTCCTGCTCCAGCTCAGCTCCAGGGAACCCATTCTACTTCCTGTGTTTCCTACTCTACTTACGCAACAACATCAGTCTCTGCTACATCCCAATCTGTCTTCGCTCCACCTGACAGCTTGGTTTCTCTCGGGCTGACCTCTCCGGAGAATCTATCTCAACCGGTCCGCCTCATTTTGGACGCTTCCAGGAAACCGGCCACTCTCCAATGTTACCATCAGAAGTGGACCAGATTTTCCTCCTGGTGTCTCCGGCATCATCAAGAACCCACCTCCTTAGCGGTGGAAACTGTCTTGGAATATTTGCTCTCACTGTCCAACGCTGGCCTCAAAACTACCTCCATCAGAGTCCACCTCAGTGCCATCACTGCGTTTCATGAGCCTATTCTCGGAAAACCCCTCACGGCTCATCCTCTGGTTTCCAGATTCATGAGAGGACTCTTCAACATCAAACCGCCTCTCAAGCCTCCTCCTGTCGTCTGGGACCTGAATGTGGTTCTCTCAGCTCTCATGAAACCTCCGTTTGAGCCTCTTGCCACAACTTCTCTCAGGCTTCTTACCTGGAAGGTGCTTTTCCTAATTGCCATCACCTCTGCCAGGAGGGTTAGCGAACTGCATGCACTGGTTGCCGACCCACCTTTCACTGTTTTTCACCATGACAAGGTTGTTCTGCGTACCCACCCTAAATTCCTTCCCAAGGTGGTCTCAGCTTTTCACCTCAACCAGTCCATTGTGCTGCCCGTCTTCTTCCCTAAGCCTCACTCGCATCCTGGGGAACAGGCGTTGCACACGCTGGATTGTAAGCGTGCCCTTGCTTACTATCTTGATCGTACCAGAGCTCACCGAACAGCCCCTCAGCTCTTTTTGTCTTTCGACCCCAACCGTTTGGGTCGTCCTGTCTCCAAACGGACACTTTCAAATTGGCTTGCTGCCTGTATTGCTTTCTGCTACGCTCGGGCCGGTCTCTCACTGGAAGGAACTGTCACGGCCCACAGAGTCCGAGCTATGGCTGCTTCTGTGGCTTTCCTCCGCTCCACGCCCATCGAGGAAATCTGCAAGGCGGCCACTTGGTCCTCAGTTCACACGTTCACTACTCACTACTGTCTGGATGCGTTCTCCAGACGGGATGGACACTTCGGCCAATCTGTGTTACAAAATTTATTTTCCTAATGGCCAACCATCCCACCTCCCTCTTTGTTAGCTTGGAGGTCACCCATGTGTTAAGAATATGCTGCCTGCTTGTCCTGGGATAAAGCACAGTTACTTACCGTAACAGGTGTTATCCAGGGACAGCAGGCAGATATTCTTACGTCCCACCCACCTCCCCGGGTTGGCTTCTTAGCTGGCTTATCCTAACTGGGGACCACGCACTCCTCCGTCGGGCGGGAAGGCACTCGCGCACGCGCGGTGCGGCCAACTAGAAACTTCTAGTTAAAAAGGTCCGTACCGAGGGCTCCGTCGGTGACGTCACCCATGTGTTAAGAATATCTGCCTGCTGTCCCTGGATAACACCTGTTACGGTAAGTAACTGTGCTGTTTCGCCTGTGGAATATTTGTGGAGATATAGCCATTTGTTTGACCCCATACCACAATGAAATACAGTACGACGATGACATTCTGACAACTTTGAGACACAATATCTCACGAGCTATGTTTCCAAAAAAACTGAAACTTAGCTACCCTGCACAACTTTTGGAGCTCTATTCAGTGCTACCAATAATAATTTTTGTCGAGCACTGAGTGAATGGCTGAATTACAGTAAACTTGGCCGAAAAAATTAGTGCTCCAAAAAAAGTCAAAGTTTGACATTACTTAGCTCCCACAATAATTGAGTAATAAATGCAAAATTTGGCGCATAATGTCTCAGTACAACGTTGTTTTCAAAAGTACAATTTCAACCTCCAAGCTCTTTCCATTAGTTTACAAATTAAGTGTAAAGTTGCTAATTTGTGTAAAAAGGCCAAAAATAGGGTATTTTCAGCCTGCTTTTACAGAAAAATACCTTTTAGAAACTCTTTCAAATCAGTCTCATTAGAAAGAGCATATTTCAAACCCCCTAGAAAAGTGGACTTCATTTTTCAACGCAGGTTAACAATGGCTGAAAAAGGGGGACAAAGTTGAGAGACGTTGCCACGGCAACAACCTCTATTTCAACATAGTTCTGTCATTTTTAAAGTTACAGTTTTGTATTGACGTAGTATTACTACTACTCTATTGCGTTGGTCCATGGTGACATTGTCACTACCAATTCAAGAGTTTGAACTGGCAATCCCATCGCCATAGGGGTCACGCCCGATAGCTGTGCAATACCAGCCACGGGTGGACCACTTTATCCAGGTTCCCAAGCCTCGCATTTGGTTTCTTTGTCAAGGTTCCAAAGCCTTTTGTTGGTATCTTTCTGGTTCCAAAGCCAATGATTAGGGTGTCTTATCCTAGGTTCCCAAGCCTAAATTGGGTATCTTATATGGTTCCCAAGCCGAAGTGAAGTCCACTTTGTTGGCATCGATTCGTTGGTATCCATTTTAAACTGAATTAATAATAATGTGGATCTGAAAAAAAAAAACAAGTTGTAATTTGTGATCTGCATGCAACAAAATTATCACCTCAATTTCTAGTTAGGAATAATCATTAATTAAGAACACTATAATTGTACCCAAAGCTTGAGTAAAAATAAACAGGGAAAAACAGTGTGAAAAATGACATAATTGTAAGTTTTAACGTAGGCCGTTGCCATGGTGACATCTCCCAACTTTGTCCCCCTTTTCGGGCATTGTTAACCTGTGTTGAAAAATGAAGCCCACTTTTCTATGGGGTTTGAAATATGCTCTTTCTAATGAGACTGATTTGAAAGAGTTTCTGAAAGGTATTTTTCTGTAAAAACAGGCTGAAAATCCCCTATTTTGGGCCTTTTTACACAAATTAGCAACTTTACACTTAATTTGTAAACTAATGGAAAGAGCTTGGAGGTTGAAATTGTACTTTTGAAAACAACGTTGTACTGAGACATTATGCGCCAAATTTTGCATTTATTACTCAATTATTGTGGGAGCTAAGTAATGTCAAACTTTGACTTTTTTTGGAGCACTAATTTTTTCGGCCAAGTTTACTGTATTTCAGCCATTCACTCAGTGCTCGACAAAAATTATTATTGGTAGCACTGAATAGAGCTCCAAAAGTTGTGCAGGGTAGCTAAGTTTCAGTTTTTTTGGAAACATAGCTCGTGAGATATTGTGTCTCAAAGTTGTCAGAATGTCACTGTCGTACTGTATGTCATTGCAGTATGGGGTCAAACAAATGGCTATATCTCCACAAATATTCCACAGGCGAAACTAAAACTTCACCAAAGTTCATTTGATACATGTGGGACTTTGTGCATAAAGTTTTATCAAAATCCGTGATGGTCATGCAGGGAGCCCTTGATCACTTGACATGGAATAACCCATCTATAAGATGGAGAAAACAATAGCAGTACAAAAAGGGAATTATAAAAAAATATAAAAAGACAGATGGTTAAAAAGGTGGAGGAGTAGCTCTCTATGTAAAGATCAATATCTAAGCCAAGCTCCAAAAGTTGTGCAGGGTAGCTAAGTTTCAGTTTTTTGGAAACATAGCTCGTGAGATATTGTGTCTCAAAGTTGTCAGAATGTCACTGTCGTACTGTATGTCATTGCTGTATGGGGTCAAACAAATGGCTATATCTCCACAAATATTCCACAGGCGAAACTAAAACTTCACCAAAGTTCATTTGATACATGTGGGACTTTGTGCATAAAGTTTTATCAAAATCCGTGATGGTCATGCAGGGAGCCCTTGATCACTTGACATGGAATAACCCATCTATAAGATGGAGAAAACAATAGCAGTACAAAAAGGGAATTATAAAAAAATTAAAATAATATAAAAAGACAGATGGTTAAAAAGGTGGAGGAGTAGCTCTCTATGTAAAGATCAATATCTAAGCCACCAAAATGCAAGGGACCTGGGGAGAGGAAGAAGCGATATGGATCGCTCTGAAAAGAGAAGATGGAACTTCTATCTACGTGGGTGTGGTCTACAGACCTCCAACTCAATCGCAGCAAATTGATAAGGATCTGATTGTGGATATCCAAAAGTTTGGAAGGAAAGAGGAGGATCTGCTTTTGGGATATTTCAACCTGCCGGATGCGGACTGGAATGTTCCATCTGCGGAATCGGAAAGAAGTAGGGAGATTGTGGATGCCTTTCAAGAGGCCCTGCTCAGACAAATGTTGACGGAACCCACGAGGGAAAAAGCAATATTGGATCTGGTCCTCACAAATGGAAAGAGTATCTCTAATGTTTGAGAGGGTGCTCACCTGGGAAGTAGCAATCATCAAACGGTTTGGTTTGATATAACGGCTAAAGTGGAGAGCGGCCGCACGATACTTAAAGTCCTAGATTTCAAACGTACAGACTTTAATGCAATGGGAGAGTACCTGAAGAAAAAGCTGTTAGGATGGGAGGACATAAGAGAAGTGGAAAGATAGTGGTCTAAGCTGAAAGGAGCGATAAAAATGGCTACAGACCTTTATGTGAAGAAAATCAATAAAAACAAGAGAAAAAGGAAGCCGATATGGTTCTCCAAACTAGTGGCAGAGAAAATAAAGGCGAAAGAGTTGGCGTTCGTGAAATATAAAGAAACCCAAGAAGAGGAGTGCAAAAAGGACTACAGGGTGAAACTGAAAGAAGCCAAGAGAGAGATAGTCTGGCGGAAGAACAAATGGCTAAAAATATAAAAAAGGGAGACAAAAATTTTTTCTAATATATTAGTGAAATGAGGAAGATGAAAAATGGAATTGCTAAACTAAAAGATGCTGGGAACCAATATGTGGAAAGTGATGAGGAGAAAGCGAATGTGCTAAACAAATACTTCTGTTCTATGTTCACAGAAGAAAATCCTGGAGAAGGACCGAGATTGTCTAGCAAAGTTACACGAGAAAATGGAGTAGATTCTGCGCTGTTCATGGAGGAGGGTGTTTATGAGCAACTTGAAAAAATGAAGGTGGACAAAGCGATGGGACCAGATGGGATCCATCCCAGGATACTAAGGGAGCTCAGAGAGGTTCTGGCGAGTCCTATTAAAGACTGGTTCAACAAATCTCTGGAGACGGGAGTGATTCCTGGGGATTGGAGGAGAGCGGATGTGGTCCCTATTCATAAAAGTGGTCACAGGGATGAAGCAGGAAACTACAGGCCGGTGAGCCTCACTTCAGTTGTTGGAAGTGTTGCTGAAAGAAAGGATAGTGTACTTCCTTGAATCTAATGGGTTATAGGATTCGAGGCAGCATGGCTTTACAAAAGCTAAATCGTGCCAAACGAACCTGATTGAATTTATTGATTGGGTGATCAGAGAGCTGGATCGAGGACATATGCTAGATGTAATTTACTTAGATTTCAGCAAAGCCTTTGATACAGTTCCTCATACAGTTCAAGTTGAACAAACTTGAAAGGCTGAAGTTAAGACCCAAAGTGGTGAACTAGGTTAGAAACTGGCTGTCGGACAGACGCCAGAGGGTGGTGGTTAATGGAAGTCACTCGGAGGAAGGAAAGGTGAATAGTGGAGTCCCTCAGGGTTCGGTGCTGGGGTCGATCCTGTTCAATATGTTTGTGAGTGACATTGCTGAAGGGGTAGAAGGAAAAGTGTGCCTTTTTGCAGATGATACCAAGATTTGTAACAGAGTAGACACCGAAGAGGGAGTGGAAAATATGAAAAAGGATCTGCAAAAGTTAGAGGAATGGTCTAATAATGCCTGGCAACTAAAATTCAATGCAAAGAAATGCAGAGTAATGCATTTGGGAATTAATAATCGGAAGGAACCATATATGCTGGGAGGAGAGAAGCTGATATGAACGGACGGGGAGAGGGACCTTGGGGTGATAGTTCGAAGATCTAAAGGCGAAAAAACAGTGTAACAAGGCAGTGGCTGCTGCCAGAAGGATGCTGGGCTGTATAAAGAGTGGCGTAGTCAGTAGAAGGAAGAAGGTGTTGATGCCCCTGTACAGGTCATTGGTGAGGCCCCACTTGGAGTATTGTGTTCAGTTTTGGAGACCGTATCTGACAAAGGACGTAAGAAAACTTGAAGCGGTCCAGAGGAGGGCGACGAAAATGATAGGAGGCTTGCACCAGAAGACATAGGAGGAGAGACTGGAAGCCCTGAATATGTCTACCCTAGAGGAAAGAGACAGGGGAGATATGATTCAGACGTTCAAATGGTGTCAGGTCAAAAGCGCGCCGGGACAAAGGCGCGAGCAGACAACAGCGCAGTGTGGAGGCGCGCGCCGAAGAAAAAGACTGTTTTAGGGGCTACGACAGGGGGTGTGGGGGGGGGAACCCCCCCACTTTACTTAATACATATCGTGCCGTGTTGTGGGGGGTTTGGGGGGTTGTAACCCCCCACATTTTACTGAAAACTTAACTTTTTCCCTGTTTTTAGGGAAAAAGTTACGTTTTCACTAAAATGTGGGGGGTTACAACCCTACAACACCGCCACAATATATATTAAGTAAAGTGGGGGGGCTCCCCAACAAAACCCTCCGTCGCAGCCCCTAAAAACAGTCTTTTTCTTTGGCGCGCGGCTCTGTCTTGCGCTCAGTTGTCGGCGCGCGCCTTTGTCTTCCGCTTTACTGTCTATGAACCCGTTCAAATACTTGAAAGATATTGACATAGAACAAAATCTCTTCCAGAGAAAGGAAAATGATAAAACCAGAGGATATAATTTGAGGTTGAGGGGTGGTAGATTCAGGGGCAATGTTAGGAAATTCTACTTTACGGAGAGGGTGGTGGATGCCTGGAATGAGCTCCCGAGAGAGGTGGTGGAGAGTAAAACTGTGACTGAGTTCAAAGAAGCGTAGGATGAACACAAAGGATCTAGAATCAGAAAATAAGATTAAATATTGAACTAAGGCCAGTACTGGGCAGACTTGCACGGTCTGTGTCTATATATGGCTGTTTGGTGGAGGATGGGCTGGGGAGGGCTTAAATGGCTGGGAGGGTGTAGATGGGCTGGAGTAGGTTTTAACGGAGATTTCTGCAGTTGGAACCCAAGCACAGTACAGGGTAAAGCTTTGGATTCTTGCCCAGAAATAGCTAAGAAGAAAAAAAATTAAAAAATAATTGTATCAGGTTGGGAAGACTGGATGGACCATTCGGGTCTTTATCTGCCATCATCTACTATGTGGGCCATTGACAAATTATTGTAATGAATAGATAACCATTTTTCCATTATATGTACAATATAAGTGAAGGGTGGGAGGGGGGGAATTCTGAATTTTATTTAAATGTTTGGATCAGCAGAAAAGAATATTTTTGAAGATATATTTGATTGCATATGTTATGGTAGGAGTGGGAGGGAAGGAGTTAAATTTTATGTATTGTTAAATATGATAGAAATTCAAGTGATCTATTTCATTTCAACTCAATTATTGATACACTTATTGTAAGATGTAAAAATGAATAAAGATTTATAAAAAAAACAAAAACAAACCAAAAACAAATCCACAATGAATATGCATAAACCTAATTTGCATACACTGACTCCATCATATGCAAATTTCGTTCATGCCTATTCATTCTGGATATCCTGAAAACCTGACTGGCCAGGGGGTACTCCAGGACCGAGTTGAGAAACACTGGTCTACAGCAGTGTTCTTAACCGCCAGTCCATGGACTGGTGCCGGTCAGCAGAAATTTTCTGCTGGTCCACAAGGCCAGCACGTCCATCGGGCCGGCTCCCTGAGTGCTGCAGTGCACAAAGCTGTGGGAAAAGGCTCCTACGCGCGTCCTGCACCTGACCCGGAAGCCTTCTCTCTGACGTCGCAACTTCAGAGGGAAGGCTTCCAGATGAGGCACTGGATGCATTCCCCTTGCCATCTCAAAGCACAAATAGCAATTTTCATTTTTGATTAGTGGAAGGTTAAAGGAAGAGGCCAGACTATGCGCAATCCCAGGCCGCTGGTTACCTCGGCCCCAGAAGTTCATAGGAGGCAGCTCTGCTGGGTTCTTGAGCTCCCCCTCCCCCAGTATGGAGCAAACTCCTTGACTGTGGCTGGGGAGGGGGTAATTTCCACTGGGTTTAGCACCCCCCCCAGTCATTTGTAATAGTTGGCTCTTAAGCATGTTAGAGCCGTAACTCTCCCCTTCCCATGTATTTTCACATGTTTTATATCCCTCTAATCCAAACTCGCACCCTTGACCCCAAATACATTGACCATGGCTTTCTGATTTTTGTACTGGCGAGGATAGCGACCAGCGGTGACAGCTAGTGCAACTAGATAATAAGGAGGTGCGGCTAGCGAAGGGATTGAAGGGCCTTTGGGGGCACCTACTCAGGTTGATTTCCTGCATGTAATGGTGTGTCCCTGAAAAATAAGGTTGTTTTTTTTTAAATCACGGGGAGAGCGGGTTTACGCTAGCTTTTGCCGGGTACATTTTGCCCAAGAGATAACACTGGGGGGGCAGGCCAGAAGGCAAGGCATGGAGGGAGAGAGACAACAACGGTAGGGGGAATGCTTTTATTTTTTTTATTTAGTGATTGATGATTTACATCTGCTGTCTGTTCAGGAAGAAATGCATTTGTTTCTTTTCCTCTGGGGTTGTACTGCTTGCAGAGTCTTGCATCTTAGGGTTTGTTTGTAAATATTAGTACTTTTAGTTTTTGGTCCTGCATTTGCATGGGGTTATCTGTTTTCTGGTAGGAATGAATGTTGAGAAGCATACATTGTTCTTTGTATATTTTAATTTTGTGGTTAACCATTATGTGTTAATATATATATATATATATATATATATGAAAAATGAATGGGAAAAATGGTGTTACAATTAGTACTATTATGGGGGTGGGGTCTGGGGCAGAGATTGGGTGGAGATGGGCAGGGTCTGGCCCACGACTTAGGCCAGTGTTCTTCAACTGCTGGTCCACGGACCGGTGCCAGTCCACAAAATAATTATTTTATTTCCGCCGGTCCATAGGTGTCAAAAGGTTGAAGAATACTGGTCTAGAGGGTCCTTGACATTATTCTCTGTGTATATGGGGAGGGGTAATGGAGTAGGATGAGGGTTTGGCATGGATGCCCCATGAATTAGTGATACCTTTAGTGATAGCATTGGCTGTTGGTGCTGCCTTCATCTATGCTCTATAGTTCTGAGAGTGTTTTTATGAGAATAAACATTTCTTTCCTGTTTATTTCTGACTGCTGCTGTACATGTTTATCTCTGGCCAAACACCCCTATTGGCTAGGTTGCGGCCCAGTCTGGCCACTGTTGGAAACAGGATACCAGGCTAGATGGCCCCTAGGGCAGCTCTTTGGATCTATCTTCCCTTGGGGCTTCCTGCATGGAGGGGGAAACTGAGGGGACCCAGCTGTTTAATTTGTTTTCTTATTTTTTTTGCTCTGCAGCTGCCGCTCAGCTTTGATGGAGAGACATGCCTTCTGGAATTTTGTGGGGAGTATGATTGGTGCTTCCTTTCTCTTTGCCCTTGTGGTTGTGTTTCGGCAGCGGACACTGGACAGACGAGCTTTGGAGAAAGTGCGCAAGCAGATTGAGTCCATTTAGTGTCTGGACTTCATATGACTTCTGGTGGCTCTGTGTCTGTGGCCTCCCTCTTGAATGAAGAAAGATGCACGGCTTTGCCTGGTTCCTTTTCCTATGTTAAACTAGACCTATGACAGCAAGCATGTGACATATGCAGTGTGGAGGAGGGACTTCTCTCTTTCACAGCACACCATGCTTTGACTCGTGATTTGAAGAACAGAATAGCCAGTGCTGACTGATCTGATCCCACTGTGGAGCATTAAAATGGTGACAAGTACATGGTATATTCAGAACGGCCTGGCTAGTTGACAGCAGGCTTCTCGTTCTGCATCACAGCACTCTACTGCTGAAGGTAATCCAGCTCTGAAGCATGTACAATAGATGCTAGAAACTGAATGCAAAGAGCCAACCTTCTACACGTCCATCTTTCAGAATTCGGTGCATCTGTTAACCTGGGAGGTGCCACAGATGATCTGTAGGAGCTGGAATGTACTCCTCTTGTCTGTATCACACTTTCATAGCCCCTTTTTATTTTTGTACATCTGTCTTGGAGGGAGTCTGAAAGCATTGGCAACATGTAGAGGAGATTAGACACAGAAGCCCAGGAATAGGAGTATATGACATTGACTCAATGCCTATGGCAGATTAATCATACAGCTTTATTGCTAATTGAGGCCCTTATGCTATGGGATCACGCGGAAAAAAATGTGTTCCAAAAATATTTTAAAAGACATAGCGAAAACCCAGGGGCCTGTTCAATGTCCTCCTTTGTGGGGAGGGAAGGACTCTGGGGTTTCCTTCTCTGTCTTTCTCTTCAATCTTCTCTCTTCTAATGCTATGGGAGGAACTGGCCATCACCCAATAGCAGCAACTACTGGGCACATTTAGGACCTGTGACTGCAGGGTTCTGGAGGGACCTGTTGTGGGACCCCCAGCTGGAAGCCCGCATGAGCAGGAAGAATCCACTAAGTCACATGTGGGGGGGGAAATGTCCTCCAGAAGGTAAAGGCTGATCTCATGCCTCACCTCTTCTCACCAGGGGCCAGATTGGTGAGATTTATTCAGTTCCATGGTCTGTCACGTATATGGCCATTAAGTTGAGGATAGGCTGGGGAAGGATTCGATGGCTGGGATGGTTTAGATAGGCTTGAATGAGCTTTGATGGCGATGCCAGTTGTTGGAACCTAAGCACAGTACTGGGTAGACCTCTTTGTAATAATAATAACAGTTTATATACCGCAATACCGTGACGTTCTATGCGGTTTACAAAAGATTATAAGAGGAACAAAATGAGAGAACTTAAGAGAGAAGAGAGTGAGAATAGGTCAAGAAAACCGTTATTGAGAGAGGTGTGCGGGTCAGTTGTCTAGGTACTTCAGGAATATAAATATCTAAGAAAAAAGACAATTTAAATCATGAATTTATAATGTGTATACAGTTGGGCAAACCAGATGGACTATTCAGGTCTTTTATCTGCTGTCATTTACTATGAGGTACTTTGTCAAATGCCTTTTGAACATCCAGATACACAATATCGACTGACTCACCTTTATCCACATGTTCATTCACCCCTTCAAAGAAATATATAGTAGATTGGTGAGGCAAGATTTCCCTTGACTAAATTCATGTTGGCTCTCATTAATCCATGCTTATATATACAGTATACTCTGTCATTTTGGGTTTTTATAATAGTCTCTACCATTTTGCCCAGCAATGGGTTTAAAAAAGGTTAGGACAAGTTTCCAGAGGAAAAGTCCATAGTTTGCTGTTGATACAGACATGGGGAAACGACTGCTTGCCCTGGGATTGGTAGCATGAACTGTTGCTCTTATTTGGTTTTTTGCTAGGTACTGTGGCCTGGGTTAGCTACTGTTGGAAATGGGATACTGGCTAGATGGGCCAGTTTGACTCAGTAGGGCTATTCTTATGTAAGTATTTGCACATTTTAAGAATGCAGTTTAAAGTGATGCCAATATGTAGCAAATTGTCTAGAATAAATTGAGGGTGGTTTGAAAAGTTTGATAAAAAAGCAAGTTAAACGATGTAGTCTCATTGTATATACTCAAATATAAACCAAAAAAAGTGTCTCAGTTATGTTTGGGTCAGCGCTGACTCGCTCCCCTCCACTTCTGAACCTGTTGCATGCCTCTGATGGGCCTACCGTGAGACCTGGTGGTCCACGGTGGCTGGGACAGGCGCGATCCCTCCCACCTCCTGTCCCAGCTGATTCTAAAAATTTTTACCTCCCTCCCGCCTCCCCCGCGCACCTTTTAGTATCCCTGGTGGTCCAGCAGAGAACCACGGCAGGAGTGACCTTCCATTGCTCCTGCCCAAGCAGAGTCGCTAGCCGATTGGCTGTCGTGAGTTCTCGTGGGACTGCGAGAATCACAGCAGTCAATCAGCTAGCCACCAGGGATACTAAAGGTGTGCAGTAAAGAATGGCATAGGAACAAATTTTTCCCCATCTTTGCAGGAACTCAATTTCCCCATCCCCACGAGTTTTAGTGTTGTCCCTGTTCCTATCCCTGCCCCATTCCTGTAAGCTCTGCCTTAATCACACAAGCCTCGAACACTTATGATTTTAAAGTGTTTAAGGCTTGTGCAGATGAGGACAGAGCTTAGGCATTGGTGGAATGAGGCATTATGTCATCACAATCTGAGCTCTAGAATGTTGTTGCTTATGATTTTAAAGGGTTTGAGGCTTGTGCAGATGAGAACGGAGCTTAGGCATTGGTGGAATGAGGCATTATGACATCACAATCTGAGCTCTAGAATGTTGGAACTTAGGATTTTAAATTGTTTGAGGCTTGTGCAGATGAGGATGGAGCTTATAGGAATGAGACAGGGACAGGAAAAGAACTCTCCGGGATGGGAAAATGAGTTCCCGCGGGGGCAGAGAAAAATGAGTCCCTGTGTCATTCTCTAGTACGTAGAATCGGCTGGACAGGAGGCAGGAGGGATTCCTCTTGCCCCTGCCAGCGCTGGACCATGTCACTCCTCTCCTCCGCAAAGCACATTGGCTACCTATTACTCATCGTCTCTCCTATAAAATACTCCTCCTCACTTTTAAAACAAAAAACTCTAACCAACCGGCATTCATAGATAAACTTTGATCCCTTATTCATCATCCAAGACCCTCCGATCAAATAATCAAAATTTACTCAAGTTTCAAGTTTATTCATTATTTGATCAATCGCCTATCAATAATTACTAAGCGATGTACATAAAATATTAATATTGGGTAAACAAGAACAAAATTGAATAAAAAGATAAAATCTTTAAACATAGACAAAATACAACGGGAAACATTAGGATGGAAGGGAAAGAACTACATTTTCTGATAGAAAAGGAAGAACAATTAAGGGTAATATACAAAGGGTAAGGGAAACCAAATTAGTTTATTGGGAGTAGAATACACAATAGAATACACTCCATACGGGAACTATTTTATGATACTACTCGCAAATCCATCTTTTCAGTTACCACCCCCTCTTTGTGGAATGCGCTCCCATTAGATGTTCGATTAGAGAACTCGCTTGAAAAATTTAAAGCAAAACTTAGAACCTTCCTTTTTAAAGATTTCTTTATTCTTTAATGTCAGCTTCAGCCTCTTAATTTCTTGATTCATGTGAAGCTATGAAACATCTAATCCTTCTTTTGAAATGATTCCCCTCCCAATGTTTTTTCCACTTCCCATTTCCCGTTCCTTTTTTATTAATTTTACTTTGATGTATTTTAAACCTCCTTGCCCTCCCCTACTTTTCTTCCGTTTCTTGAAAGTTAATCCGAATTCGTGTAGTTTTTTGGGTTTTTTTTAATATATGATAAAATATTGCTTTTATTTATTATTTTAACTGTCCCTTACTATCTTTTTATATTGTACACCATCTAGACAGTTGTTTTGATAGACGGTATATCAAAAATAAATAAACTTGAGGCCTGCAAGGTATCGGGGAGGGAGGGGGAAAGGGAACAGAACCAGGGAGGGGGGCTAGGTGCAGAGACAGGAAGGGAGGGAGTGAGGAGGCTGGATGCAGAGCCTGGCAGAGCAGCGAGGGAGGGGGAACAGGGTACAGAGACTAGAAGGGCAAGGCAAGGAACTACACTTGACTATTAACCCCCCCTCCCCTCCCCCGGTTTATATTCGAGTCAACCTTTTTTCCTCAGTTTATATTCGGGTCTGTTTATATTTGAGTATATATGGGGTCCAGCAAGTCTCCTGTTTTTTTCATATTGTAGGAAAAATAGCTTATGAAAAAACTGGAAACTCACTGGACTAAGTGTATAGCCCTCGATGGAGACTGTTTAACTTCCTTTTTTACCAAACTTTTCAAACCATTGTCATAAAGTTTGTATTAGAGAATGGGGAAAATTTTGTGTCCATATCATGTTCTAGTTTATTGAACACATGTTCCTTATCCATGTGTCATGAGGTTTGGTGTTCTGTTGTCCAGGTGAACACGGACCTCTAGTCTGTAGGTGCTCCCTGCTTTTACATCTGACATTCTCTTGAAATCATGACAATTTTACCACTTTCAGCTCATTACACCTCTCTAATATCGTGCGATTCTGGCTTCAGGATGGTCCTGTCCAGCCTCATAACCCAGTACAGTACAGCATCTTGTTTTTTTTACCTGTGTACAAGAATAAAAACCAACAACTTAACTCTAGTGCATTCTTTGCAAAGTCGTTTAAACAAAAAGGTTGTTGCTACAGAAAAGGCATTTCATTCAGAAACAAGTTCCAGTTTTGGTATAGCAAGCTTTAACATGTTGCAAAGGTTTAAACTGCAACCAATAAAGATTTAGTTTCATCTTTAACAAAGAAAATCTCTCGAACACAAGCAGGGTCATGGTGAGTAAAGCCCTGTGGAATCTAGATTTTTGATTATATCTTTCCAGTTCTGTGATTTCACAAGAAGTTTGAAATTATGCTCTTTAGACGGAAATGTTCTGCAGAAGATGCGATTAGGCTGCACTGCTTCCACATTAGAGAATGACATGGTTACTTTGGAGGCGAGGGATGCGGGAGGGTCTAAGAAGCGAAAGATGGTGTTCTTGAATATCTGGGAGCCATATCTCCATTCCCTGCATCCAAAGGGACGTAGTGAGGTTCTACAATGGATGTCCCTAATTGGGCGCTCAGTTTGTAGGGGTGAGAGGGCAATGGTGAGCAATGGCGGGGTGGAGAGTACTGCGGGAGGATGGGGGAGACGTGGGAAGGGGAGGGGGGTGTTTTGCATGGTTCTGGTACTTAGTCAGGTATGTTCTATGGGGATGAGTGGGGGGCGGGAGGTGGAGTGGCATCTTAGGGGCCCATCAGAGTCCAGGGCCTCGCAGTTCCATTCCGTCGACTCTGGCCTCGTTGCCATGAGTAATTGGAAGGGGGGGGTTGTTGCTGTAACTCATTCCTTTTGCTGCTTGATATAGTGTTAAATATGTGATGTGCACCCTTTGTGTGCTTTGTTATGCTTACCTTGTTGTTTGCATCAATAAAAATTGTTTGAACCATAGAGAATGACACGGGTGACAAAATTCATCACCATTCCTGTCCCCGCGGATAGCCGCGGGAAATAATCCCATGTCATTTTCTAGTGTGTATTTCGACCTCGGTCCTTCTACACCAGCATTCTTCCAAGCAAAGCTCGAGGGTCAGTGGCTGGGCCCATTCATACTCTGATTCTTATCTGAGCCAAGTATAGGACAATGAAGCCATTGTGACATCACTGATAAGCTTGGCTTTTATTGGTGGAATGAGGCATTATGACATCACAAAATCTGCTCTGGATACCCAAGACTGTCATTCTGTAGTCATTCTCAACCTCAATCCAGCATTCTTCAATGCAAGGCTTGAGGATTAGTGGTTGGGCCCATTCATACTCCAATTCTTCCCTCTCTCCTTAAAGAGTGACATGAAGATGGTTTCCTGCGGTTATCCACGGGGACGGGAACGGTGATGAATTTTGTCACCGTGTCATTCTCCACTCCACTTTTATACAAACTAAAGCCTCTTACCACTAAATTGTTAGAGCAGTAAAAATTTCACCACCTACCGTTTCTGCTTTTCTTCCATAGCACTGGATATTAAATCTGTGAGTAGCCCAGGGCCGAGTCTGTGTCTGTTCTAATATACTAGAAAAACTAGAGAGTTATGCTCACCCTTTTATGTTCAGTAAGTCCAGGATTACTGGGCTGGAAGTTGATTTACGCATCCTGTAGAGACCCCTAGAGGGAAAGAGATGCAAAACCCCAGTTGGAAGCAGGGCTGTCCCCAGTGCTGAAGAGCAGGCAAGGAGTGGGGAGCAGCCCTAAAGTCTAGTGTTAGATTGGAAAGGAGCTGCGCTGTTCTTCACTTATATGCAAACTAGAGAGCTGCACGGGAACGGGGACAGCGGGAATCCCACGGGTTCCCCCTTCGGATCACGGGGATCCCGTGCACCCTAGGGTCGCAGGGATCCCGTGGGGACACCCCCTAGGGTCGCGGGGATCCCGTGGGGTCACCCCTTGTGCTCTCGGGGATCCCTCAGGGTTCAATAGGAGGCTCGTCTAATTTTCCTACCTGTCCTGCTGCGAGGCTTCTCTTCCATTTCCTGCCTGCCCTGCTGCAGCACACATAGCCAATCAGAAGTCTTCCCCGATGTCAGCGCTGACGTCGGAGGGAGGGCTTAAAGCCCTCCCTTCTTCCGACGTCGGCGCTGACATCGGGAAGACTTCTGGTCGGCTGTGTGCGGCAGGACAGGTAGGAAAAAGGCAGTGGTGTACCGAAGGGGGGCGGTCTGCCCCGGGTGCAGCCATAGGGGGAAGTGTGCACAGCCGGTCAGATCCCCTTATCTTTGTGGCGCTTCCCCCGACCGTTGGGATTTTCAGAAAGCTTTCGGCTAAGATTTAAGTAGTGCATCGCATTTTTATTCTCTCTGTGATATTTTATGCTCTGTTTATTATCTTTAAGGATTTTTTTAATCATTTTTGTTAATCTCTCCAGTGGTCAATTACCAGTTAGGGCACCTGTTGATTCTTTCCGAGTATCAGATGGGGTTCATACCTGCAAAATAGTAAGTTTGTTTAACCTGGAGTGTTTCTTGAATGTTGCCAGAAGTGCCTTGTGTGGCTAAAACCCACCCCTGCCATTGTACATTTTGTAGGGCTGTGTCTACCCATATGTGTTTGCTTACCCTGTTGCTAAATATGCCCCTCCCCCCCCCCGAATAATGGAGTGGGAGTCATCTATGAGGGCAAAGTTTACTTTGGGTTTAAAAATTCTCCTTGAGTATTGTGATGATCTGTGTGTTCTTGCAGTAGGCCTAACTGCAAATTCAGTAAAAGCCCAATTGTCAATTTTATTTGGTGTGTCATAGTCAATGGCAGTAGTGTAAAAGTAATTTAGATTCGCGGCTACAGGGCAGGGAGGTTTGTCAGACCGGGCCTGTTCTGTTGTCGGTCGGGTGGGGAAGCGCCACAAAGGTAAGGGGCAGGGAGGGAGAAAGGGAGGAAAGGTGGAGAGGAGAAGAAAAGACGCTTAAGGGAAATGGGTAAAACTGAGGGGGGAGAAGGACGCTGAAAGGACATGGGGAAGACGGGGGGGGGGGAGAAGGACGCTGAAAGGACATGGGGAAGACAGGGGGGGAGAAGGATGCTGACAGGACATGGGGAAGATGAGGGGAGAGAAGGATGCTGAAAGAAAATGGGGAAGAAAGTGGGGAGAAGACGCTGGCAGGGAAGAAGACAGAGATGCAAGACTATGGGGGAAGCGGAGGGAAGAAGATGGGTGCCAGACCAATTTGGAAGGGGGAGAAAGGGAGAGGCACAGTAACAGAGCAAATGGAAGACGCAGAGAGAAGAGAGACAGTGGATGGAAGGAATTGAATGAGAACATGAGGAAAGCAGAAACCAGGCAACAAAGGTAGGGAAAAAAATTCTTTTTTTTTTTTGCTTCAGGATAAAGTAGTATATTAGTTGTGTTGATAAAAATTTATAAACATTAGAGGCTCTGGTAGAAACCTGTTTACAAAGTATGTATTCTTCCCAATTAATATTTCCAAATTAATAAAGTCTTTTTGCTTATTTTTAAATGGGTTTCTACCAGAGCCTTTAATTCAGTAGCATAATTAACTGAAATAACTATTTCTGAAGTTTATAGGGGCGGGCAGGGATGTAGGGGATTCCTCGTGGGGACGGGCGGGAACGGAGGGATTCCTTGCGGGGATGGGTAGGAGTCCTCACGGGGACGGGTGGGACTTTGGCGGGGAAGGGTGGGGACGGGTGGGATTTCTGTCCCCGTGCAACTCTCTTATGCAAACACTTCATGCTTGAGTGCAACAGCTTGATTCCAGAATCGAGTACTTATTACTGTAGCAGAAATGAGAAAGGCTTGCTTCAGTAATCGCCAGAAAAGTACCTTTTGGCAGCCACCAATTTGATTTTGGGTATTGGAATGAAAACCTGTCAAGGCAAAGGAATTAAGAAAAAAAAGCAGAACTTTGTGGTGGAAAGTTTCTACTGTGCTGAATTTATGTTGCATGAAAAGAAAATGGCCAAGCAAACAAATATACAAAAATGATATTCAATAAAGATTGGAGGGGCTCTCTAGCAGGCATCAACAGAGCCCTACAGTTACCTCTTTAAAGGCTCACTTTTTGGTATTACGAGGGGGTGCTGAAAAGTTCTCAGCCCAGCCAAAAAGAGATTGATATGGATATGGTTCAATCAATGGAAATTGCTCAGAGAAAACATGATGGCAGATAAAGGCTAAATGGCCTGTCCACTCTGCCCAGCCATAGTAACCATTATCTCTTCCTCTCTCTGAGATCCCACGTACCTATCCCAGGCTTTCTTGAATTCAGACACAGTCTCAACCACATCTTCTTTGAGACTCTTCTATGCATCTACCACCCTTTCTGTCAAAGGAAGGAAAGGTGAGTAGTGAAGTGCCTCAAGGATTGGTGCTAGGGCGATTTTATTCAGTATGTTTGTGAGATATTGCTGAAGGGTTCGAAGGAAAGGTTTGCCTTTTTGCGGATGATACCAAGATTGGCAACAGAATGGAAAACGTGTCAAAGGATCTGCAAAAGTTGGAAGAATGGTCTTAATGTCTGGCAACTAAAAGTCAATGCAAAGAAGTGCAGAATGATGCATTTGGGGAGTAGAAATCTGAGGGGATGTATGTGCTGGGAGGCAAGAGACTGATATGCACGGATGGGGAGATGGAGCTTGGGGTGATAGTGTCTGAAGATCTGAAGGTGACAAAGCAGTAGGACAAGGTGCTGACTGTAACTAGGAGGATACTAGGCTGTATAGAGAGAGGCATATCCAGCAGAAGAAAGGAGGTGTTAATGCCGCTATACAGGTCATTGGTAAGACCCCACTTGGAGTATTGTGTTCAGCTTTGGAGGCTGTATCTGGTCAAGGATATACGAAGACTTGAAGTGGTCCAGAGGAAAGCAATGAAAATGGTAGGGAATTTGCGCCATAAGAATTACAAGAATTACAAGACTTCAACATGTATACTCTGAAGGAAAGAAGGGACAGGGGTGATCTCATGCAGACATTTAAATTTTTGAAAGGTATTACTATAAGACCAAATCTTTTTCAGAGAAGAGAAATTGGTATAACTAGAAGATGGTAGGATTAAGAGTAACCGTAGGAAATTCTTTTTCATGGAGAGGGTGGTGGATGCCTGGAATGCTCTCCCAAGGGAGATGGTGGAGAGGAAAACTATGATGGAATTCAGAAAAGCATGGGATGAATACAGAGGATTGCTAATTAGAATATGAATGAGCAAACTTTTCATGGTCTGCATCCAGCAAAGGAGATGGTTTGGCTAGGCTGGAGAGCTTCAAAGGCAGCTCCAATAGTTGGAACCTAAGGACAGTACCAGTAGACTTCTAAGGTCTAGGGCCCAGAAATAACAAAGAACAATATATTTAATTTTAATCATGAAGTGGTAATGCGTGTGATTAAGGGGCAAATTGGATGGACCATTCAGGTCTCTATCTGTTGTCATTTACTATGTTACTATGAAACAATGTCAAAACAGAGAATTTCATTTCTGCAAATTGGCACTTAACAAAATAAGAACACTCTTCGGCTATAATGGCAAAATAACACTCAGAATTTAGGAAGTTGGTTGGTGGACTGAGACCTTTTCAGCACCCCTCCTATTATTCAGAAAACATGTGCCTTCTTTGTCATTCTTGTGATGCAAACCAGACAACCTTTCTGGCCAGGAAGAAAATAAATTGATACTTACCAAACACTTTCTAGAGTTTCTTTGTATGCTGCTGATCTATTTCTCACATACTTCATAGTAACATAGCAAATGATGGCAGATAAGACCTGCTTGGTCCATCCAGTCTGCCCAACAGTCACATTCATTCTCAAGACAATGGTGGACCAACATTATTACATTGTCCTTACTAAGTTCCACTATAAGATGTCTTCCCCTCCCCCACCAAGATATTCAAGACCTGTCCTCCGACGACACTTGCTCCTGATCCATCCTTGCCATTTTCAGGGCTCAATCTTTAAAAATGTCTGCTCTGCATTAGCCCTACTTCCCCAGCTACCGAAGTGCTATCAAAACCTTTTGATCTGTCTTTCCCCACATATAGGACATAGACTGTAGAAATCCGTCCGACATGGGCTACACGGCCTCACTGCTGGAGTTGCTGTCAAATGCTAACTCCAGCCCATCCTGATCTGTCTTGCCATTTACGGTATGGAGTTGGTTCAGAGGAAGGCTACTAAAATGGTCGGTGGTCTTTGTCATAAGGAGTATGAGGACAGATGTTGAGGTGAAAGTACATGGCACAGCAAAGTTCATCATTCATTCTCCTGGAGAGTTTAATGAGGTTGTTCAATGGTTTATCAAGGCTTCAGGTACTGCATAATTTGTGTCACCTCTGAATCCTGAGGAAGGCTGAATGTAGCAAAACACAGATTATGTAGGCTTCAAGCCTCACTTCGTGAGCACTAAACATCAGCGACAATTAATATTGTACCTGATATAAATCCTGAGATTGTTTTTATTTAATTCATTTGAATAAACTTATATTTCCTGGACCTCCAGAGACTTGTGTTCCTCCGTGTGCTTTTCTTTGGTTTGTTGTTTGCTTGTCGCCTCTCTCTACATCTTTTTTTTTTTTTATTATTATTTTTTATTTTGATTATTCGTTACAATATAACAAATACTAATGAATATCATAGAATACATTGAAACATATCTAAGGTAATTAAACCACCATGATCCGGTCCACATTATACTGGTCGCCAGAATTTTAACTAGGAAATCAGCTCTATCTATATTCTACCATCATGGACAGGCAAAATTGTGGCTTGCTTTATATGTCATACATCATCATCCTAAAATGAAAATACCTCTCTCTACATCTTTAGTCATGTTTTCTTCAGCATTATTCCCCGTTCGCATCTTTTGAGTTTAATCTGGTAATCTTTTCTGTACGTCTTGAATGCAGTTCTCTTGTTCTGTTTTCTTTAGTTTTTTCAAAAACTCTTCTCCTTGAAAGTTACCAAGTTCCCTATCAACAGATCTTTAGGAGGACTAGCAAAGAGACACTGACCCAAATTCTATTGGAATCTACCTTTTCTCTTGATTGAAGACTAGGCTAGGGGTGGGGGTTGTTTTGAGCCATGTACTAAAGAGTTCTGGTACATCTTTAGTATTATGTGTGACCCTGTTGGTTTTTATATGCGATATATTGGGATTGGCACGTGGGAATGGGATCCCTTCATAGAGGAAGGTAGGGGTGGGTCATTGTTGTGGGCAGACTGGATGGGCCGTGGCCCTTTTCTGCCGTCAGTTTCTATGTTTCTATATTGTTGTTTGTGGCTGTTGGAGTGTATTCTGGTTTTGTATTGGTTCTTTTGCTGTTATTCTAATAAAAATGTTTTTTGTTTATTTTTTAAAAAAGGAATCTACCTTTTCTCTTATTAATCTAAATATCCCCATAAATATATCCACCCCCACCCCACCCCTTTATCAAGCAGTGCTAGAGATTAAAGAGAAGAGGTTGCAAGTGAGACTGGAATGTGATAAAAAGAAATATCAGTGATTTTGCTGGGCATGTACATTGAGAGGAGAACGTGCCTGCAAGAAAGTATGCCTGACAATTAGCAGGAGATCAAGAGCTGGAGGGGGGCTGAGAGGAGCATGATGAAGGGTGGTGGAGCAGGAGGGTGCTGATAAGGTTGGGAATTAAATATGATTGCATTTATATTTGCATGTCAACTCGGTTGCATTTAATGGTCTGGAATTGTGACCTATTTGTAAAAGCACAACTATCTAAACAAATAGCAACAATCTATAATTACAAACAAATGTGGGTGAAATAAGTTCACGTTTGATGCCTCCATGCTGATCTGTTGCCTGTGAGTGACTAGAAAGTTGTGAAAATATGAAAAGTGAGAACACCCTCTATTCAACTTGATGGCTAATGACTAACCTGTCTGGTGTAAATTAGAGAATGACAGGGACCATTTACTGCAGTAAACTGTGGTCACCACAGTAAATCCGCAGGAATGGAGACATTTACAACTGGTTTACCGCAGGAATGGGGACAAGGCCTTTCACTGCCCCGTGGGAGTGGTGAAAAGTCTTGCTTCTGTGGTAAAAAAAAACTGCGCCCATGTCAGACTCGGCATCTCCTCCCCAGCTCCTCTTGGGCCTATTTTACCTTCAGGAGCCAGCCATGCCATGATGAAGACAGAAGGAACCCAAAACCAAAGCCTGCGACCAATGTGATTTGAAGAATAAAATTACCAGACAACAAAAGGTAGAAAAAAATAAATTTATTTTATATTTTGTGATTAGAATATTTCAGGCTGTGCTTCTTTAGCTGCCAGCTGGCTTAGGGCTCTCTCTGACCGGGGGCAGTTGCCCTAGTTGCTCTCCCCTAACACTATTCCTGTGACTGAAGTATTCTGTTAACTTGATTTTTCTGTGTAACATTCTGTAGTAATTTGGTTTGTTCAGTTTTCACAATAGTGGAGGGGATATTTGTGAAAGGGAGGGAAGACAAGGGTTTTGTTGATCCTTGTTCTGTATTATTTGTGTTTATAAAATGACAATTGTACAGAATATTGTCTCTTTATACGTTAATAAAATAAGTTCAGTATAAAATCATAACTATTTGAAGCTTGTGTGGATGGGATCTGACAGTTTGCAGGACAGGGACTGAGCTCTCGGAGACTTGACGGGGTTGGAATGGTGATAAATATTTTCCCTATGTCATTTTCTAGTGTAAATATTGCATGCTGAATTTAGAAACAAACAATACTGTCTGAATTATACTTCCACCAACAGAGTGGTCAGGAAAATTTTTACAAACAGAATGATTAGATCAGTTATGAGCGTTCTAGAAACCTCTTCTCTCAATATCTTTGGTAATATCCCAAATTGACTACTGTAATTCCCTGTATCAAGGTATTTCTCAAAAAGAGATAAGAAGACTTCAAATCATTCAAAACACAGCAGTTAAACTAATATATAACGCAAAAAAAATGTGATCATGTCACCCCTTGCTTATAAAACCACACTGGCTCCCAATCAATCATTGAATCGCATATAAAATCTCACTACTTATCTTCAAAACAAAGTTAACACATACCCCGGGATTCATAGATAGACTTCTTATCCCACACTGCCCAACTAGAACACTAACATCCAGCAACCAGAATCTTCTGGTGGTCCATTCCCCGTGGCATTTATTCTATGAAACCACCAGAAAGAAAATCTTTTTGGTTACTGCACCAACAATATGGAGTTCCCTGCCCTCTCACCTTCGAGAAGAAATCTCATTGGACAAATTCAAAAATAACTTAAAGACCTTCCTCTTTAAAGATGTATATAACAAGTAGATGCTAGATCGCATATAGAAGGAAGATCATATCCCCTTCCTGGTGTGTTGACCTTTTGCGTTCTTTCTTTCCTGTTATAAATTGTACTTCCCCCCCCAAATCCAATTTAAATCTTGTAAGTCAGTAAAGTCTTGTTATCTAATGTATTCTCCTGGATTTTAATAGTCTTAATATTGTAAACCGCTTAAACAATTTATTTAAAGTGGTATATCAAATTTTAAATAAAAACTTGAAAGGGGATTTCTTTGCTGTCCCTTGCAAAACATTGAGGTCAGTCCATGATGGAGCAGGAGAGTTTTGTGAATGCATCTGTTTTTCTTCTGCCTTACATCAGCTCCATCTCATTTGAGTACCGCAGTGGTGACAGCAACATATCTCAGCAAAGAAGGGAAATATTTAGAACTGTGTTCTGAACCCAGATGGATGCAAACAGTGAGCACACTGCGAGCTTCATGTACAACTTACAGGTTCTGTTCCACCTGCTTGATTGACTGGGAACAAGTTGTAAAAGTAATTGTCAGGGCACGCAAGTCAGAACTGAGATACCTTGTGTGTGTGAATCACAGAAGGTCAGGACAGAAGTACCTGGGCAGAGCTCATGGAAGGACACGGTCTTGTGTTCCTGGATGTGCTGGGAAAAAATGCAGCATCAAACTTTCATCCTGGGATTGGGAATGGTCTCTTTTCCCAGAGCAATATTGATAGCCTGCATGAACCTGCAGCTGTTTGAGGTGCAGTTCTCATTCCAGAAGATTAACAAAGTTCAATGATATCTAGTACATTTGTGGTTTTATATTACCACCTGCTGTATTTATTTATTGTAAATATCTGGTATTCTTTGTGGCTTTATAATATCATCTATTTATTAATACCACTGTAAATCAAACATCTTCAAACGATTCAAAACATAGCAATTAGGGTACTTTGTAAAGCAAGAAAATCAGATCAATGTTACTCCTCTCCTCTCTCATCTTCATTAGCTGCCCTGATTCTATAAAAAATGCCTACTCTAACTGATCTAGGCACCTAACTTAAATTAAATGGTTCAATCAGCACTGTTAATTGAACAATGCCATTGAAACCCAATTAAAAATAATTTTTGGGTAGGTGCCTAACTTGGTAGGTACCAAGTAGGCATTTGCAATGAGACGCCAACTCATACCTACCCAAAAAGTAGGTGTGGTTAGGGGTAGAGTTTGGGTATGGATTGCCTGGGGTGCTGGTAGGCGTCAATCTTAAGTTCCAGTAAATGAAGCAAAAAAAACAAAACCTATTATACAATCATGAGGCCCTCTGGTGCTTGAGTTGTTAGGTGCTGCAATTCTACAAACGGGGCCTAGTGATTGATTGACAACTGCGTTGAGCGGTGCCGGTGCCGTTTAGAATCAGGACCATTAAGTCTGTTACCTTGGCCAGTCTTCATATCTGTTATCTTTCACTATCCCATATACATCATCACATGCATTACAAGAGGCCGCTGGAAAGTTCTCAGCTCAGCCAAAAAGAGAATGATATGGAGCCATGAAACTTACGAGTTATTCCACACTTTCATTTCATTTCATATCATTGAGAAACAAAAAATGTCAAAAGTGTGGAATAACTCGTAAGTTTCATGGCTCCACATCATTCTCTTCTTGGTTGGGCTGAGAACCTTTCAGCGGCTCATCGTATTGTAATGTCATAATCCTCATTCCACCAATGCCTAAGAGCCAATCTCATCAGTGATGTCACAATGGCTTAGTTTCCCTATACTTGTGCCCATTTACTAGATGCATTTGCCTCATTGAAACGAAAAGTGTAAAGAAAACTGTGGAATAACTCAACTTTACCATGGCTCCACATCATTCTCTTCTTGGTTGGGCTGAGAACTTTTCAGCGGCTCCTCATACAATCTCTGAACTCAAATATTGCCTCATCAGTCAGCGTTTTTCTTCTTCTTGTTGCCTAAGTTACAAAATTATCTCCCCCCACATGTATGAGCCAAACAATCATTTCCTAAATTTAAAAAACACTTCTTAAGACTTTTTTTTTACTTTGTCTTGTAACACAAACACGTAGGACCATGGAGGGGCATAAACAAAATTTGGACCTAGGGTGCTAGTCGCCCAAAGTTGGCAGTGGCAAAAATTCATTGTCGAAAAGTATGTCCAAAATTTATTATTATTTTTTTTTTATCTTCTATTTCTACGTCCAGCCATTTGATCATCCAGATTGCTAGTATTTCTATCTTTATACCACGTTCTCGTCCCAAAAATTGTCCAAGTCCCAAACACCTTTTGGACATGGGAGGGGCCAGCAAAGTGATGGACTGGCCACCCAGATATAGAGTAGTGGGGCATCTTACAGGGCATTGCTGTGAACTTCACAAAAGGGTGCAGGTCATAGTGAGCCCCCCAAAACACCCCCAAAAACCACTATGCCCCAATAGCCCTTATGGCTGCATGTGTCACCTATATGACAGTAGAGTGGGGTTTTGGGGGACTCACATTTTTCACCATGAATGTAGTGGTTAGAGTAGCTTATGGGCCTGGGTGCTCCTCTCTATAATTCAGTAGCCCATCCCCCAGACTACTTAAGCCACCTCTGTTCAGCTCTACTAGGTTTTCCTATGCCAGGTGCTGATGTTCCAAAGGAAGGTATGTACGTTTTTATTCTTAACTTTGTGAGGGTGTGAGGAGGTCAGTGAACATGGGTTGTGTGTGTGGGGGGGAGGGGGAGGGTCTTTATTTTGTTCCTGCAGTGGTTATCTGTCACTTTGGATACCTTCTGGGCACTTGCACCTGATTTTAGATAACCTAAGTCACAACGTATAAGTTTCATTTAGGAAGTCTCAAGCTTTCGATTATCCCTGCAGCTTGTTCAATAACCTGCGGTTTGATAGCGTCCCACACCGCAGGTTATTGAACAAGCTGAAATCGATGGGATTAGGGGAAACACTAACTGCATGGGTTAAGGATTGGCTAAACGGTAGACTTCAGAGGGTGGTGGTAAACGGTAATCCCTCCAAAACGTCGGAGGTGACCAGTGGAGTACCGCAGGGCTCGGTCTTGGGCCCGATCCTCTTCAACATATTCGTAGGAGACCTAACCCAAGGGCTTAAGGGTAAAATATCATTGTTTGCCGATGACACCAAACTGTGTAACTTAGTAGGTAAAAGCACTTTGCCAGACAATATGACACGGAACCTACTTCTGTTGGAGCACTGGTCGACTTGGCAGCTAAGCTTCAATGCTAAAAAATGTAAAGTCATGCACTTGGGCAGCAGAAATCCGTGCAGAACTTACACACTAAATGGTGAGACCTTAGCTAGGACTAAGGCAGAACGTGATTTAGGAGTGATCATTAGCGATGACATGAAAACTGCCTATCAAGTGGAAAAGGCTTCATCCAAGGCAAGACAAATGGTGGGTTGTATCCGTAGAGGTTTTGTCAGCATGAAGCCCGAAGTCATAATGCCATTGTACAGATCCATGGTGAGACCTCATCGGGAATATTGTGTACAATTCTGGAGACCACATTACCAGAAAGATGTGCTGAGAATTGAGTCGGTTCAACGAATGGCCACCAGGATGGTTTCGGGGCTCAAGGATCTCCCGTATGAAGAAAGGCTAAATAAATTGCAGCTGTACTCACTTGAGGAACGAAGAGAGAGAGGAGACATGATTGAGGCGTTTAAATATATCACGGGCCGTATTGAGGTGGAAGATGATATCTTTTTTTTTAAAGGACCTCGGCCACAAGAGGGCATCCGCTGAAAATCAAGAGAGGAAAATTTCATGGCGACTCCAGAAAATATTTCTTCACCGAAAGGGTGGTTGATCGTTGGAATAAACTTCCACTGCAGGTGATTGAGGCCAGCAGCGTGCCAGATTTTAAGAGTAAATGGGATTTACATGTGGGATCTCTTGGGGGGTAAAGTCAGGGGGGTGGGTCATTAGAGTGGGCAGACTTGATGGGCTTTGGCCCTTTTCTGCCGTCATTTTCTATGTTTCTATGTCTCTGGCCAGACTCCGCACTCACTTTGTGCCAGAGGCATGGCTTACTTACACACTTTCAAGGTATTCACAGAATGCTGCCAACCACCAAGGTAATATTATTAAACCCAGAAAATTTCTTACCTTGGTCCGTGCGCACAAAATCACACGGTTATGCATCCCCTTCTGCTTTACTGAAGCTTTTCTTTCAAACAGGTCTCAGGATACTTGTCAGTACATTGTGAGACCCCTGTTGAGAGCCATGAGACTGCTGAACTCAGCAGGATGCGTCTCCCCACAGCTCAATGACACTAGTCCCAGCCAATGATGACATCATCCCGGACGAGCCCCCAAATTGTGAGAAACAAAAAACAACTCACAATGATACTCTGGAAAGGCTTTAAATAAAGCAGATGATTTTATTTTCTCTCTGGCCAGACAGGGTATCTCAATGCAATACAAAAAGAGTAAAGCAAGCACCCAAAGCTCAGTATGATTATTCATTATATAGTTAATCCTCAAATTTCTTACTCTCTCATGCACATCTGCTCATTGGTTAGAGCAGTAGCAGTTGACAACCTATCTAATGTTTCCATTTTCTCCGCCCCTGTCTACCTCTTCCATCACCCTCATTTCTGGGACCACAAACTCTTATTTGCCCCGATCCTCTCATCATATGCTCACCCCTCATGCTATGTGCTGTCCTTTGATTTTTTTTTTTTTTACTTCAACAAAGCCCTTATGTCTTATTGCTGGATCATCATACTTTACAGTTACTGGAGGCATTGTTTCCTTCAGGAATTTCTCATCCCCCCTTCCTTCCTGTCCTTCATCAGCAATTTACCAGTTCTGTACTTTTTCTGCACTAGTTTATTCAATTAGCATTACCACACATTAATGTATCAATTTGTTTGTGTATATGTGTTATGTTACCTATTCCCTACGTTATGTGTTAATACCTTTCTCTATTGTCTCTATATATTATTACATCCTGCAATAATTAACACTATTAGAAATATATGAGTAATTCATTATATTATGAATTTCATTTTTCACAATAATATTTATTGTACTTTAGAGATCTGGTATCTTTATGGCATTATAATACCATCTATTTATTTGTTTATCAATAATAATAAAACCCTTAGCGCACATGTGCATTGAAACTCTGTGCCTCCGCATGCACAGTACGTCTCAGCGTATGATAATATCAATGTTGGCATTGGGGAAGCAGGCTTAAATTTTCAGCAATGGCTTAAATGGACAAGACACCTAACACCCTTCTCCAATGAACAACAATCTCCTCTTGCCCCCTTCCACCTCTCTTTTCCCAACCTACCCACCCCCCTCCCCCCCTGACCTACCCCCCTCTCTCCCCTAACTTCATCTACCTCCTTGCTCCTAATATTGTTCAATTGTTTTCGAACCACTTGTTATTTATTGCTTGCTTCTAATAGTGTTCAATTGTTTTTAAACCACTTGTAATTTATTGTTAATCTAATGTAAACCGCCTAGAACTCCTTGGGTATGGCGGTATACAAAAATAAAGTTATTATTATTATTATTATTATTAAATCAGCGGCGGTGGCTAGAGGGGCAGGGAGAGAGAAAGAAAGAAAAGACAGACAGAAAGACAGGGGCAGGGAGAGAGACAGAAAGAAAGAAAGAGATGGAGAGACAGAAAGAAAGACAGAAACACAGGGGGCTAGGGAGAGAGACAGAAAGAAAGACAGACAAGCAGGGGGTAGGGAGAGAGAAAGAAAGAAACACCTCAGCGCCCCATTGTGCTAAAAGTCTACACATCTATTCTAGCACCTGTTAATGTAGCATACTAAAAAACTAGTCTAGAAAGAATTATAAAACTATTAATCCAGCAATAGCTCAATTTGTAGTTCAAATGACCAGTTAATGTGACATTTCATCTCTGAGGGTGCCACCTTTTTCTGCTCACCCCACAGTGATATTGTGCAGTGAGGGCAGGAGGTGGCAGAAACCCTGTCAGCTGTTAACTGATACAGCCAAGATAGTGGACCAAGATTCCCTGCTCATTCCTTTTACCATCCTGGCCCCCTTCCAAGTGTAATTTCTCAGAATCTGAGAATAAAAATTAGAAATTTTATTAAATACATACAAATCTGGGAATTTCTGCAGAACTTATCACTCAAAAAGATAAGCATGTGAAATCTTCATTCTACATCATATAAAACATAATTCCACTCATCAAGAACTTTGAACTACCTATATAGCGTTTAGCGGGCAGGATCGGTTTTGACCAGGAGAAGACATGAGTTATGGATTACCTTTTCACATTTGATCACTTTAAGTAACAAGAGATATAACTTTTGTAAGCATCGGGTATCTTGCAAATTGATAAGACTGTTTTTGCATCAAGTAGTTCATAAGAAACAACACGACTTAAGAGTAAGGAATAAGGAGGATTTTCTGCCTGTGAGGGGGCACGGTGAAGTCTGTAAGGATGTTGAGGTTTCGAGCTGTGCCCTGAGGCTTTTCCTCCTCAGACAAACCCCTCTCTGAATAATTTTACTAAGGTGTGCTAGCTGATTTAGCATGCTTTAAATCGGCTAGTGTGCCTTATTAAAAGACCCCCTAATTCTTTCTTAGAACAATCAGGACTTTGGCCTAGAGCAGTGGTCTCAAACTCGCAGCCCGGGGGCCACATGCGGCTCGCCAGGTCCTATTTTGAGGCCCTCGGTATGTTTATGATAATCATAAAAGTAAAATAAAACAGTTTTTTGATCATTGTCTAAGACTTAGCCAAAAAGAAAGATTTATAAACTCTAAAGAGTTGTACCTCATGCAAAATTGTAATTTCTTTAATAAGACATTAACTATTTCTTTTCTGAGGCCCTCCAAGTACCTAGAAATCCAAAATGTGGCCCTGCAAAGGTTTTGAGTTTGAGACCACTGGCCTATAGGAAGAGGAGATGCAAATGTTAAAAACCTTAGCCAATAGGGAGAGGAGGAGATAGTGGATGCTGTGGATGGCCATCATGCTACTATGTTTCTATGACATCACAATGCAGTTGTAAAGAGCCTTAGCCTATAGCAGTGGTCTCAAACTCGCAGCCCACCAGATACTATTTTGAGGCCCTCGGTATGTTTATTATAATCATAAGAGTAAAATAAAACAGTTTCTTGATCATATGTCTCTTTAGCTATAAATGACAATATTATTATTATTAAGACTTAGCCAAAAGGAAAGATTTATAGAGTTTTACCTCATGCAAAATTGTAATTTCTTTAATAAGACATTAACTATTTCTTTTCCGAGGCCCTCCAAATATCTACAAATCCCAAAATGTGGCCCTGCAAAGGGTTGGAGTTGGAGACCATTGGCCTAGAGGTAGTAAGCAGTACTTATGGTGTGCTGTTATACAAGACGATGTCTGTTGCTAGTGTGTGAGGGAAGACTACGCTGCTGCTGGTCCCATGCCTACCTGTGTGTATGTGGGGGGGGGGGGAAGGAGGATGAATCTGTTTGCTGCTACCTCTGCTCTTCCTCTTCTGTTACAGGCAGTGTGTGTGTCTCTGTAAACTGTGCGTGATACTGTGAGGGATACTCTGATATATTTGTGTGTGTGTATTGGGAGTGGTACTCTGGCAGTATTCAAATCCAAGCTAAAAGCCCACTTGCTCAAGGTTACTTTTAAGTCCTAATTCCCATGCGCTTGTAAAGCATCCATGCCTGAGAAACTCCCTGATTTCCCTCCACTTGACCTATTTGTCTGTTTGATTAGATGGTAAGCTCTACTGAGAAGGGACTGTCTCTTGAATGTTTTAATGTACAGCGCTGTAAGGTCACGTGATGTGTTGAGCGGGGTGAGACGCGTTTCACTCGTGCTCCGGGGCCCTGAATCCCTCTGCACCGTACTGCTTCTCTTGGCCTGCCCTTACACTGCACTGCATACCCGAGGAGGTTTATGGACCGTTTTTTACTGACGCCCAGCCCGGTAATGAGCAGTAAATCGAGCCGCGCCGGCAAGGACAGGGAGACAAGATCAGCGCGACCCGAGCCTAAGATGGCGGCGGGAGACCTGGGTTCCGCGCTTCCCCTGTCGGAGGCACACATAGCGGCGTTGTCGGCTTCCGTGGTGCGGGCGCTGGATTCCCACTTTGATCTTCTATCCAGCCAGCTTTCCTCTCTTGAATCCCTGCTGGGGGAGACGACGCGGCGGACGGGGGATTTGGAGACTCGAGTCTCGGGGGTTGAGGACACGTGCTCCTCCTCGGCAGCGGATCTGGCCTCTCTGCGTTCCCAGCTCCAGCGACAGGCGGAAAAGATAGAAGATCTTGAAAACCGCTCGAGGAGGGATAACATCCGACTGATTGGACTTCCTGAAACTGTTCCTGACTCTCGTCTCCTTTCCCTCGTGGAGTCTTGGCTTCATCAGGAGTTGCCGCTTCCAGCGGGGATGGGGCCCTTGAAGCTTGACCGGGCTCACCGCCTGGGCCGGCGTTCGGATGATCATGACCGCCCCCGAGTCACCATCTTCAAAGTTCACAATTCGGCGGTGAAGTCTGAACTTATGCGGCAGTACAGGCAAAAGCGGAATACTCTCTCCTATGAGGGGGTCCCGGTGCGTCTGTTCCAGGACTACTCCCCCGCCTTACAAGAACGTCGACGGCGCTTCTCCCGGGTGTGCTCTGCCCTTTTTGACAAGAAACAGCGGTTCCAGCTACTCTATCCGGCGCAACTGAAGGTTTGGACTCCAGCTGGCTGGCGCCAGTTTTCCAAGGCGGAGGATGCCCAGGCTTACCTGGATTCTCTACCGGGAGAGGCGGGACCCTCTTCGGCTACCTGAGTCCTGGGGCAGAGTTGGTGTGGGGAGCTGTTCTCCTTTAATGAGAGGCTTTGTTCTGCTTCATCATTGCTGGCCTTTTGCATTTTCCTATTGCTTGCTTCCTGTTTGGCTCTTAAGCCGTTTGGACTCTACTGCTCATGATATCTTACCCAAGTTTGGACTGCTAATGGCCTACATGTGATACCTCTTTGTTTCATCTACAAGTTGTTGTTCTTGGGGTTGAATGTCTGGCTTGGCAGTTTCGCTCTTGTGGTTTCTGTTTTGGTCATTATCCTGTGTGGAGTTGGGGTTTGTCTCCTCTTGGTGGGTTGGGGTAGGTTAGTGGGGGTTGAGTTCTCCGTTGGGATGTGGACTGGGTGCGTATGGCTGGGAGTGGATGATTGGGGGGGTATTGGTGTGGTTGAGAGTTGGTGATTGTGTGTCTATCTCCTCTGCTCTAGTGGGGCTGCTTTTCTTATTTCTACTTTACTTATATGTTCTTTTCGGGGGTATTTTGGTGCCCATTTAGGGCCTCCTGGCTATGGGGCTCTATTGTTCCCCGTGGTCCGGGTCTTTATGTTTCTAGCTTCGCTCCCCTATGCTTCTCCCGGTGGGTGTGTTGGATGAATGAGGTATTTGGTGTGTCTGTGGTGTGTGTGGGGTTGAGGGATTTGGGGCCCTGACTACATTTTCTGTGCCTCATCTCTGTTCCGCGTATGTGGGACGGGGTTTGTATTCTGGTGGGGTTTTTGGGGGGTTTGTTTCTGGGGGGTGGTGGGGGGTTGGGGGGGAAGTGGGGGGTTGGGATGGGCGGGTTGGGTTTGGGAGGGGTGGGTGTTGGGGGGTGGGGGGTCCTCCTTCTCGATATTTACCTTTTAAGTTTGATATGTTTCATTATTGGTTCTTTTTGTTCACTGCATTTTTGGCAATTTCTACTGCTCTGGGGGAGGCTGGGCCCTTGGGGTAGTTTTCACCTGATTTTCCTTCTCTGGTATTGCTTCCTTCCTGCTTTTCGGCTATGAGTACCCCTTTTAGAATTGCCTCTTGGAATGTTGGGGGGATCACGTCGCCTGTTAAGAGATCCAAAATACTTGTTGCTTTACAACGTTACCGGTCTGACATTGCTTGTCTACAGGAAACTAGATTGACTGATGCAGAACATCTTAAGCTACGTCGATCTTGGGTGGGGGAGGTGTTTTTTGCTTCTTCTTCGGGTCGTCATGGGGGCATTGCCGTGCTGGTCCGTAAGTCTTCTCCAATAGGGGTCCAGGTTCTGGATAAGTCGTCTGACGGTCGCTTCTTGCTTCTTCGCCTTACTTTGGGGGGTCGCTCTTATCTTTTCCTTGTGGTATATGGCCCTAATTCAGGAGAGTCAGCCTTCCTACAGCGATTGCTTCATCTTCGTTCTCGCTTTCCTGATGACCCGCTGCTTCTTTTGGGAGATTTTAACTTGGTGCTGCATCCCGATCAGGATAAGTCTAGCTCTTCTGCTTCTTCTTTGGGTTCTAAGAGTCATCTCCTTTCCGATTTCTGTGACTCTCTTTCGGTTGTAGACCCGTGGCGTCTTCTCCACCCGGAAGTTCGTGACTATACCCATCTCTCTCGTGCCCATGGTACTTGGTCCCGTCTCGATTATATTTTCTTATCTACCTCTTTGTTTCCTTCTGTCCACTCGGCGGAGATTGGTCCTTTGTCGATTTCGGATCATGCCCCGATTTGGGTTGATGTTGTCTTGGATCCTACCTACCTCCGCGCGCCGTCTTGGAGGTTTCCTTTTTATCTTGCTCAGGATGAGGAATTTCGTGCTTTTTTGCAGACCCAGTGGGACGACTATTCTACAAATAATGCTTCCCACATGGCTGATCCTGTTTTGTTTTGGGAGGCTGGGAAGGCGGTGATTAGAGGGCATATCATTTCCTTTCTCTGTGCTCGTCAGAGGCGTATTAATCAGGGGATTGTTACCCTGGAACGGGCTTTGCGTTTGGCAAAGCGGTCCTTTTCACTTCACCCTTCTCCGGGGACTCGGGACTGCTACTTATCTACTCAGGTGGCCCTGAACTCCCTTCTCCATTCTCGTTCCCAAAAATGCAAAGCCTTTTATCATCATCGTTTCCTTCGCTACGGTAATAAACCCGGCCGTCTTATGGCTCGTTTGGTTAACGCTACGACTGGCAGGAAGCCGATTTTATCTCTGCGTACCCGGGGCGGAGGTGTGGTGTCTCGGACTTCTGAGATCTCTGGGGTCTTATTTGATTTCTTTAGTCGGTTATATGAAGCTCCAGAAGACGCTTCTTTGGATATGATATCGGACTACCTTCACTCTTCTGGGTTGCCTCGTTTGTCAGCGGATGCGATTGCCTCTCTTAATAGTCCGTTTAGGGCGGCTGAATTGGAGTCTGCTATTAAATCGCTCCGCGCTGACCGGGCTCCGGGTCCGGATGGGTTCTCGGGTGATTTCTATCGGCTTCTTTCTCCGACACTTTATGGACCTTTATTGGCATATTTTGCTGCTGCCACGGCCCGTGGTTCTTTTCCGCGTTTTGCAAATGAAGCCCTTATTACCTTACTTTTGAAGCCTGGTAAGACTGCTGATTTGCCGGAATCTTATCGTCCCATTTCATTGATTAATGTGGACCTTAAACTTTTTGCTCGTATGTTGGCTGATCGTCTTGCTCCTCATTTACCTCAGCTTATCCATGAGGATCAAGTAGGCTTTGTTCGGGGCCGACAGTCTGTACATAATGTCCGCAAGGTACTTCTTGCTCTTGCCCAGTGTCAATCTTTCCGGATTCCGACCTTATTTGTTAGCTTGGACGCTTCTAAGGCGTTTGATAGTATTCACTGGTCCTTTTTATTTCGCACCTTGGAGTATGTGGGGCTCGGGGGATTCTTTCTAGACGCGGTGCGTTCCCTATATTCTAATCCCTTGGCATCATTGCTTGTTAATGGGACTCGTTCTGACTCCTTCCCTATCCTTCGTGGCACCAGACAGGGCTGCCCTCTTTCCCCTCTTTTGTTTCTTCTTTCCTTGGAACCGTTGTTATGCACTATTCGGGGGTTTGCGGAGGTACGAGGTCTCTCGGTCGGTGACTTCGAACTTAAGACCCTGGCGTACGCAGACGATATGTTTCTCATTCTTACCCGACCTGAAGATTCACTCCCGGCGGCTCTGGATCTCATCTCTGAATTTGGGTTTTATTCAGGGCTGTCTCTTAACTTAGATAAATCCTTGGCCTTACCTTTTCCACTAGATTTACGTACTTCGTGGCGGGGTGTATTCCCTCTTCGGTGGGCAGATTCTTCTTTGCGGTACTTGGGGGTTACTATTCCACTCGACTTGTCTAGTTTGTACCGGTTGAATGTAGCCCCGTTGTTTCAGACGTTACAGAATAGGTTGCGCCTTTGGGAGTCTCTTCCTTTCTCGCTTTTGGGTCGAGTACACCTGTACAACATGCTACTGGTCCCCTGTTGGCTTTATGTTTTCCAGGTTCTTCCCCTTTATTTGACGTTTCGGGACGAGCGCCGCTTGGAACGACTGGTCCAAAAATTTCTTTGGGCAGGGAAGAGGCCTCGCTTGCTTTATAAGCGGGCGGCCACTCCCTGGTATAGGGGTGGTTTGGGATTACTGAATCTCCGCTATTTGACCGTTGGTTGT